>NW_025335761.1:13989679-14679615 GCF_004798865.1 Varanus komodoensis
TTCTGGAACTCCCTAGCCTTCTCCATGATCCAGCGTATGTTGGCAATTTGATCTCTAGTTCCTCTCCCTCTTCGAAACCCTGCCTGTACTTCTGGTAGTTCTCAGTCCACATATTGCTGGAGCCTAGCTTGTAGGATTTTGAGCATAACTTTGCTAGCATGTGAAATGAGTGCAATGGAGCGGTAGTTTGAACATTCTTTGACATTGCCCTTCTTTGGGATTGGAATGTAAACTGACCTTTTCCAATCCTGTGGCGACTGTTGAGTTTTCCAAATTTGCTGTCATATTGAGTGTATGTATCACTCAATCATATTGATTTAACTGTATCGTCTTTTAGGAATTTGAATAACTCAGCTGGAATACTGTCTTCTCCACTAGCTTTGTTGTTGCTAAGACTTCCTGAGGCCCATTTGACTTCACAGGATGTCTAGCTCAAAGTCGGTGACCACCCCATTGGGATTATCAGGAACGTTAAGGTCTTTCTCATATAGTTCTTCTGTGTAGTTCTTCTTGTGTGTAGTTCTTCTGCTTCCATCCTACCAGTATTCAATTTCAATTTGTTGGCCCTCTTCCTGTCCTCCACTGCAGCTAGGCATGCCCCCAGGTGACTCAAAGCCACACCTCACTCAGATGTAACACAGAAATTAATATCAGTACCATCTGTGTATTGATGACATCTCATTATATGGTAATTTCCCTCATTACCATACCCAGTGATTTCATATAGATATTTAAAAACATTATGACAGGATCTTCCACAGCACAAATGCCAAGAGATCAAGGTGAAATCCCCAAATGCCACTGTCTAGAACAAACCTTACATATAGGAATGAAATCACAGCAATTAATGGAATAGTGCCTCCCCCACATTCTAAATGCACAGAATTATAAAATATAATTCACTGGGTATCATCCTGTCCACTCAGGGTGTAGCACTCATGTGGGCAATTCCTATAGGTTTGAGGAAGCCCCCTCTCTGTTGCCTTCCCTGGTGTATATTCATGCAGAGTGAAGAGTCATTGCAGAAAATGAACACTGGAGTATTTGTTGGCTAGTTAGATGATGGGGTATGGGAGGTATACCTATTCCTTGTAATGGCCTGTGGTACTGCTTGTGTTTGTTTGTGTATGGTGGGAGTATTCTGTTATCAGTATGAGAACCTAGTCCTATGTCTAAGGTGACCTTAGAATATTTCATAGAATTTTAGCAATGTGAAACCATTTTGATTTATTATTATTTATTCAACATATTCCACAGATTAATTAGTCCCAAGGACTCTGTAAGTGGATTTAAATAATGTGTCCTGTGGAGTTTCCACATAAATGACACAGTGGCTTCCATAGTACAGGAGCTGTACTCAGTTCATTGGTGTAGTAGACATAGAAATGAAGAAGCAAGTGCAGAGCTCTGTTCAGCTACTTGGCCATGAGCCATAAACTAAGCAATGACAGCTACATCAAACGTAGTTAAAACAACCCATTTAAATGAGGTCAGCATGCTGTCAACCAAAAAAAATATGATCTCAAGCTGGGCAGAAAAGTTTCTTCACTATTTATATCACAAATGTAAGGGGAAATATCTTAAGTCCACATATGTGTGCTGCCTGTTCACTTGTATTTAAATCATGGCATAGCTGGTCTATACTAACACTTCGCAACTGTGCTATTTCACAGCTTGCTCATTCTCCATGCTCATTACAGTTTAATTTCTTTCCTCATCATCTGAATTTACCAACAATGTACATCCAGTCTCCTAACCTCAAGCTTTCCTCTGCTGATTTGGCGTAGTATATTATAAACTGACACTTAGTTGCTAAGCTTATCAAGAAGACATAGCAAAGATCACTGTGTTTGATCAAGTAGTTAATCCAGTATAATTTAGCCACAACATTTCAGGTTCTTGTCTGTTGACAGTTAAAAGCTCAGGCCTACCTTGATGCCTGATGTTAGCAGCTTGAAGGTATCCTGTGCAAAGCAGAAGGAACAACAACTGTGCCTTTCTCTCATCCTGCCTTGCATCTTCTCTTGATTGGCTTTCTCGGTTGTCTAACTGGGGTGCCTTAGAGGGGAAGGAAAGGAGGCCTGACCAGTGTGAGATACCTTGTATTCTGCTCTCTCCAGCATTCTTCCTTCCCTGCCCCAGAAACTTTCCCTTGTCCAAGCTCAGAAAGTAGCTCACTTCCACACCTGTTGTGGGGGGCCAAGGAAGGAGGACCAGAGCTCTGATTCCAGCTCCAAGTTAACAGTGCTGTTTTTGACATTGGTTCTGGGAATCCAAGCTCTCCTGTGGTCCCTAATTCATATATGTGTCTTCATAATTTGTATGGAGACATATAAATGAATGTATTAATTGTGGAGCTGGAAGCAGATACAAATATTTAAACTCAAATTTGTCTTCCCTGTCCCCACTTCATACTCTGGAGTGGAAATTAAGATGGATAGAACCATTGAATTAGAACAATAAGTAGCAGGAAGGGGATAAATCTATTCCATACGCTAGTGTAAGATAATTGAGCAAGTTCATATGTCACATTAATGCACCCTGGAATAAACCCCGGTGGGTTGTCTGGTGTGTGAAGA
Source organism: Varanus komodoensis (assembly GCF_004798865.1). NCBI lineage: Eukaryota > Metazoa > Chordata > Lepidosauria > Squamata > Varanidae > Varanus > Varanus komodoensis. The sequence goes on from NW_025335761.1 coordinate 13,992,259, forward strand.
ACTCACAGTGCTTCTGGCTGACAATTGAGTTCACCATACATTATTCTCTTCCTGTTTCCCCTGTGGTCCTCTGGACAGTGCTATAGCACATGGGTGTATCAATATTAGCACCATAAAGACAACTTCCTAGGTCAGAACAGGCTTCCAGGCCATGGGCCATGTTGAGTAAGCTCAATTCAGGAAGAGGGACCTATTTAGACTTTTATGTATAGGATGGGGTATAAAAGTCTTGAATGAATGAATGAATGAATGAATGAATGAATGAATGAACGAATGAACGATCGATCTTGGGCTAGTGAGTGTGGGTAAGAGTGAATAGTGAATAAGGCATGCTGGAAAAGATCAGGCATAAGACATTTCTCCTTAAAGAGATTTAGGCTGAACAACTCTGCAAGGAGGATGACCCATTGTCCTGAGACACTTGGAAAGTGCCCCATCAATAGTAGCCAACAAGCACAAGGAACTAGTCCTTTTACTCATAGAAACAACACTTAAAGCTATTAATAAGCAATCAAGCATCCATCCTACAATTAGCTTAAGTCTGGAAAACTCATTCCCATAGTGGCAGGTATAAATACCAAGTTCTGAACAGAGACCTAGCACCCCACCCTGTGGTCACCTTGTGTCCTTCCTGCCCACACAAAGGACTGCTGTCTACTCCACAGGACAGATTGGCTCCCGCTTCCTTTCATTCTGTATTAGCTTCTCCCTCTGTTAGGCAGGAGCTCTTTATCTCTTTAGAAATACAGAGATGCACTAGCAATATTTGGTTCTGAGATAACACCAGGTTAAAAGCTTGTGCCTTGCTCTATATTTTCTGCTGAATGAACTTTGCTTTCTAGGTGTTGTATACAAGTATGTCTGTGTGAATGCAAAACCAGGGTTTGTCCTTTCTAGCAATACATCAGACCCCAGCAAAAGATTCCAAACCTTTCAAGGCAATCTGGCTGGCAAGCACCTCTATTTGAAGCATATGGCTCCCCAAGATGGCATAACAGTATCCCTGGGGCACAAAAGAGTTTCATGCACAGGATTCTACCATCACAACAAAGATTTATAGTCTTAAGAAATCACTATACTTAATGTCACATTTCAGATAAAACTGCTTTGCTGGACTTGCTGTCCTTTCCATTTTTAATGTTTCATAGCCCATATTTATTTTATAATCACATTGCCTGCTAGCGAAGACTCTTTGTCAAAGTCGTTTTAATTCTGAATCTAAGAATGGTCTTGAATTCTATTGATGGGCTGCATGATCATTGTTTATGTGCTGTTTTGCATCTTGCACTATCTCTGAAGCTTTTTCAGAACTAATATTATCTTCAAAAGATAATTCTGTTCAAGAAAAAGTAACCTTAATACTTAGAGTATACAATATATCAATATGAAAAACAGCAATTTCTAAAAGGCTTGTTTAATATTTGTTGAAAGAGGGGAAGTGATACATAAGCATGCATTATAAGGTTACATCTGCACTGCATGTTTATTTTGGCAACTTGAAGAATTGCTATAAACTTAATTGCTCACTGGTTTGTATCCATATGATAATTAATGTATATTGTTTGCTGAGTTGTCTGTTCACATAATATTAACTGTTCTGTACTGTAAAAACCTTTTTCTTGTACGCCAGAATTCATAACTGTTGAATCAAAGATACTTTTTACGTGTCTATGAGCTTGTGGATAGAATAACAAAACCATGCCATCACATTCAGTAGAGAAAAAAAAAAATTTTTTTTTAGAATGAAGTGTTTGACCCACATTCCTCTATAGACAAGCAGCTCATTTCTTCGCAAAACTTTGCTTGAATAGTATGACTATAAACTTGAGGGGGCAAACTGTGTGACTACATATACCTTTATATTAAACCAAACAACTCTTGCTTCATATAGCAATGCTAGAGAGACCCTTTCTCCCTGACATGCTATTTTGCTAGAAATAGAACTTTAAGAGAAAGATTTTAATAATTTAAGCATTCTGTAAGGAGACTCCAGAAACTGTTTTTCCTTATGGAGTCTCTCAAGTAAAAAAGAAATATTTGCATGCAGGGTTTTTTGTTTGTTTTTTGATGGGGGTGAGCAACCCTCACATGGCAATGAAATATCCAGAGAACTATGTAGCCTAGTGTTTAAAGATATGTTCAGAAAGGACTTAATTGGAAGAACATGAATCTAATTTTATCCTTCGTGTTAGACCATAGTTTTGTGTTTATTTCTTATTTTGCAGGAGTCTTAACTGCTAGACAGTAGCAGGCTTCACTGTACCTAGAAAGCTAAATCTTATACAGTCATAATCTCATGAGAAGTCTATAATCCAAGTTGATTTTCAAATCTGAGTCAGTTATATTATTAGAACTTGGGCATAACTCTTCAAATGAGTTATTAAAGGGGATTTAATCTTTTTGTCCATAGAAGTACTAAAACACTAACACAATATATTGGAAAAGCTAAAAAATACAACTTTTGGGATATTATTTTATTGTGATTTTTGTATAATGCATAGTAATAGTTCTATGCCTTACTGCTGTTACTGTGAAGTAAGTCCATAGCTTTGTTGGCCTTGGTAGCATGCTAGTTTAAAACATCTTGTGTACAAGCATTGTAGACTGTATGGATTATTAGAAACAGAGCTGCCAAAAAGAGCTGATAGTGGTTAAGAGAGGCTATCAAAAACTTTAAAATGAAAGTGCTTTTTGATAATGAAAACAGAAACACAACTAGATGGTTTTCAGGCATTCTACTTTTAAAAGAAATAAATGCCTCCATCTTGTCCCTGTCCATGGTGCTTCTTCTCCATTATATAATCCCAGCCAATCCATGATCACAAAGTGAGCATGTGACATTACATATCCAGCTGGGTTTGACTATATTATATCAATGGGGGTAAAGTTAAGACAGTTCAAAGTGGGAGAAATTCTTCAAGTAAACTGCTCTCATTTTGAAAGGGTGTCAGTATAGGTGACTGAATGATAGTGCTACAGAGCACTTTAACTCCTGTATGAGCCATTCCCTAATCAGTGAGAGGAATTACACTTTTTTAATAGGCCAAAGTCTTACCTATCACAGCCCAAATGTTTGCACCACTTCCAAAAGATGCTCAAAGCTGGGATTTGATGAGTCTCTACAGGATGGGGGTCTGCAGTTGAAGTGCAGTCTCTGAGACTTCGCACTCAGAAGGAAACACCCAGGAAGCTCTCAGGAGCCTTTTCCCTATCTGCTCTGATTTATCTATGCCAAATGTAATAGGGCAATCCTAGAGGATATTATGAATGATAATAGTTCATTAGGTTGGAGCAAATTTCACCCTAGAACCCCAAAGTTTTCTCCAGCATTGTAGAATGTGTCATAATATTGGGGGATCCAGTACAGAAGCTGGGTCACTGCTATAATCTACTTCAAATGGTGTCCCTGTCTAAAGGCAGAAAACTGTATTCCAAACCATTTCAATCTTCACTAATGAAGTTCTGAAAGATGCTTCTACTCTATTACAATAGTCTGACCTTGCATATTCAAAGGCATGAATGATAGACAATGATGAGTCTGATGGAAAGAATTACAACTTTCTCACCAAATAGTGTTGGTGAAGCTGCTGCTACAAAAACTGGGCTTTAAGGTACTTTGTTGGGTCCAGAAGATAGCCATGTGGCCAAGCTCTGTGTCATGCCTAACGACTCAGAGGAGTTGTTAGCACGTGTGAGAGAACAAGAAGCTCCCAGCAAGAGTCAGGCCTTAGAGCAAGAAGATTTCTACTTGGTGCCCATTGCACAAAAACCCCCCCTCCCCGCCACCTGACTTTGACGAAGTTTTTCTTCAGCCAGAACAAGTCAACATTCTTCAGAGAGATAACATTGCTAGGCAGCCAGTGGAACAGACCGTCGCTATGAAGAATGCCCAACAGAGGAGGAGACTTTGGTGTTTGAGCCAATTAGAAGCGAGGGGAAGTGAAAAAAGAAGGGAGAGGAGTTTATCTAGCCCTCGTGGGGAGGGGTGTTCCCGTCAGGTGAAGAGTGCGTGAAGAGTGCATCATAAATCTGAGATAGGTCAGAAAGGAGGGGGCAACTGTGTTGCTTAGAACTGCCATTAACAGCTCCTGTATTATTCATTGCCTGCTTATCTTTGAAGTTGTTTAGAATAAAAGGCTTTAAACCTGTATTGCCTGTTCCTGTGTGAGTAATTAGGAAGAGTGCTCCGGCCTCACGACACTCTGTCTATCCAGGTAGGGGCATAGTTGGTAGTTCAAAGAAGGTGCTCCTGGCCACCAGGTTCTCTTGGGCCTCTAGTGATAGTGCTGGATCCAGGACCCCCCCCCCCGACACAGACACACAAGCTGTGGTCTGTGTCCTTTAGGGGGAATGCAACCCCATCCAGGATATGGTGATGACCAGACCACCTATCAGTTGCACTTCTATCTTCTTGACTGGATTGAGTTTCAGTTTATTGACCCTCATCTAGTTCATTATTGATCCCAGAACTGATTCAGGACAGAGACCACCTCACCTGGATTAGATGTGAAATAGAGGTAGAACTAGGTATGAAAAAAGGTCTCAAAAAGGTTTATACATCATGACCAATCTTATTATATGCTATAGAACAGTGGTGGTGAACCTATGGCACACGTGCCGCAGCAGGCACACAGAGCCTTCTCTGTTGGCACGTGAGCCAAGACACCCAGCAGCCGAGCATCGGATAACAGCGCACATAGGGGCCATGCGCATGCTTGGAAAAGAGTAGCAGTGCCAGGCAATGATGTCACGAGCTGTGACTCGTCCAAGCTTTCGCATGGCCAGTCAGTGCGCTGCCAAGGATATATATATATATTCCCTTGGATTGGCTGTGAAATGTTTTTTCTAAACTAAAACCTCAGTGTTCAGGTTTTATTGCAGTGTTGACACTTTGTGATAAATAAGTGGGTTTTGGGTTGCAGTTTGGGCACTCAGTCTCTAAAAGGTTTGCCATCACTGCTATAGAAAGATCTTCTGCCTCCGGTAGTCTCATTTTCCTCAGGAAAAGCCCAGTTCTCAAAGTATTATTACAAAGAAAATGCCAATAGTTCCAATTTCTCCAAAGAAGGCAAGGATATAAGAAAAAACCCTGGTGATTATACTATTGGCCCATCTGATCTAGTATTCTATTCCTGTGGTGCCAGACAAGGTGCTTATGGCACCTTATCCTTAGAGGCAGAATATATGCACAGTAACACTCATCAAGTCATATTCTCCAGCAACTGGTGTTCACAACAATACTGTTAGGTTTTTGATGCTGGATTTTTGTTGTCTACAAGTATATATTAATGAAAGCTGAAGCACTGAGTTTTGTCAACCACTTTTATATAAACTACTGTTCCTAAAGTACTCATTGTCAAACTGTGACCAAACTTATGTCTAGTAGTGGGAACTTTCATCACTCCTTCTGTCACATGTATACCACTTTTCAAAAAATGTTAAGACACCTGGTAGGGTTCAACTTCCTCTGCTCCATGTAAGCAAATGTTTAAGCTATAGACCTTCCCCTGAGAAAGACTCAGATACCTCACTTTTGTTATTCCAACAAAGAATTCTAATGAAGTGATGTGTAAGAGTGCACAGGTAGGAATTTAGATCATATAGTTCACCATAGTAAAGCAGCAGTCTGATTGTTGAGGTGTGCAACACGGAGCAGGGTTAGAAGGATTCAAGAGTTCAGCTGACTTGAGACCAGGCCAGCTATGCAGTTGGACAAAGGGAAAGTGACACATTCCAAGCTGCTTTGGGCTGCAACCATGCAGTGCCCCTCCCACACAGAAAGTTCAGTTGCATCAAGGATAGCTTGTTTTCTTAATCCCAGAGGGAGCTATCATGTTTGCCAGTAGGCAGCCAGAAGAGCCAGGAGAGAACAACCTACAGGCAGCCTAGGCTCTAGCAGTAATCCTGTAACCTGTAACCCTTGGGCTAGAAGAAAGTACATTACCAAGACAAGGCAGCCTGATTCATTGCTACTTCCTGTACAAGCTCCTCACCTGCTTCCTGTGCACTTGTTTAAATTTGAGCTGACGATTCCATTCGGAACACCACAGAACATAAACAACTTTATGCAATTGTCTTTATTTCTCCCCTCATTCCCTCATCCCATAATGTTACAGCTAGCCATTAACAAGACGTGTGTTCAAGAGAAGGTCATGGATTCATTTTTAGGAGACTATGATAGTGTCCTTTGTTTTAATCTATTTTTAGTAAGTTCCAGTTTTATTTTAAAATAGGGTTTAATTTCTGAAAGATGCCCTCAGGGATATTTTTTTACAATTTCATATTCATTCTCACACTATAAGCTCTGATACTGTATTAAAAGCTTTAGTTCTTGAGTCTTTTATTTTATGAAATAGGTGACAGATACTATCACTGCACCCAGGTGTCTTCAGGTTGCAGGCAGACCATGTTTATGAAATTATTAATCACCCAGAATATCTGGAAAACATGCACTTTCTGCATAACAGAGTTGGATGCTTAGTCATCATTTTAAAAGACTATATTTTATTTAAAGCATTTATACCCCGTCTACGAGCCCTTTCCTTCTATTGATCATATATATTGTCCTGCTTACTCAGTTTTTCATGACAAATCTACTGGGCTGGAGGAGGCTATTACACAAATCACACATAATATTTTCATAATTAAAGTATTCCATAGCCACTGGTCACTAATCACTAATGAGCCAAGTGCCATTTTAATCAGTTGAGCTTTCTTGTGGTTATGTGGGCCTGCTCTGCATAAACCTAACACTTTGTGGTAGGCAATACAAATGTGATTGAAGGTGATATAAGGTTCCACTGAAACTAAATTTAGCAGGATGAATGACTCTAGGCCCTGGGTTTGTAGCATTCATTACTGAAGCTCATGCTGAGTAATTTTAGGAAAATGATGGAAATTTCATACATTTTACTTTAAATTTATTTTACTTTTTGTTATTTTCACTCAGCTTGCTGTTTAATCTTTGATTACAGGCTACTAAAGAAGTAATAGAACGAGAGGCCCCAGGGATGGCTTTGGCAATGCTGATGGGATCACTTAATGTTACACCTCTGGGCATGCTCTCTAGGTAAGAATGTTAACAAAAATAACAAAACAAACTATTTCTATAGAAATATTTAAGATGATGGAATGGCTTCATTGAGCAATACACCCATTCTTGGCCTCTTCCTTATTTTGTGGTTCTAGTTCTCTCATGAATCTTGATTTAACATTTAGGTGGCTCTGACACATGGTGTTCAGGGGAGGGAAAAGCACCTCAAGGCATGGATGGTTGACTTCAAACGTTCTGGGGCCAGTTTCTGAGCTCCAGAACCCCTGGGGGCTACACACACCCAGCTAATAATACTACCACTGCCTGATTGCTGTTTAAACTCAGTGATGGCAAAGATGCTTCATTTCTGTTTTAAAGCTAGGCTCATGGGGAGAACATCTTTATTGCATCAATTTGCTTTAAAGCAATGAAAATTATCCCTGGCACAGCACCAAAATTCAGTGGCAGTGCAGCATTAGTGACTCAAATGGGAACAGGGGCTGCAAGAAGGGGCCACATGTGGACCATGTGTTATCTAGCCCTACTTTAAAGATCTTATTTTTAAACTTTCTTGGCAAGCATCCCATATAATAATAATGTTCAACATTTCTACACAATTTATAAGCATTGATTTTAAAGGACTTTGTGTGCACTGCTTCAGTAATCCCTATAACAATTTTGTAAGGAAGGTCAATATGTTTCGCCTTTATTACTGATTGTGATGGGAGCTAATGGTGGAAGATACTCACCCAAGGCCTGTTCTTTGTGTTTGTGGCTGCCAGCAACTTGGCTATTCCTGCCCACACATCTGAAATGATGCTCACTTTTTGAACCATGACCACAGCCCCCAGACCACTGTAAGGTACTTTTTTTCTGATAGGATTTTTCTACATTAATACTTTTTCTACATTTTCTACATTAATACATTAAGATTGCTCAAAATCAGTCTAAAGTTGCATTAATGTACCAGCTTACCTTGAAGTAAGCCACTTTGAACTCAGTGAGACATGCTTTTGACTGTATAAGTGTATAATATATTTGAATTGCACTTCAAGTTACTATTACCATGCTAAAATTAGGGAAACTGAGATATGGATAGCTTGAAACCACTTGGCCATTGATCAGTTTGCATACATTGACCAGTTCTGGCAGTCACTCTTTTACAACAGTTTGTAATAGTTTCAGACACCACAAAATTAACCAAGAATAGAGTATGGAATATATCGTTTGGAATTTGTTTTCTGAAAGTTTTTCTTTCACCAATTGTCCCCAGCAAATCTTAATCATTCTTTATAAATGTCTCATCAAAGGATTTGCTGAGAAAGAAGCTTTCCAAGGTAAATTCAGGGGTTGTACAGATGATCCAAGTGTGTGCGTGCGCATAGCATAAAGGTTTTTGCATTGTGGTTTGCCTTCATATAACACAAGTGTGAATGAATTGGGTCCAGTGTAGAACATCTAAATGTCTTCAGAGAAATCTACTTTACTGAGTATATATTATTAGAGCTTATTACATGATCATGATAAGGGAAAAAAAGCAGTGGCATTCATTTTGTATAGCTGGTCATGTTAACTTTCAAGGTGAATGGTAAAATGAAAGATAGAATGATAAATATTTAACAGGAGTATATAGATTCATTCCGTGAAAATTAGATGGAAAAGTTAGTGGTTTGCCCTTTCCTTGCCAGAGAAAAATAGTGGAAGATGGACAGTATGCAAAACAGCTGCTGCACTTTTGCTGTTAATGTACCATGAGCATCAACTCAATTTTGCCAGTTTATGTTTTTGGCATACTGCTGTAGGTAACTTATGGCAGCAGTATTTCAGTGGTATAAGTGGAGCAATAGTGTTTCTCCACTGTCTAATATGTTCCATATGGGATTACCCCTATTCTGTTCAATTTTCCTTTCATTAAATATAAGGAAAAAGCCTATGAATAAATCAACAATGGAATCATTTTCAAATGTGTACAGTTTGTTCAAGCCTTTGTTTTCCTCCTTGTCCACAATTAAAAATTAGACCAAAACATCGATAAAAATGTATACATGGCAATGGAGATATATCTACAGATAACAAGAAGTGGTAGCAATTTATTTAGGAAGACAGGACACACAAAATAGAGATCTGAGCAAAAGACATCTAGCAGTCTAAGAAGAAAGAAATGTTTCCCAGGCAATATCAGTGTTTTTCCAGGTGATGTGTCTAACGTTTGAATGCAATAAAATAATTTGGAGTACAATTGCTTATGAATAAGATTGCAGTAATGCATAAAGCATATGCTAAGTGGCTTAATAACTGGAAGGCTCTTAAGACTCCAAAATATCAGGGAGAGGAAAAAAAGACTGATAAGGAAGCTCTCTAAAATATAGGTCCAAGCTAGAACTGCTGGCAAAATGCATGCTTTTCAGTTCAGTTCTGCCCTAATCACATAGAAAGAAGGGGAAATTATTTTTGAAAGAGTAACGGATTGTACAATTGAGTACAGGACATTCCAACCATCTGCTACTTACCTCCCCACAGTCCCTTTGTCTGAGTGCTTTTCTTTTACCAAGTACATTTCTGGAATTAGAACTCTTCTGAAGAAAAAACAGCTTTCTGGAAACAGATTGTGGGAAGGTAATTTGTATGATAGGACCAGTCCATGTTTCAATGCATTGATGTGATGATGTATGTCTAAGTTGGGCCTGAATCTTTTCTACTAGGTGACTAAGGGCGCAATCCTATGTTTGCTTAGAAAAAAAGTCCTACAGCTCCCAGCATTCCCCAGCAATTCATGCTGGCTCACACAAGTATTTAGCTAGCTTTTTTCCTTCATGCAATTTTCCCTGTATGTGATTATTCAGCAAATTAGTTCAATATGTGTGTAGTGGCACCCACCCACAGATATAGACACCCACACTATCTCAGTTGAAGGAATTGCTGCCAAATATTTCTCTGTGTTACTTATCTACACAATAATACAGTGGTGCACTGAAAACTGTGTATGTCTTTGTGAGCCTACAGTATCTTCTACTATGTCAGCTTCCCACAAATTCTCTGTCATTATAGAGAAGTGCTGTTTTTGATTATTTTAATATTCTGGCTTAAGCTCTTTTGTTAAATAATCTCTTGTAGTAATTTTATACAACTATTTTAAATGTCTCTTCGCTTAACTTAAAGCCCAGATCTTTCTAGGTGTTTTTAAAACCTATGGTTACTGCTATTTACTTAATCTACATTGTAATAAACTATTACAATGTAGTTTAGGAAGTTAGGGTGCATTCGTACTGATTGTTGTAGGCTCATCTGATCTGCAATCTTTGATGAGCATGTCAAATCATGATGTTAGAGCACATCATGGCAAGTTGATGTATCCCATCTATGCAGCCTTAGTAGGGAGAGAAGCCCTCATAGGCTTTTGAACTTGAAGTCCAAAGGGATAGCTAGACCAGAAAGTCAAATGTGTGTTGGAGTGGGTAAAGTTGAATTGACTTCATTAACCAGGCATTGCAGAATGTGGGAGAAGAGGAAATGCTGTTTTGGATAACTCCATGTAAGCTCACTCAAAAGAGCAGGAGAAATTCGAATGCTGTGTGGTGGAATTGATAGTGGACTTTGCTTTATTTCCCTTCTCTTATGGTAAATGTAGTTTCCTCTGTGGAAAAGCACAGCTGTTGCTATAGGTAGAGGTAGCAAACGATTAAAAAATAGTTTTCTTTTCATGAGTCCAGCTCATGAATTAGCCATAGGCCTCTGGTAGTATTCAGTGATTTTCTGTGCTGTTAATTAGCCGCTATATCAAGGTCATCAGCAATAGATGATGTACAAATTTTCTGGGAGTTGGACTAGAGCCTTATCCTTTATGTTGGTACATCTCTTTGGAAATCTTTCAATTTTTCTGGACTCAACTGTCTTATTGAATTGTTTACCTTCCTTCAGCTCCTCCCTGTAATCAGTTTGAATCTTTCCTTTCTGTCAGCAGATTTCAAGTAATAAAGCATTGCTATGTGCAAACCGGAAACCCTCTTCCCCTCAGTCCCCCCCCCCCACCCCAGCCTCACTTGTCTCTCCTGTTCTTCATTTATTCTACAGTCCTTTTCCTGGTTGTCAACCCTTGACAGTCTCATTTCCCCACATCCACTGCTGCCTTACCCATGCAGACTGCCTTTTGGGAACTGCCTTAGGTGTCTTCTCTGTTATTGTCTTACCTTTTGATTAGAAAGTCTCACAGAGCATGTTGCATGACAGTTACTGGTTTCCAGTCCCAATGTAGGTCTCTTTTCAAAAGTGAATGAATTTTCCAATCAGGTTTCTGGTATCTTTTATTAGTACAAACAACAAAGAATGTTCTGCCATCTTAAAGGTAACAATTTTTACAAACTAAACTTTTATCTTAATTAGGTAATTGCATTCCTGTGGTGCCCAGTAGCTGAAATTCTTTGGACAATTCACAACAATTAAAACCACAAAGCACACTTTATATAAAATGTAAATGTTCAAATTTTAAAAATACTCAAATTAAGGTATGTAAAGTTTTTTTTTTTTTTTTTGGTTTGGGATGTTACCAGTTAAGATACTTGAAAAAGAATTGGAAGATTGGTTAAATATGATTAATAAATTGATGGGGGTAAAAGTGTGATGACTTATTTAAAATTGGTATAAACTACAAAAATGGGAGGATTAGGTATTCCCAATATAAAATTATATTATGCAGTGAATCAAATTAGGTGTACACCAGATACTATATTACAATGCAAAAAGGAAATATTAGCAGAATTAGAATATCAACAAATTGGGGGATCCCTTTAAACCCTTATTTTTAAAAAACAGGATAAGTTTATTGGAAAGATAGAAAATCCTTTCCTTAAGAACATGGTACAAATTTTGAACAAGTGTAGGGGAATATTCCTGCTGACAGTTTCACCATTAATCTCAATCACAGAAATAGAAAGATTTCCAGAAAATTTGAGAGGTAGTTTGAGAAAAGTATTGAAAGATAAACAAGTTCTTAAAAGATTGCCTAGATAAAAAATATAATACGGAAAGATCAAAGTGGTATTAGGAAAGGAAAAACTAACTTGGCTTTATCTTAATGCAGTTAGAACAATGGACCAAAGAATGGGTAAAGAAAAATGGCAAATGTAGAGATACTACTAAATCTGAAGAAGTTGTAGTTGAAAAGGAAAAACGAGAGAATATGCAAGCAGGAAGGATAAAAAGTGAAATTTATAAGATATTATTAGAAGCTGAGAATCAATAAGACCCTCTTAAGATCTCATGGGAAATGGATTTTGATAGTTCATATCAGCCTTTTGAATTAGGCCTGGAAACAGACTGGAAGCCAGTGCTGATTACAAAGCACTTTTAATTATATGGAGTATGATCTTAATAATGCACATGGGTATATAGGGGGGAAATATAAAGGTTGTTGTTAAATGGCAATAGGATGCAGAAAGTACTGTGACAATTCGTTTAGAGCTTAAATGTATGTAACCTGAACTTTTACAGCAGCAGCAATTACTAATAACACAAGCCATCTTAACCTTGCTGAGTGCCCCCCGCCCCCATACAGAGAAACTGAGAAACAATGTTTCAGTTCGGAACCAGATCAATAGAACTGAACTTGTGACAAATTACTGTTTCATGCTGGAGTTTCCCTTTGCGCTTCCTTCTTTTCCAAAGTGGCCACCTTAAGACATGTACCTAAGTGATTGTCTAAAAGTTCTACCTGTGGCTTCTAAACATTGGCACTTGTCAGACTTGTGTGCATTTCTTGTTCTGCATAGGTACAGGCCTGTTTGCCTTATGTAGAATGAAAAATAGTAGTGCTGGTAATGATAACCTGTGGTATTGGAAGATGAGCTATAAGGAACCATTAATGTTGTAGCTGACCTTTGTAGATCATATAGTGATAACAAAAGAGTCAGAGTATAGGCAGAGTTGGCATCTTGTTGTTGCAGGGTCTGATTCTTGTATTTGTCTCTCTTGGTGCTGGTAAGTAGCTGTTTTAACTTGGAGAGCTTTTGGTATGTAAGGCAAGTCTGCCATAGGAGTGATTTTAGCTGGGAGCCACAAATGACAAATGATGTTCAATTTATTTGTCTTTAAGGTGATATAAACTTTTCATTCTTTTTTTTGTGACAGACTGAGGCAGCTATTCCTCTGGAAATTAATTATTAATATTTCTGTAGCCTGGAATCTTACAGATTACCAGATAGGAATTTCACTTACTTACATCCTTATGTGATCCTTGGAGGCAGGGAATCTTCTGGGCACTGAGGGGACATAAGGCTCCAGAAATATGGGCAGGTGATAGAATAACAGCTACCACAGATGTCATTCAGTTAGCTGTTTATGCTGTGGTGGTGCGTGTCCCACTTCTGGATGACATTAGAACAGAAATGTCTTGCCTTGCAGCTTACTTAGCCTGTGTTGCTGTAATAAGTCATTCAGGTGACACAATGAGGAGAGAACTGAGGAGCAGAAGTGGGAATAGGGACTGAATAGTTAAGATGTCTGGCAAGCCTAAGCAGAACAGGAAGGGTCAGGCCTGCAGGAGGAGAATATCTCTCCTTTTCACCTGAAGAGGCCACAAGGGGGTACATGCTGACCATGATCAGCAGAATGAATTGCGTGCCTTCAGAACCAACCATATTTTATTCCCCCCTCCCTTTTTTTTAAAGTAAATTGTAAAATTTTGTATAAACACCTTAAGGTAAGGGAAATGTCATGCATTTGTGGATGAAACTATTAATTTTGTGTAAAGTATGAATTGAAAAAGCAAGAATACTATTGTGCTACCATCCATCAGAAAATGGGTATAATCAAAAGTTATCTTTATTTACCAGTCTCTGTTGAGTCATCATAATTTTTCTGGGTAGCTTAAAGCTTCTTTTTCAGTCATTCTGTAAAATTGATAAAATAGTATGGCTTCACTTAATTTGTATTTAGTTTTTGTTACTCCTACAATGGAAAAAAGAGAAAAAAATCCCAAAGGCGCACAGGAAAGTTTTATTTAGGCCCAGTACATTTTAAGTCAAGAGACTCCATAGGTTCAGATAGATGACAAATATGTAATCTGCTCTGTATGTTGCATACAAATAAATGCACTCATATCTTTAAGGGAGAGATCCCCACCCCCTGTGGAGCTGGGTGGTTGATGGGATATAACAGTGACTCATTCAGTTATTCTCTGTCCAACTTGGTTATACCTCCATTGTGAGTTCTCTTGAGATTTGCTGGGACTGGCAAAAGCAGGAAAACTGCCTCTGGGACTGCTGAGGCAGAAACAAAAAGCACCATACACATAATACAGTATGCTGTATATTAGTTTCCAGCTGTGTTTTCAGTATCCAAATGAAAATTCTCCAAAACAAGCATTAATCGAGCAACAAAAAATGCCAGCAAAAGAATAAAATACCAAAATTGGCACAGCGTGGCCCACCCCTGCTCTCCTCTCCCTGGCCCCCCTGGTAACACCAGCATACCCCCCACAAACACCAACCAAGGAAGAGGTGATGCAGTGTCCCCCCCACAAGATCAGCAAGAAATCTCCCGCGGACTGGTGGTTAAAAACTACTGGGCTATAAGATACCCTGAACCTCCGTCTCTGCAGGCAAAAAGGGAAGTCTACAAGCAAGGCCTTCCTGGTATGGTAGTAGAAAATTTTGGCACTATCACCAGTTCACCCACAGTGTTCTGAGGATGGATCTGAGGAACATTACACCCAAAGAATGTTTTGCTAACATATTCTTTTATTCTACACACTTTTTATCATGTTTAACACATTGAAACTCATTTATTCAACTGCATAATATAGAATACAAGAAATATTTTTATGCTGAATTGTCAATGTTACTTCATGAAACCTGAGAAGACAAAGGAAAAAGACAAAGAAAGGGCAGTTTTCTTAAAGTGATTGTCACATTCAGTGTGATGATAACATCAGGTAGGCAAATTATTCTCTTGTGATCTTGAAGGATATCTTGACATCTTTGTTTCCTTTGTGCTCAGTACATAATAAAATGGTACACAGCAACACTGTACCTCAGCCTTCACCGACCTAGTGCCCCCACCCCCATATGTTTTGGACCAACTCCCAGGATTCCTGACCATTAGCTATGCTGACTGAGGTTGATAAGTATTGAAATCAAAAAATTTGGAGGTTACTAGGCTAGGGAAGTTTGTTCTACCTGCAAACTCTTTTATATATTTGGAAAAAATAGTGTTCAGTGGCAAAATCCTACAACTGGAAGAAGATGAATTACTGCTACCTGAAAATGAAACTTTGCTCATTCAGTTATTCTCTGTCCAACTTGGTTATACCTCCATTTTGAGTTCTCCTGAGATTTGTACTTGGTTGTCCACCCAAAATCAATCTCCAGGTTTGCAATATTTCTCCCGTGGCCTGATTTTAGCATGAAACCTGCATACCATCAGGGAAAATCTAGTCCTTTTAATTCTTCATCTCTTTACTTTTCTTTTAAAGACTCTGAGCATGAAGACTGTGTGGCTTCTTTTCCCACACACTTCATATTCACACACTTAGTTTAACATCTTTGCTTATGATCTGAAGAACTTAGGCTCATAGTTTAGTGTATTTGCTTTACCAATTGCTGTATCAAGTGTTGTTCAAAACCACAAAAGTAAAAGTCAAAAACAATAAATCATTGGCTTTTAAATGGAACACATAGAGCATTAAGCATCTTAACATCTTCAGCTGGGTCCTCTGCCAAACAGATGACATCAGTGGCTATGGCCATGCCCACTGGCATCAGTCTCTCACTCATTTTGGAAAGGCTCATTTTTAGTATTGGTATCAACCCTATCAGAATTGGTCCCTCCAACAATCTGCAGACTTCCTCTTGTGCTCAGCCAAGTCCTGCAAAGCAAGCCAAGCCAAGCAGAAGTCCACAAATACATGCAGAGCCCCAGTCGCACAACTGGCGGCCTTCTGTCAGGTGTAGCTACTCTGTTGGAACCTTTTCACTCTTGTGCTTTTCAATAAATATGCTCTGCTTGTCATGAAGGAGGATAGGTAACAACACAATAGCCAGCGAGTTAGCAGTTCATTTCCTCTGTGTATGTTTGGCAAACCTTTGAACAAGAAATACTGATTAATGCCCATTTCCTAATTGAATCCTTCATTTCCTGGATGACTCAAGGGTGGAACCAGATATACCAGCACACAACATCCAAGAGTAAATATGTAGGAAGACACAGGCATGTCAGGAATGGAGCTGGCTGGAACCTGGGGGTCAGACTAGATGGCCCAAGAGACCCCTTCTGACTCACTCTGTTTCTGTTTCTATGTTTCTACTCACCTAGTATGCAGAGAGCATACAATTGAAATAGAGAAAAAGGAGCCTGCTGCAATTTCTGCTCCTTTTTCGTATGTGCTAACCCATTCTGGAAGACAACAGAGGCTGGTTGGAAGGGTGACTTATTGAACTTCATGTGTAAGAACAGGAGCAAACAATAAATGTAGTCAAAGCTGTAAAAACATAATTTCCAGATTGAGGATATGGGAACTGGAACCTTGTTGCAGGAAACTCTTAAGCAAGGCTCTATATTTTCACCCTAAATGGCAGCTAACCCCTAATCGTGCGATTAAGATGTGAAAAAAACAAAGTAGCATCCAAACTGAAGATGCCATGTACACTGGATTGAAAAGAACTTGAATCAAAGCTTTGCCTTCTTTATTTCTTTTCATTTAGTAATCCATTCCTTCTAGATTTGTCTGTGAATGTTGTTATTGCATGTGTACATAGAACCATACAGAAATATTAAGTGACAAAGACTGTTTAGAGCAATGCACTTTCCTATCTATTCTCAATTTTCCCATTTGAACGGCAAGCCAGAGAAAAGAGTCTAGATATAAGCACAGAGATTCAGAGTTCATTGGTTTGTCATCACCATTACTGACTATCACCTCCATAAGGAAAAAGTATGACTAGCCTGCTGCATCATCAAAGCAAGATGTTGCACTAGGCATTTTGAAGCAGGCTTTTAAGACCAAGATTTCCCAGGGAGTAATTCCCATTGGAATCACTTCAGAGTGTATCATGCATACTCAGATTTACATAGATGCATTCACATGTCATTGATTAATTTGATTGACAACTATTTAATCATGCAACAATCCAACTCCTAAGTTACCTTATTTGTGAGAAAAGCAATATTTATTGATTGTACCCAAGCAGAGAAATAGCAGTCTTTTAAAGCAGCTTTCACCAACATGTAGATAGTATCATCTGTAAGGGGTATCTGACTCTAAAAATTGTAAGTACATAAGAAAAGCTGTACTAGATCAGATCAAAGGTCGATCTAATCCAACACACCATACACACAGTGGCAAACCAGCTGCCCACAGGACTGCTCAAGCAGGATGGGTGTAAGACCTCCCCTCAGCAACTGGTATAGGCAGGCATGCCATCTAACATAAAGGAGGTAGCATATAGCCAGCAAGCCCAGTGGCCACTGATAAGCATCCTCACTCTCAAATTTGGCCAGTCCCCTTTTGAAGCCATCCAAATTGGGGGGCATCGCCAATTTCTGTGGCAGCAAATTCCATAGTTCAGCTATACA
The DNA here is from genome assembly GCF_004798865.1 of Varanus komodoensis. Classification (NCBI taxonomy): domain Eukaryota; kingdom Metazoa; phylum Chordata; class Lepidosauria; order Squamata; family Varanidae; genus Varanus; species Varanus komodoensis. The sequence goes on from NW_025335761.1 coordinate 14,009,858, forward strand.
TTGTGTGAAGAAGTACTTTCTTTTATCTGTCCTAAACCTCCCACTAATAAGCTTCATGGAATGTCCCCAGGTTCTAGTGTTATGGGAGAGAGAGAAGAAAATCTTTTTCTCCACACCATGCATTATTTAAATACCTCTATCATGTCTCCCCTTATTCATCCCTTTTCTAAGCTGAACAGCCTCAATTGATGTAGCTGTTCCTCATAGAGGAGTTGCTGCAGCCCTGTGATAATTTGTGTTGCCCTTCTCTGTATTTTTTCCAATTCAGTAATGTCTTTTCAGGTAAGGCAACCAGAACTGAGCACAATATGCTAAGTGGGATCATACCAAAACTTTGTATAAGGAGAGTAAGATTTTGGCAGTTCTATTTTCTATTCTGCTCCTAATTATGCCTAACATGAAATTTGCCTTTTTTACAGCAGCTGAGCACTCAGCCAGCATCATCACTGAGCTGTCTCCTGCCACCCCAAGATTCCTTTCTTGCTTGATCACTGCTAGGTCAGATCCCATCTATGTATGCTTGAAGTTGGGATTTTTTGTCACAACATGCATTACTTGGCTTTTGCTTACATTGAACTGAGTTTGCTGTTTTGATGCTCCTTCTCCCAGCTTGGAGAAACCTCTTTGGAGCTCCTCACAATCCCCTTTGGTTTTAAACATTCTAAATAGTTTTGTGTCATGAGCAAACTTGGCCCCTTCATGGCTTACTCCTAATTCTAGATTATTATGAATAGATTGACATCATTGATCCTAATACAGAACCATGTGGGACTCCACTGGTGACATCGCTGCATTTAGAGAAATTACAATTTATTCCCACCCTCTGTCTTCTGTCCTTTAATCAGTTAGCAATCTATAAGAGGACCCCCAGCTCTTTTATTCCAAGACTGCATAGTTTGCTCAGGAGCCTTTTGGAAGTTCAAGCAAACAATGTCTACTGAATCACCCCTGTCTACGTGCTTACTGACACACTCAAAGAACTCCCATAGGTTAGTGAGCCAGGACTTCAGAAGCAGAAGCCATGTTCTTGTTTTCAGCAGGGCTTGTCACTCTGTGTGCTTACTGATTCTATCAAGCAGTTAGCCCAGAAGAGATGTTAAGCTAATGGGCCTGCACTTTCCCTGACACCAATGTAAAATTGGTGTTACAGTGGCCAATATCCAGTGCACTGGTACAAGGGCTAATCTTAGAAACATGTTTTGGTAAAAATGTAAGCAATTTCATGTTTGTGTGTTTTGAGAACTCTAGGGTGGCTACCATCTGGATGAGGTGATTTGCTGGCTTTCAGTTTGTCAATGAAGTTGAGAATTTGTCTTTTGTCACTATTATCTGCCTCAATTCCTTCGATTCCTTTAAGAACACGTACTCTGAAGAATAGGTATTTGCTCTGTATCCTCTGCTGTGAAGACTGATAAAAAAAAAACAACATACAGCTTCTTTGCAATCTCCCCCCCCCCCCCCCATGCTAGTTGAATTCTGTTATCATACAATGGTCCAACTGCTTCTTTAGCTGCTTTTTGATACGTTTAAATATTTCTTTATTGTTGTTAGTGATATGCTCCTCAAACTGTTTCCTTGCTTCTCTGATGGTCTGCTTGCATCTCCCTTGTGCAAGCTTGTAGTCTCTTCTGTTCTTTTCATTTGGACAAGACTCCATTTTTTGAGGAAAGCTTTCTTCTCCGTAATAGCTTTCTTGACTCTTTGCATTGACCATGCTAGTGAATTTCTGGACTTTCTGCTACTTTTCCTCACTTGGGGCATGCATATTATCTGTGCCTCTATTACAGTGCTTTTGAGTCATCTCCAAGTACTTTGAAGGAATCTAAACTTCTTGATTCCCCTTTTCAGATTTTTCTGTACCAGTTCCCTCATTTTTGAGATGTTAAATGCAGCTTTGTTCAACTTCTTTGGCAGTCCTCCGCATTATTGTAAACTAAATCTAATACCACCATGGTCACTGTTACCTAACGGCTCAACATTGACATCTTGTACTATGTCCCAAGCAACTCCACCTATGGCTAAATCCCAGGAGTAAACTCCCCTCTGTTCGGTTTTGTGCCTAACTTCTTCAGGGTGCAGTCATTTAGGATGCAGAGAAATGTAACTTATGTTAAAGTTGTCAGAACTGAAACATAACACTTACCCAGTCAATGTGTGGGTACTTGAGGCTACCCATTATTATAGTATTACCTTTATTGGAAGCATCCTTGATTTCATTTCCCATCTTAATATCAACCTGAGCATTCTGGCCTGGAGGACAATAGCATACTGCTATGACTAAGTTAGATTCGGAGTCAGGAATTTTCACCCATAGTGTTTCTATGGAAGAATCTTGCACTTTAAATTATCAAGTCTGTTGAACTCTGTGACCTCTTCAGCATGAAGGGCAGCATCTTTTCTGGTATGCCTTTCCCTGTATTTCCTATACAGTTTATATCCAGAGATGACAATATCCTATTTGTTACCTCTGCTCCACCAAGTTTCCATAATGCCCACTCGCTTTTCCTTTATAATCAGGTACTCCAACTCTCTCATTTTGGCCCTAAGGCTTTTAGCACTTACATAGAAACACCTAAGCACAGTTCCCCTCCAGCTCTGTGCAACTTTTGTTCTGGCACTTAGTCCTGTCCAACTGGTTATCATACCTTACCATAACCTTGTTAAATATGTCCTCTCCTCCTGCACTTGAGCCATCTGAAACTTCCAAATAATCCAGTAGGGATGATTTGACATGAATCGGATGCTTCCCAGCTCCTGTCAGCTTTCCCTCAGAATTCAGTTTAAAAGCTACTGTACTGCCTCTTTTATGTTATGTACCAGCACTCTGGTTCCTTTCTGCTTCAAGTAGAGCAGGACCAGCTAGCTTCAAAATGCCCCTGTAAAGGCCCAGCTTTTCCCAAAATTTATTTATTTATTTTATTCCATTTATATACCACTGCAATAGCGCAGAGGGCTCTCTGGGTGGTTTACAAACATTAAAACACCAAATACATTGTCCACTCCAAATAAATAAATTGGCTACAGCATGACTGAATATAAAATAACGTGGTTGTAATGAATTAAATAAATAAATATGCCATTAAAATTAGTTAACTCCTCTCTAGGAAGCGCATTCCATAGTCGGGGCGCCACTGCAGAGAAAACTCTCCTCCAAGTACTCTGTCTCCTAACCTATTTCAAAGAGGGTTCCTGGAGGAGGGCCTCTGCTGCCGATCTTAGGGAGTGGGAGAGCATATAGGGAAAAAGGCGTTCCTTTAGGTATCCTGGTCCCAAGCCATTTAGGGCTTTATAGGTAATAACCAGCACCTTGAATTGAGCCCAGACTTCAATGGGAAACCAATGGAGCTGATAGAGGACTGGAGTTATGTGAGAATAACAACCAGTCCCCAACAGCATCCTGGCAGCTGTTTTGCACCATCTGAAGTATCCGAACCATCCTCAAGGGCAGCCCCATGTAGAGCGCATTACAGTAGTTCAAACAGGAGGTAACCAGTGCATGTGTCACTGTTGCCAGGCAGTTCTCCTTCAGGTAAGGACACAGCTGATGGATCAGCCAAAGCTGAAGGAAAGCACTCCTCACCACCGCCCTCAACTGGGCTTCCAGGGACAGTTCCGGGTCGAGGAGCACTCCTAAGCTGCAGACCCTGTCCTTTAGAGGTGGTGCAACCCCGTCCAGGGCAGGGCCCAGGTCACTTACCCAGAATAGACACACCACCATTGCATCCTTGCATCCAGACTCCTCAGCTATGCTTATCTAGCTGGCCCTGTGCATGGAAGCGGAACAGTCCTGAGAAAACCACATTATTATTATTATTATTATTATTATTATTATTATTATTATTATTATTATAACATTTCTATGCCGCCCCTTGCCGAAGCCTCGGGGCGGCTTACAACACAATAAAATACATTGAAATACAATAGAACATAATAAATTACCATTAAATACAAAAATACAAAAAATACATTGAGTTACAAACATAATAATATAAAATTAAAATTATAAGTATAAAATAAGTAAATAAATAATATAGGAGGAGAAAAGAGAAGGAAGAAGAAGTTGCCCTGGCCAGATCATATATTTTAACAATTAAAATGATGTTTAAATAAAAAGGTCTTTACCTGGAGCCGAAAAACCAGTAACGACGGTGCCAGGCGGACCTCTTTGGGGAGTGAATTCCATAGGTTGGGCGCCACCGCAGAGAAAGCCCTCCTCCGAGTACTTACTCTCCTAATTTCTTTCATGGAGGGTTCCCGGAGAAGGGACTCTCCCGCAGATCTCAAAGGGCGGTCGGGCATATACGGACGTAAGCGCTCGTTCAGGTAGCCAGGACCCAAGCCGTTTAGGGCTTTATAGGTCATAATCAACACCTTGAATTGGGCCCGGGCTTCAATGGGCAGCCAGTGAAGCTGACGGAGGACTGGAGTCATGTGAGCGTAACGCCCCGTCCCCGTCAGCAACCTGGCAGCTCTATTTTGCACCAATTGAAGTGTTTGGACCGTCTTCAGGGGAAGCCCCACGTAAAGCGCGTTACAGAAGTCTAGGCGGGAAGTCACCAGCGCGTGTGTCACCATCGCCAGGCAGTCGTACTCCAGGTAGGGGCGCAGCTGATTAATCAGCCAAAGCGGAAGGAAGACGCTCCTCGCCACCGCTGTCACCTGAGCTTCCAAAGAAAGCTCCGGGTCGAGGAGTTCTCCTAAGCTGCGGACCTTATCCCTAAGAGGGAGTGTTGCACCATTCAGGACCAGGTCAAATCCACCCTCTCCGAAGTCCGATCCGCCAACCAACAGGACCTCCGTCTTGTCTGGGTTGAGTTTCAGTTTATTGGCCCTCATCCATTCCCTTACCTCGGCCAAGCACCGGTTCAGCACAGCCACTGCCTCACCTGGATTAGTGGAAGACGAGAGGTAGAGCTGGGTATCATCAGCGTACTGATGATTCCGCAGCCCACACCTCCTGATGACCTCTCCCAGCGGTTTCATATAGATGTTAAATAGCAGAGGGGATAGAATGGAGCCCTGTGGTACTCCATGGCATAGCTGCCATGACGCAGAGACATGGTCCCCCAGCACTACCTTCTGGAATCGACCGTTGAGACAGGAGCAGAACCACTGCAAAGCAGTGCCTCCAACCCCCAATCCCGCAAGCCTATCCAGAAGGATACCATGGTCGATGGTATCAAAAGCCGCCGAGAGGTCCAGAAGAACCAACAGGGATGCACTCCCCCTGTCCTTCTCCCTGCACAGGTCATCGTACAGGGCGACCAAGGCAGATTCAGTACTGTACCCGGGTCTGAAGCCGGACTGAAAAGGATCCAGATAATCAGTTTCATCCAAGAGTGCTTGGAGTTGTCCCGCCACCGCTCGCTCCAACACCTTGCCCAGAAACGGGATGTTGGCCACAGGTCTATAGTTAGTGGCCATCTCTGGATCCAGTGACGCTTTCTTCAGGACCGGTCGTATTACCGCCTCCTTTAAAGGGGCAGGCACTCGACCCTCCCTCAGAGAAGCGTTAACCACTTCCAAGATCCAGGTCCCAATCCTGTGCTTGGAGTTATTTATTAACCAAGACGGGCAAGGATCCAATAGGCAAGTGGTGGGACGTACTTGTCCAAGTACCTTGTCCACATCATCGGGCCGCAATAATTGAAATTCCTCCAACAATTTTGGACCAGACGGTAGCATTGGCGCCTCCCCAGAAACCTCTGATTCATTAGTGGAGTCCAGCTCGTGATGAATCTGAGCGATTTTCTCCCTGAAATGCCTGGCAAAGTCGTCACAGCGGGCCTTTGAGGGTGGCATTGGATCTTCCTTAGGACCCAGGCGAACCAGGCCTTGTACCACTCGAAAAAGCTCCGCTGGACGGCATTGTGAGGAGGCAATGGAAGCGGAAAAAAGCTTCTTTTTCGCCGCCTTCACCGCCACAGCATAGGCCCGATAGTGGGCTCTCAAGTGTGTTCGGGCAGATTCATCCCGTGATTTCCTCCACCTACACTCCAGTTGTCTCCCAACCCGCTTCATCGCCCGCAATTCAGGTGTATACCAAGGGGAAGAGCGGACTCTGCCCGGTGGCAGAGGACGCTTGGGAGCGATCGTGTCCACGGCCCTGGTCATCTCTCCGTTCCACAGTTCGACCAGAGCCTCGACAGGAGCACCAGTCTTGTCAGCTGGAAAGTCCCCCAGGGCCTTCAGGAATCCATCCGGATCCATCCGGCTCCGGGGGCGGGCCCATACAATCGGGTCCGCACTCTTATAGAGGGAGAGGCCACTCTCGAGCACAAACCTCACCAGGAGGTGATCTGACCATGACAGGGGAGTCAAACATAAGTTCCTCACCCTCAGGTCATCCTGTTCCTGCCCCGTCGAGAAAACCAGGTCCAGAGTGTGTCCACGTTCATGGGTCGGGCCGATGACGTGTTGAGACAGGCCCATGGCCGTCATAGAGGCCATGAAGTCCTGAGCCGCCCCGGTCAGTCCAGACTCGGCATGGAGATTGAAGTCCCCCAGGACCAACATCCTGGGGGTCCTCAACACCAGGTCCGAGACGGTCTCTGTCAGCTCAGATAGGGAGACTGCTGGGTAGAAGGGTGCAAGGTACACCAATAGAATCCCCAATCTGTCTCGTTCGCCCAACACCAAGTAGAGGCACTCCAGCCCTGGTCTCAAAGGGACCGGAAGACCCGTGAGAGAAATGGAGGCTCGGCAAACCAACGCGACTCCCCCTCCTCTCCCTTCTGGGCGTGAACAGTGTTGAACCAGATACCCGGGCGGGCACAATTGGGAGAGGGCAACATCCCCTCCCTCTCCCACCCAGGTCTCCGTTATGCAAGCCAGGTCGGCCCCCTCATCCACAATCAAGTCATGGATGAGGGAAGATTTATTATTGACCGACCTGGCATTGAGCAGCAGCACCGTCAGGCCTGAGGGGTGGTTGACAAGGCTACCTGGCGCGGGGCAGAACCAGAAGGAGGGATAGGTGTCAGCCATCTGTCCATCCTTCTTCTACGTGGACACGTTAAGCCCCTACTGCTGTAACGACCATTGCCCGTGACCACGCCAATAGCAGCGGCCGTGTGATCCCCAGGATATATAAACTTCGACATGGCCAGGGATGTCTCAAAGCACTGATTAAAGCAGGGTAAAATTATAAAGCAGGTCGAAAGAGGAGAAAAAAGAACGATAAAAAGAAAAAGAAAGGGGGAAAAAAATCCTTCCCCTTCCCTAAGATTCAGCAGTAGGCAAGCCTATTTCAACAAGAGTCCTTGGCCAGCCCAGCCCCCCTCTCGTCCCCCGAACGGCACCCCAAACGGCGGCGACCCCCTTTGGTCGCCGCCCCGAGGCCGCCGGCCCCGGCCGCGGCCGCTGCTTTGTGTCGGCAGGGCGCCTCCGAGTCCCGCCCTGTCGCGCACCGCATGCGCCTGATCACCTGGGCCAGCGGGCAGCACTCTCCGGTGCCGCGTGCGCCTGTGCTGACCGGTGGAGCTGGCTGCCGTCGACGTCGTGGCCGCGCGCGTCTGCCTGCATTCACTTGCCCATGCGGCGGCTCTTTCCTCCAGCATGGAGGTCATGGTTTTCAAAGTTCTACCCAGAAACCTAGGATTGACTTCCAGGACCTCATGACTACATTTCTCCACATAACTGGTACCAATATGGAAAATGACCACTCCCACACTATCTACAAGGCTGTCTAGACAGGTGATACCTGGAGGCAGGCAATTTACCATGCAGTCCACACATCCATTGTTAACACAGCTATCTATGTTTCTAATGAATGAATCTCCCACTAGCAGAAGCCCCCCACCCTGCAGAGGTTCATCCTCAGTGCAAGATGATACATGCTCACCTTGCAAGAAATGGTGTGCTTCTGAAGGATCATTTCCCTCTTCCTCATAAATATGCCCTCCTTCCCCGAGACCCCCTTTTTCCATGACCACAGAAAAGCTGCCACCCAAGAGTTGGGGCCCTGCTAATTGGTTCCCAGGGTCTCATCATCCACCTCTCTGTTTTTCTAGGTCAGCAACCTTTGATTCAAGGGAATAAATATGTTTCCTGAAAGCCAAGAGCTCATTCCACTGAGAACACATTCACAACTTTTGACCAGTTGGCAGATAGTCATACATGTGGCAGTCAGTGCAACACTGGATAGCGCTCACACCCTGCGGGCTTCCTACCTTCATAACTGGTTTAATTAGTATAAGTGGGTTTGGTCACCTGAAAAACCAAGGGGATTTTGAATTTTATTGAGTTTCTTTATTTTAATGGGAGAGGGCAGTGGATTTACTTTTCAGCGGTTGCTTGCACTGCTAGTCTACTACCACCTGACTAGAAAAGGCAGCAGACTCCTGTATTCTGACTGCCTTACCCTGTTCCCAAACTTGACCTTTTGATTCATTTGTGGGCTGAAATACTTCATCAGTCTCAAAGAGCTAATTACCTCACAAGTCTGCCTTCTTATATAGCTCTAGGTGGGCTGGTCCAACTACTGCAGCAACCACTCTGACTGGAGGGTCTTGTTTGAAACACAAGGAAGACTGTGGCTGATCTCTTGGTTTGCTCTAGCTTCCAGTGATTGGTAGTAAATGAATGCTTATTGTTAGTCATTTGTCTCCTCTGGGAATGGGGATGTCTACTCAGTAGAGAATGGGGTCACAATCAACAGACAAAGGTAGGTGATTAGTTAAGGGCTCTTTTGTTTGTGTTCCAACTTACTTGGTGCATGATCCAAATCTGAGTGATAGGTGGCCTCTCAAACCCGGGATTCCCGTAGAATCCCTCTCAGACCTGGGATTTAACTCTAAAAACCTGATCCACAAAGGGCCCAAACTGAAGCTAGCCTTCCCTGATGTTTTTAAGCAGTCTCTTTCAGTACTAGACCTGTACAGTGGCTCTAGAGAGGACAGAGTTATATAATACTTTCCTCTCCCTTTCGCAGTCTGAGTTTAGTTTACTAGGGATTTGGTTTAAATGTAGGCAGCAGGATCTGGAGGTTCCTGCTGGCTTTTCCCACTGGAATTTAGCTCCCAACTGTTAGGTGGGGTGTTTCTTTCCTCCCTACTTTTTAAGCCTGAGTTTAATTTACTAGGGATTTGGTCTAAATGTGTGCAGCAAGAGCTGGAAGTTTGTGCTTGCTTTTCTGTCTGAAATTTAGTTTCCAAGTAGAAGTCAACACGAGTTTACCCCTCTGGGAATTTTGCTATCTTGCTGTGCCTGTTTCCTAGCTTCTGTCATGTGCACATGCCCTGCCAAAGCTCAGGTGTGCTTGCATGAAGCACTCAGTGCCCATTCGCATGAGGATTCAGATTCTGAGATTCAAGGGGAGATTGTTTGGCAGATGGTCCAACCTCAAGGTTTTGGGGGCAGACAGAAGTTGCCACAGGGAGAGATTAGTAAAAGGACAGTTGAGCAACTGCAGCAATTCTCTCCTGGGAACGTTGAAGACTAACTACCCCCAGAGCAGGACGTAGAAATGGAGGCAGTCTCAGAGCAACCTGAGCCTGAGCAAAGTGACAAGGTACCACCCACAGGGCAGGATGCTGAAATGGCCAGCTCATCCAGCAGGGAGCCTGCAGTCCTCAACCCCTTGGCTTGGCACCAGAGTCATCACAAAGCCCATTGGAAGTACAGAGGGAGGAGTGCCAATGTGCCTGCTTCCACAGTGCCCTTCCTTCAGGGTTAGCACATTGAAGGGTTCATAAGGGAAGCTTTGGACAATGAAGAGTAGGTAGGGTTCAGCATTTCACTTAGTGTATGCCCAGAGACTTTGTGTATTAGCAGTAAAGATTATTAAATAAATGCTGTTGTGCTGCATGCTACTGTCAGAGAGAGAGAGAACCAGATTGCAAGAGCTTCCCTTGTCTGTCTGTCTGTGGAGATTATCTAGAGTAATCAGTGCACATACTAAAAGGGATTGGTATGTTGCATGTACCTTCTCCTTGCCCTGTTCCTCAACTTGCTTGTGGGCTGACATTTTGTCACTGGAGCTAAGATGCTTTGTCAGTGGGGCTCCTTGCACCTGCTATGCTGTCTAGGGATAATGGGAGTTTTAGCCTGACATGTCTGGAGGGCATTGGGTTGGGGAAGCAAAATCTTTCAATCAGGATGTAGTCATGTAGCATCTGAAAGCATTCATAGTGGCCCCTCCCATTTAGTATGCAAATAATGTATTATTCTTGCAGTTGTACTACTGTTTCAGTGTGGTTAAGAGTAAATACTATACTCCATTTGACAGGTGTCCCTTTGTTTTTAAAACATAATGGGGAAAGTCTTCCCCATAATCCTCAGAAACAAAGCTTACTACTTTGTTACTTACTGGTTCTCCTTCAAAGAAAGCAATATCTAATCATTTAAATTTGTTACTTTTAACTAACCATTAGTGCATCTACTTTAATTCCCACCTTTTGAAATCTTCCATGGTAATAAATTACATACATAGACGAAACTCTTCTTTCAAATATATTTAACTCAAAATGGGCTATCATATAAAAATGTTGGGATCCAGCTTTTTAATTCTCTTAAATACCTTCCAAGACCTCTGTTTTCTCTACCACTAGATAGAGAAATTATGTACATAATTATGTCTAATTAATGAATTCTGTTAAATGTTAATATTTCTCATGCACTGGTATTCAGCCCTGCCTCTCTCTTTTCAGACCTGTATGTGGAATCAGAGGGAAAACTCTCATAATTAATCTTCCAGGTAGCAAGAAAGGGTCACAGGTAAGCAATATTCTGGGGGAAAAAGAATCTAAAAATATTTATCATGATTCTGAAGAAAGAAGAATATTTTTTTCAATTACATTATTACTTCCATGACTTCAAATAAAAAGAAGTGCAATCATTAATGAAATTACAAGAAGACAGTGTACTTTATTTTAATAACTATTTAGTACTAAAATCCTGTGAAAGCTACTATGTTCTGTGTCTAATTACCAAAAGAAATTTGAGCCTGCTCAGTATGTTTTTGTATTTAAAGGCCAACCATCAATAATTTATCTCAGTCCTATATTGAATTAATAGCAGAAACAAGGAATGTCTTGCAACTTTGGCAACCCATTCACTGACCATAGGTCATTTTACCCATGGAAGGCTCAATCATCTAGGTTTGGATAACACATCAGTCCACCATGGTAACAAGTAACCCTACAGCAGCCCATAGATTCTCATCATGGATAGTTTGAGGAGAGGACTGTCCTAAAACCTACAGTGGGTTCATTCATCACAAAAGCTAAGCATTGACTATTATCTTTTGTTAATTATCATGTCATGCAAACTTAGTCATTGTCTGCATTCAGATTTGCTCATTCTGCTAACATGGTTCAGTGCAATGGTTATGTTCACACATGCTCCTTCCTCACTCTTCTCTTGCATATGACATAACAGAACACTTGTTGATTCCCCAAAGCAGTCTGGTGTGATGCCCAAACTAGTAAACTGTGGTTTTAGTGATCTCTCCAAGCCAGTAGTAATGATGTTTTACAGTACTGATTGGCAACCCTGATTTGGAGGAGTCACTCAGACCACAGTATGTTAAAAATACAATATACAAATGTAAAATCAAAGCAGTAAAAGCCAGCAGCAAAGAATAAAAGCATCTAGCTGAGCATATAAAGCTAACTTATAAAATAGTGAAAGTATTAGAAAGAGTTCTTAAAATGCCTGACAAAACAAAGAGCCTCTGGAATGATCTAGCTCCTGCTGCCTGGGGTATACACAGCCAGGATGGCCCACTGACAGAAGAGGGTTTGCAGATCTTCTAACTTGCCAGCACTGTTCTCATACCTGAAGTAGGCCCTGTTCAAAATTGTGATTTTGAGGACTGAAAAATACAATATATGGATGCAATGGATAACTTCTTTAGAACAAATGAACTCTTAGCTATCAGTTTTCATAATTCTTTTTTCTCTGCCTTTCACACTATTTTCTCTATAAATCATGAAATGATACTGAAGTATGATTCTTAAAATTGCATGGACCTGAGCAATATATCATCGTAAAAGAGAGCATGTGTGTTAAAAATGCATAACAATGTTGATCCTGTTTGCAAATATATCTCATTTGCAAGTGTGAGTGCCAACAAAAGCACAATTTGTGGAGAATTTTTGCTTCTCTTCAAACTTTCTTGTATCCAAAAATGCTCACATGCATATTTCTCCTGCAAATCTGCATTGTCACACTTTAACCTGTAAAAGAAAATGAACTTTTTTACAATTAGGGGAAATGTGTACTTTTAAAAATGCACATACTTTCTCAATCACTTTTCCCAATTATCCAAAGAAAAGAAAGAAAGTTGACATTTGGGCACAGGAACAAAGCTAACTGAGCTTCAAGATGGAATTTGGAAAATCTCATCAAACTTGAACATAGAGTGTTTGCATCAGCAAAAAACTTCCAAGACCATGAAACCTAGTAACCTGAAACCTGACAAGTATTCTAAAGGAACTCCATGGGTATACTCCTTGAGTAATTTAGTTTTAAAATGCATTACTTAATTAATTTCATGTGTCCATGTGTTTGAAGCCTAGTACTAGGTGGGAGACTTCCCTAACCACTGTATAGCTTTGCAGTAGATACAGTTTGAAGCCTGCAGCAGTCTGCAGAAAAAGTTATATGTCTGTCTCCTTTCTTCTCATGTGGGGCAGACCCACCTTCGGAGAATGGAGTGGAAAGACCTATCCCTCAGGAAGCTGTGGAAGCACACCAAGGCAGGGGCCATCTCTGTTGGTATATGTGTCCATGATCTCACTCAGATGAAGTGGATACAGGGTGACTCTGCCAACCTTGAAACTTCATTGAAGGGTTCCTAAGGGCTAGTCTAACCTGTGCAAAGCCAGGTCCATTCATAAGTATTTAAAAAGAAAAAAACTCTTTTATGCAAATAGTGCAGTGTTAAATGTTTACTTGTTTTGTTTCTTAAATAAATAAAACTAGTGTAGTCATACTTCTCACAAGAAGATAAATGGAAAAAATGCCAAAGAAATGAAATACAGTCTTGCTTGACTTCAGAACTGGAAAGTTACCTAACTGAGGGTCAAATCTCCTCGAAACACTGGGCGATTACTCAAGGCTATAGTAATACAGGTTCAACTAGAATGTATTCCACTGATCTGAAAGGGTAACATAAAGTTCAAGAAATCATCAGCATGATTAACAAACATTAGCTATCAGAGAAGCTATCAGAGAAAAGGAAGCTTCCTTCAGAAAATAGAAGCCTTGCCCAAACAAGGAGAGTAAATTTGCACAAAGGAAATGCAGTTAGACAATAAAGATGCAATGAAGACTGTTGAGGTTCATATTTATTAAAAAAACATCTAGGTCAACTATTAAAAAAATAGATCAGAAGCAGGAACCAGCTAGGGGAACAGTCACTTGACTGACAAAGGAGGTGAAGGATGACTGAATGAGGCTAAGCAAATTGTTGATAAGTTGCATTTATTATTTGCATTTGTTTTCACTACAGAGGATATAGGACAAATACTCCTATCTCAATTGGTATTTTCAGTGAAGGAGTCTGAGGAACTGAGGCAAATAGTGTTGCCAAGAGATAAAGTTCTAGATTTTCTTGACAAATGGAAAACAAAGAAATTCCAAGGTCCAGGTATTATCTATGTGATGTGAGAACTCAGATGTGAAATTGCTGATCTCTTAACAAAATATGTAATGTGTTCTTAAGATTGCACTCTACATTAGACAACAGAAGAGCAACCAATCTAATGTCATTTTTCAAAGAGGGATCCAGGAGGGATTTGGGAAATTAAAGTCCAGTAGTAGTTATAGAGTTATTAAGGGTGAAATTCTCAAACATTTAGTATAGGAGTGTAGAACCTCAAGTCTGAGGACTAAATCTGACCCTCTGCTCTTCCAATTTAGCCTTCTGAGTGTCCTAATCCATTGGCACCTCATTTCCTGAACTGCAGATTGTATGGTTATTTCCCAGCCTTTGCCTATTTTGGTAGCTGTAAGGGCATTACACAAACTATAGGGGACTTTTTGTCTTTGCCAACCATGGGAATGTAGGCCCTGAAAGCTTCTCCAAAGTCGAATGCCATCCTTGGGCAGAAAGTGGTTCTGTACTCTGATATGGAAGGGAATGTTCTGCTGAAAATGTGTCACTCTGGCTTCTGCATAGTTAGCTCTTGTTTCGGTAACCCTTTTAGAGTGTCAGTAAATGCTCTTCGCTTAGACTTAGTGTGATTTAGTAGATGTTATTCACTAAGACTCCTGAAGTCTCAGCAAAGATTCCTGTGAGTAACCTTAATAAGCATGGAGTAAGACAAGGGGTCCTTCTATTGGCTGGTTATGAGTTAAAGAACAGGAAGTAGTTCTTTATGCCAAGAGAATTTTTATTGCTGGTGCATTTAATGAATGGTCAGTTTTCACAATGAAAGGTTGTAAAACATGGGTCCCCCAAGGATTATTCTCAACACCAGTGCTTTTTAACTTTTTCCTAAATAAGTGAGAATGAGAAGTAAGCCATGTAGTGGCCAGGTTTCCAGGTGATAACTAAATTATTTAGGGTGCTTATAGCAAGAAAAATTGTGACAAGTGCCAAAAGGATCTTTCTGAACTGAGAAAATGGACATTAAAATAGAAAATTTAGTTCGGTGTAAGCAAATATAAAGTGATGCAAAAAACCCTAATACTAGTAGTCTGAACCGATGGTGACTTAGAAAGAGAATTTAGGATTATGGTGGATAACTCACTAAAAATGTGAATCCTGTGTGCGAGTGCTGTGAAGGAAGGGAGTCCGTCTTTTGAGATCAATGGAAAGAGTAACTGGCAACATCATAATTCTTCATACAAATCTAACCATACTTAGAATACTGTGTACAGTTCTCGGCACTGTATGTTGAAAAGTATAATATAGAGCTGGGAAAGGACAATCAACATAATCAAGCACAGAGCAAATTCCCTGAGAGGAAAATATTTTAAATTAGAAAAAGAGTAAGCAAGAACACTATAAAGGTATACAAAATTATGCATGGTGTAGAGGAGATAGGATAGTTTTTCTTCTGTTCTCATAATAGTAGACAGATAAAAGGAAATACTTCTATTGTAAACCGATAGAATTTGCTACCACAAGATGTAGTGAGGGCCACATTTGAATGGTTTTGAAAAGGGATTGGGCAAAGTCATGGAGGAAAAGACTATCAGAAAATGCTAGTCATGATGGTTATAGCAGAGGCAGTATACACCCGATGAGCAGAAGTGGCTGAGTGCTAAACTGTGCTTGTGTCCTGCTATCTATGAATGACAACTGAACCAACAATGCTAGACTTTGGTTCACAGCTTTTCTTACATTCTTAAAAAGTTAATGGCATCTGGGATGCCAACATGAAAATTTGCTTACACATAGATAAAATAATAGTCTGAATCAGTGTTAGATTTATGCATATCTTCCATACAGAAACATGAATGGGGTTTGTGTGTGTGTGTGTACACCTGCTTACTTGGCAACTCCATGGATGATGATGATGATGATGATGATGACGATGGCGACATTAAATTTCTATACTATTCATCGCTGAAACACTTTGGGTAGTTCACAGTATTTAAGTTACCTACAACTGACCCTGCTTAGCTTCCAAGATTGGGCAGGATCAGGCACTTCAGGCTATACAGAAGTGTGTAAACACACACACACACACACACATTATATATGTTGTCTCACTAAGCTAAGCAAACATAAGAATGCAGAAAGTTAAACAATATTACTTTACAAATGCATTTCTGGTCAGATAATTGAATCCTGCATAAATGCCAAACTTTAAATACATATGCATGTATGTATTTATGTACAAATACTGCCTGTCACTTATGATGGTAAATGCTTCAGATGGTATAAAATACTATGAAATATTGTCTTGATGCAAAAGAATTTGTGTGTGTTTGATATATGTGAATTAGTCTTAAAGTTGCAATGTAGAATAAAAGTTATCCTATTTTGCATAAGATTCTGTGATAATCCTTGTAGAACAATTGTAGGAGTACAAAATCCTTACCTGTTAAATCATGTTGGCTCCATTTAAGAAATACACATTTCATTTATTGCACTGGCTCTGAACCCTGGTAGCAGGATTCACTTTTTTACTTTTTATGTTTTTAAATCATCACAACTGATTGTAACAAGCTGCATAGAAAAAATGTATGCTTAGAAGGCCAAGAAATATAATGTGGAGTCAGTATTAGAAGTCATAATTTATGACTATCATTTCAGTATTTACCTTGCTTTGTGCCAAGAAGCAGTTTAGTCAGAATGGCTAAGGACTCTGTGGTGGGTTTGCCTAGGTATTGCTGCTTTGAGCCTGAAGGCAATTTTATCTGACCCTCAGAAGCCCTATCCAAATGTAATCAGGGTGTTTACAAATTCTGTCTACAATCAGTAAGGAAATAAAACTATGTATGAGGTAATGTAACTCTTTGATTTTGCATATACATATATGTAAAAGACAATTTAAATATTTGTGCATATGTTGTGTCTTCACAAAGTCCTTACATTTAGATAGTGCAAAGTTTATCATAGAGCCTGACTAGAGTTATGGAGTCTGTGCAGTTAAGTGGAAACCACACATGTGCAGACCAGCTTATTTGCTTTCGATAGCTGAAAAGTTGGCCTCCCTGAACCAACTAATTTACGCACATTGATTCATGCCAAGAAGTTGTTGAGTATATCATTCTCACTGTCTTTGCTGTTTCGGAACAAGTATCTCCAAGCTTCTTTTTTCAACTGTTGTATTCTGACTTCTACTTCTGTTTATATCCCAACTAACTATAATTTTATTTATTTATTTATTCTATTTATATCCTGCTTTTTTTCCTACAAAGGAACTCAGAGTGACTTATATCATTCTTCTCCTCCTGCTCTCAATCTTATCCCCAGCACAACAGCCCTGTGAGGTAGGTTGGGCTGAGAGTCTGTGACTGGCCCAAAGTCACCCAGCTGGCTGCACAGCTGAGAATCCGGATTGCCTGAGTCCCAGTTCCACACTCTTAACCAGTACAGTGCACTGAATGCACTGAATGAATTACAGTGCAGTGTAATTGAGATTAATTACAGTTTACATTTTACTGTGCCCACTGGGACTGTTATTTTTTTTGGACTATATAAAATTTTTACCCCAGTAAATGGCACAAAAGAACTATCCAAGGAATTCATCCAGAAAGTAGCATTCTCCAGTCTGTGAAACACAGAGTACGCTTTTGGCATGCCAAATTTGTCAGCAATCTACTCCTTAATCTTGAAATAACCGAGCTTTTCTCATAAAGAGAGCCTTGAGGGGGGAAAGTGTGTGAGTGTGTGTGTGTGTGTACACAAGGCCAGGCTACAAGGAGTGCATCTGCATCTTGTGATGCCCATTTCATCCCCTGTCCAGGTAAACTTACGAGACCAAAACATATGAGAAATACATGTGGATCCCACATGGAATGATCACTTCTGGAAAACATGAATAAAAGAATAATAAGATCACACAGTTTTGATTAAGGCAATTGAAAGGTTCCTCCTCTGCTTTCAGTGGATTTGTACATAGGTCTAAGATTAACAGTGGAGGGAGATCTCCTTTTGAACTATTTCAGAAGGTGTCCAGGAAGCTCAAAGCATAAATAAAGGTTGAAGTGGCTTTGCTTTCAAAAGAGACCATGGTAAAGCATAAATAGTAGCTCTTTCAGAGTAATCGGGCCATAAAAAGGTGATGTCAGGTGCGGGAGGGTCACTTAGAATCCCCTTGCTGCCAGAAAATGGTAGAAAGTTAGAAGAGATAACCTCTTGGGATCAATATAATGATTGATTATGTTTATGGTAATAATAAGGGAGATGGTTGGTCTTTATAAGATGGCTGTATGAGATGATTATTCTTTATATAGTTTCCATAGAGATACATCTGGCCCTAGTTGCTGGATTATTTTCTTCCACTCTAAAACATAATAATTGTTCTTTATTATTAGAGACTGTATTAATCACCTAAATAATCCTGTGAGGCCTTGAAGGTGAGGTATAATGAACTGTAATTCCTGATAAGGTAATAGCTGATTCTGAAATAAAACTCAGCTCAAAAACTGAGGGTGAAAAACCCCTCAGTTTTAGATCTCTTAGAAGATTAGTTAATATGCATTCTGAATGTAGAAAATAAGATATTTTCAGGACTGGACATAACATGTAAAGATATCAAAACATATATAGATATCTAATGTGGTACAGTGTGATCAACCTAAATGAGTTGGGCCCATCTAGAAATGGTGATTTTAGTTGTGAGAGCCAGTGCACTGTAGTGATTAATGTGTTGGACTACAAGTCAGGAGACCCAGTCCAAATCCCAACTTGGCCATGCACCTCACTGAATGACTTGGGGCCATCACTGACTCTCAGTCTAACTCACTTCACAGGGTTGTTGTGAGGAAGGGAATCATATACATCTGCTTGGCTTCCTTGGAAGAAAGGGAAGAAATATAAATGTAACAAGTAAAATATGATTTAAAAATGGCAGAGGCTGGAATTATGAAATTATTGTGGACCCTTGTTTTCTAAAGTGCCCCTATTCTCATTTATACTGCATGTGCAAGAGGATGTTATTAATGTGGCCATCAAACATCCTCTGTCTGCCCTGAAAATGTCAAAGATACATAGATAAGGTTCAATAAGGGAGGCTGCGGAAAGTAAAAAGTAGATTTGATATGTATATGATGGTTACACTATCAAGGAAATAAATGGGATATGAGAACTAGCACAATTTCTGGGATGCTTAATATTCAGTGCTATTTGGTGCTTAATTTTCTTGAAGCTGTCATTTCCAGTAAATATTTGGAAGTAATATTACATGTAATTGTGGCAGCAGTACTGAACTATGTAAGGTATTAGAAAGTGCAAGAACACCCTCATTAAATGTGTTGATTTACACAGTAATTCACAGATTTAACTGTAGCTGTTTAAATCTCATCCTTTCAAATGGATAAAAATCAGTAACATGGTTTATGGTAATTGTATATATAATAAATTGCCTACAATTGTTTATCATAATATATCTGGGTTGTATTTTGTCTGAGTTTTGATATTGCATTTAACAAGTTTACTATATTCAGCTGGATTTTTATCATTCTTCCTTTCTCTTCTTCATGGTTTTTTTTTATGATATTCAGTATCTGATACCTTGCTTGACATACAATAAATAAACATATTTTTAAGAGAGAAATGTAAAATGGGTGTCATTGAAGGGAAGTACTTTCTTCAGTTCTATCATTCAAAGTAAGCAAATAGCATTCAATTCTGAACAGATTCCAGTACTTTCTCTGTGATGCTTCATCTTTCCTTTATCCCTGGGGATAAGCAGTGATTGGCTGAGGCCCCTCAAGTGAACCATATCAAACGCCTGATGGTAAAAATAGTAGCACATATATGAACAAGACAGGGCATGAACAGTTTGGGACCAGTATAGGTCAAGAATCTCTTTTGACCAGGGAATGGGTTTTTTCTGTGGTGGCATCCCAACTGTAGAATGCCCGACATTAATATTTAGGCCCAGATTAGAATTATTTTATTTGTCCTGGCATTTCAGCGCATTGGCTGTGTTTTCACACAATGGCAAACCATACCATACATTTTCCATGCAGCATGATTTTTTACCTTGGGTTCTGGGTTTACACACTCATGTGGTTGCCATGTGTGTGTGGTTTCCACACATCTGCCTCTTTCCTCCTAAAGATGACCAGAAACCTATCGGTCCTTGTGGCTGAAAAACAATCCCAGCATGCACTGCTCCTGCCTGTGTTGCCTGCCTCTCCCTCATCATTCAACACACTCCCCTAGGCATGGCCTCGGCCAACTGCTCCTGGGGTTGTTTGTGTACGTTTTCTGCTCAGAAGTAGCAACTGCTCACTCACTAGAATAGCATTTTCCCCATGCTGCCATGCTCTGTGCCAACATGCAAGCCTACTCACCCATACTCACACTTGCTCCTCACTCCAAAATACAGGTAGCTCAGATGGATAACTTAATGTCTAGGCTTGTAATTATGATGTGAGTTCCAGTTGCACGTAGGAACCATCATTTGTCACATCTGTGTACATCAGAACTTCCTTTATCATTGTTATAAGGATCTGAACATTTTCTGCTTCTAGAATCCATCAGCCACCTTCTCATCCATCAACCACAGTGTTAATGTTTACTCACTACTACATCAATGTCAGAGGAGATTGTCACCCTCTGGTTTGTGGCTAATTTGCCTATCACTGCTGCAGTTCTGCCGTGGCTCCCATTTCTGCTATGCCTACACTTCTGGCTTTCATAGTCATTATGTCAGTTTGTTTCTTTATAATAACCCCATTTGCTACACCAACAGTGGTTCCTACTTCCTTCTAAGTACCACCCCAATACTGAGTGTGTCTGTTGTAGTGCCCACACAGCATTGAGTGTTTCAGCTCTTCCTGTTTTTCCATTCATAATTCTGGTTATTGGCTTAACTCAACCCACAAGTCCTTCTATAAAAGCTGTTGTTTTTATTTATTGAAAATATGTATATACTACATTTCACTGAAATTGCTTCCATGTTCATTTAAAATTATATAAACTAATAAACTTGAGATAAAAATACAGGCACTAAACAACCCAGAATACCAAATAAAAACAGCAGATTAAAAATCCAAAAGGTCAGTATCTTAAATGCTTGGAGGAGTAAAACCCCGCTGCTGCTGCTGCCTCCCCATGTCTGAAATATAACAAGGTCAGCTTCGGGTGAAATTACTAGGGGACAGCATTCTATAAGTGGGGTGCCATAACTGAACAATGCCCTTTATTTGGTTGACATCTGCTTCACATCTGTGACAGAAGTTCTTGTACTTTTTTAGATAGTTTGCCCAGTGACCAGAGGTTGCTTGTTAAAGTATTCCTATTAAAGGCCTCTCAACTAGCTAAACAGCATATCAGTACTGAGAACTTTCCAGCTGACTGAACTGAAAATAATTTGGGGTTCTATTGTGCTATGCTATTATACTTGGCTATTATTCACTACTGTTCAGTCTTGGAAGGCTTGGAATACAGTCTTTCTTTAAAAGGCCAAAATGATGTTAGGCTCAGACAGATGAAATCCTTAAGCAAGTCAAGCAGGTCTCCTTGGTATTAAACTTCATCTCCCTTGATCATTCCTAATCATCTGTAGCTTACCTTACTAGTCTCACATAAGCACATCTGTACAGCAACCACATAAAAAATGGGTTGTTTAACTGACTTTTCCAGGTGATCTTCTGTGTAATCCCACAATCCACACTCCTTCCCCACTGCACGCTTGTAGTTTGACTGTCTGAGTTGTGGTGGTTAAGAAGGAACTGAGTTAGAAGGTATTTTTATGCCTTTCATGACATGCACACATGGGGACTTCCCTCTTGAGGGATGGGGCTAGAATGCCTACTCCATTTTTCTAAATTCTAGACGTTTCTAAGATATTGCTCTGTGCTAGCACAGCTTCCATGTGTGTGACTGCATTGAAGATCACTTGAAGAACATCAGTTACAGGTAAGAAACCTGTCTTGAAAACCTGTTGTTATTTTGGCCTTCCCAGCATTTTCAGGACGAAACTGGGGGCTGGTGTGCCCCTCCTCCCTTCTGCATGAGTGAAGGTGAGGGAAACCATTGGTTAAGGGGAGTGGGAAGCAAGCCTCGTGCTCTTGAAGAAACTCTGGAAGATATCTCAGCTGGCCTGCACATGCTGATATCCCATTTGTGTGACTGCACAGAGAGCCACTCAGATTATCAGATACAGGTATGTGCAGCTGAAAGAGTTAAATTAAGGATAATAAATTAATTCAGTAGTCTCTCTGCTTATTGCTGACAGACTTGCTTTCTGTCTGTGCCTGGCTTCAGAGAGATGTGTTTTTCCTGATGCTGAATCATTCACAAATATCACAGTTACTTTATAATAGATTCCCATAGATGATATTTAAGACAATTATTAACAAAAACAAATTAAGACAGTTAGTGAAAGAAAATAATACCACAGTATTCTGATAAAGTTTAATGTAGGTAAAGAAAGTAAAACAAAACACCCATTATCAACACAGCCTTGTGCTAGCACAAGTCGCATCCCCCCCCCCACACCAGTATTTTCTCTTTACTTTTATAATTTTACACTTGAGCATGATACGTGGTTATTGTTTGCCGTACTTTCCTCTTTTGATTCCAGTTGTTCATGTGTGTTTATATTTGCAGACATCTTGTTTTTACTGCTATGGTTCTAGAGCAATTTTCCAACTTGTTCTCTATGATTTAGACCTGCCTGGGGCATGAATTTTATTGAACAAAACTAATTTTCTTGTCATATTTTCTTTTCTCCATTTCATGCTATCTATCAATAATAAACCAAGATGAAATTTTGATTCAGGGTCCCCTTCAGTTTATATAATATGATTATTGACTTAAAATGAAACTTTCCTGCATATGGAGCCACTTCATAATTCTAGTTTTTTGGGCTCTTGGACTGCTATATAAAAAATGACTCTGACAATCTAGAAGCTGATCATTCCTGGTTCCTATGTCTAGAAGTTCTCTGTGCATCTTTTTCCCTTGTAGAGACATTGTATGAAATTAATTGGCAGCAGATTCAAGGCAGACTTAAGTAAATAATTCAGACTACATCTAATGTATGGAATTAACAGCCAGAAGATGAGGGAATGACCTCTGGCTTAGTTGGCATTAGACAAATTTGTGGAAGAAATGTCTTTCAGTGGTTATCAGTCTTGCTGAACTAAACAAAGTTTTTGTCTGATTCATCAAGGCTCTTCTTTTAGTCTTATATTTTTAATAGGTGAAGTTGAAATACATACATTTGAAAGCTTCAGTGGAAGCACATGAAGGAATAAAAGATGAATAGATAACTTTTCCAAATGCCACCCACCTAGCCAAGTTTCATCTCTTATTTATTTAAATGAAGAAAAGATGGAACAGGAAGAAATTGTCCAGTACAAATACCAAAGACTTGGGATGAGGGAGAGAAAAACAATAGCAAGTTTATCCAACCTGGTGCCCTCCACATGTTTAGTGTTCAACTCCTAAACAGCATGGTTAGTGGTCAGGGATGCTGGGAATTGTAGTGCCTAGTTTGGCGGCACCAAATTAGAGAAGGGTGGTCTAGAGTGTTGAATCATATCTCCTTTAAGTACTTGGAAGAAAGGGTATTCATTTGGAGTAAGTAGAAATGTATGGGCACTACACTATGCCAATAATATTTCATGAAGAATATCAGTATAGGAATAGTCAGGCAAAGTACAGTGGATATAAAAGAAAGAACTACATAAAATGGCAAGAAATAATACGAGATAGGAAGAGCATGCTGATGAAAAAGTAGCACTAATCACAAACTTGAAATTCTAGTAACCAGATACCATTATGTTACTTCAGTCACTGTTACTTCTTAAGGTGACATTTATTTTCTTCTACCTTATTGAACTTGATACAGAAACTGCTAAGGGTGGTGGAAGGGTAGAAAATAAGGATCATATTAGAACTTAATTAATAAGCCAGTGTCTTAACAAGCAATAATTTTTCTTTCATTCTTTTGATCTGGGCTACCCTAATTTTAGTATTATGTGCTCTACCAATAAGTATTAAATTTAAAACAAGAGTGTACAATCAGCATAAAATGAGGTCATCTTAAGGACTGCCTTGCTCTGGGCAAACCTGCTCTTTTCCTGAATTTATCATCAGAGGTTGTGTTTAAGGGTTTTGTTGGTAAATAAATGGAAATAGTATTACTTGCTATCTTCAGCTACTGTTTGCTCCTGCAATTTTTATTCTTCTGTATTTTTCTTGCTCATTTTTGTGTCATGTTGCACTAGTTTTATATCCGGGTTCAAATCCTGGTTCAATATCCTCATCTTCAGTTCCCCCTGCCCCTGCAAATTCTTTAAAAAAAACCTTAGGTAGTAGAGCAGTACTGGATTTTCCAGTGGATTTTCTTAGTATAAGACATCTTTATCTATGTTCTCTTAGGAGGAGAAAAAACTCAACCAGTAGAAACACATTAAAAAGGACTTAACTAGTAATTACCACACATCATGAGAAGGCAGGACTCACTAAAGAAGACAATCATGCTAGAAAATGTCAGGCAGAAGAAGAAAAGGAAGAGCAAATATGAGATGGATTGACTCCATAAAGGAACCCATTCCCTTTAACTTAGAAGAGCTGAGTAAGGCTGTCATGGACAGGGCATTTTGGAGGGCTTTCATTCATGGAGTCACCATAAGTTGGGAACAACAGTGCATAACAAAGAAGTCATTTGCAAAGGCAATATTAGAGAAAGTTATTTATTCTGAAAACTCACAATAAGATTTGAGGATAAATCCAATATAAAATTCCCATTTTCAGATTTGGTGGAATGTGTGAACAAGAATTGGTCCGTGTGGCTTAGTGTATTAAAAAAGTTGAATTTGGACAGAGCCAAGTCCCACTTTGATCAAATCTAGTCCCAGGGACTGATGGCATACTTGTAGTCCAGACATATTTTCTCAACTTTTCCTCTCCGTATATGCAACAATAAGATAGGTACTGACTGCACCTGACTGTGGTATAGACAAAACCAAAAAATATTGCTAAGAAGTAGTTAACAAGGTGATTTGTGAGGTGTGTTAAATGTAAAATTAAGGCACCTCTTTGTATACATAGTCAAAAGTATAGTCAAGAGAATGAAAATATAAAGAATTAGATTAAGCAATAACACAAGTACTGTATTGTTTTAATTGGTATGAACTATTGTGGAAAAAACAAACACTTTAACAGTGGCTTTGCCTAGAATTTCTGTTTGCAGAATTTATGAAGCCACAGATTTCTCACATGCTGCAGCTCATGACGAGAAAGATATTTAAAAGGAAAGCCTAGTGAGTAGAACGGTGGTGTACACATTGTGAAGTGAGATAGAAAAATAAAGATGTCAACAGCTATAGGAAATATTCATAATATATACATGCATAATATATACATAAAACAAGAAGTGAATTCAGATCTCTATTTGATTATGATATTAGAACTGCTCGATAGCTATTATCTTTTCTAGGTAAGTCTTCATTGTCATTTTTCTCATTGTGCACAGGAATGCTTTCAGTTTATACTGCCAGCCCTACCTCATGCCATTGACCTTTTGCGGGATGCCATTGTTAAAGTAAAAGAGGTACATGATGAACTTGAAGATCTACCTTCACCACCACCACCACTTTCTCCTCCTCCAACCATCAGCCCACACAAGCAGACAGAAGACAAAGGTGTACAGTGTGAGGAAGAGGAGGAAGAGAAAAAAGATAGTGGAGTTGCTTCAACAGAGGATAGTTCCTCCTCGCATATAACTGCTGCAGCCATTGCAGCTAAGGTGAGTTGAGGTCCTGTGCAAAGGAGCACATCAGTTTCTATCTCAGGTACTTTCCCAAAAAAGTTACCTTTTAGGAACACATTTGATGTGTCAACCTGTAGTTTCAACAATAAAAGGTCTCAGTGTTTAATCATAAATTTTTTCTCTATATATAACATAATTTTCCTTCATTTTTTCATTGCATCAAATACAATGATTTAAATCTAACCATGTCCAAGCCATGCATTTTTGTCAGTTTTCCTCTCCTGCTGCAGCACCATGCCGCACTGAACTCCATTCCTGGGGCTCTTGCAACATCAGGAGCAGTTTTTCAATGGGCTTAGAAAGCAGCCAAGGTGGGGAAGGGACAGGTAATCCCTGCTGCATGAATCCAATGTTTCTTAGGTTTCAAACCATTCCTTTTCATTCAAACCACCAATTATGCAGCAATGTTGTAGTTCTGGTAACTTTAGATTATTAATCATCATGTAATTATATCTCTGCAGTAGATGCCTTTGGAAAGTCACCACAGACCCCACTGGGTGAGCAAGATGGGAGCTGGATTGAGTGAAAGGATTTGCATAATAACAGCAACTACAACAGTCAAGATTGCAGTTGCTTTTGTGAATCTTTAGATTCAGATGTGACCTGAGCTTGCAGCCCAAACTTCTGAACATCAGTTTTCACTTTTACAAAATCAGTGAAATTTAAATAAACTTTATTGACATAAATATCTTCGTATATGTGAAGAATTAATTTTTGCTAAACATCCTTTCATCCAATTAAAATAGTAGTGCAGAGTTTGACCCAAATTTTGAAATATCTGAGCCCTGGAAAACTAGAGTTGAACTCTACAGTGGGGACCCTGTAATGCAATCTTATTCCTGTCTAGTCAGGGATAAATCCATTGAGTTCACTGGAACATCATTCCAGGTTAGCATGTGTAAGATTGTAGCCAAAGTGTCTGGGGGAAAGCAGTGATTGCAGTGGTTGCAGTGATAGCCTGAAACCTATTACTTCTCACTTTATTAAGCTTGCACTCCAACTGAAAATATTAAAATCAGGGTTCAGAGTCTTCAAATCATCTCTACGCTGTAATTGTTTTCTACATGTGTAATATTTCTCTTAAAAATATATTCCACATGAGTGAAAACATGCTGCAGTCAGTCTTTTATCACCAGTGGAAGCTAAATTTGTATTCATAATTCATCATGTTGTTTTGTGAGATCATGGCCTCACCACTCCTAGTTACAGAGATGTGAAGTTTCCTTGTCAGCACAATCCAGGCAAGGAAATTATCAATATGGTTGTTGTTTTTTTATGGCAGCATATACAGGTCCTTTTAAAGTACTGAAGTTAAGTGATGTAGTAAATTGTAATCTGGTTGCTACCATGTTGGGGATGCAGCTGTGCCCACTGGAAGTCTTGGGCTATTCCACAAACAAATTATGAATCTCTTGTAAGACTTGTAGCTTCTAGTACTTCATCTGGTAGAGAGAAGCAGGAGGCTGAGGAAGATAACAGTTTATACCTCTATCCCCTGACAGGGAGGAAGGTTGATGGATCAAGTACGCTTTAATTCCCTTCCCTCCAGATTTGACACCATGTGAGTAGTAGACAGAGGTTTCAGGTATGGGTCATTGGATAAGACTCTACTCCTACAGGTGTGCCATACTGCAAGGAGCTACAGTTATACTACACATGAACTCTCCCAGAAAGTTTTGAAATACTAGCAAATGTAAAAAGAAGAAAATACCTGAGATCTAAACTGGTTGTGTTCATTTAAACACCCTACATTTAGATATGCCACCTGTTTTCACCCTTGTTCCCTCTGTCATTTTGCTTGTTTAGTTTTATGTTTTTCCTGTCACTATATTCATAGCTGTTATGTATTGTACATTAGAAGCATCCATCCTACACCAGTTCTGCTGTTATCATGGCAAAAGGTGAACATCCCATTCCTGGTCTCATCTGTTATTCCCATCACGCAGCAGGCAGTGCAGGAGAACCGGTAAGACATACCACCAGAGGGTTTTGCACTAATAACTGCAGTCATACTGCCATCTCCTTTCTGTGTATATGGAAGAGGTACAAATGATTGTTCTAATCACAGTAACATACCATGTTGCTTTATGAGCAAACTGTTTCTAAATTGCCCATCTGTATGTTGTTATCAAGTATGTAGCATTTAAGACCATTTCTTACAGCTATTAAGTATTGATTTTAAAATGTTTGTCACTCCCAGATTGAAGCATTTTGCATTGGTTTAGAGCAGGATTGAGTAATTTGTTTAGTATTAAAACAGCCTTGGAACTTGTTGACTTCACATATCATGGTACCTCTGTTATCATGAGACTAGAAGGCTGCTTTGTCATTGAAACGCATCTTGGTAGCTGCATCTACATTTCAAATTGCTTGCCCTTGGATTACAGGCAAATATTTCTGGTAGATGCTGTTACTGATTATCCAATGCTGATATTATTCTGTCCAGTTCCAGTTCTCCTCTTTGGTTTTGTTTCAGAAAATGAAACCGTAGAAAGTATCTAATTTGCCTTTTGTATATGTGTTAGTGTCCCCTCCTTAAATAAGCAATGAATGATGGTTTCAAGTGAACATAATGTTGCCATTTAGTAAGGCATCAAATTTCTCTGCCATACCAGAAAATAGCTTCCCCACATTACAGTTCAAGTCTGTACAATAACTTCTAACTCTGAAAATCAGTATCTGACAGTGTTAGAAAGCTGGGGTTCTAAACACCAGTAATTGAATTTAATCACTAGACTTCAGAACTTTGTCCTTTCCTGTGTATATAGTATCTAGCGATAGTGATGAGGAAATGAATGTCTCCATCTCTACTGCCAGGTCCCTATGCATACAGGAAACAGCTGGGAAGGTATGGAAGTGATAACAGGAGAGTGAAGATTTCCTTCCCATTGACCTTTGCCTTCTCATTTACAACTCCTAAGATATAAGACAGAGGGAAAGGGACAGACTCTTCCCTACTACTACTGTACACACACACACTGCTACCTACCTCTTGGTGAGATACAGATGGCAGAAGGAGAGAAACAGAGCAGGGAAAGATAGGGAAGTGAGGAAACTGCATTTCTCAGTACTGGCCCTAGAGTTATTGGGGAAGGGTTGGAACACAAGGTATGATGGAACAGTCTCCTCTCCCCTTTTCCCAAAGAAGTGTTTCTGCACAATGGACATACAAAATATTTTACTACACTTTCCACAAGGATAATATTAGCTTGAATAATTCCCATGGTAACAACAAGTTTTCTTTTACCTGCATGCTTATTCAGCCAACAAACCCCATCAGCTGCACTTCCCTTCTCCTTGTCTTCTTCTGGAGCCTGAGATAAATTAATTTCCTTTCAGTTTAGTAAAGATAGCTGCTGTAATGCTAGGGTTTCTGTAGATCAACACTTCATTAATATTTCCACCCTTCTGTAAATATTATAAGCCAACTTATCAGGGCCTTGTGCACAGGTAAGAAGAAGCAAGAGGTCAGTTTCTTGCTTCCCTTCACCCATGAAAAAATTCTGCTGTGATGCGCCTCCCCCTTCAGTGTTCACATGCAGATAGATAAGAGAAAACCAGAAATTGCAGCAGATTGTGTGTCCTTGAGTTCAAGATGATGTTTGCAGACTCAAATCAGTGACTAGTAGGAGCTGCAGGTATCAGATTACACATAGAATACTGGGACAAAGAAGTAATGGCTCACCCCTATTTCTGAAAACATGAAAGCTGGCTATAACTCATACCCATTTCTTGACCTGGCAGAAGCACACTGATTCCTGAGCTATGTTTGTTTGTATCAAGAAACAATATTCGCAAATTTAATTTTGCTCAAGCAATGCAACATTATATTCTTTTAATTTAAAATCTTTAAATTTGCAATTATGTATATGTTTCTTAAGGAAGGTTTGCTGTTTGTATAATATTCCTTTCTTTTTCTTTCTCCTGCAATTTATTCCAAGTTACTAAGAAGTCAAAATCATGTGTAATGTTTTGTGACATTTTGGTTGGTTAGGTCTTGCCTAATGTTTGGTTGGTCCTAACTGGTTAGGTTAGTTGTTGCCTAACTTTAATTTAATTTTTTTCCATACTTTCTAGAACAGAATGGTCATTAAAAGGACTGTGAAAATACAGTTCTTTATATCTTGATTCTGTAGGGCTGGTGGAGACTTCATGTCCCTATATTCAACTGCAAACAGCCTAGCCAACATGATACTGTTCAAGAATCTCAGCATTTGTGATCCAAGGAAAAGTGCTGTATATTTCATTTATTTATCACAAGAAGGCAGCACATTCATGGAATAAATTCTCTATTTCAAAAAGGAAGGTTATTTCCAAAGTAATTTAGTTTCAGGAAACTCCAAATTTTAATTGCATAAAAAACCACAGAAATTATAGAGGAGCATCAACTTTTTCAGGGAAGTGTTATCATCTACTCTTAAATTCCAGAATTTTTTATTTTTCACAGTTTCTTAACCTAATAAAAATGAAATTCTTTCTGGGAGGGAAGAAGCACATTTAGAAATATAAAATCCATTTGTCACAGGAAGAGAACAAAACATGTGAGGGTTAAAGGTCATTAAAGTTTAGATTATGTAACTGCCCCATGTGCTCAGATTTAGAAGTCATTTAGAAGATTTATTTTTGTTCCTTTAAGATTTAAAGAGTCCTTCTTTTTCAAACTGCTTTCCTGTTTATGTTGTTATACCCCTTTCTTCCTTTGTTATCAACATATATTCTGTTGGGGTTGATTCCTCACTTCTGAATTTTATTTCTAAAGAAACAGGAACTAAAAGCCTTATTATTAGACTGAGGGTAAAACTGAAATTTAGAGTTTTAAAAAAGTGAGTGCAACCAGCATAGTAGAATGACTAGAGTGTTGGATTGGGACTCAGGAGATCAGGTTTTAGTCCTCTCTGGGTGACTTGAAGCCAGCCACTGACTCTTGGCCTAGCCCACCTCACAGGGTTATTGTAAACAGAAGAGGGCCATGTAAGCCTCTTTCCGATTCTTGGAAGAGAAAAACAGGATAGAAATGAAATCATAATAATAATGTTCATGGTAAAGATGGGAGCATCTTTAGGCTTATTTACCCAGGGTACATTTGCACAAAGCTGCTGTTAGAATCTACTCGTATGCATGACTGAAGTTATCTTAAATAAATAATGAAATTCTGCATTCCATGGTTGGTGTGCGTTACAAGAGCTTGAATTACCTCAGTAATGCTGTATTATTTTAAATCAAATGAAGGCTATTTAATGTGCAGTTTAAAGAGATTAGACACTGTTCCTATTGACTCCACAACAATAATAATAAAAAATAATATAGTGAAGATTAAAAGAATAGAGAGCAAGCTCTCCTCTGGTTATCTTGTTCATCCCCCAAATTCTGAGCCACTCAAGATTCAGAACACTGACCCTTTAGTCAAAATTGGCCCACTTACCAAGTTCAAAGTCTTCCTGTGGTAGTTGCCTCATACACACAATTCGCATATAAGGGACAGATTTTCAAGGCCCCTCCCTTAACAAATAAACAGAATTTGTTCTGTTGTTTTGCCTAGCAGTTGAAGGATTGCCCCAGGAGAACTGCCGCTGAGAGTGTCAAAGCTAACTCCATGCTCCTTACCTTTGAGGGAAAAGGATCCTCCACAGGACTGGGTCTTTCTCCTCAGCAACAGTTTCCCCACTCACAGCTCTTCATGGTTTTGGTGGGAAGTATTCTTTACCAAAGTACTGACTTCTAATAAATTTGGGGGCTTCTAAGGCTAACTATCTTTTGGAACAAATTGTTCTGGCAAATTTCTCCAGCATCTCTGTTAAATAATGCCTTATATTTATGCTGATGAAATTTTAGACTATGAAATGTTACTGATAGTTAATGTGTACTGCGGATCACAAAACATATAAAGATCCCACTGTACATTTTATAGCGAGGTGAGTATTTGTTTCCCATACTAGTTGATTTAGGGTTGCTGATATATATCAAGGCCATTTTGTAGACATGACAGGTCTGCTTATAGGCTTGCTCAAAAACATGTTGGTTTTTGGTTGTTGGTTACTTGGTTTATCATGGATTTGGACATGTAATGAGATGAAACCCTGGTTGCTGATTTATTGATGTTAAAGTATTTATAGCCTAGCATTCTGCTTGGCAGTAGGTCTCCAAGGTAGTTGACAATAGGTGAAAATAAATTGATATGAATATTTATTTTGGAGGCGGGTAATGGATTAAGCTTCTGGGGAAGTGGTGGTATAGATATCTACCCCTCTGATCTTAGTTATTACTGTTGCTGGTGTAGCTGTTCCAACTATTAGTCTTTCAAAGTTCCATGTTGATTAGGAGAATTCGCTCCACCCTGAAGTGTGGTACCTGGCCAGGTGACACCAAATGTTTTGGTTTGGGAGGGTGGAAAATCAACTGGGCAACTGATTATGCCACAGCTCCTGACTTTTTCTTGTCACAAAGGTTGATTGTGAGGATGGTGCTATAAAATGTCCAGTCCCCAAATCTTAGATTTTCCTTCCCCTACAGCTGTTCCTTAAGTCGTGGTTTTAACCAACATGAGGTCTAAAAGTCTTAGTATTAGGATGACTGAATGACCATATTTCCAGTACAAGTCTGTTTTTTTTTTTACCTGAGATCATCTCATGAGGAGCTTCTTTACCTGCCTGCAGCTTAAGTAGTCAGCAACAAGAAATATGGTATTTTCTGCAGTGGTGGCAAGGATGGATGGATCACTCTAAATTTGGTCCATTTCATTTTCATAAATCTTCAGCGTAAGGCTCATTACATCCTCTTTCAACAACATTTCATTTTCATTTAATTAATTAATTGCAAAAAGTCTATTGTTAAAAAACTACTAAGCTGCTTGCAGTTCTTCAAGCTGGTCAAAGAGCTGCCTTTTGATTGAAAATACTTTTTCATCCAGATGATAACTGTTCCAAACTACTAGAAAGCCCAAGGTTGCAACTGTCCCTGGAGTGACAGAAGTCATATATTCCAGGGAATACATACAACAAAAGATGTTTGCTCCCATATACCCATGGGCAGCCTGCAGCCAACTTTTTCCATACAATGTCCCCATGAAAGCAGCCATGGGTGGGGTCAACTAGTGTCTTACCCAGAGTGGCATATACCAGCAGAATAGATTCCCAGTATTTGTCTTGAAGGAGACTTTCAAAGCAGTTGTGGGGTAGTGGAGATGCAAGGACTCTGAGGAAGACAAATAGGCAAAGATCTGTTGCATGAGCAGAGCCAGATGTTCACTGTGGGAGCTCAGGTATTGCACAATTAGATTCATTGAAATCTGAGGAGGAGGCTGAGAAACATGTGCCATGTGAACAGGCATGCTGTCGTGAAGAAGCAACACACCTGCGGTCAGTTTTCTCCACCTTTTTTTCTTTAGTTGCTTCTCTTAAATTACGCAGAGTGGTTGCGTAAGATGCTGCATTTATGGTTTCACCTTTTTTCGTGTACTTGATCTATAAAATTCCCTTTGAGTCCCAAAACACTGTGCCCATGATTTTTCTGGCCGATGGAGTGACTTTAAATTTCTTCGGAGGGTCAGCACCATTTTTATGCCACTGCATGGACTCCTGCTTACTTTCAGGGTCATAGTGATGAACCCAGGTTTCATCTCCAGTAACAGTCTGGTCAAAAATACTCGATGGATCTTCACTACAGAGCTCTAAAAACTCCCTACAGCACTCAACTCACACTTGTTTCTGAGGCACCATGAGCATCCGCAGCACCCATCTTGCACAGACCTTTGAAAGGTTAAGATGGTCATGAAAAATAGGAAATATGGTACCAATGGATAGGTTTGTCATCTCTGCTAACATTTTGATTTTTATTCGGGCATCTTCCAATACAAGTTTCTCAATTTTTTTCACATTTTCTTTCGTAGTGGCAGTAACCGGCCCGCCTGAGCGAGGGTCATCTTCAGTGCTTTCTCTGCCCCTTTTAAATCCACTTGACCACTTTTGAACAGTAGATAATGAAGGTGCAGAGTTCTCGTAAATGGCCACCATCTCTTTGTGAATGATTTTTTTGACATTTTCCGTGTTTTGTAAGGAACTTAATCACAGCACGGTACTCGATTTTCTTCAACATTGTCACATCAGTCATCATGGTCGTCTTTCACTGAGGATTACTAGGGAACTAATGATCACACTTATTTGAAATTTTGCATGTATGCCCTCAGATAGTGTCATTAGCTAATGAAATAATTAAATTACCCACATCAATAGCAAATCAACCCAATACCGAGAATACATTGAATGCCCCTCGTAATGTTTATATTATTTATTTATTTAAAACTTTTGTATACCATCCCATCACAAACATCTTGGGACGGTTTACAGCAACAACAATAAAATAGAATACAGATAAAAGTAAGAGTAGCACAGCATATCAATAAAATTAATAAAAAATAATAAAATCTGACTGAAGGGATTGCAAATGGATTCAGAGACCCAAGAAGCATTTTACAGTTGGGGTGGAGAGTTAAAGTGGTCAAGATGTAAGGAGTGTTGCCTGCTTTTTAGAACCTCCTTTATAACTGGCTATTTAATCTACAAATAATAAAACTACAGATTGTCCTGAAAGTAATCTAAGCATCAAGATTGACTTATAAATCCTATATGTATTATTAATAGTTATTTGATATATTTATTACGTGCCTGTTGTTATATGTTAGCCAGACAAATAAGCTGTATCAAGAGACAAAAATAAAACAACATACATAGACATGAATATTCTTCTGCACATGCATGTAGGCGCACATGACAAAACACCAACCTTTCAGTATAGTTTAATCATAGAGAAGGGTAGTGGCTGTGGTTGCAGGGGAGGAAGAAAGAACAAGATGGGCAGGGAAAGAGAAGAGAGCACATTACATGTCCATTTTTGTTTATGCTCCTTCCCCTTGCCATTAGAGATAGAACTCTAGAATAGTTGACTTGTGGTGGAGGCATTTTACCCATTCAGGTTTTAGTTTCCTATGTTTTTAATTGATGTATGTGTTGAGCCTATTTTGCAATCTGTTAACAGCACAATTTACCCAGGCCTAGCTAAGACTAGCACAGACTTTTATTTAATTATCCAGTAGCCTGTCCATACTTAACTAGCAATAAGCCCTTATTTATTTATTTATTTCTTATTTTATTTATTACAAACATTTATATTCCGTCCTTCCAACAAGCACTCAGAACGGCTTACATAATATGAAAGTACATCGTATAATAATAAAACTTCAGTTATTAAAACAATAGAAAACAATGCATCATAAACTTAGAGAAAAGAAAAGGGAGGAAAAGAATAGAAAATGTGACTGTGGAGAGAGAGAGAAAAAATCTTAAAACATCTAAAACCCTCGATTATTAAAATGATGGTTGAATAAAAAGGTCTTTACCTGGCACTGAAAAGAGTATAACATCAGCACCAAGTGAACCTCTCTGGGGAGCACATTGCATAGTCTGGGTGCACTGCAGAGAGGGCCCTCCTGCAGGTAGACACCCTCCATATGTCCTTCAAAGAGGGTTCCCAGAACAAGGACTGCCCCACTGATCTTAAGGGGCATGAGGGCATATAGGGAAGGAGGCGATCCTTCGGGTATTCTGGACCTAAGCTGTTCAGGGCTTTATAGTTAATACCAGCACCTTGAATTGGGCCCAGGCTTCAATTGGGAGCCAGTGTAGCTGATAGAGGATCAGCGTTATATGAGAATAACGACCGGCCCCCCTCAGCAACCTGGCAGCTCTGTTTTGTACCAAGTGAAGTATCTGGACCATTTTCAAGGGCAGCCCCACGTAGAACGTGTTACAATAATGCAACCAGGAGGTTACCAGGGCATGTATCGCTGTTGTTAGGCAGTGTTCGTCCAAGTAAGGACACAGCTGATGGACCCGGCAAAGCTGGAGGAAGGCACTCTTCACCACCGCCATCACCTGGATTTCCAGGGATAGCTCTGGGTCAAGGAGCACTCCCAAGCTGCAGACCCTGTCCTTTAGAGGGATTGCTACCCCATCCAGGACAGGGCCAAAATCACTTACCTGAAAACCCAAACAGCCCATCAAAAGGATCTCCATCTTACCTGGTTTGAGTCTCAGTTTATTGGCCCTCATCCAGCCCTCAGCCAGGCACTGGTTCAGGACAGCCACTGCCTCACCTGGGTTAGATGTAAACAAGAGGTAGAGCTGCATGTCATCAGCATACTGATGGCTCCACAACCCAAACCTCCTGATGACCTCTCCCAGCGGTTTCATGTAGACATTGAAGGGCATGGGGGACAGAATACATAGACCCCTACTAGAACCCTTATGAACTCAGTATGATTTAATTTTGTCTAAACTTGCATAACTAACTAACTTGTGGACTTAGATTATAAGCCTGCTCTATTTCAAATGGCAAAGGAGGCTATAAATATTAAATTAAGAATGCATTTATAAAGAGATCTCATTTGTACAGAAAAGAAAATGTCCATGATTAGTATAGAATGGCAGGAAAGCAGAACCTCACTTTTCAGGGTGCAACTCTGAAGTTCAACTCTCTCGCCCCTTCTTAGCTCCTCTCTTGGCTGCTTAACATCAACTTTTGTTCTCAAGGCATAGCAAGGAGGCTTCTTCTGGAAGGTTCATAGGGAATCAGCTGACATCTTCTTTATCAATCTGTATTGAGTACTACAGTACTTTTTTTCTCCATCATTCAGTGTCCCTGAGTAGATGCTGTGTGCAATACATAAAGTTTATAGTACTACCAGATTAATTGTGAGAAAGAATGGAGGGAAGATACTATTCTAGGTTACTTTGAAAATAAATATTTGGATATTGAACTATTTAATAATTCAGTAAAAATTTCTGACCAATCAACTCAATTTATTTTTATGTTTAGATTCCAGATTCCATCATATCTCGTGGTGTTCAGGTGCTTCCACGAGATACCGCCTCACTTAGCACTACTCCTTCAGAATCTCCTCGTGCCCAGGCCACCTCTCGCCTCTCCACTGCTTCCTGCCCAACACCAAAAGTAAGTACAGTACTGAGCCAACACTCAAAGCTGGGATGCATAATTTGTCTGATGCCTAAATGACTTGTGCTGCTCAAGGTTAGCCTGCATGCAAGGTTATTCTGGTAAGAATGATAAATGAATGAAAGCTAGTATAGCTCATTTGTACATATGTTTTTTACCCAAGCAATATTGTGATAACAAGTAAGAGGTTATGAAAGGTCTTCTTCTAAATTGCTACTGTTGTATTAAACCACTACTCTTCAGCCTGCTAGTCTATGCAAAAGCTTCTCATACTGAAAATGATTTTCTTTTTCTTTATTGGAGATAATTTTAAATCTTTGCAGTGCTTTGCTTACCAAGGAAAGTATAGATAGCCCTGCCTCTCAGTAATAGAACTAGATTAATAGTATGCTTTCTGTAAAGGCAGCTTCGCCTCTTTGAGCTGTGGTATTTCTCCAGCTTACCATTTTCCACCTTATTATCATATATAAAATTCTTTCAAGCTAAACAGTTTTGCCTAACTTAGATACTTGCTGCCTCCTTTTTGGAAACTCTAAATTATATAGAAATTTTTAATGCCAACCTTTGAGATGACTAGTCAGTATTTTAGGTATTATTTTACACCAACTTTACTGATGCAGGTGATTCAAGTTGTTTGGAATAATACTCAGCATGATATAGTAAAGTTGGACAAATAACAAAACCAGTATAAATTATCATGACGTCTTCAGAACATGAATTCTTCATCTTTGTTCAATTGATGCTTCTCATATCACAAAACTTTTCCTTCTGACATATTGAATATAACCATTAACAGTTTAAGGAGGTGTTAATTTAGTGAAACAAGTATTCCATTTTATTTAACTAATCATGGATTTCAGAAATTACTTTGCCTCTTCAAATTATTGCAAGTTTCTAATGGTTAATCTATCTGTTTATTCCATTCATTTTCAGTCCACAGGTTATACTAACTATACCCATTGAGCTATCTTTAACTGTTTGGGCATTTATTATGAATTATACAACTATTGCTTAACAGCATAAAATATGCTTCATGTGGAGGCTTGTTTAAACCTTTAAAGTTTAATTGTACTTGAATTTGTTTCTACCATTAAGGGCTTTTTCCCAAATCAAGATATTGTTCAAGAAACCCTTATTGAAAGAAAGTCTTGAAGTTTAATAAACTTGAATTGATAAATAAAAACTATAGGTTTAGTTATTGAGGTCTGTGCCTTAATTTCTCTGTGTAGAAAAAAGCATCTTAGTAGAAAAGGTGCAGTTTTTAGAAACTGAGTTTAAGCAGAATTTTAATGTTTCACATTTATTTGTCTGTTGCTGTTACTCAGAAAAAATAAAATCAGTGAGACACATGAAAATTTGCATTGCCAAATGGTTACTTTCAAAGGAGGATACCATAAGGAAAGTTCACACAATTAAAGCAAAATGAATTTTGAATGCTTTGCAGACTATTATATCTGGTCTGAAAAAGTAACTTTAGCCATGCTAAAGTATTGTTTTCAGAGAAAATTACACAAAAAATCTAAATGGGAAGATGGAATGGCTGATACTTTTTGTAACCAAGGACCACAATTCCCTTGTATGAGGATTATTTCTTGCACGACTAGAAGTATTTCAAAACAAATTAGAACGCTTGCACTCAAACCTTTTAAAACCCATTACTGTTTTGTTATTAATTAATGAAACAGACAACCCAGTCTCTTTCCCCTAAATCAAATGCAACAGTAATCATAAAAAGCTTAATCAGATGCATCCATCCAGTTACTGTCTGTTCCATCTGGTAGTAGCTCTTCATGGTCTTAGACAGAGGACTTCCCCATCCCTGCTGTCTCAGGTTTTTTCCCAACTAGAACTGCTGCAATTCAACCTCCAACTTCCTGCATATAAAAGTAGTTAGTAACACTAAACTAAGAAAGTCACCAAGTCTTTTATACTACTACATGATTCCTGTTTTCCTTTCCTTCCAGTTCTCCTGCTGACTTAAAAACTATGTACTCTTAAATTGTCAAATACCAGCCTGTTCCCAGAGTTCCCAAACCTATGCACATGCACATGTCTGTCTTTTGATCTGGACCCAGCACTGAATTTCTAACCACCACCACCACCCTCACACAGCTGGGAGAAATAGCAAGTATGGCTGGGAAAGAGAAAGTACAGACTGTATTTAGGCTCTGGTGTAAATAGATCCATGATTCAAGGGTCATACTGGAAAAGTTAGGAAAAATTTAGACTTGGTCAAATAAACCAATTTTCTTCTTTTGGTAGGTGCTCAAATACCCCACCACATATATATGTATTCCTTGTAAATTACTAAGGACAGTGAATACTTTCTAAAAAAAAAAACCCTTTCTATCATACTAGAGCAGGGGTCTCAAACTCAACTTACCTGGGGGCCGCTGGAAGTAGAGTCTGGGTGAGGCTGGGCCGCATCAAGTATTCCACCACCACAGTGGGGGTGGGCTGCTCATGCTGCGGCCCGCCCGGGCGCCGCCGGCGCTTTCAAGGCCGCAGGGCCCCTCCCCCATGCCCTGCCCGTCCTGGCAATTGGCCCACGGGCCGCGAGTTTGAGACCCCTGTACTAGAGTAATGTGGTCTGTCTTCTACAATATCCTCTCTTAACTAGTAGCCAGTAAAAGCTGTTTCAGTGGTGGATTCAAAAAACCCAGTGGAGATGTCTTACAGACTTTTACAAAATACTTCTTTAAAATCTTTGTTGCTGAAAGCTAGATCCTTTTCACAAGTTGGGACAAGATTTTGAGTCTTCCAAATGTTCTAGTGGTTTATAGTTATTACTATTGAACTCTGAGCTTGGCTTGCCTACTCTCCAACTAGGAGTAGTGCCATATATAGGATTAAAATAGTAATATATTACTCCAGTTTTATGGACATGGGGTGCAACTCAGAGGAATAATCCACTTAAGAATTCCATTCTGGTTTACTTGGATGCTAGAATTCCCCTCATTGAACTGGATGGGTAATTCTGAGATTATATCAGGTGCTATCTTGTTATGTAAAGTTTAAATATTGTACTGATTGTATGGCAGATAGAAAATTACTACATCTGGAAGGTCCAGATTTTTCTTTTCTGTTTTAATTTTTATTATAAATGTTGAAGAAGTAACATCATAAGTTCCTAAATCTGTCCTAACCTGAGGGATTTAAGTCTTGTTAAAATCTTGGCTTATATAGGGAATAAATATGTGCAATTTTATCTCTTTGTTTCATTATACTTTCTTCAAAACTATATTTTGAGTAAACTATTTCAATTGTATATAATACTCAATTATAATAGCTACTTTTTTAGTAAAGGCACATGTTAGGTTTAAACAGGGCTTTTTTGTCATAGAACGCACCGGAACAGCATTCCGGCACCTTTTTTTGACGGATTTTTCCATGTGATTGTGAATCGCCCTGTCCCGGCGTAGCAGGTCGGCAGCAAAAAGCATTAAAATAGTGCCTGCGGGCTGCGTGTGTGTCGGCGCTGCTCAGCTTGGGATCGGTCGTGTGATCGCGCACTCAGTGCTTACTGCCGGCGGCGACCATTATGTTTATGTGTGTGTAGGGTGACTGACCCCAAGAGGTGAGTTCCAGCACCTTTTTTTTTTTTTTTTTTTTTTTACAAAAAAAGCACTGGGTTTAAAGGTATAACAAAATCCTCATCCTTTCAAGCTGTTGAGCATCCACTGCTATAAAGGGTGGAACTTACCGTCTTTGTTTAAAAAAGCAAGCCTGTTTGCAATTGTTAATTTAGTTTAATATTCTTTGCTTGAAGTAGAATTAGTTCATTAGTAGTTTAAGGGCCAGTTTATTCACGCAAACTAGTAGGAATCCTTCCTGATTATCCTTCCATACAGAATCACATGGAGAAATGTCAGTGTGAACTGGGCTGTAAATACATAAAGCCAGCAGTAGAAGGCAGTAATTTTCACTATCACAGCAGCTCTTTTTCCAGCAACCATTATCTGAGAAATCGCTGTTAATCACTGTTGGCAACATCTGTATACAGTTCAGTTCACACTTGTGTATCTCTCTCTAGTTCCACACTCAACAGACTTTTATGAAGAATATGTGGAGCAGGGAAAAGTAGAAAACTTACATGTGTGTATGGTTCCTGGAATAATTTGACTTCTGTCTGAAAACATACATATAGGCTGCCCTTAAAGGTGGAGTGTACTTATTAGGTTGAACTGGTTATAAAACTGCATTCACATGCCATCTTTGAAATCAAGTTCTTAATAAAAGCAATTTAAATGAAATCACAACTGTGTGTGCATGTGCTTATGTGTATATATGATATCAATGATAGCTGAAGACATGAAAGATTTTCTAGGATGCTTTCTTAATAACTGCTGTAAAGGGCTAAGAGTTTCTAATAAAGCTTCTGGATTTCCATTCTGCTACACCAGTTTTAAACCAATATATTCATACTTCAGTGAGGCAGAAAAAAAGAGAATAATGCTCATTATGACTAAGCCTCTTTCTTTACTGTTAAATATTTGCACTATAGCTTACTTATCTAGCCAAAGGCTGTATCTAATTCTCATTTCAGAGAGCATGATGGGGAATTTAATTTGCAGAAGATTAAATTTCTCATCTTGTTGCTATTCTAACTTTAGGTAAAGAATGAGTTGCAAAGTTTGAGAATGATAATCAGTAACTAGGTCAAAACATTTCAGTTGTTTAAAAAAGTGAGTTCTTTGTTAATCACATTGTCTTGTCTTCTTCTCCCTTTACATTACATAGTGTGACCTCTGGACAGAATTAGTGAGGTTAATGAGAAGCAATCTGTTAAAAATAAGTACATTGTTTCCATGTTTTGATCCTAGCAAGTTATTATCTTCAGGCAAAAAAAGACTCTACAGCATCCCTTATATGCCCTAAATTGGCTTGGCCAAACCATTTTACCTTTCTGGTCATGTCCTTTACTGTTTTAACCCTTAAGGTATTGGTTCATATCTATAGAATATCCCAAATAAATAGAAAATAATAAAAGGGAGATATATCAATTAGCAAAAGACTATTGACAAACTAAATATTGAAATGTATTAAGGGATAATAAGCATGATTATAAAAATGGCAGACAGTAGAGAAGGAACGGTGTATCCTGCCATAAGGAAAAGAGGAACGATAAAAGAATATGACAACACCTGAGCAGTGCAGAGCATAAATATGGAGATAAAAATGATTGGAGTAGGACAGTAAGTACATATAAAATCTAACTTAAGAACTGGATTAGAACAAGCATCCATCTAGTCCAGCATTCTGTTCACACAGCAGCCAACCAGCTGCCAATCCAGAACCCACAAGCAGAACCTTGAGGGTTCTGTCAGCTATTCTGGAAGGCCTCTATTGACCCATGCTTATTGAAACACTGTAGTTAAATTAGTTATTAGTGTATTTTTTCAGAGTTGAATTATATAAAATCTTTATGAGGACTCAGGTAGATCTTTCAACAAGAGGTATCTGATGTATGGCCTCCCAGGAATTCTCAAGAAATGGAGAGAGCGATTTTTGTAGGCATTCTGGACATTTAATGATTTAAGGAAAGTACAAAGTTTTGGGGGGCTGAATCCACCTTGGCTGATGGGTCAGTTATCAGGGGCCATACCCCCTGAAAATGGACATGTTCAGAAAAAATAGATATATTTATACACTGTACATTAA
Source organism: Varanus komodoensis (assembly GCF_004798865.1). NCBI lineage: Eukaryota > Metazoa > Chordata > Lepidosauria > Squamata > Varanidae > Varanus > Varanus komodoensis. Next base: position 14,051,887 of record NW_025335761.1, read on the forward strand.
TTTCACTAAGATTGATTCTAGTCTTAAAAATATTAAATTATTACATATTTCATAGGTTTATTTTACATTTTATTTACCTTTATTTTTATTTTATTTTCTCTTTATTTTTAAATAAAGTTTATTTCTCCTCTATTACATTTACAACCATATGCTTAATTCTGCTTTAATTAACTGTAAAATAGCCACTTATCTTGGCCCTGTTTGCTCTTCTCTTCATAGCTGCAACAGCACTGTCAGCACTCACAGAGTCTTCTGACATTGATGGACAGAGTGTCTCCTATCAAATATTCTGATCTCTAACATTCAAAGGGTCAGCTTTCTGAGAATGGCATGTTAAGCATCCTGCTGGAAGGAACAGCAGGAAACAGCTGCTCTTTCCAGCAGTGGGGACGGGCATCCATCAGCAGTAAAGAAAGGACACAACATGGCATGCCTTCTTAGAATGGCAAGGAATATCTTGGGAATTATCAGTAGTGAAAGCAGCATTATGTGTCAAAAAAAAAAAAAAATCCCACAGGAAAAGCAAGAAAAAGTGCAAATTTGGAGGAGGTCATGGTGGGCCATAGCAAGCACTGTGGGAGGCTGCATGTAGTCCATGAGCCATGCGTGCGTTGTGCACCCTGGTTTAAGATAATAACAACTTTCACTGGGCCCAGGCACATATTGACAGCCAGTACAGACAAGGACAAGATGGACAAATGTAACATGCCTTAACAGGAGAGCCAGCAGAATTCTATGTACACTAAAATTCTCAGCTCATCTTCGTGACAGTTAATGTGGTGGCATATCACACCTTTATAATAAACACAGCTCAGCTTTTTGGCACACATATTGATAATTTTCAGATTTGAGTCATGGCATAGTGCATGTGCATATGTATAACTGACTGAATATTTGAGCAAGCAGTAACACACAGTGACACAAAGGAAATGTGCATGTAGCACATCAAGTTGTTAAAAAGACCAGGAGAGTTTTGAACAATCATACAAATGGGCTGCCAGTGTGCCTGCATATATTATTTAATTGCATGTCTGTTAGCCACATACATGTTCCAACTTTTGATAGCAATTGTAAATTCTTAATGATTAAGATATCAAAGTATATGATATAAATACATCCTAGTGTCATATATATCTGGGAAATGACAAAATATATCATGTCTAGTTATATATGACACCCTGTTGTACAGTAAACTTTCAGAAATAGGTCTGTCCTATGAGGCTCCCCAACCTGTAGAACCCGGCACACCAACTTTCCTGCCCTTTCCTCCAGCTCAGTCTCCACCTCTGTTGTGGCACTCTCTTCAGGAAATCTTGAACCTTCCTACTTAGCATGCTGTGATGGGAACAAAAAAGTTTCCCTAGCATTGCTTGAACTACTTTGAATTCTTCGTTGTGAATTCTCTGTGCATCACACATGTGGGCTTTGCCCCGCTCTTTCAAATTATTACAGTGCTAGTAGATTAGTAAATATTTGGGATTGGATTAATAAAGAGACAGTGAAATGTACAAGCAAATTGGCATATATCCACGTTTAGGACAGGTAGTATGGTGTCACAGGACAGTAGATGTAGAGAGACTGTTGATGAAACCATGTGTTAAAAATTATGACAGGTTTGGAAACGGTATAGATCCAGCTAGCACCTGAAATATCACATTATGCATGTTGGGTTTGCCATAAAGAAATTAATGAAATAGACATTGTTGGTGGTATGTCTAAGTGACAGGAACACAGTCTGCCAACATTTAAAGATCTTTTAGATAAGCTGTTGTTCATATATTTCAATGTCTTAAGGAAAGGTTTGATGTACATAATACAAAGTGGTACCATATTTTTCAAGTTGGTCATGTTATGTATTTATTATACAGAATATGGTCCTTCAAGTTCAGTTTTGTGAACTGCCCAGAGAGCTTCAGCTACTGTGCAGTATAGAAATGCCATAAATATATAGAGATATTTATACTGAGAAAGCATTGTTCCTGTACCTCTAGTAAGACACTGATATGAATTAGTTATCTAATTATAAATGTGTTATGAAAGGAATAACTGAAAATGTGTGTGGGTTCATTGGAGAGATGAGAGTCACAGCATGCATTCTGCATCCCTGCCCTTCCTGCTTATAATAAGCAGCTAGAGGAGGACTGGCTAAGTAGGTATACAGTTTGGCTAATGCCTCTCTTAGTCAAGGTAGGGTCCCAACTCATGTGAAGGTGACAGTAGTGAGACCTTTGCTTTGAAAAAAGAAGCCCTTCCTGTATTCTATTTTGTTGGATAATTATCAGCCATTCTCCATTATTCCATTTCTCAGCAAGGCATGTGGTAACCATCCAACTCCAGGGATGGGTGAGATGGAATTTCTAAATCCATTTCAGTCTGGCATCAGACCTGGTTATGGGACAGAAACAGCCTTGGTCACCTTGCTGGATGATCTGCTCCAGAAACTAGACAGGGGCAGTGTGTCCCTCTTGGTTCTGCTGGACTTCTCAGCAGCTTTTGATGCCACTGACCACCTTATCAGAACGGGAACTGGAGAAATTGTCTTACTGTGACTCCATTCTTTCCTGCGGGTGAACCCAGAAGGTGGTCCTGGAAAACTTCTGTTCAACTCTGTGGTCAGTGACCTGTGGAGTTCCTTAGGGTTCTGTTCTGTCTTTCATTTAATATACACAGCAGGACCCCTGTATCCGCATGGATTGGTTCCAAGCCCCCCAGCAGATCCCTGAAACTGTGAATAATAGCAAACACTATACAATAGCAAGTGAGTACCCAAGGGTGACAATAACAGGCAGCAAGCCACAAAAAAACTCATATAAACTATATACATTTCTTTTTCCCAACTTCATTCATTCTTACCTCAGCACTCTAAGACTTCCTTTGGCCCTTTACAGCACTTTATTACTTCTCTTTCAGGCCAAGGTCAGGTGCGGTTAACTGAACATGTGGTAACCAAGCCAACAGATACAGAGTCCTGCTTACATGAAACTCTTGAGAAAGCTTGTCTGGAGTTTTGGAGTTCAATGTCAAAAGTATGCTGATGACACCCAACACTATTCCCTTTTCTATCTCACTGCAAAGAGGTTGTGTCAGTCCTAAGTCAGTATCTCTTGGCAGTAGTGGGCTAGACAGAGGTGCCCCTGGTCACTTGGAAGGCAGACCAAGGAGTAGGGATTCAGCCTATGCTGGATGGGATCACACCACCTGGGGTTTGTAGCTTGGATATTCTTCTGGATTCAGCCCTGAGTCTGGCTGCCCAGGTCTTGGTGGTGGCTGGAAGTATTTTCAGAGTTAAAACTAGTGCAGCAGCTGTGCCCATTTCTTGAGCTGTCTAATCTAACCACAGTGACATGTTCCTCAGTTATATCCCACTTGGATTGCTGTAATTCACTCTATGTGGGGCTGCCTCTGAAGAGTGTTTGGAAACTTCATCTGGTGCAGAGAACTGCTGCCAGAATGCTGACTGAGACTGGTTACAGGGAGCAGAATGTTGAAAGAAACTTCACTGGCACCCAGTCTGTTTCTAGCCACAGTAGTGCTGGTGCTAACTTTTAATACCTACACAGCTCAGGTCCAGGGGATCTGAAAGACTATTCTCCCATATGAGCCTGCCCAGGTATAGATTATATGCATTATTTGGCATTGCATTGTGTTTTATATTAAAACAATAGGATATAAATTTCTGATAGCTATCTTAAGATATTTATCATTTTAAACAATATGTGGCAAAGGCTAGTTCAAGCTTTGTAAACTGCCCAGAGAACTTAAGCTATTGGGTGGCATAGAAAAGAAATAAATGAAATGAAATGTAATTACTCTTTTGGCAGTGGCAAAAATCTCTTAATTTTTGAAGAAGGGCATAGCTGCTTCCTTGTTTGATTGGTTGTCTAATGCTTTAGATGCAATTAAACAAGAAATGACAGAATTACATCCTTCAATGAGTGAAACCAATTAAAGAGTGAAGGCAGTAGACACATGGATCTCTACTTAGAAGAGCTGCTTTGAAATGTCAGTGCCAAATTATAACACCTGCAAAGAGAATTAAGTGGAAAGATGGAAACTCACCTACATATCTGAGCTGCAAATTAGAAATTGCTTGCCTTAGTTCCTCTTTGCAATACCATTAATGTATCTTTAAAAATGAGGAAGAGAATAAAAAGGGTGTGATGGAATTGAACTTGCAGTTGAACCTATTATTCAGAAAAGGAGTGAAATTAAGCTTTAAACTTGGAATTTATAACCTAGCACAGTACAGAATTTAAACATAGATTTATCTCATAGAATAGTTCTAGTCTGCCTTCTACAGTTCCATAACCCCTTCTGTAACAAGGAGAGTCACAGCTAACCCAGATTCTCTGGACAGCAGAGCTGGAGGGGAGAGGTTTGAGCACTTACCAGCCCTATATCAAGAGAATGTGTGTAACTAGAAAGAATTGAAATCAGTAGCTGAATGTATATGTCTGTACCCTTTTCTCCCCCTGCCCCCTCCCTTTCCTTGTAGATTATCTCTCAATTCCATCAAGTCAGACTGACTTCCTCTAAGAACCTACATGCACTGGTCGAAATTAGCTGCACTTGCATCTTCACTCAGCAAATCTAGTGGTCTAGAAATAGTTGAAGTGAAATAGTTGTTGTCTAGTGTATCTAATGGGGGAAGCAACAACTGTTAATGAAACGTAAGTTCCAGAATATTGCTTTTCAAAAACCTGTGACCAGTGATTTTCAGTGATCTGGCTAAGAATACTGTATCTAAAAAGTGGGATTTTATTCCATAAGAATTCATTCCACAAAAGAGTCATTAGATTTTTAAGGTTGAGAAACAAGTATTTTATACTAGAAAATATTAAGCCAGAGCTGACAGTTTCAGTTAAGGATGGCACCTCCCTGTGGACCAAAGAGACAGTAAATTTGTTGTTTCCTAAAGCTCTCTAGCATCCTCTAGCCATGCTAACCAGGTTGTGTGGAAAATACTCCCAGGGAGGACGGTTCTTTAGTTCCTCTATTTTTTCATGAAGAAGGACAGGAAGAAAGAACACTGCAGATGTAGCAGGAATTCTTCCCACAGACACATATAGCACAATAGATCTAGAACTGTATCCTCTTTCTCTCAGATTTTTGGGGGCTCCCTTTCTGCAGCCATCTCATTAGATTCAGCTAGCCATACTTCCTCTTCCTCCTGCTCTGACAGAAAGCAAGGAAGAGGAATATGCATAAGAAATCAACAAGCCCATTTCAGGACATGGGGAGAAGGACAGTAGTTAAAAGGCTAAACTTTCTTTGGGGGAAAATTAGTCTGTTTCATAGTAGCAAAGGAGAAAAGCTACTCTCTGTGAAGGAATTCATGTGCCGCCCCAACCTTGAGACGAGGGAGGTTTGCTGCCTGCCAGGCACACGCATCCTGCATGTGAAGGACAGAGTGGAGCGTCTTGTTCACGCCGGTGGTCACCAGCTGCTTCTGGTGATCCATGTGGGCACAAACGACGTAGCCAGGCAGGTGTGGTCAGGATCACCAGGGGCTTCAAGGAGGAAACTCAGGGAGCTAAAGGCCCAGGTGGCCTTCTCAGCAATATTACCAGTCTGGGGATTTGGGACAGGAGGGCCGCCAAGGTGAACGACTGGCTTGGGTTGTGGTGCCAGAAGGAACGCTGTCCTTTGGAGATGCTCTAGCGAGCTTCGTCTGGAAGACTTTAAACGTGTCTGCACTGAACAAGTGTGGGGAGAGGATCAGGGCTGTGGGAGCAGGGTTTTAGAGGTGCTGCAGGGACTGACAGGACTCCTACAGAGAGGAGCCAGGTATCAGGGAGGATGGGAGGCAGGAGGAGGCTGGGGATCCCAAGGAAAGGAAGCAGTAGGGTTAAGGATAACTCAAGGATAGTTTTGGAACTAGGAGTCCTCTCAGATGATCTACCATTATATATATATTATGATGTTAAGTCAATATTTTTATTCAAATGTTATTTTAATTGTTTATTTTATTTATTTATTTTATTTTTCGGGCCAGGTCTACTCAAATTATATTGTTTTATACTGTGTTTGTTTATTATTGTGAGCCGCCCCGAGGCTTTGGCGAATGGGGTGGCATAGAAGCCTTCTAAATAAATAAATATTTTATACTAAGCCTCCATTCATTCCTAACATTAATTCCACTCACCTTAGTTCCCAGGAAAGGTCCCTTTTATCATTATTCCCTAACCCTGTCCATCTGAAGGAACAGAGTTCACATAAATTAGATGACCTAAGTATTTTGATATCCTATTGGAATAATCTTGCTGTTCACATGTTTTGGAACTCTTGGTTATTTCCTTTCACTGTAAAACCTTGTGGGGCCAAGGTGACAAAGCATTCCATTCTAGATGGGTGAAACAGTGCATAGTGCTAGCATGTCAGACTTGGCAACGATCTGCTGGGGAGCGGGATCCCTGCTTATTCCTTGAGGGGGCATCATTGTCTACTGCCTTTAAAGGAGTTGTTTCCATCCTGCATATATGTAAGGCAATGACATGGGGATCTACACACATATTTGCTAAGCATTACAGATTTGGCACTACCTTCTTTGTGGATAGGGACACAGCTAGCACAGTGGTTTAAACCACTGAACTGCTGAGCTTGTCAATCGAAAGTTGGCAGTTCGAATCCGCGTGATGGGGTGAGCTCATGTTGCTTTGTCCAAGCTCCTGCCAACGTAGCAGACCATGGAGACTGTCTGCAGACAATGCTGGCTCCCATGGCTAAGAAACGGATATGAGCACTGCCCCCTAGAGTGGGACACAACTGGACTCAATATCATGGGGCAACTTTTATCCTTTTTCCCCTCTGTATTCCCAGATGGATGCTGTATTTGGATACAAAGTTTTGTCAAAAGTGCTGGTCCTGAAACCTGTCCTGTTGTTCTACTGTTCTTTTACATCCCATAGTAAAGGAATGTCCATGGAAGTCATGAGAAAATAAAGTATTCCTTATTGTGAATTTCTGTTTTCAAAGTTCTACAGAGGACATAGTGCTTGTCCTACTAGGAGCCCAGGATATGACTCTGTTAAGGAGAAAGCGTTTGGGCAGATGCTTCTTTCACTACTATACATGTGGGAGTTAGGCAGAAATTCCTGGGTGGCTCTTTTCACCACTCAGTATGTACTCCTTTCATTGTTTTACTTGTTATCGGTTAAAAATGTTCATGTTTGTGCACCATTAAGGTAGACTTGTTTCTTCTCCCTCTAGTTAGAAGGTCAAGGGATTTTCCTCTGCTCTATGAGTCTGGTCTTGGAGGGCAGAGTGGCTCCACCCCCTGAAGAACTGACAAATTGGCTGTGTCTATGTGTTCCAGAAAGATGTCCCAAAGTGAAGGAATGCCTTCCATGGAGCTCTGAAAAGAGGTTTTCTGTGGGTTAGTAGGTTCTTCTGGCTCCTGGCAACTGATTGTATACGTCTAGAGTTTAGGATCCTCCCTCAAGGGTCAAGAGGCAGAAAGTTGATTCAGGGTCTGGCTGATGGCAGAGATGCTTTTCCATAGCAATAACTGTTTTGCTGAGTTGTGGATTCCTTTGATAAATAATAGGTGTAAAAGAGATGTCAAAAGAGTTTCTCCAATTCAGGCTTTGAATCTCATTGTTGTTATGTACTATTAAGTTGTCTCCAACTCATGGCACCATCCCAAATGTTCAGTCCTTGACAACCCTGCTCAGCTCTTGTAAATCCAAGGCTGTAGCTTCCTTTATGGAGTCAATCCACCCTATATTTGGTCTTTCTTTTCTTTTTCTGCCATCAAATTTCCCTAGCATGATTGTTTTCTCCACCTCACTGCCTTCTCGTGATGTGCCCAAAGTATGACAGCTTCAATTTCATCATTTTTACTTCAAGTTCTGGCTTGGATCAATTTAGGACCCAGCTGTTCATCTTTCTGTCAGTCCAGGGTATTCACAAAACTCTTTCTTCACTGTTGAGCTTTTGCATCCATTCATAGTGATTGGGAATACAGTAGTGTGGATGATCGTGGCCTTAGTCTCCAGAGAACTCCTTACACCTGAACTTTTCTAGTTCCTCCATTGCTGCCCTTCCAAGACTCAATCTTCTTCAAATTTCTAGGCTGTAGTCACTGTTTGAATTGATGATTCAGCTGAGGTATGTAAAATCTTTCACAATTTCTTCATTGTTGAAGTTCTTTAAACTCTTGGTAACATTTATTAATTCTTCTATAGTCATGATTTTCGTTTTCTTAGTGTTTCTACTTTCTTCTTTCACTTTCATCCAGAGTGTTTTCACTTCATTGCTGCTTTCTACCAGTAATATGGTATCATTGGCATAGCTTAAATTATTGATGTGTCTTCTGCTTGAATAAAAATCAAAATTATCAGAGCAGTGCCCAAACCCTCAAAGCTTTGCTTGCCAGCCCCTAAACTCCAAAGCATACACACTCTTCCCCTTTCTTCCTTTTCAAGCAGGTTCAAGCAGTCAGAAAAGCAGCAAGAGTGCATGGGCAAGAAAGAGGACATTTTCTCTCCCCACCCCTTCCTTTCTGTCTCCACCTCCTGTATGTGTTAATTTATGCAAAGGAGAGCAAAGCCCATTGGCTGGTGAGAGATGGAGCTCTTCCATCAGTGACTCTGACATACCTATCAGCATATTAATGAGCACTGTAACAGCCCTTAGGAAAGTTCCATCTCACATCAGTCAGTGGACTTTGCTCCCTGATGTACTGCTAATCAGCACATCTGAGAGACAGAAACAACCTCCTTCCTTCTTTCCCCATGCATTGATGCTTTTTGTCTTGCCATTCCTGTTTAAAGATTCTCTGGCTATTTCTCTTTCATGCATTAAAATTACTTTCTTCTAATTCAACCAAATGTTGGTACAACTGCTATTAAAGACTTCAAATAAAGATTCTGCAGTACATCAGATTATTCTTGCCTCATAATCTTTACAGTTAGACTGTTTTCATATAATTTAAATCTCTTTAGTTGCATTTTGAATCCATTATTTTCATCTTGCCTACTACAGAAGGAGCAGTATTCACAAACAACCTTAAAGCACTTGAAGACCATGTTTACATCACCTTTTACAAAATGTCATGGTTTTAGCGACATATTAAACAGCAAACATGTTTAAAGTTCTGCCAAGTACCTTTTAACATCTCCCTACTTGCTCTTGAACCAGGAGATTTAGATCAGCTTCTGAAATGTTGGTTTGAACATTGTTTGCCCTTTTGTGATACAAACCACTTAAGGTTAACAATATTGCTTACTATGATACTTTGTTCTCTGTGTAGGGTTGTATTTTCCACTAATCACTGGTTTTGAATGTTTGAGATCTGTCTAAACATTATGACTTAGATTCCAACTCCTGTGAGCAGAACATCACTCACAAGACATTCCTGTTAGCCAGAAGAAATATTTTTTGCCAGTTTCTTCTGCACCACTTGAAAATCTGCTCCAGAATTTTTTGGGGGGGAAGGGGCATCTGGAATTTAATGGGAGGTGGTATTAGAGGAGGCTACAGGAAGAAGTGGGGTTGGTAAAAATCACCTCCCCCTACTTCTACCTGCTGAAGGTTCTATTTGATGAGAGACCTTTGCATGAGTGAAAAGATCCAAGCATATATAATACAATTGCTTCGTTAATACTGTTGTCACAATCAATTCAAACAACTGAATTCAGAATGTATAGTTAGTCCTCTTTATAACTGTATTTACCACATTCATTTCACCTTTGGAATCCATGTGGAATCCTGCATGCAGCTTGTATTCAGCTGTATCTAGGGGACACAGTAGCTTTTTATGGATCTCCATAAATACAAATTACCACCTTAAAATGGGAAAAATTGCATTTTTGCTACAGCACCAAAGCTTTTGAAACATTAGTATTTAAGATAGTTTCTCATTTAAGATGCATTTTCATACGCTAGTTCAAAATCTAATTTAAACACTCAGGTACAGACACAGAAAATTGTGGTTATAATTTGCATATGCAAATATTCTCAAAGTTGATGCAATCTAGATGTACATTACTCATCTCATGGTTTATCTAACTAAGCCTAGATTTTTATTTTAAAAGCGGAATGCTGATTGTGCTTTTTAAATCTTCTCCCCTCTCTCTCTCTCTCTCTCTCTCTCTCTCTCTCTCTCTCTCTCTCTCTCTCTCTCTCTGGGCAGGGAGGGAGCTGTCCTTGAAGATGGCACTGAGGCTAAAGCTGGAGCAAAATGCTGTAGCTTGACTTTTGATTAATTTTGGGACATAGCCTGTTCTGCAGCAATCACACAGGCTGTCTGTAACCTTCTGTGCTTAGTTTACACTGCTATTGTTTCTTTTATCAGCCTTTTGCAGTCTGAGAACATTATACTTTAGAAAGTGTATTGCCTGTTACGAGTCTCCATACTGCTTACAATCAATATATCAAGATCTACTGTACATATCTTCAGTCAATGAATAAGTTGAGCCAGACTTGTTGGCTGAGTTCTACAGATATCAATGTGTACCTTGAAAATCTTGCTCCCCTGCCTCCCATCTTTTTTTTTTTTTTAATTTTACGGGGACTGGAAATTTCATGAAAGCATTTTCAAATGAAAAGGGAACCCATCCCATTGTCTTGGTAACTGGGAAGATATGCCTTACTTGGTTGTGCTGTGACAATCAGACTGCAGTACATGAGAAAAAAAGAGGGAACATTGATCCTGATTTGTATCTACACTGCTGAGTCTCAGTGCCTTTCCCAGTATATATATTCCAAATGCTTATCTGGATGCTTACTGAGGGAGTGGGGAGGGAATTAATTCCCATGTTGCAAAATAAGCATTGCTTATTTGTGCTCCTTCACTTTCTGTACTTTGTGGTTTTATTGCCTATATTTGAAGCATAGGACGGCAAGAAGTACATCCCCACATTCCAGGGGCAAATAAATGACACTCTGTTTCTTGCCAGAATATGCTTCCAGGAAGGACAATAAAACTACCCTTGGAGTGTCGAAAAGCAGATCATTTCATAGCTCCATCATTGAGATCACTGCTGCTCTGTCCCCTTCAGTAACAACACTACCTAACTAAATCAGATGGATAATATCATGGAGTAAGTGATCTTTGATTGGTTGGAATTGCACATGACTAAGAAGAACAAGTTTCCAGCAAAGCATCAGAGAGAGAAACAAAGTGGCTGCATATAACCATGTGCAAAATGGAGAAATATAAGTTTGATGTGTTACCCTTCTTCCCTGAAGAACATTTCACATCCCTTGACATCCCTTTTGCCCTGAAAATTCAAAATATTGCTCTTGCATTAACAAAACATTAACAGTATAGAGCAACCTTCCTCAGTATGGTCACCTTCCAAATATTTTGGACTCACATCAACTCCAATTAGCATGGGTAATGGACAGATATTATTAGAGTTGTGGTTTAAAACATCTGGAGGATACCACATTAGGGGAAGACTGGTTAAGAACTCAAAATCAAAATTCAAAAAGCCAGAAGCTGCAGCCTCCCATGACCTTGTTTTCTGTCTAAACTGGGTAGCATAGCACTTTTAATTGAGAAAATTCATCTATGTTCATTGCCACATTCTCTAAAGAATGTTTTAAATTCTTGGTCATTCCCCTTGGGAGGAGTGATTCTGTAGCCACTATAGGATAATTCAGATTCCCAGGAGCAGAGACAGAGCTCCAACCTTGGAGGTGGGAATTTGCATGTTGATCCCCTTTCCCCAGCTTGCAGCTAGTACAGAAAAAATGTGCTGGCTGCTTCTCAAAGGTCAGAAAAAGGACCTCAAAGAGGGAGCAAGGGCAGCAGGGATAGTGTGGGGAGGGAGGGAGACTGGAGCACCCAGGATGCAAGGTATCCACACAGGATTCTAACCTTCCTTTCCCCTCAAAACACCTCAGCTAGAGAACCAAACGTGACCATCTAGAGGATCCTTAAACGGGGGGGGGGGCGTTAAATTGTCCCCCAGACTCTTGTGCGGGGGGGGGGGACTGTAGGGTTTGAAAAAAATTGCTAAAGAAACCCCCAAAGATAGTTCTCTCCAAGTAAGTCCAAAAGCTCTGAGGTGGGCCGGATAGATGAGCATGGTGGGCTGTATCTGGCCCCCGGGCCATAGTTTGAGGACCCATGATCTAGAGAAAATGCAGAGTGGGAGGTGTGGGATGGTACAGATTGATTTATTGCTTTACCTCACCTTTCTTTCTTAAGGAATGCGAAGTGGCTTAAACAATCCTCCTCTGCTCATTCTTATAGTACCAACAACCCTGTGAGGTAGGTTAGACTGAGAGTCAGTGACAGGGCCAAAGTCACCCAGTGGGATTCATGGCCAAGTGGTTGACTAGATCCCTGTTCAGCACTCTAACCACCATTCCTCCAGCTCTTCAGTGGATGCTCTTAAGTTTCCAAGTCTGAACATTGAGGATGCAATTGATAGTTTTGTTTCCTAAGTCTTCAGATGTCTGCTTTTAATTTCTGTTTACATAGTTTGCCTTTAAGTAAAATGTTTTGTAGCATGTCTATATTTTTATGAAACACATAACTATAACAATGTTTCTATGAAGTTGTGAAATGAAGCTAGTATAAAGGTGTCATAATATTATTCATAATTGCAATTACATTTATAGCCTGCTCTGTTTCATGGTATTCGTATCTATATGTAGGGTTCATTTGCATATCACAAGAAGTCACCCTTCAAATAAGCCTTGGTTGGTGGGTTGAATGGTTTGCTGATCAACACATGGTGCCTGAGGGAGATCATGGATTGTTCTCCCCCTCAGCCCTCCAGCCAGCTCTGGCACATACTCCAGTCTCAATGGCAGAACCATCTTGTCTCCCACTCCTTTCTCTGATCACTATTCTGTTGCATTCCTTGCTGGTGTTTTTTTGCTTTTCTGTTTGGAGGCTCAAAAATGCAGTTGAGGTTATATTTTTATCTTATTTTAATATTTTTGGCCTCTGAACATTGCACAACTGTATCTGTATCTATTATTTTGTTGGGTATATTCACTCTCCTTTTCTCTCTCAGGTGTTAAACAACCAAATTAAGTAGGTAGACAAGGTGAAACCTGTACAGACTGATTTGCGTACAGTTAGCAAGGACCAATTGCCAAGTTTGCAGTTGAAAAGCACTGGTAAAGTGGCAAAGAATATACACCAAAGGAGTGGCAACATCTCCCCCTCAGCAATATAAACCTCTTGATTTAAACTGACAGTTCTCAGTTCTTTGTGGCTGCTTTTCATTTACTTTTGTGGTCACTGCAATTGTCATTCCACAAGGTTGGAATCAAATACCTAGAGAGACTGTAGGCTTTCCCACTCTAGAGGCATTCAGGTTGCGACTGGAAAGCCATCTGAACTCTATGATTCTGTGATTCCCTGACATTTCTTTAAAAACACAGAAATATAGAAAAATGGAAGGGCTGAGAAGTAAATGGTGGGACGGGGATTTGTGCAGTTGGAGGAACTGCTCCAGAAAGGGAAGAGATGTTCATATATCTCTGTTCTGGAGTAGCTGGAGATTCAGGAATGTGTTGAACAGATGGAGCACACTAAGAAGTGTCAGATTAGTGCTTAAATCCCCATGGTCCCTACGTGTGCTGCTTGGGTATCCATGCAGGGATAGTTACTGGGGGTGGCAGCAGGTGGTTTGTCACTCCTGCTGAGTCGCCTTCTAGCCAGTCCCTGCAACTGATTATGGATTTGCTTTTTGGGGTTTGGCCAAAACAAAACCTATTGTGCCTTGGCTTGCCAAGCAGTTTTTTTCCTGGAAACGAAAGCCACCCAGGAGGAAATGCTCTGGGCTTGAATGGCATGACAATCTACACCATGAGATTGGTTAGTCCAGGCATGTCCAAAGTCCAGCCCAGGGGCCAATTGCGGCCCATTTTCAAATTTCGAGCGGCCCGCAGCCTCTTCTCCCCGCCGGCTCAGCCTGCCGGCCGGCGTTTTTCCCATCACCACACAGCAGTTCCCGCAGCTGTCCCCAGCTGCCTCCTGCTCCTTCAAGGCTGGTGGTTATATTTCACCAGAAGATGGCAGTAGACCTGAGTCAGAACTCTCGCCTCGTGACCCTTGTGACACAAGGCTTGTGTGCCCATTTCTAAAATGGCAACTGTAACTAAAAAAAGGAAAGTTGACAGTGAGGGCCGCCGCTTCCAGGACAAGTGGAAATTAGAGTATTTTTTCACTGAAATACGAAACAACTGTGTCTGCCTAATTTGCCAAGAGACTGTGGCTGTTTTCAAGGAATTCAATATCAAGAGGCACTACCAGACGAAACATGCTAACTACAACAAGCTAACTGGGAATGAATGCAGCAAAAAATTGAAGGAACTGGAAGCTGCTTTAACGGCACAGCAGGGCTTTTTCACAAGAGCCCGTGAGTCAAATGAAAATGCCACAAAGGTGAGCTACGAGGTGGCAACGCTGATTGCCAAGCACTGCAAACCTTTTACTGTGGGTGAATTTATTAAATTCTGCGTGATGAAAATGGTGGAGAAAATTTGTCCTGAGAAGAAGCAAGAGTTTGCCAATGTTTGCCTGGCTTGTAACACTGTGGTATGGAGAATTGAAGACGTTTCATCTGATATTAAGAGACAGAGGCAAAAGGAGTGGAGTTTGACTTTTTTTCGTTAGCCTGTGACGAAAGCACGGATGCATCTGACACCGCTCAGTTACTGATTTTTTTGAGAGGAGTGGACAATGACATGAATGTGAGTGAAGAGCTACTTGACCTCCAGAGCCTTAAGGACCAAACAAGAGGAACAGATTTAATTGTTTCTGTTTGTTCCGCCGTAGATGACATGAAACTACTGTGGCATAAAGTCACTGGGATGATTACGGATGGCGCACCTGCCATGGCTGGCGAGCGAAGTGAATTATCAACCCTAGTCTGTAACAAAGTCAGCGAAGAAGGAGGCAAAGCTATAAAACTCCACTGTATTATTCACCAACAGGTTCTCTGTGCCAAACTTCTGAAATATGATCATGTTATGAAACCGGAGATGAAGGCTATTATATTCGCTCCAAAGCCCTGTGCCACCGCCAGTTTCAACAGTTTCTACTCGACATCCAGGCTGAATACGGAGATGTTGTGTATCACAATGAGGTAAGATGGCTCACTCAGGGGTCTGCACTGCAGCGCTTCTACTCTCTTAGGGAGGAAATCGGACAATTCTTGGCAAAAAAGGGACAACCGATGCCAGAGCTATCTGATCCTGTTTGGCTGGCTGATTTTGGATTTTTAGTTGACATAACACGGCATCTGAACGTGCTGAACACGAGCCTTCAGGGGCAAAATGCAGTGGTAAGCCAACTGTATTCACATATCAAAGCCTCTGGGACCAAGCTGCTACTTTTCCAAAGGCACCTGTCACAAATGCAGCCCAATACCACACATTTCCCATTGCTGCAGGAAATAATGACCAGTTTTCCACAGAACAATATGAGTGTGCAAATAAGGAGGTATGAAGCAGACATCTCATCTCTGGCTGAGGAGTTTCAACAGCGCTTTCGGGATTTTTTCGGCAGCTATTGAAAAGGAGATCATACTTTTTTCATCTCTTTTCTCTGTGGACCCTGATGATGCTCCAGACCACCTGCAGCTGGAGCTCATTGAGCTGCAGTGTGACGCCGAGTGTCGCAGTTGGCACCAACAGCTCCCTCTTGTCAACTTTTACCGCCAGCTGGATAAAGACAGGTTCCAAGAGATTCGAACATTTGCTAAGAAAATGCTGAGCTTGTTTGGTTCGACATACTTGTGCGAGAAGACATTCTTGGTTATGAACATTAACAAGAACCACATGAGGACGAGACTAAGTGACTTTCACCTGCGTGACATCTTGCGCATCAAAACCACTGTTTTTGAGCCAGACCTGGCCTATATAATGCAGTCGAGATCTCAGTAACACCCTTCACATTAATGCAGTTAAGTTATTCATTTAGTCTTTCATAAAATAGTTCATTTGCATTTAATGTTAATAGTTCAAAGAATGTCAAGCTGAATGGTCGGCCCCCACACATTTTCACCTCAGCAAATCTGGCCCTCCTTGCAAAAAGTTTGGACACCCCTGGGTTAGTCAATGCCTGCTATTTTTCTTAGCATTTTTATTTATTTATTTAGAGTTTTTGTATGCCGTCCCATTGATTATAGCCTTGGGACGGCTCACATAAATAAATAAACATGGTACAAAAATACAATTAAAATCCAGAAATACCCTGGCTGCACAATTAAAACCATTAATTAAATTAAAACTATTAAAACTAGTGGTATTATCATAGACCACTAGGAAGTCAGGTACCTTTGCTCCGTATTGTGCCTTGACTTTTTTTCGTGCCTTATACCACTTCTTCCCAATTCATGTGGTTACTATCATACTTTGGTTTCAGTACACGAGTCAATAAGCTTCATAACTTCCAGAAGATACTTCCTTTTGCTTTGGATAGGGATACTCCAAAAGTGTCCAAGAAACTTTATTCCCATGTCGAATCTATATCACTGTATACATAGACTGCAACAAACAATTTCAAAAGCACTGGCACAGAAACACAATGCCAAATAACTTTTATTGGTACACACTTTTAATATTCTGCTTTTCTCTGAACTCTCAGCTTCACATGATGAATATAGAAAACTTCCAAAGACAGTAGTAACCCCTTAAAAAACAAAAGAAGGAAGAATGATTTTCTTTTAAAGCTTATACCTCTCAGGAACAGTACTCTCTAGTTTTGCTAGGCCAGAAATGCCTCAATATATTCATACTACCTTTAGCAAAAATGTAATATTACGCAGTTGTGCATGCACACTTTTCCAGTGATTATAAAGAATGATTAATTCAACTTTTCAGCATAAAATATATATTTCTATGTACTCATCTATTGTATTTCTACTCTGGAAAAAGGTATTGAAATTAAATATAAATGCCTCTTTTCCCATGGCAAATTAACAAGAGTTTCTGATTCCTAGTTCTCTGCTGCCATTGTGAATATAAGGTGCTTTATTACTTCTACAGCTTGACTTGATATCTGATGTTGCTCTGAAAGGATATTCCATTGGACATTGTAATCACTACCAATTGCCTTTTAACAACTTTTGGAATTATATTCAGCAAGCCCAGCAAAGTGAAATAATAGCACTAATGTTTGTGCCACCCTGCATTATCTTCTGCAAGGACAAGATTAATCTTTAGACTTTTCTTGCCTTCCTGGCTATCACACTTAGAATACACTTTACATTATTAATCAGTATATTCATTTCCTTACAAAGTAAATCTAACCATTCTGGTAATGCAATCATGTGGTATATTTCACTGTGTATTACAGAATGCAACATCCTGGCAGTAAGTTCTTCATCATATTCCGTTAGACCACACTCCATTAGACATAATTCAACTGTGCAGGCCTCGTTTAGGGATTGTGGCTTACTAAAACACCTCTCCAGAATGACATACAGACTTTGGTACGCAGCTTCAAAGGGACTACATGTGTGTTTTCATCTTCATAGAAGCTTAATAGAGCAGACCTGACCACTTTCACATGCTGCAGAAGATGAAGGAATCTGAAATAAGCAGCAAACTTGAGAAGACAGAGTTTGTTTTGCGCAAAAAAACCTTGCCACCATGTTGCAAGAGAGAGATGTTTAGCAGTATCTCAGACTGCATTCCTGGACCAAATTCCCAAGTATGTTTTATATTCTGCAACATTTACAATCTTTCCAACATCAAGACTTACGTTTGCTGCTTATTTTGTAATCTGCTCAAATGCAGTAGCAGTGCTATTGTCTCATACATTTCTGCCTTTGAAGCTTGGTTCCAGCAAATTTGAAACAACATGAATTGGACGGCAACAAAATTCTTCCAGTTTCTTTTAAAAAGCCAACTTCTGTATTCCTTAGTGGAGGTACACTTAGACATTCCAAAACAGTTGTTTTAAACTATTTCATTTGATAAGAAATTTCTGGCAAAAGTATACTGTCATCTTCAGGTATTGTGATTCCTGAAGAAATTGGCTTTACAATCATAAGGGGTTCTGCAGCTCAGTGTAGAAGACATCCATCCTCATCAGCTTCAATGCTCCTTATACTTTTGGATGCTTTAAGATCCACAACTATTACTGTTCCTTAAAGAACTTCTTACATTTTTTTAAAGTAAACTTTTAACAAAGATTAACCCTCCATCCACTAAGTTTTTCTGGAAAAAAAAACAGTGATGCTATTTTGTTTTTTTGTATTTTTTTTCTTCCTGCTAAATTTCAAAGTCTTCAGCTACAATATTGAAACTGTAATAGTTTCTGCATATTTTATAAGTTATTTGGCTTATCTGTAGCCATCTCTTATCTGTAGGCTTATATCTTATTTGGACAGTGTCCATTTCCATGTTGTTAGCCCGTAACATCACATCCTATTGCAGTGATATGTGGATACTTATCCATTAGAATCTCCCATGTTGTTTGCACATTACGTACATTGTCAGTCAGCAAAACAAATATTTTGCCACTTCCATATGTAGGACTTCACATACTTTACAACTGATACAAGCTGCAGTATGGCTGTTCTCTCCTGTTTGATGCTTTTGTAAAAACTGAGTTTTTCTGTCACAAAGTTTATGATTCTTCTTCCCTTACATTTGTCTATCCATCTATAGGTACTCAAGATACAATGTTTCACTGATACTTCCTAGCATGGATTCCATTACATGTCCATTTTTAAAATTAATTTTGATGTGAATTTCACCTAAATCAACAAATATAAAATAAAGAGGAAAGATACAGTGTTATTACAGAAAAATTAAAATAAAGAATGAACAGTAAGTGTGTATGAAATGTCTCTCCAGAAGTATACATATGTGCACGGTAATACAGCTATATACAGAAAAGGTTAAGTATAAACTTCAGAAAAGCTAGACCACATATCCAAATATTTATCCATCTGCTGGTAGTACTTCAATACAACCTGTCCAGATAATGAAAGCATCATTAGGTCCTCAATCCATTGCATTATAGGAGGTGGGCAGTTCTTTTCCAGTGCTCTAAAATCAGCCTTTTGACTGACAAAATGGTGTAAAAAAATCTCTTCAATTCCATACAATAACTAAATAATTTAGAAAAACATGTGCACCATGAAATGTTGAAAAGCATTATTTTACTAAGTTTAATCATACCGTTAACTCCACGCAAAAAGAAATAACCATTGGACTTTGCCAAAACATGTGAATAACAAAGCGTTATCACCTTCACCATTTAGCTGACTTAGTCAAGCCTTTATTTTAAAAATGTTGTGGCATCCAATAAACACAAAACAGATGTTTTGACTCTAAAAAATGAAGAGGAGGATTATATAAGCCACCTTGGGTTCCTCACAAGGGGGAAAAATCCAGGAAATAAGTGCAATATAATAATATAATAATGATAGCAAATAGTAGTAAGTAGTAGCGATGAAGCTTACTCAAAAAATGTCCACTGTGCAAATGGTATGATGGTTTTAGGAATGTATAAGCGTCCTGCTTGTATGCATTTTCAGTTATTGACTGTGGGTTTTCAGAACAGTACAAGAGCATGATCATTTTTTTCCCTGATTGTTAGGTGTCATCTTGTCTACTGAATGCGCTAAGTACTTTTTGGATGCAGTTGTTTACAGTGCTTGTTTACTTGAAGATGTTGAGGCTGACTGGGAAACTCTTAGTGATTGTGTTAGTATTATAAAAGAAGTCAAAAGAGAGCATCTAGAATAAGAACACTAGGAAAAACAACTTGCATTTTCCTCAGTATGGTTCTACTCGCTTCAGTTCATGAAAGATTTCTTAATGCCCACAGGACACTTCTTGCATGATACAATGCTGTATTTTGACATTTAAATAGCATTTGGAAATGCATTTTCATATGACAGTATTTGCAAATCACTTTTTTAAGAACTTTCAGTGTAGAAATGCCTCCATATGCTAGATGTTTATCTCACTATTTCGCTGAGGGGAGGGAAACAAAAACACAATTTAGTGGCTAGATTGTCAATACATTCTAAGCTATTGTGGGGAAAAGGGTTGCCAGAAAGCATTATATTATTAGGAATTAAATATGATTTACATAAAGGAAGATAAGCTAATATCATTAAAATATGGTTCCATTTCCTGAATTCAGATATATTTAAACTATGACCTTTCATATCAGTATACTTTCAGCTCCCTTTTGTTGCTTTGTACTTTCTCCCAGCCCTTTGAGGCCTAGTCAAGAAGAAAGAAACAAATCTATTGATTATATCAGCAAGAGGAAGGCAACAAGCAAAGACAAAACTAAAACCTCCTTCTCTTGTGACAAGCGCAGTGTCCCTTAGAGACAGAAATGTATCTTGCTGTTGCATTTGAGAATTCTAGTCTAGGACCTAGGACTTGCGTGTCCGTAATGTACAAGAATTCTAATGATCTTACTGCACTTAGACTTACATAAACATCTATTACATAATCTTAAGAAACATTTTGGGGGAATAAAAAACACCTTGTCCAAAATGTTTTTTATTAATCATTCTGGAAAAAAATGTTCCATAATCCACAGTTTTTCCATTTTCCATTTTTTCCAGAAAAAAACCAAAAGACTTCAGAAAAAAATGGCAAAATCCCTTTTTTTTCTGAATGTTTCTGAAGGTTTTTTCTGAGATTTTATATCTCTAAATAAACATAATGTTGACAACTATATTGATACAACTATATTGATAAGACAAGGACAGGATGTGCTCTGTTAGAAGAATACAGTAGTCAGGGAAGAAAGCTTTGCATATTAATTGATAGTAAAAATGAATGGTAGAAGGTAAATGAAGAGTTGGCAGGAGAAAGAATTCTCACATTTCGACATAAATTGACAAGATAAGACTTTGTCCAGAGGCTGAATAGCACAAATTGGATAATAGCCAAAGAGATTTTCTTGTGGTCTGTGCATCAAGAAGTGGGGTAGACAGTTTGTGGTCCTCCAGATCTTTTGCTCTGCAACCCCCATCAGCCCATGTGATAGGCTACAGATTTCCCATTGATGAAGTAAATGCTAAGTAATGTGAATAAATGTTCATTTTGATTTGTTCTAATGCATCCAGTTTTAAATGCAGTTTTTTAAAAAACAACTCTAATCCCACCCTTTCCTCTCAGAAGTAGCCTCAGAAGGGAACAGTATGAAATAACAAGACTTTAAGGCAGGGAAATACAAAGCTTGAAACTTTCCCAGCCATTTACTTCTGAGCTCCAAATCCTCCCAACAAGCCCTTCTCTGAACTATTGAATTCTGTCCATAATACGAAAGTGGCCTGGTTAGCAAATTACCCCTTCGGCTCCTATAACACTGTGCAGTGGGACCCCAGTCTTCTACAATCAGAGATAGGAGGTTATAGATAGAAAAGAATCCACATACCCCTGCCTCATGCACTTGTGAAAGCAGAAAAGGAATCTTTGGATCCAAGCCGGAGATACCACTGTGCTTTAGTACTGGAAACACTGTGACATATTCTGGTTTCTGCCTTCATAATCAAGTTCAAAAATTGTGCTTTTGCGACAAGACATTTAAAATATTTTTTGAAAAACTCAGTAGTAGAACAACATGGTATTTTCAGATTATTAAGAGAAAAAAATGCTTGTGGCATATTTTATTTTTCTTTAATCATACAGCCCCTATTAGCTATACTTTAATCATACAGCAGGAATATTAGCTTTTGTAATTATAAGTTAATATTTCCCATTAGTAGTAAAGAAGAACTGAATTAGTTACATTTCAAATGTAATTTTCAGCCTTTCTTTCAATACTTCATACCACCACTGATGTTTCAATGACTGTAGTGTTGTACCTCCAGTGATGTCTTCATTGGTCTATTTTAATTTGCTTTTTTTAAAGGGGCCAGACTGCAGTACTACACAGGAACACTGAGAAGCCCCACTGTGTTCACTGGAGTTTACTGTTAAATAAGTGGGTATAGGATTATACCTTAAATTAAACAAAATTGCTTCCCCTGAATGAGTATGAAGTGATTAAATACCACTTCACCTTTATTAGTTTTCCCTCTTAGCTCTTATTATCTAATCTTTTCTCTCTTTCCTTGTTTCCCATTCCCCAGTGTTTATTATTCCTGACTGCTGCATTATGTTACCTGTTTTATTATGTTACCTGACTTCCATGTTTATTCTTCTGTGGTTCTGTCAGTTTCATTTATTTATCTAGGTACTTAACAAACATACTGGTTCACATATCAGGACAACCTACGTTATTGGTTTGAATATGGGTTCAGTATGGATTGTCGCTGAATCATGGACTGTCATTACAAGCGTACCCTGTACTGTGGTTTCATATGTATTGTTAACCACAAAGTATCCAGCAAGAGACCAATTGTTTGTTGTCAGGTTGTGAACTCTTGGGTAGCCATACTGCAGGGTTTGCATAGAATGACAACCCACAATTCAACAACAACCTGCACTCAGTGCCTACTCTGAATTGTTGTAATGTGCGAACCAGGTCACTGTCTGAATTCCTTTCTGTAAATAAAATAATGCAGTGACATTTTTCACTTATGTATTTCTCATTTTTGCTTTTATCTTCTCTGCTTATACTTGTCCACATTTGCTAATTTGTAATCAAAACACTTGTGCAATATTCCAGTTTTATAAATGAGGAATTAAGGCACAGAAGTATTAAGCCAGAAGAAATCCATGGCACATTGTTCTGCTGAATGACCAAAGTCCTTGTCTGCTTACTTATTTTTATGAGGCAAACCACTGGTCTGGCTATCCTGTTACTCAGTCTGGAAAAATGAAGTTTAGTTTGAATTGATTGGAATCTTTTATACTGTCAAGATGTCCTGGATTTTGAAACTAAGCTGTCACAATTACTATGTTGATTTCATATTACCTTATTTGTTATCCAGCCCATTCCAGTTGGAACGTTCTCATTCTCTGCATACATCTAAGTATTTCACCTGGACTCATGGCACATCAGCCACACATAAAGCTTTAGCCTTGCTACTAATTAGTAGGTTTTATCAAAAGCAAATTCATAAAAATATAGATCATATGCTGTAATATTTAACTTTTTTCTATCAGTTTTAAATTTTCTTCCTAGCAATTTGAAAGTTTGATGAGCAGTATTTACAGAACCGGTATTTTTTCATTCTTCTACATAATATAGAATTATTTTGATGTAAGCAAGCAAAAGAACAAGGAGGAATGGTAATGAAAGCAAAATAAAAACTTGTCTTGGCTATTTAGTTGCTGTTGGTATGGCATTAAAATTTTCTGGCTCGGCAGCAAAATTATTTAATTGGGAACTAAGGACAGTGGCTAATACCCTATTCTCTTTTATCATGGGGCAGCTGCATATAATTCTGGCAGTTCTCACTGTTCATGTTATAAGGGTTAAAATTACATTTGAGTACCATATCTGTAAACTATATGCTTGATGCTCTTTAACTGTAGCTGATAGCACAATTTTGTATCACTGACCTGACAGAAAGACACAGACAATTTTCTGTCTTTATTTCAGCACTTCAAGCTTTGTGAAACTTATCCAGGTTCTCAGAGTATAACATGATATATTTACTGTTAAAAAACTTAAAAATTCAGCATGCATACTCTCAATACAATTCTGAAGTGCCATTAAAGAGAAGAATCCAGAAAACAAGTCATAATGTGATCCAGAAATAAGAATCTGTGTCCTTGTTCCCTAGAAGTGTGTCAGAAAGTCAAATTGATGTCTTGCATGCACTGCTAACTGATTGTGTAGAGATTTTTTTAAGTTCACTTTTTTCTTTATTCTTCTGTCTTTTTACCCATCTTCCCTCATTGTAGCAAATTAGACGCCCGGATGAAAGCAAAGGAGTTGCTAGTAGAGTTGGATCCCTCAAAGTAAATATGTTTCTAACTTTTATTTTGCAAGTTTTCTTCTATAGCCTACACTTTTGTTTTGGAGGGAGTGGGGAGGGAAAGCAAAGGGTGGGGCTTTTACATTACTCTCCATTTCATTGTTTTTATTTCAGTGTTTTTACCACTGTTGGATCACATTTTGTTTCTGTGCTACACAAGAGCCACCATAGTGCTGTTAGCTGAAGGCAAGTTGTGCAGTAACTCGATCTCAGTGTTACTATGTATTCAGAAAAGATCCATAGCTTTGTTGAGGTGCCTGTAATTCGGGAATCATTAACACATCCCTGATAGACGGCAATGTCACAGGAAATAATGTTCTTGCTACATAAATATCTACACCTTGATCTCCTACTCCTGTTAAACTTATTAATAGCTGTAAAGACATTTTATTTTCATTCCTTTTGATAGAATTTTATGGTTGCTAAAATGCAGGTATTTTAACATAGTTAATTGGTACTTGACTGAAATCCCAGTAAAACTTGTACTTTTTCTATTTCAAAGAGAATTAGTGTTATTTGTTGTTTCTTTGGGCAGAATCCAGAGTAGCGCTTATGCCCTTGCCAATTCTTTATATTCTACCAATTTCCTTTTGCAAGTATTATGCAAGGAGCAAGCAGGACCAACCACTTACACAAGGAAGATTTAGCGCTTCCTAGGAGAAACCCCAAAACAGCCTCCTTTCTTTGCACTGTGATGACCTCCCTCCTTCTAGAAGGTAGTATTTCTGTTTGGCTTGGGTTGCCCCAGAAGTGCTAAATCATTAGTGCACAAGTGGTGAGGGCTACTTATGCAAAACAATTGGAGAGGCAAAAGATAAGCTAAGGGGGTGTAGTGTTCTCAGTTTTCATTTCTTTCTTCAAAAATACCCAAAGGGCAAACAAATTGGGTAAATTTAGCATAAGTACATTTTACCAAAAGAGTTTAAATGGAGAATAGGGTGCCATTAAAATTAAACGTTGGCCCCTTTACTGGTTTCTTTAGTAATTTAAAAAATCGCTCATAGGTGTACTGTAGCAAAACCAGTCAGCTCTCCAAATGTAGTATGTAACATTAAGACAAGAGTTTACTCTATGTCTACACATGCAATCTTCTGAAAAATGCTAATAGGTTTGATAGATAGGAATCCACATTTATTAAAATCCTGGAAAAATGTGGCATGGTGTAGGCTACCCTGTCAACATTTATTTTATTTCCTGCGCCATTAGTCATAAGGCTCCCTAGGCAGATTTATTTAGCAGCAATTGTGGCCACTCATTTTAATATTTGCAGTATTTCACTGTTTCACTTTTTTTGCACCACATGAAGTACTAATTTTGATTTCATTTCATCTTCTGCACTCTTCTTGCCAATCTTCCCTTCTCAATTCTTAAGAAAAAATATTTTGTGTGTGTGTGTGTGTGTGTGCGTGTGTGGGTGTGAACTCTATTCCAGGACAAGTCATCATCTCTTTTTCCTTAATACTGCTTTATGCAGGCTCTCTCTGTGAAAAGGTTTTTTGCACTAAGCATAAATGGGAAAAGCAAATGTATAATGATACATCTCTTTTCCATATTCAATTCCATACAAATAAGGCCATGGAAAAAGGAAGAAAAGTTGCTGGTATGTTTATGCCAAAGATACTGAAAGACATCTATGACATTCCTCATTGTCTTTCTGTGAGGTGGTTTTCTTTTAGGTTAGAAATGTGATGCAGGTGAGGGATGTACTGTGTGTACATTGACATGTATTGTGAACCCAGCTTTCAAATTGTATTTCAGAAATAATGTATCCTTATCATAAACATGTATGCAATTTTTTAAAATGCATACTTCAATAAATCCAGCATTTTGGTTTGGAACACAATGACTTGGCTACTAAGATAAAGTGAACAGGAAGAAGTTCAAAGAAAGAACATATCTGATCACATCCTGCAGCCACATACTATATCTGAAGAATCAGGAACCCTCCTGAACAATATTATTATATTTTATTATTAATTTCATTTATGTACCACTCCATAACCAAAGCTCTCTGAGTGGCTTACAACACAGTATAGCATGGGATGTTGAAAGTGTATGTGAGAGAAGGAAATAGTTCAAAATGCACACTTGCAAAAGATGCCTCCTCCCAGTTTTAGATTGCTCTGCTCTCCTCCAGCAGTTCTTTGCACCCCATCCCTCTGATCATACAGACAAGGCTTTTTATGGGTGCAAATAACTGCAGGGGCAAGAAAGGTATGGTTAACTTTCCTTCTCTGAACTTCCTTTTGTTCACTTATATTTGGACTGAAACTATTTTTCCCTTTGAAGCATGTTTTAAAGTTGATGAATTGCAATGCAAATAGTTATTTAGCGAATTTCTCAAGACTTATTTATTTATTTATATCCTGCCCAACAGCCAAAGCTGTCTGGGAAGTTTACAACAGATAGTGATATCTCAGTTAGGATCACTATATGATTATTAAATTCTACAGTTTTGTTGTTAGGGTACATAATTTAAGCACTAGGCTAGAATGTAGTATTTCCATGCTTCTGTGTGTTTCCACAGAAAATTATCTAGATAAATGCCAAAGTGTTCAGATTGCTATAAATAACATTTAAAAATTAGGAAGCTTGGTAAAGTCAATTATCCATAAAGCACCTGAATTTACTCACTGGAATAATATTCAGATGATAAAAATAATTGGTGATTTAACCAAATAATGGGTTTTCTTTGTCAGTGTGGAGCATACCCTTGTGTTATAAAAATGTGAGCTGTATTACAAAGGCAGTGAGAACTGTATTACACTATTCTCTTTTTTAAAAAATGGAAACAAAGAACATGAAAATAGAATAGGTTGCTTTTTCAATTCATTTTCTGATGTTTACATATAGCTCCATCGAAAGCTAGAGGAGCTCAGAGATCACCTAGAAGGAAATGCCAAAGGATGCTCTCTCCGAGTAAATGTACGATTTCACTCGGTGATTTATTTTTTAAAAAACTTCCATTGGCTGGTAACACCAAATCTGTCCTCTTATCCCATTTCCTCTCTTTCTCTCCTTTTCCTTCTTCTTTTTATTTTTCTAGCTGGGGCTTCATTCTAATATCCATGAAATCTTTAAAAAAATTCAAACAAGTTTAATTTAAAAGGAATACCTAGTATGATTCAAGAATTGATTAATTTGAGCTACTTTATAGGCTCACCAAAGGTAACAAATTTTTTCTTGAAATCAAAGCATCATCTGAAGGTATCTCCTAATTAATAACTACTAGGCAATAAGAACTGAATACTGTATACGAATACTGCAGTCTTAGTATTTAGAGTTGTAGGCTCTCTCTCTTTGTTTCCTATTTCTTTGAGAGTCCCTTTCCTGACATATAATCTTGCTGCCAACCCATGTACCAGCTATTTCTCAAATGAACATCAACCATACAAGGACAAACTATGTGACAAATGTCACATCTAGTTTGGCACTGAGCATTACAAATAATACATGAAAAATGCCCCATCTTCTGAAAATAGAATTTGGACTGGACTAACCATTACCAGCATCTTTATATTTACTTCCAATTGCACACTTTCCCTTCTGTCTTCAAATGATATTCAGATGTCCTTGTTCATTCATTGTCTTCTATATTGTGTATGCATTTTTCATAGTGCCATAGCTTGGATACACTATCCAGAATGGCAGTGTTATTGAAAGGAAGCAATACAACGCTTAGGTAATTTGATATGCTTTGGGCACAGAAATCAATCTCCAAGGGGCAGATTAAAAAAAATAAAAAAATAAAAACCTATCTGTGTTGCTCTGTTTTCACCCAGTTTCAAAAGGTATGTGGCAATAGCAAGGAGTTTTTTGGTTTTTGTTTTAGTAATCTAATTTCAGTTGGTTTAGCAACAGTGTTATCTAGATTATCTGGATAGAACTGCATGAACACAGGGCTCTGATTCAGAAACACAGCTAGGAAACAACCTGTGGGGTTGGTATTCTTCCCATTTTAAACTCATTCCTTTTATGAAGGAAATGAAGTGCATTTCTTACTTCCATGCTCCAATGTTGTTCTTTAGCAATAACAATGAACTCAGGAAATGTGCATAGTAATCCTAGTTGGGCAGATGTTATTCTGACCCCATCCATTGTCCCGAGAGTATTATAAAGTTGTGGTATAAAAGAAATGCCATAATTATGTTTAACACAGCCAGTCATGCATTTTGATGAGACAAGTGGGGATCAAGACACTGAAAGTTGTTTTCCTCCACACTATAATATTAAAAATGACAGGTTGGCTTTGGGCCTGTCACTGAGCTTATAACCTACCTTACAGGGTTGTATAAGAAAAGGAGGATTATAAATAAGCTGCCTTAGGTTCCTTATAAGAGGAGAAAAGACAAGCTATAAATGCAATAACAAATCTATCAGCTGTAGTCAGCATCTCCAGTAGTTAGAGTTTACACCACAAATAATCTTGTGGTGTTTGTGGTCCATCTACCAGATTTCATACAGTGCTAACAAGAGATACTTTGCATATAAGGCAACACATATCTGAAAGGAAAAGAGGATAGATCAAACAATAGTATAACCATTTTAAGTAATCATAGAGGAGATTTCTTATATGGTTTTTGGAAAAGGATTTAACCCAGATTCACAAAGTAATACAGTGGGACAGATATTTTAACTTTTAGACGTATTGTGTAACAGCTGTGATTTAATGCTTCACCGGGTAAATGGAAAACCAAAATAATGGTACAATTCAATGCCTATTTAAGGTGGAACCTTTGCATTGTTTCAACATCCATATCTGTTGCAATAATTACTTGGATTTGCTGGAAATCAAAAGGAAGTTTTGGCTTTCATAAAATTTGTTAAAATTTTAAAGGTCTCCTTTCCAAATTTTTTCAAGTCAGTAAGTTAATATGATTTCTTTAAACAAAGAATCAGTACTACATTAGACCTACATTCTACTTGAAAGTTCTCTTCTATCATCTTTTGTTTATATGATTCCTATTCCTAGTTCTGCATAAATTTCACTTTTTTATAGAATAACAACTTTTATATTAATGTGTAATATTATTATCTCTAGTGAGCCACTGAATAGTCCTTCCTCCCTTCTCTGGATAGACCTGTTCTGGTTCTATTTATTCATCATGCTACACTAATGGGACCTAGGACTGTCTATATCTAGCCATCTGCCTACCAAGTACCTATATCTCCCTTCTTTCTTCCATGGTGGAACTCAAGGCAACGGACTTAAGAATCCCAGGCAGTCACCCATCCAGGCACCGACCATACTTCGACCTACTTTTCTTAAGCAAGGTTGCTGTATCATATGCCTTCAGACCATGCCTTGGGACCATCAAATAATACAGGCCCTGCCAGGTAGGCTAGTATTATTATCCCCATATTGTAGATGGTGGTGCAGGTCACTGAGGCTGGCAGGTAGTGGTTTGCCATTAACCATTAACTATGGCTAGACAGAGGGATATTAAATTTTGAACTTTTAAAAAATTGATAATGGCAGGTAAACCATACAGCTGAATAGTTACTGTATGGTCCAAAAGTCTAATAAGGAAGCCAGTCTAGAATTACAGTGTGCTTTGAAATGGTCTTGATGTATTATTAGTATGAGAGGAGGCAAAAGGAAGAGTTTTGGTATCTAATGTCACCAGGGATAGCTTTCTCAGACTATAATGCAAGTCTAGGTTGAGCAAAAGAAGACAAATGAATAATATGACAAGCAAATAATACAGAACTCCCCTCACCGCTGGCTATTTAATATATTTTAGCTCAGTTTGCTGATATATATATATATATATATATATATGGAATCAGGACTCAAAATATACCCATGCCTTGTCAGATATGATCACAGATCCTTTATACCAAGACCAACTATGCTGCTGGAAAAACTCAACATACTTTTTTTCTGGTTGCCTCTATTTCCCAATGCACACTATTGTGCAATGTATCATCTTAAAAGAGGGGTGAACAACTTTTTGACCACAAGGATCACATTGCTTTCTGCTGGACGGCAGTCACATACTACACACGTACACACATGCACACACTTATGCATATCCAGCCTTGCCCAAGAGAGTTTCAAAGGCCCGATACCTGCTTTGATGAGATAAAACTAACAGTCCTCCAGAAACCTTCAGTTTTCAAACCATCCAGGAATCCTGGCTCCAGTTTTTCAAATTCAGTCTTTTGCCAATGTGTCCTGACATCCCACACTTAGTTACCTAGAATGTTTTCATGGGAAAAATAGGGCAAGTGGTTGTCTGGGAAAGACACTTTAGTCCCTTCCATAGAAACCTTACTCCTAGAATCCCCTCCCCGCAAACAGGTAAGAACGTTTAAGAATTTTGTCCTAAGACAATCCAGTAATGCACTAGACACCAGGCTCCTATTGTGTACCATACAGCCTGTTTCTGGAGCTCGCTCGCTCGCTCTCTCTCTCTCTCTCTCTCTCTCTCTCTCTCTCTCTCTCACACACACACACACACACACACACACACACACCCCTCCACAACAAACAAAATTTGGGGAGCTGTCTGCAAACCACACTTTTTGGACCCATACTAAAATGTCTGCCTGCAGGGCCTAAACTGCCTATCTGAAATCTAGCCTGCAATATGAAAATGAACATTCTGTATTATGACAATCAGCTAAAGAATTGTAATTGATTACTTACCTGACTTTTAACCAATTAAGGGATTGAGTAATTATATTTAAATAAATTTGAGTACTACATACTTTTGCTTACGCATTCAAACTGTAAAGTAACCTAAATTAATAAGCAGTAAGCTAATAAATAAATAGCTATTTATTGTCTTATTCTCACTATACTGTGCAAGAAATAAGCTTATGAAAACAACTATTTCCATGCTCTTTTTTGTATTTTTATTCCACTTTTTAGGGTAGGCCCTCATTAGGCAGCTGACTGCATGTGTGTCTGTGTATCAAATAATAAACAAAATAAAAGCATTACCTAAAATCATATGGAGACAGCAATAAATAAAAAACTTGGCAGAATAAAAATGTATTTGGTTGCAGTTAAAAATGTAAGTTGGAGGCCAGATCAAGCTCTTTGGGATTAAAAAGGCTGTGTTCCTGTGTATCTTCCAACCTGATCAGGCTTAGTAGCAGCCAGAAAGCAGGATGTTTGAAGCTGATCTTAAGGACCAGGACAATTCCTAAATGTGCAGCTGGCTCTTCAGTTAACCTGATCTCAAAACATTCAGGGCTTTAGCAATGGTTAACCAGTACAACTGCTGCAAAATTGGTGTACTGTGATCAAAATTGTTCATTCTAGTGGTTGAACTTTGCATCTGTGGATGTTTCCAAACTCATGTTTAAAGACAACCCTATGTAGAAAGCATTATATTAGCCTGGCCTGCAAATGTTGAGGCCAGGCCTGCTTTCTCCTGATAGAGTCTAAGCCAGCACGCCTGGTACTGAGGTCACCTGTGGGTTTCATAGATAGCATTGTGCCCAAGAGTGCCACCAAGCAGTACTCCATCCAATCAGCAGTCTTGCAACTAACAAAGTAAAATAGCCTATATGTCATAACAGAGTGTTCAACTGGAACTTAAGAGAACTGAGTTCTCTTCCCCAAATGGCAATGAAACTCACTATGTTACTTTGGGCCAGTCATGGTGTCTCAGTGTGACCTATCCCACAAGGCTGTTTTTAAGAGGAAAAGATGGCGAGCAAGATAACCTGGCAAGGTACCTTGAGTTCTTTGCAAGGGGAAGAAAGGCAGGATAGAAATGTAATGTAAAGCAGTAATAACAATAATGCTTCTATCTTGATCCTTTTTGCTCTCATGTGTGCCAGAAGGGCTTCCTGACACTTCCTGAAGTTTTCCACTGCCTCCCTGGGATTACTAGATGGAGGCAAAAGAGAGAGTGGTGTCTGTAATAGTTGGTGTCTATAATAGTTGGAAACAGCTCAGGTGGAAATACCTACAGATTGATTTACTTAAACTATTTATTTTCTATCAAAATTATGCTGAATGTAGATAATAATAAATCCAGATTAAATATAAAGTCTTAAAACATAAAATAAAAACAAATACATTAAAAACACAGTTAAAAAAAGAACAACAGGCATTGTCAACTGCTTTAGCAACAGAACAGCTTATATTCAACTCCACATTTTCAGGCAGCTACTTATTCTGAAGAATGCCCCTCCATTTCATTGTTTTTAACAGTAAAAAAGCTAACATTGCTCCAAACCCAACTACCATCTCACTGGGGGAAAGATGGCTGCTCCCTTAGGCTGCTCATTGCAGTAGCATCCCTGCCCCAAGGAATGCCCATGTGAACAATACTGCTTCATCATGTAGCATCATTCTCAGTGGTATTCCAGCCACATTTGGAAGCAGAACAATAACAGGTTGCCATCTGGATGCAGCAGCTGAGCATTTTTAAAAACCAAAACAGAACATGTCCTTGGCTATGTTATCAAGTTGTAATTAAATGACACACAGCCAAAGTCTTTTGATGCCCCTCTCACCCACAATTTATGCAGCCTTTGTGAGGGCTTTGCCTTCTTCCTCTAAAAGTTTTAAAAGAATCTGGGCCAAATATTTCATCCCAGCACTGGTTTAATATAGCTGCTAACAAGCATGGAAGGCATGATCGATTGTGGACCCCCACCCCAAAGTCCAAGAGCCATGTAGTGAAACAGTAGTCACTGAGTATGATCTTTTGCTGATGTTTTGCTTCTAAGTCCCACTCTAACAAGGAGTTTAGTTTCCACATCTCTCAGACACACCAGTTTTTTCTGTACCAGTAAAATACCCTCCCTATTTAATCATCTAAAGCATTAGCTGATCAGGAGAACACCACATTTCTTAATATTAAAGTTAAATTGAACAGCAGTGTAAAAGATAGGTAGCATCCAATGGGGCACAACTGTAAACTAATGTAAACTATTGCAGTGTAGTGGCAAAAACATTAGTTGATATACCAATTTTCCCCAGGAAATTAGTGCACAGCATAATTTGCATTATTATTATTATTCAAGCCCTTTAGATACTGAATGATGTTAGCTCAACTTATATGATACTGCAGATGTGTAGAGACTCTGCAAAGTTAGGTAATTCTTCCTTAGCACCCAATACTCATAAGCTGACAAGTAAAATGCATTTTATGTTCATAGTTGATAAGTCTTTTCCTGCCTTCCATTTTTTGTGGGGTGATGATTTCATAAGCTTGTGTGCATTGGACTGTATTTTCACAGTTCCTAATCCAGAAGTGGGCAGAAGCAAACAGAAGTGCAGTGATAAATTACTGGTAACTTTCCATTGGGCCAGAAGGTACCCCGAGGATTGCTAGGATTCTTGCAAAAAAGAAGGCTGATCTAGTTTAACAGCTTTGTTCTGCTGCAGCAAGACACTTGCTGTGTTAGTGAAAAAGAGTGCAAACCAAAACTACTTATAACATATTGGTAGATCATGGTGTTTCTAGCTTGATTTTCTTTTAAGGCCTCAGAAGACAGTCCATTCCTGCCCTGATACATCATTATATCCAATACATAGACAACAGATGGCCCTAAGGATGAGAAAGGATAATCTGGTAGGTGGGGCAGATAAACGCAATCTTTGGGGAAGGTGTTGTCCCCTCCTCCCAAAACCCCAAAAAGAAAATAGACTAGGCCAAATATTTTGTCTTGGAGTTGTTTCTGAATTTAGCAAGAGAGCTCTTACATGCATTAAATAGCTAATATATAGTTCAGGACTCAATTCATATTGAGTATATTTACCAAAAAATGGATTCCATTGAATTAAATGGGACTTATTTTTGTGTCAACATGTTTATGATCAGTCTATAAAATTTAAGTGATAAACATATCTTCCTATACAAAAAATCTTCTTCAACTTTGCAATGTACATAGCTGTTATGAAATCATGGATTTCTGAACATATCAAAAAACCAGTCCCCAAAGGATTCATACTTATGGAAATATAGTATCCTGTATTAGGAAATATGGAAAGCAAGCCCATACTTTCTGTACTTTTGTAGAGCTCAAGATAAACTTGATGGAATTCAAGACTATTCTGAAAAATCGTATTCTGCATTCTAATAAGTTCATACTTCCATTGCCTCATTTGAAAACTTAACACTTGGGCTCCATTTAGGATTTGTTATTTATATGTAACTAGAGTTGTAAAATGCTTGTTTTTAAAGTTTCCACCTTAAATGGCCGGATCTATTAAAAATGTGCATATGAAGGAATCTAGTATTGGGAACAAAATGAACCCCCTGCTATGTCTCAGTGCTGGAACCACCTAAACAGAAAACCTTCTAAGACCCTTACTGTGCCACCATTTCTTTTTTAACAATGTTTTCTTTTCCCCGCTGCACAACCAGGCTCGACTCCCTTCGTGCTCATCAACCTATAGTGTTTCTGAGGTATATTTTGCACGTGTTCTGTCACAGTCAAACTTCTCACTCATCACTCTTTGATTTTCTTTGATTTGATTTGGTCTTGCACCTTTCAGAAATGAGGAAAAACCAATTTGTGGGATTGCCTCTGCATGCTCACCTTGCAACCATGTCACAGTATGATTTAATACTGCCATAGCAGTTTGAAACCACCCTGGTGTGAATACCAACCAAGTACTTATTCTTCAGCACCACAGCTTGAGTAGAAAACTCTCTCAATAATCTGCTTATTATCAAGAGCCAGAGAGAGAGGCTGGGGCTCAGGAGATTCAAGTTCTAGTCCCCACTTGGCCATGAAGCTCACTGGGTGACTTTGGACTAGACACTAATTCTCAATGTTGTAAGAATAAAATAGAGAGGAGGAGAAGGATTATGTAAGCTACTTCGGATTCCTTTCAGGAAGAAGCAGTATAGAAATATAATTGATTGATTAATATTTATAATGAGACTAATGAATACGCAGATACACAAAATGTAGTACAGGCTTTAAAAGCTCTTTTACCCTGAAACTCATTAATACTCAAATTCTGGTGGCAAAAAGGACACTAAGAAATGAACAGTACTAGTGTAACTATAATGTAACTATTCTTCCACCCCTAGACCTTAAGGGGTGCTGGCAGAACCACTGTTGAAACCAAATAATACTGTTCCTTTTTTATTACAAAAAGAACCATTTCCAAATATTGGAACAAGTTTCTCTTCAACTGGAAATCTCCAGTTCAGTTTGCCTAAAAACCTCTGTGAAAATACTATTACCTGTCTGTCCATTTGAGAAAGGACTAAAAGATGCCTTAGATATAAAATCTGTTGAGTGCAGATTTGTCCATTTCTCATGTATCCTTTGCTACTCAAACTGCAACAGGATGTAGGTGTTAGTACCCCCCCCCCCCCAGCATCCTACATAGATGCATGGACTTCTGCATGCAGCTTTGTAAACATAGAGGAAATCCCCTTAGGAAGTTTTCTCATCCCTCCCCTCCCAACCCCAGCCAGATTGCTAGGCACACTTCAATGTGTGATTACTTCCAAATAAATGTTTCAATTATCCACCAACCTGCTTTATATTACCATTCACTTATCTATGTTATTTGTGAAAGTAAGTTGCATACTGGTGGTTTGGAGAGGAACCAGCTACTGGCTAAATATGTAACATAGTGATAATGTGAGGTCTTGCATTATCAGGAATTGAAGGTGTGTTGCAAGGCAGCCAACATAATGGCAGCATGCCGAACTAAAGTCCAGCATGAAAGACAGTAAGCCTCAATTTAAAATCAGTAGTAATTCTCATGCAGCTAGCAGAGCTGCATACATACAAAAAGCAGGGGATTGTCCCAACTTAACTCACATGATTACAAATACTGCTAGCTAAGCATCTAGCAATATGACTTGCTAGATTCTCTTTTTTTCCCTAGATGACAAGGGGAAGTAGAGCTTGCAATTTGGGACATAGTCAAGATGGTGGCAAAAGTTGCCTCTCCACTTCAGGCAATGCTAATCCCAGTCTCTGTGGCAACAGAAACATTTTGTTCCCACCATAAGAAAGATGACACAATAGTAGCTTTTGCCCCTCCTGCTAAAGCTGTATCCAGTGCCTGGCAAATGATGCTAAGCTCTAAAAGCCTCTTAACTCAGTAAAAAAGGAGTGCAAAGTTGCCCAGGTCAAGGGTTCTAGAGGCATAGTGGCATCCCGTTGAATGTGCATAACAAACTGCGGCTGTATCATGCATGAGAATAGCACCAGCATGTCTGTCCTGTTGTAATGCTGACATTTGCAGTCAAGTTCCAGCACTGACATGAAAGAGCCAGTCACTGCAATCTTGGCAGTCTACTCAGTCATATAAACTACTGTTTATTTAGAGCTAAAAGTGACACATTTAGTTTGCCTGATACCTGATATTTTTAATCACAATATTGTATGATCAAGTAAGATAGCTAAAACAATTTTTACTAAGGTTTCCGGAACTTTAAAAGCTTATGGTGGCAAGCTTTCTTACCGGAAGAATACATGCAGTTGCTTCAGATTAAAATGTCAGACAAATGTGCTATTGTTTTCAAAATGTGGAATAGTCTTCTATGAGATGATGTGATAACTTGATCAGAGAAGATTTTGCTTTGTTTTTGCTGACCCAAACATTGCCAGGTTTGCTTTGTTTAGTTCCTTAATTAGGCCAGATGTTTCTTGTCAACTGTTGCCCTCTTAGCCACAGTGAACACCTATATAAGCCTATTTGATTATATAACTTGGTTGATTGGCAGTTACTAGGACTAATGGAGGGAACAAGCCTTGTTTCCCAATTCTATATTTTGGTCCATAAAGCACACTTGAGCTATTTCACTCAGGTGTTTCAATTTTCCTTTGATAAGCTTTTTGCTGGCCAGGTCCAAAAGTAACCACCAATAGCTGAACCTTTTTCGTGTCTGTATATGCAGATAGTACCTTTGGGACTCAATCCAGTTCCAGTGCCCATAATCCCTTAGCATCCTATGCTGGGCAGGAGGAATGTTGTAAGCCATCCAGAGGTGACAGTAATGGACAGTCTACATTTTTAAAATAAATAAATAAATAAAATGTGACAATTAAGGTTATTGCCATGCTCCTCCAGCCCTGCAAAGCACTCAGGTGACAAATTTGGGCTGTCTGAGTGTCATGCCTTGGAGTGTGAAGGAAGGAACTGAGAAACCATGAAGCTGCCTCATGTCATGAAACTGATCTCATCCCCCCCCACCCCCAGTCCCCCAGGAATACACAGCCAACCACTTCTCTGAGGTCTTTACTACCTTGGCTGCCTTGCAGCCAATGTGCTCCTTTCTATTCCAGTTGTGGGGGGTGGGGTAGAGGCCTCTCTGCATTTGGAGTGACTTTCCAAGGTTGGAGCTGAGACTGCAAATAATACTCTGTCCATCTAGAGTCTGCCTAGCAGCCATGGTGCTGATAGTTGATACCACTTTATGATACCAGATGCTGAAGAAACAAGTAGCAACTGGCTGACCATTATTCGAATCAGAATCAAATCAGTTGGTACTGATGCTCAGCTAAATTTTAAAGTATGTTTTATACATAGTCTGGTGTTAACATTTTGATGCACTAGCATATAAAAGGCCATAAATCACATCTGCATGAATGCTGGTAATACGAGTAACCCCTCCAACTTTGTTATGTTTTGAATATGTTTTAACTAAGCTTATTGGTTCTGTCTTTTGAAATGAACATTTGGAATATAAGCATTATGTGATTCATCTGAAAACTGAAACTCTTAGAAGGAAAGAGGCACATTTCAAAATTGCTGACCAAATAGGTTTTATACCTTGCTTGAACTGGAATAGAGCTCATTATTTTTGTTGATATATTATACAAATTTATCTATCCTAAAGGCGCAGTGTGACTGATTAAAACATAGCATGTTCTGTAAAGACATTTGGTGATGCATATTTCATTTCTTTGGGATTTTTTTTCTTTTTGCAAACACTGAGGGAACTGGAGATACTCTTACATTATCTGTTGCCCTCCTTTTCCATCTTTCTCCTGCAATACTAGATGCATCCTTCTTTAATCCTAATAGATAAACTTTGAGAGTCTTTGATTTATTTCTTCATATAAATGCATCACAAATCTTCAGTACTATTAAACCTTCTTGAAAGATGATTTCACCCTCATCTTTAAAAGGATGTTAATTTTAAAATGCAGGATACCGCAATGAACTATATTCTTAAGCAGTTTAATGTTCATTGTGGGTATTGAAATTTTTTCCACAGGTCTATACCAATACTTCCATAATTTATCAGTTCCATTTACAATCAGAAAAATGTGGCCTTTTGCCAAAATTACATGTATAATGTTCCTTTAAAGAGCTGTCAAGATGAAAAGGATTGGAAAACTCTGATACATGGGTTTCTAATAGTTTAACTTGAGAATTTCTGTTGCAGTGCACCTGAACAATATACACCCACTTTAAAAGAAATTAGCACTTGTATGCAGAAAGTGAAACAATGGCCAGCAGACTAGAAACATTCAATGTACATTCCAGTTCCCAAGAAAGGATGTGCAAACAGCTACAGCAACCATAGGACCATTGCACTAACCATTGCAAAGTGATGTTTAAGGTGCTAAAGAAATGTACGCTATACTGAGCAAGAAATGCCTGATATTCAAGCTGGATTCTAAAATGGAAACATGGAAACAGAGTGAGTCAGAAGGGGCCTCCCAGGCTCTAGCCAGCTCTGCTCATGATATGCCTACCATGTGCATGTCTAGCCTATCCTTGAACACCCTCACCAATGGGGCTTCAACCACCTCCCGCAGAAGCCCATTACATATCCTGGGGGTCCTAATTATCATATCCCAGATATACATTGGCTACTTATGCTTTGTATTCTAGAAAACATAAAGAATTTTTATGCTTTCTAGAATATAGAAAAATTTTTGACTGTGAAGATCACAAGAAGTTATGGATTGTCCTGAAAGAAATGGGTGCACCACAACATTTGATTGTCCTGATGTCTAACCTGTATTGTGGACAAGAACCTACTCTTGGGACAGAATACGGAGTAACAGAAGGTTTCCTGTAGGCAAAGGCATCAGACAGGTCTGTATTTTATCTCCCTATCTGTTCATTCTGTACAGAGAACATAGTATAAAGAAAGCTAGATTAGACTCAGAGACAGAAGGGACATTGGTCATTTAAGATGTTCCAAAAGCACCAATGAATTGAAATGAGTTCTGTTGAAAGTGAAAGAAGAAAGTGCAAAAGCAGGACTGCAACTGAGTATTACAAAAACCAAAATCATGACTACAGAAGAATTACAATGAAGGAGGTGCTTCCAGAGGAAGGCCTCAGATATTGATGCAAGCATCCAAGTGGATCCAGATCTGGAGAGGTTTTCCATTTCGCAGCAAGGCGCCATATCCACCTTGAATCATGCTCCAAAACATACAAAGAGTCAATGTAAACAGGCCAGAATCAGTGCTATATTTCAGATCTGATCCCATTTATTTGTCTTGTTACTGCAATTTACAGAAGCCACATATTCTGAATATTCTGCAAGGGCAGCTTCATGCAGAGTGCATCACAGTAACTTAACTTGGAGGTTACCAGCGTGTAAATTATTAAAACCACTTATTCTCTGTCCATTTTTTTTTGTGGGGGGGGGGGGGTGGGACACCAATTAAAGCTTGTGAAGACATTGTGTTGCACTGAGGCCACTTAAACTTCAAGTGACAGATGGATTCAGAAGGACTTCCAAGGTACAACCAACTCTTTCAAGGGGAGTGCAGCCTCATCCTGGACAGATTGATCACCCTTCATCCAGTCAGGAGAATTACCTATTAACAGCATCTCTTGTCTTCTCTGGAATGAGTTTCAGTTTGTTAGTGTTTATCCAGTCCATAGCTACAGACAGGCATTGACTTAATGCATCCATAGCCTCACCAGAAAGAGGTGAAAAGAAGCAGTAGAGCTGCATGTCATCAAATTATGCACTGCAAACCTCAGAATGGCCCCATTCAACAGTTTCAAATGGCCATTGAATAGCATGGACAAAAACCAACCCCTGAGGAACCCCATACTCCAGACTGAGCAGCATTCCCCAAGTATCACTTTCTGAAGCTAGCCAACACTCCCAACTCAGTCATCCCAGAAGAATACTGTGATTGATGGTATTGAAAGCTGCAGAGAAACCCTGCCGTATCAACAGGGTTTGATAACTGGGTTTCCAAAAATGGCATTATATTACAGTGATTTTTCACTAAAATACTGTTTTGACTACCTTCACATATAAAATTATT
The DNA here is from genome assembly GCF_004798865.1 of Varanus komodoensis. Classification (NCBI taxonomy): domain Eukaryota; kingdom Metazoa; phylum Chordata; class Lepidosauria; order Squamata; family Varanidae; genus Varanus; species Varanus komodoensis. The sequence goes on from NW_025335761.1 coordinate 14,091,909, forward strand.
TGGCTTTTAGCACTTTGCCTTATACACTGCTGCCCAAAATTGGTATGTGAATGGATGGTCCAAAGGGTGCTAATCAATGAAATTTTCAATGGACGGTTTTCAGTGGGTACGTCTGTTTTTATCTGCCATCATACCACAGCCATTTACAGTCATCTTCACTTATCTCTTCTCAGTGATTCACATCTCTCTGTGGCTTCTGCATGTGCTGTGTGTAAAAACTCTGAAAGAGAATAATGAAGGAAACCTTTCAGTTTGCTTGTGGAAGGCACAGCAGCAGTCAAGTATATAGCCACCAAAACAATCTTCTTCAGTTTTGTACAGTTAAAAATAAATGCAAATGAGCAGAGTTGTCACCCACAGTAGCTTGCTGGAGAGGAAGTGTGTTATAACAGTCTTTGAGTATAGCTTTGTATTGGTAGAGTTGTTCATGTGGAAAAAGAATATAAAATGTGTTTTGCTTGAGAATGTGAATAATAGAAGTTGGATATGTTTCATTGCCCTGTTCTATTTTGTAAGAATGATATCTCAATTATATCAATGATTTTGAAGATTAGGATAACTAAACACAAATAATTCCATATACCAGAGATTTAATGTATTTAGAGACAATGGCTATGAAGGTCAAGGTCAAAAGTAAAAATTTACAGTTCGCTCCTTTATCTCAGCTTGTTGAATCACAAGTTGTGTGGGCCTGGTTTGGTGGATGAGAAGAGACTAAATTCTTCAGCTGTTATCATTCAAAACTCTTCCAGTATCACTCTTTAATAATGTATTTCCAAGTACAAGTAAGAAACAATGCTAATCATTAATTTGAAAAAGACTACTATGATAGCAGAACTATGCCAGGAACTATGATACAAGTAGGCCAAGATAATTTTAAGAAAAATAGGCATAATATGTAAATAAATATTATTGATTTGTGGCTGGGGGAATGACACTAAAGAAAGAAATATCATGTATTACATTGTGTGTATGAGAAAGAGAAAGGGGGGATTTGTACATGCTTAAAAATATTGCATACCCATTTGATTAAGATGCAGTCAAGTTTTGCCCATGTCAACAATCCCCGTAATAATCCCTTTAGAAACATTGTTAGAAAAATATAAAACAAGAGTCTGGAGAGTTCATGAAATAAATGCAGAAAATATGCAAGAAATCAAATACATTCAGAAAAATTGCAATTGTGGTTCATAAAAATAATTAGGGACAGAAATAGATGTAAGTGAAGACCATAACTAGAGAGCCAGTGTGGCGTAGTGGTTAAGAGCGCGGGACTGGGACTCAGAGGATCCGGGTTCTAGTCCCCGCTTGGCCGTGGAGCCAACTGGGTGACTTTGGGCCAGTCACAGCCTCTCAGCCCAACCTACCTCACAGGGTTGTTGTTGTGGGGATAAGATGGAGGAGGAGAGAAGATGTAAGCTGCCTTGAGCCCTTTGTAGGAAAAAGGCAGGATATAAATCGCAATATAATAAAATAAATAAATAATAACTAGAAAGGTCTGATTACATGACTTTGATACAGGACAGAGAAAAGTAAATCCCCCAGTGGTTAAGATATTTCAGTATTAACTAGCAAGCTGGAATTAGTTACAATGAGTGTGAAATGTGTGAAAATGAGACATTTAAAACTCTTTTAAAATAAGAGACACCAACTCTGAAATGATCAGAGTATTTCCATATTAGTTCAAAAGCTGAAAGCTGATTTACACATTGTCCAGATCCTCATCAAATGGAACATTTGATAGATAATATGAAAAAGATTAAGATAGTCCCATTCTAGCTTAAAAGATTACATTTGGTACTTATGAAGGCCAAGACATCCTGTCCGGTAAAAATGTCTAAAATGCTTCAATCAACTCCAAAGGGGATTTTGAACAGCAGCCAGGAAAAAGGTATTTTTCACTACAAAATGTGTGTATGTGTGTGTGTACTCATGCCCACATGCACAGTTATAGTAGCTAGAAAACCATGTTCTCTACACTCCTTATATATTTTCATTTGTTTATTCAAATTCTCATTTGCTTCCTAAGTAATTGCTGCACATCAACCCAAATCGAATGGAAAAAAGCTTTCCAAAGGAATCTAAGGTTATGTTTTCCATGTCTAAGCATAACACAGTAGCCACTATGCCAAAACAATTGTTGAATCTCATTCATTCTCCTCTATGAATATTCCTTTTTAACCATTGTAGAGATGCATCTTTAGAATTTCATCACCATATCTCAGGTATCAATTGTACTCTTAGATGTGGATATTCCAGTCTTAGTAAGGTACTGTGCATTCACTTTTGTGAGGGTAGTACATCACTGAGAATGTACTACCCTCAGAGAGATGGCTGGCATAGTTCTTTCTGCAGTTGCTGCAATGGAAAGGAGGTTTTGAGTACAGAGTCCCAGCCCCCAGGCTGGATTTCTATCTTCAAACTTGAAGTTGGAAATCTGATTTATCCTGTGGCTGCCCTACCCCCCGACAATGTCCAGGAGCAGTAGGATCACCCACTTAACAGTTTAATTAAGAAATTGATCATTGCTGGCTAGTGCAACTATCAGTATTTGCATTTTGTAATAATTGATTATTGTTCTTTTAGTGAAGACCTATCCAAATTCTGGGGGATTTTTTGGGTGTGGGGAGGATACCTGGTGGCAATGGCTAGGCTCTATTTTAATCATGCCAAAGGACTGAGGCATGCCTACCTAGAGAAACCATTTTCCTTGAAACAGAAGATTCTAGTATAAAATTATTCTGCTTTTGAAGGTTCCCTAAGTTTCCACGATGTTTGCTGTATGACATTGGTGTGAAAGCCAGGGGTGGGGGCAGAGGGACTGCTAGTGAGACATACCCACCTACAGCCTTTTGGGTATAAGGATATAAGAGTATTAGCAACCAGCTGTACTGTTCTTTGGATACTGCCCCCTGTCTTTTTAATGGGATATGGTAGATTTTAATTTTTTGTCGATCTGATATAAAAGAAAGATGCCCTCTAGTTGCCTTCCTCCACATTACCAATAAAACATAAATACAACATTGTCTATAATTTAATTTATATTAAATTACATTGTTTTTATTCCAAGAGATTTAATGTTTTATGATAGGTTGAATGGTGGTTCCTCTAAAGTGAAATATCCTCTTTGGTGTTTCCTTAAGGAGAAAAATGTTTTATTTGACTTTTAGTTGTATATTTTCTGCTTACTTTGGTATGGCCTAGGCCCCAGGTTATTGCTGAATGCATACATGGAAACCATGGTAGACTTTTCATTTGCATGGTACCTTAGTCATCCATATTATTTCACATGTGGTATAAAGTTTTTATGTCCTATGTGTGTGTGATGTGTCCTTACCACTTCTCCACATTGTCTACACATCAAGTTGCCATCCGTATTCACTTACTCTCTGCTTTGTAATAGAGTCTTTCAACCGTGATCCCTTGCAATTGTTACCTCTATGTCTATAGTGCAGGACAAGCAGAATAAGTGAAAACCATGCACTACTTTAATGAAGGCCATGATGGTAGCAGCTTTCTGACTTTCTTGGCTGTTGGCAGTATAGCAAATGCAATAGGAAAATGAATCTTACCTCAAAGGATATCACTTTCTGGCATTAGCAGTGCCCATTATGATTTGATATATTTATAGGTATATATACATCATATATATTTAAAGGAATTTAAAGGAATGTCAAGAGCATCCAATCTCTCTATAATGCTGGGGTTTAATCCAAAAACACAATACTGAAATTATCCACAGCTAAGGAAGTATCCATCCAAGGTGTTTCCAGTGCTGTTAATCTGCGATGGCAAAGAGGCTCTTGGAGAAAAGAAGATCTCCAGAAAATGGAAGCCATGCCTAAAAACAGAGAACAAAGGAAGCAACTTTGCACAAAATAAATGCCATCAGAAAAGGAGTGCAAAAAAGCATTTTGAGGAACATTTCATCAAAAAATATAATTATTTAAATATAACAAAAGCAGAAAATTAGGAGGGAAGCAGTTGGATGGCAAGGATTTATGTATTTATTTATTTGTTATTCATTACAAACCTTTGTATCCCATCCTTCCAACAAGTTGCTCAGGACAGCTTACACAATATAAAATTAGAATAATACAATAATAAAACCACAATTATTAAAATAATATAAAACAGAACATCATAAACTAAAAAGAAAAGGAAGGAAAAGAATAGAAAATGCAACAAAAAATCATATAAAACTTGATTATTAAAATGATGGTTGAATAAAAAGGTTTTTACCGGTGCCAGGCAGACCTCTCTGGGGAGCACATTCCATAGTGTGGGCACCACTGTGGAGAAGGCTCCCCTCCTCTCCAAATTAAAAGATAAGGAATTTGTCGAGAGACTGAATGAATTCTTTACATGTATGCTGATACCTGTGTGAAAACTGATGTTTTCTAATGAAGGGAGGGAATCTGATGAATAGAGGCAAATAGTGGTGATGAGAGATCTTTCCAGACCTTTCTAACAAATGGAAATTAAACAAATTACTTCATCAAAATGGTCCAAATTCAAATTTGAAATTGTTGATCTGCTAACAAAAATAATGCAGCTTGGAAGTATTAAAATTCAGAAGTCATCTAAATAGGCCAAAACCATATTCCAGTTTTACAATACTTACTACAAGCAAGACACATAGTTGTAATTTACTAGTTAAATATGGTTCCTTGAGGGACTGTTCTAAATATGAAATAATAATTACAGGTGATTTATCCAGGAGAATGGTAAGTCAGATCTATACAATACTGCCTAAATAAGATGTAAGTAAAAACTCATATCAGTTCAATTTAGGAAGAAATTTTGACTAGAACGTATAGGAACTCATTTGGAAGACCAACCCAAAAACTGCACTGGGCATGAAAATCAAGGGAAGTTTTCATAGCCTCATGTTTAGCTATTGTTTTAATGTATTTTGTATTCAATGTTGTAAGCTGCCCCGAGGCCTTGGCAAGGGGCGGCATAGAAATGTTTTAATTAATAAATAAATAAATAAATAAATAAATAAATAAATAAATATTACGCAGCATCAGCTTGACTTAAAATCAATATGCTGAATGAGAATAAATGTTGGAGGTGTGGCTCTGAGAGTATAAACATTCTACATATCTTCTTGACTTGTCTAATTCAACCATAAGCAGGGCTTTTTTTTTTTGTCATCGAACGCACCGGAACAGTGTTCCGGCACCTTTTTTTCCAATAGATTTTATGAAGTGATTTTGAATCGCCTGTCGGCGTAGCAGGTCAGCAGCAAACATCATTAACATAGTGCCTGCGGGCTGCTTTTGTGTCCGCGCCGCCTGGCTTGGGACGCTGCTCAGCTTGGGATGGGTGTGTGTGGTCGCAAGCTGGCGGCAACGTGAGTTCCGGCACCTTTTTTTTTTTTTTACAAAAAAAGCACTGACCATAAGTATTGAATGAGACCAATTTAATATTATGAAATGTACTCCCTAAGGACCCATTAATAGTTCTAGATATCTTGAGACATAGTTGTTTGTAATGATATCAAAACACTTATTCACATTTTAGCAGAGACCCAATTGGCAAGCAAGCTTAGCTGGAAGAAGGTTAAACCACTTCGAATTGGTTTTTCAAGGTCTGTGGTTAAACAAACTAACAAGAGATAGGCAAGGGACATGATGTGAGGGTGTATTCATAGAAAGGTGGAGAATGTAAATGCCCAAAAATCATTAAAGCTCTTTATTTTAACTGGAAATTTCATATCAGAGTTGGTATAAGCATTGATTGTGCTTCCATTTGTAATTCTTATCAAAATGATAAAGTAACTCCAGATTGGCGCCTCTTACTCATCCAGACCAGAGCAGGAGAACCAACAGAGAAGCCTCCCAGTCTGAATTTTCACTACAAGTCCATTTGGCTATGGGGCAGTATAGAAATTAAATGCATACATAAGGATCATTCCCTTGGGCTGATTTTATATTTGTCACTGTCTTTAAAATGTGATGATTTTGATCAATATTCCATGTTATTTTGCATCTAATATTATGATATTGCTAGATATTATGTGAAGAACAAAATAATAGTAATCATTAAAAATTTGCAAGTCATCTAAAGGTTTTTTATATCAAAGGAGCTGAGATTATCTTAATGCTTATACACAAGTCTGTGGTTCAGTCCCACCTGGACTACTGCACACTATTTTGGTCACCATACTTCAAAAATAACGTTTGAGAGTGGGAAAATGTACAGAAATTATCAAGGAGCTAAAGCAAGCTACCTGTGAGGAAAGATCACAACTAAGGATGTGTGAGGAATCCATCTGGGGGTGGGAATCCATCAAATTCCCTGGGCTCAGCTCCCTGGATTCCAGTCCAGTTTGGAGTAGTCCTGAGTCCAATTTCCTGGCAAGTGTGCCATGTATTCATGGGGCACTCAACAAGAATTGCACCGCACACATTGCACAAGCAGCACCCCTCTTCCACGCCTGGTGCTGTGTGCCAGACATGGAAGAAGGTTGATCACCAGGAAAGTCTCTGGGTGTGACTGCAGCACTCCCCTTCTGCATGCTGCAGCTGCTTTTTGGGCAGCTGCACCTGATAGGAAAAGTTGCCAATTACACAAGTTGGGGTCCACAAGCATTTGCAGATTGCCTCTTGGCTCGGCTTACTTTGCAGGACCTGGCTGAGCACAAGAGCAAGTCTGCAGTTAACAACATTTGGATTTCTAAGTTTAGGGTTAGAGGCGATCATACTTTGTAAGTCAAATCTCTACAATACTGCCTAAATAAGTGATCCATTGGCTCACTTTCAATTCAGCGAAGAACCTAAACTTATAAAACTTAACTGTTACTGACATTTTTCAGAAGACTTATTTCAATATTTTATTATTTTTATATGTGCATTTGTAGATGCCAGGTTTTGCCCTATCACATTCTTTTTCTTCTGTGTGTCACAAACAAAGATGAAAATGTGTTACATTTTGATGAGTCATGTGCAGTTCACATTTGATCTGACAGGTTTCTTGTAACTACCATATTCCTAATTTTCTGTGCCCACTGAGAAAATGGCAGCATAGGCAGGGCTTTCCAAGTCTGCATTTAGCTGTTGACAGCATGTCAAAAATAAACTGTTTATCAGAGGAGTAATAGACTTATTTCCAACACCTATTATATTGAATTATTTCTGGTTCCATGGGCATATTATGACCTGCGAGTTTCTATATATGCTTAGAAACTCGTTGCCAGAATTAATGGACATGTGCATGAATGTATTTCCACCACATGTAATTGACATTTCATATCTATACACAGCCTCTCCAACAAGACTTTTTAAAAAGGCTTTCCTGATGTATACCATCTACCCTTAGGTTTATCAGAATTATTTCATAGTGCTACACTTAATGTGATATTGGAAACTGCCTTCTGTGGTGCATTCCATTTCTCTCAGTCATTTTAGGCACTTCTTCAACTTTATCACATTACATTTTCATGTAACAGCATTTGCATAGATCCAGCCAACCAAACCACAGTTATCACTTTCTCCAAACTAGTACATATCTTATTTGTGCATTATGAAAGAATTGTATTTGTCTTCCCCACCCCAATGATTCTTCTTCAAATGAATGAAGTATTAATTGAATGCCTGCTTTTATTCAGAATGTAGCATTAGTTAACTGCTGCTGGATAATACTAGTTAACTCTTAATATAAGTTGGTAATACCAAAAATAATTTCTAAATAGACCTTTGTGAGATACCTCTGTATGAATTTGTGAGTAGTATTCTTAATACTGTTGTTGCTGACCATTTTCAACCACTATTCCCCCTCACTCCCTGCAAATAATACTTTCCCCCCATCTGGGTCCATTTTTCATGTTACTGATATGTATTAAAACTTTCCTTCTGATGGATGGTTCAGGCAAAATTCTATCTAGATGAGATCGAGGGACATACACTTCTTATATATGGACTAAAGCAAGTTTTTATGATGTATGGCTGTACACAGAAGCAAAGAGAAATATGGCTTACCTGTTTCTATCCCTAACTTCTTGAGCAGTGATATAGGCTTTCTTTCCATGGACGTGATTGATACAGGGGAACAGTGCTACAACAAAGGGATAAATTACCTCTCCTGGGAGAAAGGAGGCCATTATGGGTGAAGGACAAGGAACATTGCAAACTATCCAAAAGCTGTTCTTTTTATCACTTTTTCCCAGTAATTGCATATAATTTTCTATACACTTTTTTGTTTATGGACTACTTATGATAATTCTTAGAATTGCTTTATTAATGGGAAACTATAGGTCCATGCTTGATTACTTTTTAGAAGAGGAATACCCTGGCCACAACAGGATAGGTTGTCAGAAGTAAATTCCACCAGTGTTATGCTATCTATGCAATTCTGGCATATCCCAAAGTATTGTTTGGCCCATTAAATTCTGTTGAAGTCAAAAGGAAAAGTCTAATAAAACGTACTTAGACATACATTTGATTGTTCCACAGTTGATATCCTTGCTGAAATAATTAGCTTTGTCTCAACAGTGCTTCCAGTACTATTCTATGTACAGGTGGTTAGTGAAGCAATGTAGTTTAGGACCAAAATAGAATTAGCCCTAATCTTGCTTTTAAAAGGATGTTAAACATTCAGATATAAGGAAGGAAACATGTAGTCTTGCTTCAGCCTTTATGTGGAGAGAAAGGACTATTTGTCCCTTTAAAAAATAATGAGGTATAAATTCTAAGTTGCATTTCCAGATGTGGTGGGAAAAGTTTTGTATATCTTTGTCATGATAATGCAGTCAACCATATTGAATAAAAGTAAACCTCTGCATCCGGTTGGTTGTATTTTGAGATCTTTTCCAGAAAAAAACTAAACAAAATGACTTACATAAATAATCTGGTTAGTGGATAAACAAAACTCAATCTGAAACTCAAAATAGATGTTAACGGTCAATCCCTATTCACATGCCTGTAAGTTATTTTTTAAAATTTGTAAATATTTTGGACTGCCATTCAAGACAAAAATTACTTCTCAGGGAATATTAAAGAAATATAAATTCACTAAACTATTCAATAGTTTAGAAGAGAATTTATGATTTCTAGATTTTACTGATAAAATAACTATGAAGGGCAAGAAAGAAAAAGCAAAATTCTTACAGTTGTAGAACTATAATGATTTTGGAGAAGTCACAAGTTATCAGTGATTCAGAGGATGTGGCCATGGGAAAAAAATAGTGGGTTCAATTCAATTCTTGTGCAAGAGGAAGTCCATACAACAGGACCTCCCTGTCCTCCCCTCTTTGCATGTCCCAAGTTAGTTTCAGAGAATCCTCCTGGAACAGAGTCAGTGCAGGGTGAATGAGAAATCTATTTCTCCAACAGTTCCCTTCTACTGACAGAATGATACCACTGAATATGACACATATTTTGAAGTGATGGAAAAAGCTTTTGAATACTTTAAAGGCACACTCCTATGTGAGTTCAGACAGAAAAGGAATCTACAGCTCCCAGCATGCCCCAAATGCATATGGTGGGCATGACGTGAGCAGAGCTGGCTGGAGCCAGAGGTCAGATTAAATGGCCCGGGAGGCCCCTTCTAACTCACTCTGTTTGTATGTTTCTAACTGTCAAATAGTATGTATGTACAAAGATATATAAAAATTTAATATACTGCAGTTCACATAACTAAGTATTCCAAATATAGCATGTGGAACACTTTCATATAGAATTTGTCATATAGAGATGCCGAGGCATGTGGTGACAGCATATACAAGTTTCAAATAAATAAATAAAATATAGAATTTGTCAGGCTTCAAAATACATTTTTGTATATCTTTAAATTTTAGAAAATTGGTTTCAGGCAATACCAGAGTGGTTTCACTAGCCTGAATTTATAGTCACCTCTCCATTCAACTTGTGGCTCTTGTAAATTTCCATGAGGAATTCATAAGGAGAATTCATAGGTAATAGATGTGTATATTGTCTATGGAAATTTCTCTTCAAATTTTACAAGAAGCATTGCTGGATGAATACAGAAGTAACACATTCAACAGGTGGCATTGTATTGGTAATATCCAAGCTTTTCTTAGATGTTACTTGTTCAAGAAGTTGCCTCAAGTATCAACATACTGAAGTTTCAATGTTGCTAAGGTAATTGACATTAGTTGTATTCAAATGGCATATTTTAAACTAAAAGAACTTACCTGTAAGTAAGATTTTGTATTTCAGGAATAAAAGTTAAAGATATTTACTTATTCTTTCTACTTATTTTAGTGCTCATTGAAACAGAAAGCAGAACTTCGTTCCAAACTAAACTGTATCACTTTTGTCACAATGCTTTAGATATGAATAAAGACAAAAAATTGCACTAGTGCAACACCACAGTCTCTAGTTAATACAGTATTGAAGAATATCTTGCTCTTAGTAGTATTTATAGATCAGTTAGGAAAAAACAGCTCTTGTGTTACAGTTTCTGCTGTGCTTTGCTTATCCTGCTTCCTTCATTTTAGCTTAGCTAATCCATTATTCTTTCCTGTATCTTGGTCAACACTAGACCTATCTACTAATTTGAGTTTCTGCTGGTGGTTCCATATACTGCATGCTGCTATGGTAATGAACAATAAACTTTCCCACAAATCTTATAGCTTTTGGGTCAGCTTCCCTGATTCCTTTTGGAAAAAAAAATCACTACTCTTGTCAGTGGCAACATTATGTATTGATGTCAGTATTTTCTGTATTATATTAAATGTGAGTTGAAATGTTCTTCATAAAAGTTTTTTTATTTTGGGTTGGCTACCCTTCATCTCTGTGTAGTACTCATTTTACCTTGACTCTCTCGGTATTCAGTTGTACCTATTCTGTGCTAATTTTGTTATGTTCTATTAAAAGGTAAGTAATTTCTTGACCGTTTAAAAAGATTACAGTCACTTGTTCAGGAGTTTTCTCTTCTTTCTTGTTGTATAGTGGCTTTGGTGTAGTGCAGCTGGTTATGTCCCGTGCCCCCCCCACACACACACACAATTTTTTCATGTTTAGCATGGATATTTCATACTTCTTTTTAATGTTAGCCTAAAAAGTACTGATTTGACATAAAAGATAAAAGATGGATTTAAGACTATTTGTTGCAGTCACAGATTTCATGATTTTGAACTATCATAGTACATAGTTACATTATGAAGTATCACATATTCATCATTTTCTCTGCTTTAAGTGTTTTATTTTACTTATGGCTTAACACTCATTTTTCTGGAAAGTGTTATTCAACATTTACAATACAAACGTTAAAAGAGTATACCAGTTTAATTTTGAACAATGAAAACAGTTCTGCTTTTTTAATACTTTCTCATGAGCAATTCAGAGTAATGCTGGGTGCAATTCCATTTAGCCCAAGTTACATCTGCAAAGTTAAACTCTGAGCAAAGAGAAGGCAAACAGAAAACATTACGTCTAGAATTATAGTACAAAAGAGATGCGCATTTTACTATCTCAGGAGCAGCCTGTGGGTGAGACATAGACGAGCAACACAATCCCATGCACGTTTATTTGGGAGCAAGAGATTCCATATTAGAGATGTTTACTCCCAGGTAAGTGTGCATAGGATAGGTGTTCAACTTACTACAAATGGAGAATTATGTTCCACATATCTCTGCATAACAGTGCAAACACAAGAATGGAAATTAATCACACCTATTAGCGTCTCTACATACTCACTTCCCTTCAAACATTATTTATTAATTTATACACATATTTATGGGTCACCTATAACTGCCAAGGCCTTCCTTAAAATGAAATGGGCAACAGCCACACTTCAGCTCATACACCATTTTATTAATATATTAATCCAGTCTCACAGTTGCTTTAAATGTTTGGAGAAATAAAGCGGACAGTAGTGCAACTTTAGTTCCTTTAATTACAAAAATTAGAATACATGCTATTGGAATACATTATAAAGAAACAAAGACCAACATGGATCATTTCTTAAGTTATAGATGCATTGTTTATAGATGCAACTGGAGTTCAAATAGGAAACATTCACATCTAGATAGAGTGTGATTTTCATCCCATGCTGCTCTATATCATCACTGCTTTTATAATTTTCCGTAATAATTGGTTGTTAATGATTTGAGTGATAAACTGTAAATTCAAGCCTACAGTGAGTCCCTCCAGAACAGCCCACAGATTTGTCATTTAAGTACTTTGCATGCACAAAAGAAGATTACTCTTGAAGGCTGCTTTTGAAACCAGGTACCTAATTTTGCAGCTTCCTTTTCAACATCGGAGGAGTGTTAGTCTCTAACCTTTTTAAAATTAGATGAGTCATCCAAAAAGTCTTGGCTGTTATCTTTATTATAAATCTCTTGTTTTTGTCCGTGTGCTAGCTCCACTATAAATTGGAAGGGCTTAAAGATGAACTCAGGAGGAATAGAGACTACGACTCAAGAGTAACTATTACTGCTCAAAGGAGCTGTTTTCCATTCGCAAACTTTAGTTTGCGCTATGGTTTTTATCTTCTTCTGTTTCTCCTCATTGTTGCAGATTCGCTTTACTTCCATTTACTACTTTAGTACTGTCCTTAACATCTTACTGCTCTTACCTGTTACCAGTAAATCATTTTTCCACATAATCTCGCCTAGAATCTAGAGTTTAGATTGTCCCTGTGTTTGTGTTTTTGTTTCTGCACTTTTTCTCCTCTATGTGTTTTAAGTTCTTTACTTTTGCAAATCGCCTACTTACTGTTTTTCCACCTATGAAAAACAATCTCATTTCTTTTGCATACCACATCTTTGAAGTTTTCCTGCCCCAACCCTGCTCACACACATTATTTAACTTCCATTCACACACATGCACATGTGTGCGCACTCTGTCTCTCTCTCTCTCTCTCTCTCAGATACACGGGGGAGGAGGGGGGAGAGAGCACATTTACTGTGTTATCTTTTTGGTCCAGAATTATTTAGAGTAGAATCAAGAAAGTAATTTCCTTTTCTGTTGGATTTAATGCATAGATGAATAAACAATCTTTAGGTGAAGGGAAAGCAATTCTGGGCCAAAATGTGGTATCACTGATGTTTTATTTGAAGTATAATGATGTTTTTGTTTTTTTGGAGGGGGTTGTTTGGTTTTGCTTTTTAAAATGAAACTTGGGGTGGGGAAAGGGAACCATAAGCCTCTCTAAGTTGCAGCACTTCTAGCATACATTATTGATTTGCAATAGAAAGACCTGTGTTAATAATATAGATCCCAACTTCTTGTGTTGATGCATGTTCGGGGCAAGCTGCTGTGGAACAGAAGAAAGAGGTTTAAAAATGTAATATCTTTCCATGATTATTTGGTTCATACCTAAAAGGTGACTGTGTACCCAGAGGTAACTGCAGGGGCAACATTACAGATCTCCTGTTTATCCCCTCAGTAATCATATCAAATGTGATTCATTTACAGCTAAATCTACAAATAGCATTGGAAGATTAGACTTTCCCCCCTTACTTCCACACAAGAGCGTGGTAGATGTGTATAACATTAAGCATGGTAAGGAGAAAGAAAACACGGAGATTTTTTTCTGACTCATTAGTGAAACTCAGGATCATCCCATGGAACTGATTAGTGGGAGATTCAGAACTGATTCAATCTGTAATACATAGTTTAATAGTATAATTAAACTATGGACTTCACTAACAGGAGATGTTATGATTGCCACCCACTTGGATGACTTTAAAAGGGATTGGTCACATGCATGGAAGATAAGACTGTCAATAACTATGAGCTATGACAACTATGTCATACATCGAATATCAGAAGCAGCATGTCTCTCTATACCAGTTGCTGGTCAATATGAACAGAAAGGTGCTATTGTGCACATGTCCTGCTGGTGAACTTCCCATAGGCATCTAGTTTTCCAGGGCAGAAACAGAATGCTGGACTGGATGATCCAGCATGACTCTTCTTATGTTGTTAGAAGCAACAAATATTTTGAAAGGCAATCTGTACCATTAGCAGTACATATAATATTATGTTCCCTAATTCAGATGTTGGTACCTGTTGAAATGAACACACAGCTCTCTTCCATGGGTTGGGTAATTGTCTTACATATGCAAATATTTTAGCAATTGGCCCTGGAAGGGTAATCTAGCCAAACAGTTATGTCCATAATGTTGACTCTGCATTCATATCTAACTTGCACTCTTTCCCTCTAGCTGTATTACTGAAGAGTAAAAATGAAAAGTGTTTCTATTATATGCAGGATGCCATTTGAACTATATATCTAGTTCGATACCTTATCATTTTCATCTCAAATAAGTGCAATGTAATTATAATAATAATATATTTATTATTTCCCACCTTTTTTTCCTCTTGTGAGAAGCCCAAAGCAGCTTACATAGACTAATTATTCATAATAGTATAATATCAACTGCACTACTGTCAACAGTTTCACTGGAATTACACAAGCACAGAAAAAAGCAAATTTTCAAAAAAAACAAACAATTTTTCAAATACTATTTTTAGTGGTTGCCACTATATACGCATACACTGGTGTTCTTGTATTCTCTGCAGATTATCATAGTGCTGTTTCCTGAGCATTTATTCTACAAATAGAGCACTTGTATATATTCAAACAGCTAATGTATCAGATTAGGAAGACACTATAAACGTCTCTAGAATTATGTGTATGAGCTGTGACAAGTCTGAGGCTTGCACCCTACCCTTGCCTCTCATTTTTCTGTGCTTCAGAGGAGACTGGAACCACATGCTTTCACCTCTAAATTAACCAGATGTCTTATTATGTCCAAATTCAGGGAATTCTGGTGAGTTTTAATCTATTAGTGAAGAAACTAGGATCATAAACCACAGTATGTCCATATTTCATGTAGGATGGCACATAGGGTGGGAAGGAGAGAGAGATGGAGCAGGCAGAGAGAGAGAAAGCACAGTTTGCAATCCTGCAAATCACCTGCCACTGGATTTAGTTCCACTTACCCGTGTCCCTTACTCTGAATTAACTTTTCTTGTGGGTCAGAAGCCCTTCATAGGGGAAAAAAAAGTTTCCCATTCTTGGTTTAAACTAATCAAAGTTCTCCAAGCTCAGACATAATAGAAAATTCTGGTTAGTTCAGAAAACATTTTCAGCCTTTCCTTCTGGTCATAAACAAGGATTGAAGGGAAAAGAGGAATATACAAATCCAGGACATGCCAAGGGTAGAACCCTTAACATTATACACTTGTTTAACATGGCAATTGAGGTTGTATATGACCAAAGCAAGGTCCTTCTTCCATATGTACTGCCTAATTGCTCAAGGAGTGCCTAGTTGAAAACCATATTATAAATTAAGTAGGTACCATGTTTCTATTGGCTTTTTAAATGTAAAAGCCACATTAAGTGTAGCATTTCTTTAAAGCCGTATCAGGCACCTATAAAATATTAAATGTATTGTCTCCAACAAAAAGTGACTGATCAAAGTGCAAAACAAATTGCTAAAAGTGGCCAGAATTTCTTCATAGCATTTTTGCCTTACTTTTGCTATCCTGGATCATACTTTTGCTAAAGCATATTTTCTGCAGTATGTTGAGATTTATGTACTCTTTTGTGATTTGAAGTAAAATACAAGAACTAGATTCAATTACCTTTTTCTCACCATTTTGTTTCAGTGAAGTAAAATTTTAAAAGTCTAGCATTCTAATTGAATATGCATCTTTAAATCATTAATCTTAAAATGTTAACCAAAAATTGTTTTATAGTCTGGTTTATGTTTAGTGTTTTTATTTGATTGAAACTGTCAATCAACAAACACATCAGTTAAATACATGTCATGTTGCAGATATAACTGGTTAAAAAAAAGAAAGAAAGAAAGAAAAAACGGAATATAGCCTCTATCTCCAGCTCCCAGGAGCTTGCCCATTCAATTTCCATAGTCACTAATGCCTATTTGATCTGCCTCATCAGTTTTATGCTTCTCTCTACAGGTCCAATCCAGGTGCAGTAGTAAGGAGAACATCCTCAGAGCCAGTAAGTATTATATTCTACTATGTTTATTAGTAAATGATAATTCTCAAATTTATTATATTTTTATTATAACCATTCTAAGGTTCTGTGCAAGCACAAGAAAAGCACAGAATGTGATACAGAACTGAAAGTGTCAGTTTTACTTTCAAAGTAATATTTTACACTTCGTATGGCTGCAGAATATGCTTGAAAATGAATACAAATTCCAGAGATTTGGGGAAACAAAAGTAATACATGGTTTTCGATGGCTTGCGCACTTCTAGACTTCCATTGACTAGGAAAAAGAAAAGGAAATGGACATCATTGCCTTCCATTAGTGGGAGGTACAATTACCTCTTCCCAAATGGAAGCACCCATTGGACATTGCCAAAACATAAATAAGAGAAGCATTAGCTGTACTGCATCTTCAGCAATTGGCCAATCCCTTGGACTGCAAGACAATCAAACCAGTCAATCCTAGAGGAGATCAACCCTGACTGCTGTTTAGAAGGCCAAATACTGAAGATGAAACTCAAATACTTTGGCCACCTAATGAGAAGGAAGGACTCACTGGAGAAGAACCTAATGCTGGGAACAATTGACGGCAGAAGAAGAAGGGGACGGCAGAGAATGAGGTGTCTAGATGGAGTCACTGAAGCGGTGTGAGCTTACGTGGACTCCGGGGGGGGGGGGTGGAGGACAAGAAGGCCTGGAGGAGTGTTGTCCAAGGGGTCGCGATGGGTGAGACACAACTTTGTGACTAGCAACAATAACAACAAAAGTTAAGATTTTGTCAGAAAATACATTGTAACATCTAGTATATTCAAAAATTTTGTTGAATTAGATGTAACCTGACATTCAAGAATGCCATCAGTTAGGCAAAATGGACTGTTTCAGTTATTTCATTCTTGCCTAAGGGCCTGTAAATAATGTTTATTTACCAATAATAAATAGTTGTATACATAGTTTGTATGTCAGTGCAGTTGTTCACTCTCACTCAATACTTCCAAAACTCTAAAGCCATGAAAGCAGAAGGATCAAACCTGCCAATCAGCCATAGCTGGCCATTTATAATTAACATGGAAAGCAGAAAATGGCAGAAAGCTATCATCAGGATTTACCAGCTGATCCAAAGTAAAAATTAGTCTGTCCAAGTCTAGTAAATAAAGATTTTCCTGTCAATCTTTAACTCCACATTTCCCCATAGAGATAATTTTGCATGAAAATATGAGGCACAACTCCGTAGCTGCTGTAACTGTAATAGCATCCTATCCGTTTTGGTGTGCCAAAAGCCCAATCTAATCCAGTTGGGAAGAAGATCCCAACATGAAGATTCTAGAACTGAGAAAAAAAATCTAATATGAATGGGAAAGACTGGAATCTAGTAAAACTCAAATCCATCCTCTTTAATTGAAAGTTGTATCATTCCAAGTATATTTGTGGCAGAGTGGAACCCTATAAAGGTTATGAAACAAAACATTAAGCTTCTGAAAGTACTTGCCCAGAAAAAAATAAATATGTAAGTGAAACATTAACAATTTTCCTCTGACAAAGTCCTAAACCATAACATTAATTCTCAGTTTGAAGTTGGCTCGTTTTAGTAAAACCTTTATGAAGAATACTGTTTATAATGCTGAACTGTAGTTAGAAGAAATGTTTACCAGGGAAAGCTGATGAATCCATTGGTAAAACTGTAGTTTACTGATACATCCAAATGCATTGGTTGTCTGCCACCAATCCAAAAACTGTCTTTGAGAGGGTAAGGAAAGACTGGACAGAATAGGAAATGCAGGGATGCAAGAACACTCTTCCTCCCTTCCTCTTACATGCTTTAGAGATATACAAAGTCAGTGCTGAAAGGTATGTGCTGCACATCAGCCTTAGAGCAAGCCTGAAACCAGACACTTTACAGTGCTGAACTTGGCAGATGCAGATCATTTCAAACTTCTCTTTCACTCTCTCAATAATTTAATCACATTAAAATAAGTATGAGGTACTCATCAGTCATTCTGTCTGCTTCTCTGTTTTTTTGTGTTTGCTGTGCGATGTGGGTGTGATGTTTTGGTTTCTGTTTTAATACTTTTTGCTGTGTTCATATTTTTATTCATTTGATTTTTATTTGTATTTTATTATTCTTATAAATTTATTATAAAATAAAATGTTTTATTGTTATTTTAACTGCCTTTACTATACAACCAGTTTGTGTACTTTGAGTGTCATTTGCACTCATTCCCTAGAAGTAGCAATCCCATGAAACAATCAGTGACATTTGTTTTCTTATATCTTTGTAGGAAAAAACAATACAAACTTTTTATTTTTAAAAACATGAAAGCAAATAATTCAGGCTTGGAATTTCCATGACAAAATTCTCGTTGATTCTTCTTGATCTTTATTTGACATGAACATTGTTTACCTCATCCTGCTCCTCTAGCTAGCATATAACATTTCCTAGGTCAGTCCTCTAAACAAAAACCTAAATTACTGTTGCATCCGTTTTATGGGATTCTCACAGTAGTGTTTCATTATGCATCCTAGTATCTAGTTTGAAATGTGATTACTTGGTGTTCCCTAGTTTGTTTGTTTGTTTGTTTGTTTTATATACCACCCAATAATAAATCTTTCTGGGCAGCTTACAACAGTTCCAAACAGGACCATAATACAAGAGAAACAATCATATTTTTTCTGTGATACAAAAATTAAAAACAGTATAAACACTCTAAAACTGTGTGTTTTATAACATTGTCCTGATTAGAACACCAGACATGGACCACATCCAGCCATTAGATAACTTGTATTTTTAAATGCCTCAGCACAGAGGGATGTCTTAACCTGGCACCAAAAGATAACACCAGGCAGGAGGCAGCAGGGAATATTATTCCATAGTTGAGGGCAGGACTTCCCTCCAAGCCTCCCTTATAGATGACACTTGGGGGAAGCCCCCGATTTTAATCATAGTGTACAGATAGATTGCAACTAAGAGAAGCATTCTATCAAGCATAATGATTATGCTTTTTGTACAAGGGCAGCAGCTCCAGAACCTTTAGAGGTCAGATAGTTTTGAAATGGCAGAAAAAAAAATGAGTGAAGAATGAAGAGAAATATACCCTCATCATAGCAGGAAGAAGACGGTTACCAACTTATACTGCAGGAACTGACACAATTAATCCACAAGAAGCACCTGGACTGAGAATCTGGTGGCATTCAGGGGGGCGGGCTGGGTGGCACTGCCTGCCTGAATGTGTAATGGGTAGGCCCAGCCTACCTTGTTGTTACTATTTTGCAGTCTCCATACATTTCGGAAACCACAGCCCTGAGCAGGGCTGCCATGGATAGGATATTTTGGAGAGCATTCATAGGGTTGCTGTGAATTGGAGACCATATGATGGCATATAACAACTCCGTATTTTTAATTCATGTTTAATTCACAGAAAACTTTATGTACTCCATTTATAAAATGGGTAAATATTTCTCATCTGTCTTCTAAATTTACCCATTTTACAAATGCCTTATTGACTGATAATATGCTATATAAGCAGATGCTGAAATAACAATTCTGTTAATATTTTACCAAAAGAAATGATGCATTAAAGAATTAATAACAAATTTGGCAACAGCAGCAAAATGGATAATAGTAAAGAATTGGAAGGAGAAATGAGATCTCCAGTTAACTGAAGAGTATAAAGAAATTTGGAATGTAGATGTTAATGATAAGTTGACATGTGGGATTAAGGTGAAAAAAGGGTTGATAAATAAGAATGATTTTAATGACATATGAAGTTCATTTACTGAGCATGTATTAATAAAAGGGAAAGGTATGAAACCTGCAGATGATCCGATACAATTGAATGCAATGCAGTGGAAAGAGGTATTCCTGAAAGAGCAGAAATTTAGAAGAAGTAAGCAAGACGAAAGAAATGAAGGAATAAATACTGTGTAACCATGGTCCTGGTGGAGAGGTGCACTAGGGTTTTGTGTGTTGTGTTTTTTTCCTTTTTATTCTTTATGATGCATTTTATATTTATATTGTTGTAATAGTTTAAATAATAAAGAATAAAAAGGTGATATGCTATATATACACACGTCATGGGGGGATGGGGTAGTCTGTGGATGGGACTGTGTACCTGAATCATTGTGTACATATTATATTATGATACATTGATAGCTTTAGGATCATATCATCTTTGGAAGCATAGTCTATTCTGGTGTTAGAATTATACCTGATTGAAATGAAGAACTAACATAGCAGAGTCACATCTACCTGAGTTCCTGTTTATTCTGTGATTCCAGTGTCGTTAAGTATTCCGTGATTCCAGTGAGGTTAAATATTTACCAACTGTATCCTTTCACTTGCACTGGTCTTTGAGATTCATTTCGGATTCTTTGAACTAGACAATATAAATACAAAGCAGATACGAGATACTGTCCTTCTACCACAATCCCAAGAGTCAATTGTTTATTATTTTATGTTATAAGATTTTCCCAAGGAAGGAGCAAACAAGCAAAATGACCACTATTAGTGCATCTAGTTTATAGATGCTTGGTTGTCATGTGCTGTGAAATTGTCTCCAACTTATGGCAACCCTATGAATGCATACCCTCCAAAATGCCTTGTCTTTGACAGGCTACCTCAGCTTGTAGAGACTTATAAACATTATTGATTTAAATTTTTTAAAACTCCCATATATCCTGAAGTGCCTGATCCTGCCTAATCTTGAAGCTAAGCAAGTTTGGGTCTGCTTGACATTTGGATGGGTGATTTAAATGGTGCGAACTGCCCAGAATGGATGGGATAAAAATATCCAAATAAATAAACAATAAAATAAATAGGAATGTATAGTAGTAGTAGTGTAATTTTAAATTATCAAAGATTTTATAGATTTTTAATTCTGTGAAATCTTTTAAAAAAATTTTAAAAATTAACATGTATGAATCATTTTGTCTGCTTGTTTTTTGGAGTACTGTATTATGTGCATTGCCTGCATAACTGAATCTTTCATTAGGGTTGTTGGGAAAAAAACAAAAAGGAGTTCTCGTTCTTGAAATGACAGCTTTTTCTTCAACATATCCTTTCCTTTCAAGAACACAAAGAATTATTTTAGGCAGTTGACTTAAATTTGTTAGCAGATGCTGTTCCAAAAGCCCACAAGGCTGAAGAAGAAAATCTGTCATACTTACTACCAACATTCCCCTTGATAGTGATTACACACTACATATTTTTAAGCATCTATGTCTTCTTGACTTTGAATTTCAGAATTTTCAGTCACTTTTCAGAGAGGGGATGGACAGTTTTTCCAAAGCTAATGCATTGCCTTTGGCAAAATATTTTAATAGAGCACTTAACTGTTTCTTAAAAGCAGTTTTTCACAAACACTGGTGCTGCAGTCTGATCGCCACAGGGCTTTATCCAGGGTTGTGCTTAGGGGGATGCTACTGGGATTAGAAAAAGTGAACATGATGGCAGTTTTTTTCAACTCGCTCTTTTCCCTGCAGCCCCCCACCCCACCTCCCATGCTGTTCTGGAGAATTACAAGACCTTTTAGAAAAGCATGAAATCTGAAGAGGGATTCAAATAAAAATGTTGCCCTTCTCCTTTCCTCCACTGGGATACATCCACCAAAAGTTTGCTCCCTCCACAAACAGAAGGAGCTCTTTTGTTCAGAGAGAACCAAGTCTGGATCAAACCCATTTTACCAAGTAAATCCTCTGTCTGATCTAAGGTTTGAAAAGGGAACGGTTCTTGATCTTCTGAACCAATCATTGTAGAATATGTGAACAGTGTTAGTCATATAAACTATGTTAAGCATACTAGGATGGATCCAGAGGAGCACTCCTTGGAGCTCTGCTGTTGCTGGAGCAAGCAGTGAGATGGCAACTTCAATTGATTCCTCCATCAGCTTTCTGTGTCTTCTGAAAGGCTGTTCCAAAGGGTTGGGGTACCCTCTGGAAGAGCATTGAAAGTTGCATGGAAAGTTGCAGGGAAAATAAAGAATCAGCAAATATCACTTCCCCACTCCTTTTCTCCAGTAGGAAACCTCTGCTGGATTACAAATCCCTTTGTGACCAGAAGGTACCCTTCCTTTTATAGAGAGCATATCTGGATCCAGCCAAATATCGTAACATAAGGATAGACTTAATGAATAGATAATTTTAGCAGCCATATGCTTACGTGAATCTCAGATTTGTTCAGTCAGTTGAGAAGTAAGTCTGACACTGAAGCAAGTTACTTGCAGAGGTGAGGGGATAGGAGAGAGATGAGTAACATCTTTTTCTTCTGACCATAGTTAAGATTATAACAATTGTCATGATTCGAAAAATAAATAATGTTTATGTAAGAGCTGAGGTTAAACACAAGCAGTTCATACCCAGCACAGTCAGAAATATAAAATAATGACAGTGTTCATGACACATGTAGAGGATCATGAATTATTGATTCAAAATGACAGCCTCAAATTAACAACTATTTTTGCTTCAGCCAGGGTCTATTTTTAATTATTTATCTATCTACCAATTTATTTATTTAATGGCTGGGATTAAGTTGCTCTTGAAATGCAACTGCATATTGGTACTTCAGAATGTGGCATTTCATTGTATTTGAACAGTTTTGAAAATATTCAGAGATTCAGGGCTGCCTTTTAAGATATCATTCTCAGTTTTCTAGGATAATACAATACCATTTAGAATGTATGCTTTACAGATATTTGGTCTCATTTGCCTTATAAATCCATAAATGGTTCCTGGTGAGCAATAAAGTCAATTGATTTTTCAGTAGGGTAGCAGTTTTAACATAGCTTAAACATTTCAGTTCTGCTAATTGCATGCTTTATTTCCAGTTTTGTCTACATTTTTCTTTAATGTGGCACATTTTTACTCAACAAACCCAAACTGGTGTTTGCTGTACTTTTGGCAAGATTTGCTGTATATTTGGCAAGCAGTTGTTATTGGGTGAAAACTTACCTGTGTATTATCTTTCTGGGGATAAAACTGAACATTTTCTAATTTTCCTATTTTTCTTCTGCAGGTCATAGTGCCGTAGATATTACAAAAGTAGCAAGAAGACACCGTATGTCTCCATTTCCATTAACATCTATGGACAAAGCCTTCATCACAGTGCTAGAGATGACCCCAGTTCTTGGAACAGAAATAATCAATTATCGAGGTATTTTAGATTACATCAAGCATCCAGAAAGGAAGAATGGAAAGATTTTATTTCCATATCATTTTTAAAATTATGCAAATCTCTTTAGAGAGTTCAATGTGTCTCACAAGCACTATCTCTGTAATCCTGTTGGAGTAGATATGCTACTATTGCGTATGGGAGTGCTAAATCAGAAATAATGTGTTTTCCAGCTGGGAATGTAAATTTATATTTCATCTGTGGAATTCCTTCAATGTTCAGCCTCCTACACTTGAAGGAGTAACTATTAGGTTCATGTCATAAAGGCAAAAATTTGAAAGATGCATGAGAGCTTTGAGACTGTGCTCGTCAGTATCTTCGTGAGCCAAGTCATAAATAGCCAATATCTGATGCTTGCAGTGAGGGATAATGGATTCAAATGAGTTCAGATTTCTGTGACTCCAATCTGCCAGTTCTGCAGTAGAACGACATTATCTTACTCATGCAGACTCTGTGGACTTTTTTCACTTTTTTGGAAGAGGGGAGACATAATTTGGACTAATTCTCATTAGTGCTAATCTGGATTAGTGCATTAGCACAATTTCTTGTTAACACTAATTCTTATTAACAGTTTGCAGTTTCTGCAAGTACACATTAGCACTAATACAAATTAGTACAATCACAACAAAACTCTGATTTTTTAAAAAATGATTCTGTCAATGAGTAGATGGTGGAAAAAAGATACCTGGCAATCAGTGAAATACAGATAGAACAGATTTAACAACATCCATACATCACTACTTGGAGTGCACTTTAGGGAACCAGAGCAAGGCCTTTGAGTAGGAATAAGTTACAATCTGGGACAACAAAAATGTCTGTTCTGAAAGTGAGAAGCAAGGGAAAGTTCAGGTATGAAGCCACATCAGTATGGGGTCTACTTTGAACAAGCTAAGTCTATAGCCATACAGTTAAATCAGAGACAGGAGTGTGAAAGGATGAAGATCAAGACTCAGGTGCAAAGAGTATGTAAACTTGAATGGGTGCAGTGGAATGAAAAGCAGCAAGACGTAGATACAGGAACAAAGTTCAGGAAGATTGTGGTATCACCAGTGTTTGAACTGAAAACCAAGCAAGGAGAGAACTTTAAGTTATACTGAAAATATTTATATCCAGCAAAGGAATATGAAGTGATAAATTGCCTTCTTCAGGCTTGGAGTCCTGCTAGTTAGTAGTATTGTTGCTTCCTCTTCTCGAACAGTCAGAGTTTAGCAGTATTATACTTAATTGGCATTAAGCAGTCCAGTAATTTAGTATTTAGGGCCGAATGCCTTTATGTTGACTTCAACAGGTTTTTATGGATGAAGAATATAGATATTGCTCTGTAGCAGACTGAAAAAAGACTCTTCTCCTTCTATCCTTTTCAGAATCTTGCATACTTCTTATGTGCTGCAACTATGCTACATAATGGTTGGGAGAAAGTGATAATGTACCACCAGTACTGGTGGGTTCAGGGCCAAGATCAGGCTGGAGTGAAATAGTACTTTTTACGTTGATCTTATGAGATGCTTTACTCTGTATCACTTCCAAGTGACTTGTATTTCATGTAATGTCTGCCAATCTATAAAGGTTAAATTATAGTGATACTATTGTGCAGTTACTGGACATTATTATTGTCAGAGGCAGCTGCCTTGCTTCTTACTGAAACCAAGTCCCTGAGTTTTAAATAATTAACTTTTACTACACAAAAAAGATAAAAGTGAGTCAGTCTTGCATCAGCCTGGGCAGTAGTTCATTTACACGATAGCTGTATAAGAGTCAAGCCATGTTAGCACTGGAAGGAACTAGCTTCTATAACTAAAGAGGCCCATGGATAGAAAGTAGATACCAAATTAATGGGAAATGGTTATAGCCTTGCAATTCAACTTTACTGCTCTATCCAACCCCTGCTAACAGGACAGTTCCTTTACTGAGGAAGTCTCTTGGGCAGCAAATCAGTTGGACTAGCAAAGCAACCCACTTTGCTCCTGCCTCCCTACAACCCTAACCTCTAGCCCATCCTCCCTTTCTTCCTCCTTTTGTTTTCACATTTTCCCAGTTTCAGAATGGCTTGCAAGGCTATCAAAAACATTCCCGCTTAACTCTAGCCACTATGGCCTTGAAGTTTCAGCCAGCTTCTCCCAGTCCTTATCTGAGTCAGAATCCAATCCCACATCTATATGAAGCACCTATGTGGAGGTTTTGGGCTCAACCCTTCTAATTATGAAGCTCAAGAGTATGTGAAAGATGTGTCTTAGAAGTTCTGTGAAACAATAAATAGTAGAGTTTATATTATGAAAAATAAGTGAAATTATGTAGATGTGCTTCATTTTCATAATGCACAGAAGAGACTATCTGTCCAAATTTTCAACAGGCTTCAGTTAGATAATAAACTGGGAATTACAATAATTGTGAAGATAAGGTTTGCTGTAAAACCGTTGATGCTGTTTGTACAGCATTCCAAGGAGATTGCACAGGATGGTACACATTTGTTCCAAAGTAAGCCAACGGACGAGAGAGATTTGTACTTGCAGTTTATTCCAGAGTTGTACAAAGAGCACAATCAAGGTAGCAAGCAGAGACCAGAAACAGAGTCTCAAGATGCTAGAGGGAGAGAGTTTGTTTGTTTGTTTGTTTGTTTGTTTGTTTATCTATTTAAAACTTTTCTATACCATCCCATACTTAGATGTCTTGGGAGGGTTTACAGCAAATTAATTCTAAAAAGGGAAATTACTTTGAATAATATTGAATTGAATAATATTGAATAATATTTCAATGTTATTTTTACACATTGTCTCCAACAAGTTTATAGGTAGATTTAGCCAGGCTTTTATTCAGGAGTTTGCAGGAGAGACCCATGTGCCCAGCTGCAACTTTGGTGTGCAATGTGGCTCTCCACTGGTGAGGGAAGCCTTGCCATTGCACCAGACGTTGCTTGTGCTGCTGCTGTTATGTGCCTTCAAGTCATCTCTGACTTGTAGCAGCCCTGAGAATGAAAGCCCTTCAGAATGTCCTATCCATGACATCCCTACTTAGGCATTCTAAATTCAAAGCTGTGTCTTCTTTTATAGAGTCAATCCAGTTCATGTTTGGTCTTCCTTTTCTTCTTCTGTCTTCAACTTTCCCCAACATGATTGGCTTCTCCAAGGAGTCTTGCCTTCTCATGATGTGTCCAAAGTACGAGAGCCTCAGTTTTTGCTTCTAGGGAAAGCTCTGGCTTAATTTGATCGAGGTCTTTCTGTCAATCCAGAGTATTCACAAAGCTCTCCCCCAGCACCATGTTTTGAACACATCAATTTTCTTGCTTGTGCTAATGCAATATAATTTACATTAGTTGTGGTGTTGAATAAAATATTGCCCAGAATTTAGGTTTTCTTAGAACATTTTTTTTTTCTTTTCTACAGCAAAAGAGAAAGAGTGGTAGTGGTGGTGGTGGTGTTTTCCCAACAGACACAATAGACACAGCCTTGATCATGAGTTCTCTTTCTGGCATTTTCTAGCTACCAGTCTTGTCATAAGACTGGTAGCTAGAAATAATAATAAGTAATACATAATAATAATAATAATAATAATAATAAGTATTGTCATAAGACTACTTTCTATAGTGTGAAAAGCTTGATCTATTGTCCTATCTGTTGTTCTTATACATCATTTCTAGAATAACTTTTATTATGCATGTTTGAATTTTCTGAGAAACATTTTCTGAGAGATATTTCCCAACTCAGTGCAGAGCAACATTTGTAAATGAGAAAGTAAAAAAATAATTCATGCTGAAATCTATAAATGCCTAGGTATGTATATTGATCCAGTTGCTGTAAATGTATGCATGTTAACCATCCATATGAGTTCATAATAAATAAAAGATTAACCAGTAGTCTCAACCAGAAAAACATCCAGATGTTATACACACAAAAACACAAGTCTGCCTTCACTTTTGCTTTAGAAAAGTTTCCATAATGGATCATTATAGATAAGTCAATACAAACATTTCTTCATATTTGGTGAAAGGAGGTATATGTCATTAAAACTGCTTCCAGAACAACTAAGAAAAAGAATTAAAATAGGCGATTCAAAATGTACAACAATAAAATAGTAATCTTAACCCCCTTCAATCACCTTCAGCAGGGGTTAAGAATGGGCCAAAAGTGCTCTTCTGGTGGGACAGCAAGTCTCTTCAGGAGGCCCTTACTGTGTGTGCAGAAAGCTACATGGTGTGAGAGCACAACTGGTGGAACTCCTGCTGGCGGTAGGATCCTAGCTGAATGCTGTGGAGGCATGTTGAGAGGAGCCTCAGATCCACCTGGATCCAAATTCCCCTTGCTCCCCTGATACATTGCTAAAACAGGTCTGTAAACTACACTGGCCTTAAGCTCGCATAATTAAAGTCTCTCTCATGGTTTCAATGAGATGGATTGACTCCATAACATTGGCTTCAGTGGGTGGTAAAAGTTAGAAAAGAGGAGTATCATGTTTTTAAAAAATGCAAAAATAGCCCTCTTCATCTGGCTACAGCTGAGACCTGGGAGATGAAATTCAAGATTGACTTGTTTGGAGGTAGTTAAAAAATTATCTACGATAAAGCCATTAATCAACAATTGTTGCTTCTTGTTGTTGCTAGTCATGAAGTCATGTCCAGCCCATCACAACCCCATGGACAACATTCCTCCAGGCCTTCCTGTCCTCCACCATCCCCCAGAGTCTACTTCAGTTCACGCCGACTGCTTCAGTGACTCCATCTAGCCACCTCATCCTCTGCCGTCTCCTTCTTCTTTTGCCGTCAATTGTTCCCAGCATTAGGCTCTTCTCCAGTGAGTCCTTCCTGCTCATTAGGTGGCCAAAGTATTTGAGTTTCATCTTCAGTATTTGGCCTTCTAAACAGCAGTCAGGGTTGATCTCCTCTAGGACTGACTGGTTTGATCGTCTTGCAGTCCAAGGGACTTATATGAGTCTTCTCCAGCACCACAATTCAAAGGCCTCCATTCTTCGGCACTCAGCCTTCCTTATGGTCCAACTTTCACAGCCATACATTGCAGCTGCTAAAACCATGGCCTTGAATGTATGCACTTTTGTCAGCAGGGTGATGTCTCTGCTTTTTAGTATGCTGTCTAGATTTGCCATAGCTTTCCTCCAAAGGAGCAAGTGTCTTTTAATTTCTTGGCTGCAGTCCCCATCTGCAAAGATCATGGAGCCCAGGAAAATAAAATCTGTCACTACCTCCATTTCTTCCCCATCTATTTGCCAGGAAGTGATAGGACCAGATGCCATGATCTTACGAGCATTGTTTTCCTAATGTTGAGTTTCAAGCCAACTTTTGCGCTCTCCTCCTTCACCCACATCAAGAGGCTCTTTAATTCCTCTTCACTTTCTTTCATTAGAGTGGTATCATCTGCATATCTGAGGTTGTTGATATTTCTCCCAGCAGTCTTAATTCCAACTGGTGATTCATCTAGCCCCACCTTTCTCATGATGTGCTCTGCATATAAGTTAAATAGGCAGGGCGACAGTATACAACCTTGCTGAACTCCTTTCTCAATTTTGAACCAATCAGTGGTTCCGTATCCAGTTCTCACTGTTGCTTCTTGACCCGCATATAGGTTTCTCAAGAGACAAATAAGATGGTCTGGTACTCCCATCTCTTTAAGAACTTCCCACTTTATTGTGATCCACACAATCAAAGGCTTTAGCATAGTCAATGAAGCAGAAGTAGATGTTTTTCTGGAACTTCTAGCTTTCTCCATGATCCAGCGTATGTTGACAATTTGATCTCTAGTTCCTCTCCCTCTTCGAAATCCTGCCTGTACTTCTGGTAGTTCTCGGTCCACATAATGCTGAAGCCTGCTTGTAGGATTTTGAGCATCACTTTGCTAGCATGTGAAATGAGTGCAATGGTGTGGTAGTTTGAACATCCTTTGGCATTGCCCTTCTTTGGGGTCGGAATGTAAACTGACCTTTTCCAATCCTGTGGCCACTGTTGAGTTTTCCAAATTTGCTGGCATATTGAGTGTAACACTTTTACTGCATTTTCTTTTAAGATTTTGAATAGCTCAGCTGGAATACTGTCTCCTCCACTAGCTTTGTTGTTGCTCAGACTTCCTAAGGCCCATTTGACTTCACATTCCAGAATGTCTGGCTCGAGTTCAGTGACCACCCCATCGTGGTTATCAGGGACGTTAGTGCCAATAATAAAAGAGCATGACCAGTATTAAAATAAGACTTACTGCCTCATTCATGAAAGCAAATAAACTGGTATTCTAAGGAAGACCATCTCAGAGATCAGCACCACTACCAAAAAGGCCCTGCCTGCATTGTACCTGCCTAACTTCTCAGGACAAGGGCACTAGAGCAGTTTTTTAAATGCACATTTTATGTTTTAGTCAATGGGGAGAACTGCATGCTTTTGAAAAATATGTACGGAAATACTCACTTTTCTCATTTAAATATGCCAGAAAACAAAAACAGGAGCAAACCAAAAAGAATCTTTGGCCCAGAAGATAAAATGGGTCACAGATTGTTACTGCCCTCCTCTTTGGCACTCTCCTTCCTCCAAATTGTTCAGTGTTATAAATGGAAAGAGCAAGTGCCATGACTAAGCAGAATGACTCTAGCAGAAAAGTTATATCCAGCTTATTAGAAGTGCCCCTTCTGACATGCAGAGAGAAGAAACTATTGAGATCCCTTTGTTACATTATGCAAGATTTGTGAAGATATGTAGCAAATGTTTTTCATGATGGCTTCAGCACAATAAAACCTGCTGCTCAGGGAAGCTTTCCCGAGTGCACGCTTCCTCAGTTTTTGAAAGCATTACAAATAAGAATTTTTCTGGGGTATTTAATGTAATATCTCCAACAATAATATGATTTTTAAAACTATTTGGTATTTTCTTATTTTCTAGTATTTATACTGTGATTGTCCATAGCATTATCCTGAGAGTATTCAAATTAGGTGGACATGAAATCTGATAAGATGTTTTCAGTGGAAGTCATGATGGCTATTTTAAAGAGTTAGTGGAACAATTTTACGAGTGGGTAGTTTTCCGAATGTGGGTCAGAAAGGAAAAAGAAATTGAGGAATGTAGAACAAGAAAAGGACAGGATTTTAAGTGGGGTTTTTTTAACTTCAAAATTTTGAAAAAATGCCTTTTATTGTTGTGAGAATAAATGGCTTTCATTACATTGGATGGATAAAATATAGAGTGGATTCTTATATACTACCATGAGCTTCTTAACAGGAGAGTGTAATTAAGAAAGAGAGATCAGTGTATTGCACTTCAGTTAATTGACCTTACTCCTAATATTGTACATTTAATTCAGTGTCTCCACATTAATTATAATAAAAGTTGATATCTGTGTGAATCACATATTCTGTCTTAGTTTTAGGCTGAGTTCTTCCAATCACTTCCTGATTTTGAGCTTCTTTTATGAGAAATATTATGCAAGTGTGAAGTTATCTTTCAAAACCTTCTGTAGTCTGACCTGACTATCAACTTTTCATATTCTTTCTCTCTCTCCTGTATTAGATGGCATGGGCAGAGTCCTTGCCCAAGATGTTTATGCAAAAGACAACCTACCACCATTCCCAGCTTCAGTAAAAGATGGCTATGCTGTCAGAGGTAAATGCCAACAGTTTTGACCATGAGGTGACATTTTAAAAGTTGTTTATGTATACTATATGGAACAGCAGGTCCAGTTGTGCCCAAAGCCAGCAGCAAATTAGTCACTGTTGTAATAACATTGTTTCAAGCTTGTTAATATTTGTTATTAATAACTCTGTAAAGATGCAATCTTTCAGGGGTTCCCACAAGTTCCCAAATTCACTCATCCAGTGTAGAACAAGAGGAGCAGTGGAGGTGATTGTTGCCTTCCTGCTCTGCATTTTTGCTAGACAATTTTTTGAAGAGGGAGGGGAGGAGGCTGAACAATATCAGGATACCTTGTGGCTTGGCCACTCCAGTCTCTTCCCTTTCCTGTCCCACCAGAATGTCCTCTACACCTTCTCTCCAAGGTTGTTTTCTTGACCTTGAACAGCAGCCAGTGCAATTCTCTGTGGCAAGGCCAGAATGCTGTCTCCAACCATGGAGCTCAAAATCCGGACTATCCTATGGTTCCTCAGACAATGACCAGGGACCACAGGATAATTCACTAAAACTATACTTATTTGAGATTTGCAAGCTCTATTGCTCTTATTTGTCTGTTGAGGGATTTATGATTTTGGAACTAAAGGGGAGGCAAACATCCTGCTTCTCCTATTCTGTAAATAATGCATATTTTTGCATGACTGAAATATATATAACTTTCAGTTATATTGATGTGTATAGGATGCTGCAAATAAATTTGTTTTAGTTTTAATTTCTTAGTACGACGTATTACAATCCTTCTGTTGTCCTTCTATTGTTATGTTTGCTGTCTTGCTGCTAACCATAAGGATGTCAAAGTATAAATGTTATGAAAGATGTGGCTGCTAGAGCTGTTAGTTTAGGCAAATGTTCTTCAGATTCGAAACTATTTTAGTGCAGAAAGCACCAACAGAAGAGAAATAAGTTGTATCAGTGTACACCAAAAAAGTTTTCTCTTAATTGTTTTTGAGTGTGACCAGGGTACAGACTCTACTCTGGAATTCTTTCAAAGTTTAGTAACAAAAAGAGAACCACAAATCCACTTTTTCTTGTTGTGCCATATGATTTCAAGTATCTCAGAAACATGTAGATTTAGAACCAGAGTTGAAACCATTTACCAGCCAGATATGCTGAAGCAGACTGCAGTAGAAGAGACAAACAGAAAATTTGTGTTGGTAGTAACCAACTTGAGGGTTATACATGTTTTGTGTTGTTTTGTTTGACTTAATCCAAGTAAATACACATACATCTGTACAGTTCTGTGAATCATACACTAGATCTTGTTTTGGGCACAAGGAAAGACTAAGAACTCCAGAAAATTTCCATTATGTATTCCCCTCTTACTCCAGGAAAGCACAGATGTAATATTATGTAAGTTTCATGTTTCAGTCATGAAACTGATCATGGCTCATGAAATTCTTAAGAATGCTTAGAGTATAAAACTAGACTATCATACAGTTTTTTTAAAAAAAAAATCCCTATTACAATTAATCTAATGCAAGACAAATATATCATACTAAAATCCATCATCTCCCAGTTAATGATTCCATTTCAGCTTTCCAAGAGAAATAAAAATGTAATTTATTGCTGTGTACAGTTCCACCGGCTTGCCGCTATTTAATATTCATGTTGGACTGGGGCTTTAAGAGACCCAGATTCTAGTCCCCACTCAGCCATGAAGTTCACTAGGTCTCAGCTTAACCTACCTCACAGTGTTATTGTAAGGATAAAATGGAGAGGAAGACAGTCTTGTACTCCTCCTTGGAAAGGCCAGATGTAACTGTAACAAATAAGTGCACATAGCAGGATTGTGACACTGTTTATCACTGCTGGGTATGGAATACTTGTCAAGTCATTGGAAGTGCTAGATGTAGTGCTATTATCCAGTGCAAGTCTGTGCAGGCAGGGAGTGCCAATCTATTTTTCCTAGCTAGGCTGCTTTAAATAAATAGTACCCAGATATAACCCCCCTTGCCCCCTTTGAAATGTGTTGTGCCTTCCCCAGCCTCCCATGAAGGTCTAGGACAGGGGTGGGCAATTAATTTTCCTATGGGGCCACATGAGAAACTTTGACAGTTGTTAAGGGCCGGACCAATACACTTACAACTCTGCTCAATATATATCTCTATAAAAACAGTAAATGAAACATTACAATGATACAATGAAAATGTGGAGCACAGAACAACACTATTTAATGAATATTCACAAAAACATTAACATTACATGAAAAGCAATAAATTCAATTCAATTTAGCAGATCCTTCAAGATAAAAGCAGTGCAGTTGTATTGCTTGCATCTATATTACAACGATATATATTTGCATTGACTTTTACTTTGCCAGTGACCTCATACGGGCCAGTCAGGGTCAGCCATCAGGCCGGATGTGGCCCGCGGGCCATACAATGCCCAGGTCTGGTCTAGGATATGGCAGTGGAGCTGTATTGGAGGAGATTGCAGGTGCTGTAAGGAATGGCTGATTCTGCTTTCGCACTGCAGTTCTCCTCACCACATCCCAGGCTGTATCAGCTATTACAGATTTTCACTGCTTTTTCCACCAGACATACTTTGAAAGCCGTGGCATAAATTATGGGTCAATTCTAAAATGATTTTTTGCATTATTAGATCAACATGTTTATTTTACTGTATATATTTTAATTGTCATTGTTTTAATGTATTTTGTATTCAATGTTGTAAGCCGCCCCGAGGCCTTGGCAAGGGGCGGCATAGAAATGTTTTAATAAATAAAATAAATAAATAAATAAATAAATAAATAAATAAAACATGTATGCAATATTCTGTGCTTTGTTCAGTCTGTAAAATTAGTAATAGATAAGCCTCAGTAAACAAAATCCACAAGAAATGTCTGTGCTAAGAAATTTTAGAAGTGGATTTGGAGTAAAATGCTCAAGCCATTTACATACAGCAAGATAAATGATATATTTGAATAATATTTTGGTATACTATATTGCATTGTGTAACTAGCAATTTCATATGTGTTTACAAGAAGTATATGGAGTCAAGATGAATAGTAAAATTCCCATTAATGCCTGTCTTGTGTACAAGTTACAATATTTTTGCTTTTGTATGTTCTCACAGCTGCTGATGGACCTGGGGATCGTTTTATCATTGGGGAATCCCAGACTGGTGAGCAAGTGAGTACAACATCTTTTCCTTTTTCCTTTTTTATTAGCCATGAAGGGAATGTTCTTGTATAGTAAGTTGTATGTATTGAAGTCACTTTTGGAAAAAATATGATTTGTGATTATTCAGTTGACAGTACGTGTACTAAAATCTTAGCATTCT
This sequence comes from Varanus komodoensis, assembly GCF_004798865.1. NCBI lineage: Eukaryota > Metazoa > Chordata > Lepidosauria > Squamata > Varanidae > Varanus > Varanus komodoensis. The sequence continues at coordinate 14,125,901 of NW_025335761.1, forward strand.
ACAACCAAATGTGATGAAAACCTCCTTGGAAACCCCAAGGATAGGAACCTCAAACCTCCCAAGAACATTTGGTTAAAAAAATGTGTAGTGTATTTTTAAAAATCAGTTTTATTTCTATAGTGTCCTTGGTGCTCTCAGAGTTTGTCACTACTAATGTTGCTGCTTTAATCAGCTTTCCTGATGCGTTTCAGCCAACCCAGACTGTAATGCCTGGTCAGGTAATGCGAGTTACAACTGGTGCCCCAATACCTTGTGGTGCTGATGCCGTGGTGCAAGTCGAAGACACAGAACTCATCAGGGAATCAGATGATGTGAGTGATAACTGAAAAAAAAAAATCCTCTTTTGTGACAGTAGCACAGTTCTCAATAGTCATTCAGTAGTGTAAATCCTAGAAATGTGAGTGTATATACTTGAATACAAATGTGAAACAATGAACAGTTTGTACAATTTTACTATTCTGCCTACATTGAATTTATGTAATTTATTTTTGGTTCTTCCTTGATTGGTTGGAAGAGGGGGATGAGTAGGACTGAGGACAGATATGTTGAAAGAAATCTGGGATTTTTATTTATTTGTTAGATTTATATCCCACCTTTTTTCTTCTTTGATGAACCCAAAATGGCTTAAATCATTTTCTTCCTCCTGCTTAAAATCTTATCCCCACAACAACAATCCTGTGAGGTAGGTTGGGCTGAGTGTCTATGACTGGCCCAAAGTCATTCAGTTAGCCCCATGACTGAGTGGGGATTAGAAACCAAGTTGCCTGAGTCCTAGTCCCGTGCTCTTAGCCACTACATGACACTGGCTCTTCAGAAGGCAGCTGGAGTTCAGCTGTACCTGCTGTACCCTTCAAATTCATTTATCATCTATTTAATAGGTCTCTTTGGAGAGTACCAATTCAAGGGTTAAATGATTATCGCACAGTTAAGAGAAACAGTCTTGTTCCTTTGGGATCCATTAAAGATACATTTGTTAAAAATTTGCAACATTTAAAAAACTAATTTATTAATCAATAATGGAGTTGGAAAACCTGGTCTTAACCTCCAAACTCTGCCTAGACCACATTCTCCCTAGGCCACATCCACTCTTTAACTCTGATCCAGATCCTTGCCATTATTTACTGCTGCTTGCCTGTGGTACCCCAGTTACAAAACTGATGGAATGAACCATGAAGAAACTGAGTTAAAAAGAATACCTTTTTTTCATTGCATACTGAGCAAAGAGTGGCATCTATAATTCCACCCACTTTGAGGTCTGGTTCTTCCCACTTTGAGCTTTGGTCAGACCTACTACTGGAATGCAGATAGATTGCAACAGGTTTTATCCCCATCCCCATTAATCAGTTTAGAATAAGAGTATGGTTGTATTTTTTTAATCACTTGGTTGACAGTTCTGCTACCAGTTAATGACTGAGAGAGAGAGAGAGAGAGAGAGAGAGAGAGAGAGATCTTTTCCCTGAACTTTCAATTTCATGTATCATGATTACTGAGCCAAAATGTAAGCAGTTATAAATGTGAACCTTACTGTTCCAACAACACCCTCCTTTTCTCAATGTTTATGTTTACCATGCTAATTTTTAAAGCAATTACAAAAGACACTCCATAGTGGGTGGAGTGTCACTTTTCTCCAACATATTAGATTCAAAGTTTAAAGTATCATCTTACAGACTTTTAAAGCACTGGCAGCACCATTTAGTGGGACTTCCCACCCGCCAAAGTCAGAATTACAGGCACCTAATGGAAAGCAGGAAGAGTGTGAAGACATTGGCTTCCTCCCACCCTCAAAAGCACTTAGCTGATTTCAAATGTCCAAGCATTTAACTCCTGCTTGTAGGAAGGAAGAGCTGAAAGATCTCTGGGATCTCAATCCTCATCCCTGGAATGCACCACCCCTCATACTGGCTGCAAACAGAGGTGTGCGGAAAGTGTGACAAAAGTGTGCAGAAAATATTGTGCCATTTGTAATATTGGAAGGATGGCATTCCAAAAGTGGAACCCCAGCTCTGACCTCAGAACATTTCTCCAAGGTTGGAGCTGGGGCTTTGATTTTTACTATGGCCATCTGGACAGCATCTATATTCATGTATTCAGTTCCTGTGCTATTCAATAGCTGAAGTTCTCTGGACAGTGAGCAACAAGAATAAATAGAATAAAATAATATAGATTAAAAAATAAAGCATCATAAAACAGCTTCCATATAGCCATATAGATCCTACCCAAGCTTGGAAGCTAAGCAGGGTCAGGCCTGGTTGAAATCTGGATGGGGGACTTAATATTGTGAACCACCCAGAGAGCTTTAGGCTGTGGGAAGTATAGAAGTGTTGTTGTTGTTGTTAATAATAATAATGCATTTAAAAATCAAAACCATATTTAAAACCACATTTTAATAACTGAACAGCTAAAACTAGACCATGACAAAGAGACTGATTCAAAGTTCCACACCTTCACATCATTCCTCTCATGCCCAGTTGAAAAAAATCCAGAGTATGTGGATGTGTCAGGATGATTGCATGTTGGTATAGTCCCATGGTTGTCATGCAGTTCATGAAATCCTAAAACCACCTAGATAAGATAGTCTTGGCTTGGATTGAAAGCAATTCTCAAAACAAGCAGTCTGAGAAACTCCAGCATCACAACCAAGGCCACCTCTGTCAGCCCAGGTAGGAAGTCTGTTGAGCAGTGGGGTGGGTGGAACTGCTGGCCTAACTCCAGATGCAAGCACTCTAAACTAGTAGTCAGATAGGCCCAAACAGAAAGAAAGAATTACTGTTGACCATAGCAACACCCAGTCTCCAGACCTTTGACCTTCTTTGATGCTGAACCAAGTACCACTCTGGGCATAACTTGTACAGACAAGCAGCTATCTGTATGTACACCCAGGTCTCAGTGAGGTGTGGTAGATCAGCTATTAAGTCATGGATGAGGGAGGTCTTGCTCTGGACTGATGGCAGTCAGCCCAGGGAGATCTTTGATTTTTGTTTGTTCGTTTGTTTTTGTGCTTTTGCTTGTTTGTTTTCCTTTCTCCTGCTCCTCTGCTACGAAAGATCTCATTCATAGTGCTTAAGGAAATATCTAAAATTACTTGTGTTACCAAATATGAAGCTATGTTGTTTCCTTAAATTCAGGGCACTGAAGAACTTGAGGTACGCATTCTGGTTCAGGTTCGACCAGGCCAAGATATTAGGTGAGTGAAATGGTTGTCATCATCTCTGCATTTTAATTTTAAAGAAGAGCAGTCAGCTTAATAGTACAGTTGGGACTAGTACTTTCAGAATTCATCCCCTTGACATTCATGGACTTGCTTTCATGCTCAGCCTAGTCCTGCAAAGCAAGCTGAGCCAAGAACAAGTCCACAAAAGCTTGTTGACTCCTGCTTACCCACCAGCAACCTTTCTCATCACCTGCACTGGCCCAAAGAGCAGCAGACGGTCACAGAAGAAGGGCACTGCAAGTGGCCATGCCAGGCACTGCTCCTACTGACCTACCTTCTTTCCCATCCAGTATGACTAGCAGTGACAGTGCCAGGCACAGAAAAGGGGTGCTGTGGCAGGCAACTAAGCTTCTTCTCTGCTCAGTGCAGGCAACAGTGGTGGCCCCAGGCACAGAAAAGGGGTGCTACTTGCACAGCGTGTGGGCCTCAATTCCTGCTGAGTGCCCCATGAATACTGGGTGCATTTGCCAGGAACTTGGACTTGGGACTGCTGCAAAACAGACCAGAGTCCAGGGAGACAACCCAGGGAATCCAATGGATTTCTTCCCCCAAACACATTTCTCTCACATACCCGTCTAGTACAGGGATAGACAACTTCTACCCCTCTGGACATTCTGGCCTACTACTACTCTAATTCTTCACCATTGCCTATGTTGGCTAGGGGTGATGGGAGCTGTCAGTCAAAATATTAGGAGGTCTACAGTTTGCCCATCCTAATCTAATATAAATAGCTTTTGAAATTTGATCCAGGTGTCAGATGTAAATGGGATTTGCGTGGTTCCTCAAATCAGGTTGATGAAACTCCTGAACCAATGGTGGTTTCTGACAGTTGTTTGCTTCAAGGATAGCGTTCTGCGGAAACTGACCAATCAACCTGGAAGTTGTGATGCAGGGAGGAAGGGACACAAATCAAGGCTAGGTGGGTGTTCAAGGCAGAGCAGAACAATTTAACAAGCTAATGGAAAAAGTAAGTGAAGAAGAACATAGGTGAATGGGACAGACAGTTGGAGGGAACAGTCAGAGAAGAAGCAGGTGAAGGATATAGTGAAACAGATGAAAGCAACGTAACAGAAGCATGAGATTAAAGAAGTAGCACCAGTATGAAGGTTCAGTAGAAACAAGTGGAATGGGTAAGAGTGGGAAAGGGTAATTATAAGACAAAGTAATTATAAGCTTCACTGGACAAGGAGAGACTCAGGATATTATGGAAAAAGGGTTAGCCAGTCACAACACTGATCAGAACCCTTGGAGGGAACAAAAATGGAAGAACTGCTGGCAAGTTCATAGAGACTGGCTAGGAGAAGTTATAGGTGTAAAACCTTTGTCTGCCCTTACTTTCCTGAGGCCCACAATTCCCACAGTTGGTTCAGAATAAAGTACAGGTTGGAATCCTAGGAAGCCTCTTCCAGAAGAAAACTTGAAGTGAAATGAAACTAATAAAATGAAAATAAACCCCTACCAAGTGAACAGACTCTTCCAATCAGACATTGGTAGCCATCTTTGTCCTAAGGAACAATTTTTGTTTCCTGATTATGTTTAGTATAATAAATTGAGTGCACTGGCATGGTGCCAGCTTACCAATATAGCACTTATATTTGCTTATCAGAAAAGGATTAATTGCCCCTCCCATTGGAGGAGCTTACATAGATATTGGTTTCTTGTTGGTAATCTGTCAGCTAACTTGAGTCCAGTTGTTTTTGTTTTTGTTTGTGGTGTATTTTCAGACCTATAGGCCATGATATTAAAAGAGGTGAATGTGTGCTCGCCAAAGGAACCCATATGGGTCCATCAGAGATAGGTCTTCTAGCAACTGTTGGAGTAACAGAAGTTGAAGTTAACAAGTTTCCAGTGGTTGCAGTAATGTCTACAGGGAATGAAGTAAGTCATCTTCAGCAACCATGATAGTTGTATCTTGGCTACAATTTGTACCAACTCTTTAAAGGCTGTTTTGGTAAAGCAGTATTTTTATGTCTACTTTCACAAGATACTGTAAAAGTGCTGTATTTGTATTATATGCATGTACCTTACTGCACAACTAAAAAGTAATTATTGTCACTGAAAAGTTTAAAACTAAAACAAGCAAAGTCACTTGATCATAAGGTAAACTGTTAGAACAATCAATGGCTGAGAAAGTGACATAGAAACAGAAATAGAGAGAGTCAGAAGGTGTCTCCCAGGCCATCTAGTCTGACCCCCTGGTCCAGCTGGCTCTGCTCACAACATGCCTACCATGTGCATGTCTAGCCTATCCTTGGGCACCCTCACCAATATTGCCTCAACCACCTCCCTTGGAAGCCCATTCCATACCCTTGGGATCCTAACTGTCAGGAAGTACTTCCTGGCATCCAAGTTGAACCTTGGTTCCCTGAGCTTTGCTCCATTGGAGCATGTCCTGCCTTCCTCTGCAGGGGAGAACAGGTCTCTACCCATCTCCATGTGACATCCCCTCACATACCTGTATGTCGCCAACATATTCCCTTTGAGTCTCCTCTTCTCCAGGCTGAAGAGACCCAGTTCCCTCAGTCTCGCCTCATACGGCATCCCCTGCAAACCGGCCACCAACCTTGTGGCCCTACGCTGCACTGACTCTAACCTGGCTATATCCTTCCTGTAACAAGGGGCCCAAAACTGAACCAGAATCGTATAGAGTGGTAGTGATACCTCTCTCGATCTAGAAACCACGCTTCTGGCTATGCAACCAAGGGTTGTCCTCTTGACCACCGCATAACACTGCTGAATCATGTTTAGTCTGCAGTCAACCAGTACCCTGAGATCCCTTTCACAAGTGCTGCTCTCCAGCCACTTGTCCCCTAACCTGTACTTACGACACCCATTCCTATACCCCAAGTGCAAGACCTGAAAGATTTGGAACACAGTACACAGATTTTCTTCATAGAACATTGTGGTGTAAGTTAATGCAGTGTCATACAAGCTGACCTTCACTTATTCAGCAGGACTTCCTATGCTCTTTTCCTACTGCATCCTCCTCACATCTGCCTTCTAGTGGCCCCAGCTCTCTAGAGCAGATTTGGAAGGCACATAGGTATAGGAAGTATCCATTCCACCTTTAGTGCCTGTTCTGGACACAAAGTTGCTGCTACGAACCATAGCAGATGTTCAGATTAGAAAGGAAAAGATTGATAGATACTGAAATTATGAGTGAGAAAGAGTAGAAAAATCACTGGGAAAGGGTAAGGCATTGCATAATTTGGAAAAGACACCTTAGAAAGTTGTGTTTGTGCAAAACATGCAAAATATTTACAACAAAAACATTTAGGTTTTTCTTTTCTTCCCACAGTCCTCTCCCCAGTTTTCCCGCAGGTTTCCTCAATAGCATCTTTTCACTTTTAAGAAGTTGCCAATTTATTTTCTTTCCAAAAGCTGAGACCCAGCCCAAACAGCATCTTAATTGTACTGTTCTACCTGTTTTATTTTCTGGGGAATTCTCAGGCTTGGATTTTTGTAAATCTTTAAGAAAAGAGAATTATTGAGAGGGCAGCAATGGTGATGTTCACAGATGTTATAAACAAGAATTTGCTCACAGTCTCAAAAGATTGCTCTCATGCCCAGGAGTCTTAATGTTTTTGTAAGTGTGCATCATCCAATTCACATTCCTAAATAGTTTTTGTCCCAACTTGTATATCATACTAAACCATGATTTAGTGCTGTGTGCAGAAGCTGGAACAATCCTGAACATGTCTTGGGCTCTCACAGTGTCCCCCTCTTGTCTTATTTCTGTATATGGCTGGGATTTCAACATTCACTTTCCCTGAATCTAGGCCTGTTTTATCTGAAATGAGGGACCTTGTTTACAATAAAATCTGTTTAGTTTAACAAACCAGCTTCAGAAATGTTTTTTTCCCCTATAGCTATTAAATCCTGAAGATGACCTGTTACCAGGAAAGATTAGAGACAGTAATCGTTCAACTCTTCTAGCAACAATTCAAGAGCATGGGTACCCAACAATCAACTTGGGGATTGTGGGAGATAAGTATGTACCACATTTTAATAATTCTTCATTTTATCATAATATTGTTACTATTTTAAATATCTGATAGTATTGCCATATCTTGTCTTTTTAAGCAGAGAAGACATTAAAAATTGACTGTAGCAATTTATGTTCTCTCTGACCAGCATATTCAACATGAAACACATGGATGCTGGATGCTCAAGGGCCAAATTCCATTTTGGAGAAGCTCTCAGGGTTTCCATTCCATTGATAGGTGAAGCTGAAGGCAAAAGAAGTAGGGCCACTACACCATACAGGACTGCCAATTTCTGAAAAGTTGGGGAAATATAAATTAGTCAGGGAAAATCAGTTGTGTGCTTAGGATATATTTGTGTAAAAGACTTTTTGAGATAACACTGCAATAGGATGATCTGTTGGAGTAGAGAAGCAGTAGTATGGCAAGTATAATGTAATGATGCTCACATATTTTGTAATACAATTATGTGATCTTGAAAAAGTTTATTGGCTGTTGGTTGTTAACAGGAAAACAGAATAAAATGAGCTGGCATATGATAACATTTTATTTTGGAGAAGCTGATAAATTTCTTGCAACTGGACAATTTGTGCATTCTTCATTTAATTTGAAAATAGGGCTGTTTTGGTGGGATCAGCCATTATTTCTTCTAGCCAACGCAGAGTCCAATCCTGCCGCAATACAACTGTATTCTCAGCAGTAAAAATGAGATTGGTTTATAATTGGACATTATAAACAGCTCTTTGGAAATGTTGGTCAGTGTGTGGTGGTGGTGGGGATTACATTGTTTTGTTTTAAGTTTTTGTAAAAGAGGCATTAAGACTCATGACTTTGTTAACTTTAGCACAGACCTCATCTCTCTACTTCTGTGAAAGAAAATTACAGGATTTCTGTCCTGGAGCAAATATTAAAAGTTCACTTTACATTTTGAAAAGAGAAAACATAATAATCTACAAAAGAAAGTCCATCAACCCAATTTTCTAAGATGTTCAAGAAAATAATATATTTTTCAATTACTTCAGTATCCTAATCATGTTTCTTGTAGGCCACTTGGTTGTATTAGCCTGAAGCTGATGGAAGGCTTTGATGTCCATGAAGTATAAGTGGTCTAAGTCTCTGCCCATAACAAATGACACAAACTTAACAGTAACTCAGTGACAGGCAACTCCTTCTCTTGGAGGCTGGATTTGGAACAACATTTTGAAGATTGATTTTGAGATGATAGTTTTTAACATGCAAAAACTTCATGCTGAGTTTGCATCATGGCTATCACCAGCTGCTGAAGACAAAAATGAAGGTTATTGTAAATGTGTGCTACAAAACCTTTGGACTAAGTAATATAGGATTAGAGTTGTACAGTCACAAACACAAAGACCATATATCAGAAAATTCAATTGAAAATTCAATTGAGTCAACAATCTGTTGTGATACTTTCACATTACAAGGCCAGAGTACAAGGCCAAGGTGTAAAAGCAACAGGGAGGAAGGGAGAACCACTGAAAAAATATTCAAGATGATCAAACATACAGAGAACTACCTGCCGCACAAACCAGTATGGCTTCCTGTGTAATCGCAGAATATGTTATGACAGCAGATTCCCTGTGGGCTTTGCAAACAGTGATGAAGAAGATGTCATGTATCTCTTGCAACAACATTCAAGTGAATCTTGTCAGCAAAATAGCCCATCTTAGAAAAACAAAAGCAGTATATACTGTAATTTTTGGCTTGACACAATACTTACAAGCCCTTTTTCTGAAACAACTGCAGTGCCAAATGATTATCTGTTTTAAAGAAGTTCTGAATAAGGTGTTTCAAAGGATCAGGTGGATTTTGTGGTTCATTCAGACTTTTCGAGAAGGCTTATTTTCTTCATCACTTAGAAAATTACTACCAGTGTCTATAGATGGGCCACACATAATCACCTCCCTCCCCCCCACCCCCACCCCCACCCCATGTAAGTAAGGGAATGAAAAGGACTTGATTGGCATGCAGCCTTCTTGTTATACATGTTATACATTTAAAACAGGATTGCATACAGTGAAATTGGATCTGCATTTGGATTTGTGCAACATGTCCTATCTGTTCAAAGATTCCCCACCTAGGCAGGTGTCATAAACTGCTATATCTGAAGCACACAATTTAGTGGAGGCTTTGCTCCACTAAAATGTTTGGAGAATAGTACATGTCTTGATAGGGATAGCCTGTATTTGACAATATCAAGAAGTTCATTTGTTGTTATGTGCCATTAAGTTGTCTCCAATTTATGGTGACACTGTGAATGAGTGCCCTTCAAAATGTCCTGTCCTTGACAGCCCCATTCAGCTTTTTGTACACTCAAGGCTGTGGCTTCCTTTATGAAATTAATACATTTCATAGTCAATCTTCTTCTTAAGCTTTGACTTTCAATAGCATTATTGTGGATTATTATTTATTATTACTGTGGATTATTTGATTTCCCATAGCCGCATTATTATTATTCCATAACATTATACTCCAGTGAGTATTGTCCTCTAATTAGATTTATTTATTTATTTCCTTACAGCTTTATCTGTTTTCAGCTTACAAATGCTGAAAACAGCATACAATAGATAAAACAATTAAAGCAGATAAAATAGATCAAACAATAAAACAATAGATAAAACCGTATGATAAAATGTAAATACACACATGATAAATGCAACCAGTAAGTTTTAAGTATATAAAATTATAAATTAAATGAATTAAATTAACCAAAAGTTTCTTTGAACAAAACATTTTTCAATGGGCATCTGAAAGAAAAGCAAGTTGTTGCCAGCCATATGTCTCAAAGTATGGCAACCAAAGAAATATGTAGCAGTACAGCTTCCACGCAGTAAGTCTGGAAGTTGAGTAGAAAACGGCAATCCCCTTTCAATTTCAATCTACTCATGAAATGAAAAATTGTGTTTGTGAGAAAATTGCTGGATATTTTGAAGCATTTCTACAGAGATTTCAAAACTAAAAGCCATTGGCGCCTTTTTTGAATGAAAAACTTAATGAGGTAATAAGGAAATTAATGAGCTGGTGCATAAAATCCAAAAAAGCTGCAAAAATTGTCACTCAGATCTCAGCTATGAACTTGAAATTATCTGAGAACTTCCTTAATAGAAGAAAGCAAAATTGGTTTTACAGCAAAAAAGCTGTTAAAAGAAACTTAATTAAGTGAACATCAAGTGGCAAGGTTTTCCCAAGAATATTGAAACATGGTAATAGCAGTTGTGGAAAATCTGGTTGAAGTTCAAGATAATTCGTGGCTTATTAACACTGAATCCTACTATCATTATATAGAAACCAAATGTTGGAATCACCAGAATAGAGACTGAACTTCAGCATGCAGGAAGAGTCAGTGACAGGACAGCTAAAAATTAAAGGAACAATCACCATTTAATCCACAGCTGCCCACAAGGGGTTCAGGGCTCAGTTTCAAGTATATACTGCAAAAAAGAAATTGGATTGGAAATACCATCTTACAGTGGTATTTCGATAATGAACAAGGAATTCTGTGGAGTGTTGTAAACCATCCTCTTTCACAGTAACATTTTCAGTTGCAAGTGGATTTTCAGTTTCTACATTGATGTTGATAGAAAATTTACATGATGAAACTGTTGTCTTATCACTGACAGGTGTATGATATTGTCCCAACTTCTGGAGGACTCAAATCTATTGTAATTAATAGGAGTATCTTGCATTTGGTCAGATGTGTTTATACATGGCACATGGAGTATTTTGCAATTAAACACATTAAGCAGTGAGAAACCTAAAATAAAGGAAGAAACTTGAGGGAGAACATGCCTCTAAGATGAGCCCCTGTACCAGAGAACTAGAAAATGTTCACTGTAACTCAGATTTTTAAAAAGTTATCCAGGAAGTTACCAGCTGGTTAGTTCTGGGTAAATTGGTTGAAAACATTATTAATGATAGAGTCAGTAAGCACATAGGGGAGCAAACCCTGCTTAAAAAAAAAAAGCATCAACGCAGCATCCACAAAGGTATGCCCTAGTGCATGGCTGTCATGAAAATGACTAACTGCATGCTAGGAAAGGAATTGAATTGGGAAAGAAATTGAAAATAAAACTGCCAATATCAAACTGCCCTTACACAAATCTATGGTGCAACTGTACTTAGAATATTGTGTTCAGTTCTGGTTACACCTGAAAAAGGGCATTGCAGAATTGGAAAAAGTGTAGAGGACAACTAAAATGATCAAGGGGGTTGGAGCAGTTCTCCTATGCACAACAGTTGGAATTGTTTAACTTAGAAAATAGGGAAATAAGGGGAGGCATGACAGATGCATTCGAAATTATGTATGGTGTGCAGAAAATGGAGAAGGAGACATTTTTCTTGCCATAATACTAGAGGAATTAGTTTGAGGAATATTTTTGGGTGTGGAAATCCATTGCATTTGCTCGGCTCAGCTTCCTGGACTCCAGTCTGCTTTGCACCATCTGAGTGGGCTTGGTGGGTTTGAGAAGAGGGTGTAATAACTTGGGGGTGCCACTGTTTTCAAGAATCTCTTTCCACTGGCAGGCCCCACGGTGTTCCCAAGGTCTTTTATTTGTAGGCAGATCAAGATGGCATATTTATTTGCTACATTTATATAAATATAAAATATTTTAAGGTATCTAGTAAATAGAAAATTTTAATGTTTTTATTTACAAAATTACATCATCACATTATAATCAGACCACCGTTCCTGCATTTTCTTATTCACATTTGTTATATTTTAGGACTTTTTTGCATTTGATATCTTTAGATAAATTGAAGCTTGGATGTAGAGAAATATAATTTATACATTTTGCAGCAGAATTTAATTAAGATCAGATGTCCACTTTTAGGAGTATTTCTGGGTGTTCCTGGAATAGATTTTTAGCTGACTGACTGAATCCTGAACATAAATCTGTTCCTGCTGAGTGTCATCTACCATTACTGTATTACTTTTGCTGTTTACTTCTTGCTTATATATAAAAATGTGTTCCCATATGTAGCCTAGCTCTTAAAAGAAACTGTTTTCTCACCTTGAGGGAAATCTCTGCTGATATCCCACGGAAAGTAAAATGCCATTTTGATTTGCAACATATCTAACTTGTATAGTCGAATTCAAGGGACAAGGTTTTTTTTTTCTTCATTGAAAAGTGATGATTTGTCATATGTATTTTTACATTAATTATTTCTGAACTGACTATGCATCTTCAGTATAACATTCAGACCTTAAACATTCAGTGAAGATAGTTTTTAAAGCTACTATTGTTAATATACCAATTTTTTATTACTATACCTGAATTGTTTCAAGAAAGCTTCTGTTTTTGTAAAGGACTGCCATTCATCATGTTGTGGTTTTTTTAATCTATTTAATGTTATGCTTGACTTTCAGAAAGGTAGAGATGAATTAGATGTGAATTAGATCATGCAAACAGAATGCACCAGTGAATCTTATAATTGTTTTATGAAATATTTGCTCACTGTCTTGTTTAGCTAAGATCAAATGTTTTTTTCTGAAATCAGATTATTGTCGCTTAAGTTAAATATACAAGACGATTAACATCCACATGGTTCATTTCTCCAAAATCGTCTTTATTTCCAGATGTGCTGAATAGGTACTAAGAATTATACCCATGAGCATTGTCCCACTTAATGTCTCTAAGACTGCAAGCATTGGTACTTTTTCCTGGGAGTAAATCCCATTGAAATCACTGGTGCTTACTTTTGAATAGAAATGTATAGATTGGACTATCAGTTTACAGTCCTAAAATGACTAACTTGAGATTAAGTAGTAGTGAACATAGTAACTGTTAATCTCTATAGCCACTGACTAGAAAGGGTTATGTTAGGTAGCCTCCCATTAGCAAAAAGAACTCTGCCGAGGAAGATGGCAGAGCCAGTAGGGCTCTGGATTGTACATTGGCTCCACAGCATATCTTGTATTGCACTCCCTTTTAACTTTTGTGGAAACATGCACAAATTTTGCTATAAAGATGTCTAATATTTTGATATATTCAAACCATCTTATTCTAATGCATTTTATGATTTTAAAGCATCAGATAACACTTCAAAAAAGTTTGTTCAGGATCCTAAGATGCAGTTCATCACTTAATATAGCTATATCTATATATCTATTGGAGGAAATAGAAAACGAGAACAAGTGAGACTTGAAAACCAGATATTTCAGCTTCTTTCTTCTTCAGCAGCTGAATATAAAACCGACCAGCTTGCTACATTATGTGTTCAGGTTGTTGGATCACTGTAGCTACATACTGGCCTTTCCTTATTGATTAATTTTTATTTAAATGATTTATATCCTATCCTTGTTCACAAAGAAACTAGGTTTACTGACAACATATATAAAGTACACCATATTATTTATTATTGAAATCATAATAAAATCACAAATATATAATAAAATACAAGAAAGCCATCAATGTAATCAATTAAAAATAAAGCACTTTTCCTATAAATCCAAAAGCTTGCTCAGATGCATATTTTTGTCAAAGTGCCCCTTTAAATTTTAAATCGGTGTGGAAAACAGGTGAATCACTGCTTGAAGAGAGTTCCATCACCAAAGTGCTACCACCAAAGAGCTTCTGCTATATCCAATAGCCTTGTGGTCCTATTATTCAAAAGTGTCACAAATAAGCCTTCCTGGTCAATCTTAAATTCCAGCCTGTTTTACAATTAAAGAAGTGGTCCTTCAGATAATTGGTTCCACAGCTGCTTACTGGTCTCTACATATTAACATCATGAATTGGGGCTAGTACTTTGCTGGTAGCCAGTGCAGAGAGTTCAAAAGTGGTGTGATTTGCTGACATCTCATTGGCTCTGTACACACATAGGCAGCAGTATTCTGCACCAGCTATAGCTTTCAGACCATCTTCACAGTCAATCAGAAAGTTACCACAGCACGGACAACTGCTGCCAAATAATCCCTTTTCAAGAATTGCTCTAGCTGGTGAAAGAGAGGTCTCTAACTGTATTTCTGGCTATCTGTGCTGTCACAAATATGGGCTTTGTCCCTGTTCAGCACCTCTACAAGAAATTTGCACCACTGAGGCTTTTAAGTGGGGAACTCAGTCTAACCTGTCCATATGCCTAGAGGGCGATGCTTATGCTTTTCCCCTCATTACTTCTGAGAGTGCTGCAGCAACACCCGGAAATTGAGAGGGATAGCCCAAGCAAAGTAGAAAGGTGGGTTGTGTGACTGCATGGATGATCACTTGAAGAACTGCAGTTACAGAAAAACAGCCTGTTCTCCTCCTTTAATGGTCTCTGTGCATCACACATATGGGTGATTAGCCAGCTGTCTTGCCAAAGCAGAAAGGGAACAGGAGGGCAAGTCACGTCAAATCAAAGCCTGCCCATCCAAAAGAAATATTCTTCCTCATATGAGGCAGTAATGTAGGCTGTAGCCAAACAGCAACCTTGTGTAGATCTTGAAAAAGTAATTGAGTTGATGACAGTCCGGATAAAATGAGCTTGTACCAACCATGATACCAGTATCAGAGCCAGGGCATAACCAAGTTTAACCATTTCAGTAACCCAACAAGATAGTCACAGTGTTGAAACAAACTACTTTTCTCTGTAAATTAAAAGTCTTTAAAAATTAAGGGGTCTAATGAATATGGAAAAACAGAACTCTTTGCATAGATGAAGTATGAGGGAAGGAAATTCAGCTCATAGTATCAATAGACATTGAAGAAATCAATGAAGAGAAAGGGAAACAAGATTGATTGAAACAGAGGTAGACTATATCTGGAATACCTGCCACTTAAGAGCTTAGGACCAGCAGGTATGGGGATTTGCTTTTGACAGCTGAAGAAATAGGTGAGAAGGTTGATGGTGTGTGTGGGGGGTGGGTGGGTAAGGGAAGTTGATGGGTGGGATATATAGGCAACCTAACCAATGGGTCTAGCTGTAAGGTAGAAAACTCTTTGTCATGATGGTCCTGAATCCAAAACAGTTCTCAGGGACATCTTAAGGGATGGTTTCAAGCAAATCAAGAGTGATCAAGACCCTGATTACTTCACTAAGTGTATGGTCTCTAGGGACTGTTCCCCTAATTTTGCACAAATGTATGAGGAATAATATTAGCTTCCTTGTTCGGTACAATCCTGGGAAGATGAGCACAATTCTACCACCCAAGTAGAAAAGGCAACAGTTGTGTTCATCAGTTGCAGTTTGCTCACTGTCTTCAGACTTAGAGAATGAAGCCCATAAAGCTCCTAGACGAGATTGTTTTTCTGGCAAGAATGATATAATTTTTGTGAATGACTGAACACTCCTCTACTAACCTTCCTATTAGGTCCAGTGCCATAGAAAGTGTTAAAAATCTGGGCTTTATCTGACCATATCTTAGCTATGCATGCCAGGTCAACCCCATCATACACTAACAGATTGCCATGAGGCTGGCACTCATACCCAATGAAAGCAATCACTCCAGTTGACACTACAAAAGTCTTTATTCTACACAATTACAGTCATGTAAGCTAGGAAGGTGTCCTCTCATTTTAACTAAGTTCAACTTACATGGTGTTTTTGTATTCTTCTTGGCCGTCCTTCTAGAGGCGGGGCAATATGACCCCTCTCCTGCGTCCCTCAATCAATCTTGATTCTAATTGTCCCAATCTGCACATGCGTCTGTGGGAACGAGCATCTTCAACCGTTTCATCTACATTATCTCCTAAATTCCCATCCCCCATATCACCTGGTACAATTGCTTCCTCAACAACCTTCAAATTGGTCTCTGTATGCTCTTCTGTTTTGACATCTCCCTGAATTTCCTTATCTCCTGTACTTTCATTCCCATCGACTGTGCAGCTGGGGAGTAAAGCTTGTTCTGCTGGCACCAGAAATACACCTTCATCAATTCTCTGGTTCTCATGGGAAGTTTTCTCCTCTTGTGCACGTGCCAAGGACTCTTCTGAGTCCACAGTATTTTCTTTTCTTTTTGACAAACCACCTTATTTTTAACTTTATCTCAAACTGAGATGTTCTCTTCGGTGTCTGCCGTAATGATAACTTCATATTGCTGGGCACTTGTTACATTCTGAGCAGAATTCTCAGAACAGTACCTTGGAAAACCACACAAGCTGATCTGTATGTTGCTCCAGCAAGAAGCAGATTGAGACTGATTTAAGTGGGGGTCTGGCTTGCTTTAGGCTGCTTCACCCAAGTTCCACAGTGAGTGAGGCTTTGTCTCTTGAAGGAGCCTTGCCTCTTTTAGCAGTCTCAGGCTGCAGTTGTATAGGATTGTCTGTGCTAGACTTTTCATATCTGGAGCTGTGATAGACTTTTCACATCTGGAGTAATCAAGTGTACAAGAACCACACTGCCACCTCTTCTGGATTCTGGCAAGCAGGCCTTTAGAGTCTTCCTGGAAAACTGGGTCCTGGGCAGGTAAAAGCTTCATGACGCCTTTCTGTTAACCAAATCCTTCCTGAACTATTAACTTTGCCTTCTTTTGATGAAGAGAAGTAGGGATCTTTTAAGGATGAAAGTACCTGGTCCATGATACAAGACTTCACCTAATTATAAGCTGCTGTTTTTCATAACCATCAACTCATATTTTTCCATGTAACTTCTCAGTTTTCATAATGAGAAGGGTTGGAATTGTGACACTTCTGACAATGTTAGTAGTGTTGCTGTACTTTATGCTCCGTCTACAATCAGAAGCAGTCATTAAGTTTTATAGTGGGGACATGGGAAATCTGTGCAATGGTTCACTGCATTGGAATGGGCTTAACAGTTCTTCCTGTGTACAATGGGGACACCCAATGGAACAAACTCACCACTCTAAGATACAGCTTTACCGTTACACAGGAGAAGCCATTTCAGATGCTCACAATGTTGTGAACATGACAGATTTCAGCACACTGTGGGCAGTCTCATGGAGTATTACGAGTGAGCTCTCCAATGCACAGAAATGCAGTTTTGTATCTGTGCTATTATGTGTGCACTGCTTGTAGCATTATAATTGTTGGTATGATAGTAACTGAAGTAAAATCAGAAAAGAGAAAATAAAAAGGCATGTGAAATATTTTGATTTGAATATGAAATGCAGCTCTTTGGATCCCAGCCTATCACCAAGAACTCTCAAATATGTAGGGTGAAATAATTCATCACAGAAAGGGCTTTTTAGTAATCTTCCTTAAAAAGACAATCAAGAAGTGTTTTTATTTTTCCACTCTCAAGTACATGTGCTTCTAGGGTTGGGCATTCCCAATTGCTCTGTCTTCAAAATTGTGTTTAACAATATCTTAGCATATTTATGCCATTAAAAGCTCGGTTGAGATAGTGGGAGTGGAATTGGCTGTTACCTTCAGCATTGGACAACTGCTGCTAAAAATGGTAGCCCTGAGTTGAGTTCTCTTCCCCTAATGTGTTTAGTCAACACATGTCATGATGTCAACATGTCATGATGTCATTTTCTTCTGCAGCAGCCCCTTGTTGACTAGAATGCCCAGTTCTACTTTGAACTTCTCCACATGCACACCCCTTCTATCAATATTGTCACAAGAATCTGCTGTTGCACTAAGACTGGGACATTCTAGCAGTAGAATATATAAAGTCCTCCTTTAGTTCATTGATTTTTACTGTGAACGTCTCTCTCTAGATACCTAACATTTGTAAATACAGTATTCAGTACAACACCCCTGTCAAGGACAAGATGCCTCTGTCTCCTCCAGGCTCTTTAATAGTTTCTGAGGACATGATTTAATGTAGTCAGAACTCTAAATTTTTCTTGCTGCTAAACTGGACATCTTTAAATGGTAAAACTGCATTCAATGTATTACATTATTTTGGAAGATGGTTAACATTAAACACTTGAACTACGTGTATCTGAAAAAATGTCAGAGATGAATATGAATTTTGAGAATTTTGTTTAGATTAGTAGATTAATAGATTGTTCCAGTTTGGCTCTGAGGATTTTGCTCTGCCCCCACCACCATCAGTTTGCTCTGTAGCATGTTGAACCAATCCATAAGCTTTTTTAATTGTGGAAATTTGAGGAGGTGGAATTTGTACAAATTGTGTATTTTTAAATTTTCATTGGTGCTCTGTAAGTGTACATGATTGCAAGTCTGCCTGTCTGCTATGTGGCATAGCTACTTTAGAAATACCAAAACAGAGGATAAAATCAAGAAATGCCAAAACAGAGGATAAAATCAAAAAATTCTTTAACAAGTACTAAAAATGGCTCTGCTGGGCTAAATGAAGTAATGTATGGAAAGAATGAAAGTGATGAGGCAATTTCCAGGAGTGGAATATGCCATTATGGAGTTACATTGCAGACAGGCAATATTGCACACTTGTACAAGTTCATCAGTAATAGAATATTTGCACAGATTTTATGATCCTGCTCAAATTGCACAAATTACAGTTTGCACCAGTGATGGCACCCCACCCTAAAAAATGGGTACTATGGCCTACCACTGCTTACCAGAACAGAAATACCGAAGAATTCTGCTAGGTTTAAAAAGAACAGAATTCCCAGTACCATACATCCCCAGAGGTGAACAGAAAGCAATGCTTAAAATGAAATTGAATGACGATATATTTTAAAATATGGAAACAGTAAATTATCTCAACTCTTATTTTGATTTGCTCAATCTCTTCCTCTGAGGCTAGAGAAAGAGTTCCAACTTCCAGTTCCAATCCAGTAATGCATCTCTTGCCCCCAGTCTTTCCATGTTAGGAGATGTCTCCAGAAAAGATAAATGCACATCTTTCCTTGTTAACCACATCCATGATTTCTGAGTCTGAAATTTAACTTTCATCTACCAAGATAATCTTTTCTAATTTTTGGTTCTGTTATCTGTCAAAGCTGTTTTCCCCACATATTGCATTTAGGTGCTCGACCCAGATGAACTCTTGGCAAAAAGCACTCAAGGGTGCTGTCCTGCTGACCAACCTTTTCTCATGCCTCAATAACTGCGGTAAAATTCTTCCCTTGAAAATATCCCTGTCAGGATCCTTGGAGTAAAGTTATAATTCTTCTGATTTACAAAATAGGAGACGACGCTGAAGGGAACAATTACACCACTGTTATTTATTATAGGGAAAGTGTATGTTGAGTATTTGTTCAAGACTGAAGAAATGGTTCAAGTGTTATTGAGGAGTAAGATTAACTTTAGAACAGGCGCTTCCACTGTGAGCCAGTGTCTCAGTCTAACCCACTTAGTAGAGGCATGTTCCTTTCAAAAATAAGGCTGTTTGTGGCATTTATAGATCCAAGGTCACCATTTTACTGAATTTCCCATCAGATCCTGTAAACTAAAGCATTTGCAATTTGAACCCCAGTTACTATACTTGATAAGAATGTGTATTCCAATATCACTGGCCAAATGCATTGTGGAAAAGTCACCCACCTTTCATATTTTCCTTCTATGAGAAAGATTAGATAAAGTTGTGTCCTTTCTCTGACATTTCATTTTTATCTTGCAGACATACCTCAGGCTTTCAGGTGAATTGACTGTCATCCTGCACATTATTTAAAGGCATAATTTATGCAGATAATAAAATTCTGCTCTCAAACTTGGATTGAGCTGAAGTGGACACTGGCTGGCTTTTCTGAGTATTGCAAAGAAAACCAATTAGCCATTAATTATAAGAAAACAAAGGTATTGGTTTTCTCCAGAATGCAAGTAAAATTATTTGCCATTTAGAAAATAATCTTACTGAATGAATAGTTCTATAGTTACTTCAATATTTCTATAAATCAGTCAAATGGATAATCGATAGAGAAAAAGGCCTTGGGGAAAAATGGCTGGACATAGTTATATGGCCATTTTCAATTTGGTTGGTTGTTTTTGTCCCAATGTGGCAAATTGGTCCCTGCAGCTACCCAAGTATGTAAGGCTGCAATAATGTCCCAACTCTTATGTGGAGTTCCAGCTTGAAATGTGGGACTCCATTTCATGCAAAGATGTCTCTCAACTCATTGCATACCTTCATTGGCACTGCACATTTAACAGTAAAGTAATAAAAGCAGTAGGCTCTGCTAGATGTTATCCCAGTTGTAGATAGCCCAGCATGCTAGCTTTGACTCAACACTACATTGGCTGGTTGCTTTTTGTGTGAGGGTCAGGACTGAGTACAGCTTACTTTGTTGGAAGTGCTTTTATATATAGTGGTAGCTTCTGGTTTTGAAATAAGAGTTATTTTCCTTCTACAGTTCAAGAAACCGAGCATGTCTTGAGATCTTAGTGTCTGATAAAGTGAGTTAGTTTCTATACGTACCTGGTGTGCTTTGCTTCTCTTGTTTATGCACCACAGGAAGACTATTGTGAGATTAAGGACTTTCACAGTGTTGTTTTCTGCACAGGGCCTACGCGTACTGAGCCATTACCCATTGTTAGGAGTGTAAGATAACTAATTGTGGAGATCATCTCTTCCAGGTTTGAGGCACAATTTTCAAACTCTTCTTTTGACAGCTGAAACTTTCATTGAAAGCATTTTAGCTGATAGTAAGAAATACCCACTTTTTAGACATTAATATGATAGAAGCAACTTGCAGTAATTGAGAGAATCAACTGGGTAAAATGCCCAAGTGAAGAAATGGACAGTGTAGGACTGATCCAGGATAGCAGATCATTTTCTGTTATGATCTTTAGAGAATTGAGATGGAAGAAAACTGTGATAATTCAGTCCCCGGTGCTCAATCCTGTCATTACTACATTGTTTAATTTCCACATCATATTAACTGTGTATTTCAAAGTGATAATAAGAGGGTTAACAGAGATGGTTGCCAATTTTAATGAACAAATTACAGAAAATTTTTCATAAGGGATTAAGAAATTGCATCAGCAAAAATGAGACTCTAGCAGAGAGATGTATTAAAGTGAAGGTCAAATAAAGCTCTACTGGAATTTCAGTTAAAATAGTCCCTTTATAAGCTTGTTGGGTTATTGGATAATGATTTTTGTCGTTCTTCATTGTAATTGTATTGTTCTAGACCTATCACTTCAGACTGCAGGTAGGGACTCATGATTGAAAGGTTCATATTGTAAAAATGCCTCCACACAGAAAATTGCTATGTCTGAGAGAAGACCAGACTAAAATATTTTTGCCAGACTGTATGGAGGGAAATATTTGCTATGGAGGAGCATTTAATTTTATGAAGCCCCACCACCTGCAGAAGAGATACAGCTCAAAACAAATTTTCCACTTCAGTGTAACTAGGCTATAATAAAATAATGCATGCAGCCAAAATGTTATGCATTACTGATGTGGTTTTACAGAACACATTCCTAGTATTAAGCATTTACTCTGAGTTATTTTAAAGCAACTTATGTAAGCAGTAATCAGTCTGCTAATCTTGTTAGTCTTAACAGCTATTTTTAAAAATCATAGGTAAGAAAGGAGTAATATTTCAAGAAGGAAAGTCTTACAAGACTATTTTTAATCCAAAGGAATTGAGTAGCATTTCATAGATGCATAACATTGGAAGGAATGTGAAGGTCATCTAGTCCAACATTCTGCTCAGTGCAGTCTACAATGCAAGACCCTGACAGATGACCTTGCATCCTCTGCTTAAATACCTCCAGCAGAGGAGTGCCTTCTGTGCTACCCCATAAGGTAGATTGCTAATGGTAAGACTTGTTCAGCAGTTGAACAAAGGTCTTCTGATGTTTAGCCAAACTTGATTCGCACCCATT
This sequence comes from Varanus komodoensis, assembly GCF_004798865.1. Lineage (NCBI taxonomy): Eukaryota > Metazoa > Chordata > Lepidosauria > Squamata > Varanidae > Varanus > Varanus komodoensis. The sequence continues at coordinate 14,147,761 of NW_025335761.1, forward strand.
GGTTCTGGTATTGCCCTTCAGAGCATCAGAGAACAGGTTTGTGTCATCTTCTGCAAAAAAGCCCTTCAAAAAGTTGAGGACATTAGGATCTCATACTAATTGTGATATCATTTTGAAGCTTTAATGTTTAGTTGAATGCATGCTGCTTGTATAAATGCTGCTAATTATAAGGATAATTCACAATCTAAAATTTGATAATCCTATTTACAACTTAAGGTATGAGAGTGGGGTAATCAAGTGTGTTTTGTTGATGGTTAGGGGTAACAGATTACAGTGGTTTCAGAGGTAACTCTGACTGGAAACAGCACAGGAAGTTCAGTATCAGAAAGCTATATAAACCAATGCCTGGTTCCTTGTACAAATATGCTGAAAGTGGGGATTCCTAATTATCCAGGGAAAACTTGTTTCTATATTTAATTAGCAACGTTCACAGTTCCTTACAACAGATTTCCCTTACAAAGCAGATGTTCTCGACACTACCTTAACTAAACAAGAAGTGAGCCGTAAAATATGGAATTCAGTATTAGCAATCTGCTGCTCTTTTTATTTGTCACAAGAATTGCATTATGTGCTGCTAAACAATCGCAAATGTTACTCTGTGGAAACTGACAGTTGTTGGAGGTTATTGTCATGGCCCCAGACCAAGAGTCATTCCTAACCCTCTAAGGAAATGCCAGACCCAGTCTGTGGTCCTTCCAAATTGACACCTACTGCCTTGGCTCTCATCCACACAACCCCCAGAAGGTGCCACAGCTCTCTAACTCAGAGGAGTGGACCTCGGACTCTTCTAGTGAAGAAGGACACCCTGTGGAGCAATCCCCAACTGATTATTCCAACCTTCACTGCTCAGGAGAAGTCAGTGGCTACAGAAAAAGGCTGCTGGCCTTTTGACAGCCAAATACATCTGAGGGGGTAGAGCTTCCAAAAGGACTCTCCTTGCCTACCATAAATCCCAGTCGGTGTTGAAGTAATTTATCAGTACTCCAGCTCTAGGGCTGCTGTCCATGGTCCTGAAATATTCAAGTCCCGGACTTGATGTATCAGTAGCACGCACTGCTTTCTCTCTTGAGCCGTTGGAAAAAGATGGTGGAAGCCCAAATGGAGTATAATGATAATGTTTCTTCTGTTGTTTAGCTAAAATTGATTTCCACCCTTTGGTTCTAGTATTGTCCTCCAGAGCATCAGAAATTTGTATCATCTTCTGCAAAACAGTCTTTCAGAAAGTTGAGGACTTTCCTGAACGTAGGGGAAGGTTCACATATTCTGCAGAGGGACAGAAAACAAGTAACAGGTTTATCTACAAGTAATTATTTCATTGTTAAAAGGCACACACTTCAGTCCTCAGGCCAATCCAACCCACCAGGCACCCTAAGCTGGCCCCTGGAGCCTCTAAGAGCCTCCAGGGTTAGGGTTTGTTCATTACTACCTGGAAGAATTCCCTCAAAAGGCATTACATGCTGTTACATCAGAGATAATATCAGGGATCCCCTTGCAAACGTGTCCCAGTTGCACAACCCTGCTGCTAACTTCAGTAGAGGCAGAACTGAGCTAGCGTAAGAAAGACTTCACTGATATTACCAGTCAGGGTAGAGCAAGCCTAATCCCCCTCCTCCAATAGCTGGCTCAGTTTTGCTGCACATGGGACTCCCTAACCAGAAAAGCCTGGACCCAGTAGTAGGATGTGGCCATGGCTACCTGATGTCATTTAGCTTGCAGAGGAGTGGGTGGGGGTATCGTACATCCTCCCCACCATTCCACAACTGGTTCTGCACTTCTGCTCTACCTCTTGGAATAGCTGCAATTAACATGTATAAATATATATAATCACAGCCTTAGGGCTGATTCACTCATTATGCTACTAAGATGGAACTTACTCATTTACATTCTCCCCATTTTGAAATCTAAAATCTAACCTCATTCCATTACTGGCAGGCAAAGGCTGAGTCAGGAACAAGCAAGCGTCAGATACTGGGCAGGCATAGCAGCACTAGAGGTGGAGCAAAGTCAGCAAGAGTCAAGACGCAAATGGTACAGAATTCTGTAACCACCACACTTACTTTATTATAGCAAAGCTTAGCACCACTGGGAAGCCTTTTATAGAACATCCTATGGCTCCCAGCTTGTCTGCATGATTGCACTTCTCCTAATCTTGCAAGTACTTACCAGTCCAAGGCTTGCAAGGGGAACCAGCCTGCCTTCTCTATCTGTCCACCAAGGAGAGCTGCAGTATGAGTTTGACAGCTATTAAACTGAACCCTGGAAAGACAGGTCCTGTGAGTAGCTTCCCAGGCTTAGGAATTGCTCTTTGGACCTATTCTGAATGCTGCTCCACTTCTTTTGAAGGAGCAGGTATGTAGTTTGGTAGTGCTCCTTGATCTGTCCTTGTTACATATATGATAAGTTTTATCTGGCGTTCTGTTCCTTTTATGTTTATAGATTATACAAATTAATTACCATTTATCTGTTTATTATCCTGCAGTCCAGATGATTTACTTAATGCCTTGAATGAAGGAATCAGTCGTGCTGATGTCATCATCACGTCAGGGGGTGTGTCCATGGGGGAGAAGGTATGTGAAAAGGATGATATTTGATTGCATAAAGCAAAGCAAACAATGGTGTAACACAAAACACATTGGGGAGTGATCAGGGCTAGTGATAGCACAGTTGATGTGGCTCATATCTGGAACTTTCCACTGAATTTGAGTGAGTTCAGGTGTGTGTTTGCTTTTAAATATAGGAGTTTGTACTCTAAAATGGGTCAGAAAAACTTTAAAAAGCCTGCTGATTTTGTCATCAGAAGGGCAGCAGAGCCTTAAAGCCCTTGAGCTTTTTCCTAAGTGGATTGGATCCTCTTCAACACCCTGCTGCCAAGAGAAGATGGAATGGATCCTCTCCACCTCCATGAGGCAGCCAAGAGAAGCTCAGAGGCCACTAGGCCCAGGCCCAATCCCACTGGCATCATCAGAAGTGCAATGGGGCTTGGAAGCCTCCCTTCCCGCCACCCTGCCCACCCACTCACCTCCTGTCACCTTTGCTCACAGGAACAGATACTGTCCCAGCCAACCAGGGAAGGCCTCAGTTGCTTCTGCGCAGCTGCAGAATGACTGAGCATCTGGACATCATGCGCACTATGGATGCAGGGACCCACTTGTCCCATATCTGTCCCCACTGTCAAACCTTTCTGTTTTGCGCATGGCTGTTGCAGTTTGTTTTATGTGGCATTTGGTTCTTCTATATGAGAACAAACATTTAGATTGGCAGTTTTATAATCTCTTTCACTTCTTCTGTGCAGAGCACCCCCCCATTCTTGTGTTAGAGCTGCCCTGGGGGGACCCCTTGAAAGCAGTGGTGCTGTTAGCCACAGATCACAAAGCAGAGGTGTGAGGCTCTGTAGCCCTGAGGACCCCCAAACTTTGCCAGAGAGGTAGTCCATGCCAGGAGCCAAGACTGCAGCTATGCACCACTTTCCTTTTAAATCATTTCCCTTCCCTGAAGCAAGAATGCTAGCAAGTCCAGCTGGTCCCATGTCCCCAAGGGTAGTTTCTGATTGGCTGAGTTCACCTTCACTCTTGCCAAGATGGCTTTACATTTAAACGACCCACACTTGCAGCTTTGAAATCACCCCGCACTGCATTTTGCTTTCCAGTGCTTCTTTCCAACCCTTTGCTTTGATGTCTTCCTCTGACTGGCTGGCAGAGCCCTTGTCTCTGAGAACAGAGAAGCACCACACATACCAAGTAAAAAAGAAAAAAGTGGGGCAGACAGCCACCCAACAAAAGACTAAAGGAAAAATGAGTGGCAGGGCACAAACCTAGCAGTGCCTCTGCTTGACAAGCTTCTAAACTGAAAAAGAAAAATAACTTGCAGGATTCAGGGACTTGTTTTGGGGGGGGGTTGTTTATTTTGGTTGTTGGATAACACCCTTCAAATGGCAACTGACTACCGAATACAGTTCTGAAACAGTTAAATAGAGGAAAAGGTAGCATTAGAAGTTCTGTCCAGCTTAAGCTTCAGATATTTTATGCCTCTGAAAAGCAAGGCTTGTTTTGTTTTTTGTTTTCCTAAATAGGGATGAAGAACAATAGGGTTCTCTTCTCCACTGCAAAGTTTACATCACTTCCATTAGGTGCAGATAAGATATTGTAATGCTTCAAAGAGAGGTGTGTAGGAGGTACAATATGCTTATGAAGCTGCATCCCACTTTTATCTCTGGATAACCTGACATCTCAGGAACAGGCGATTCACAGTGTACCTAGCCTAGACACAGGCCTGATAGCACGATTCTCGTCTGGTATCTGGCAGTTCTTAGTTGGTGGAACAATTTGTACAGCAAATCTAGTTAATGAGATTTAGGGTGCAATCCTGTGCATGATTAGACAAAAAAAAAGGCCTCCATCTCCAACATGCCCCAGCAAGCCATGTTGTAGACTGGTTTTATGTCTAAACATTCATAGGACTGAGTCCTTAGGGATGCCAGCTATGCCATCCTGAAGCAGTTGGCACACAGTTCCTTAGAAGCACAAGTGACAAGTAGCCATTCAGGGTTGAGTATTAACAAGTTGGTAGTGCCCTTCGTAATTTATTGCTGCTGTATTGTATTTTGGTGTGCCATTCTATGCATGTTCAGAGGGAGGAAAAGTCCCACAATCCCTGGTATGCCTCAGCCAGCTATGGGGCACACTAGGAAGTGTAGGACCTTTTTTCCATCTAAACATGCATAGGAATGTACATTTAATGCATTTGTATTGTATTTCTGGTAAACACCTTCACTATTTGGTAGAAAAGAGGGCTGCAAATCTTACAAATAACTATCTTAACACTCAAGGGATTGGAGAAGGCTTCATCCTACGTGTTTTAATTAACAGCTTTTAAATCCCCTTTTTCTTTGTTCTTACAACAGGACTATCTTAAACAGGTGCTGGATATTGATCTTCATGCTCAAATTCACTTTGGCAGGGTTTTTATGAAACCAGGGTAAGTAGACATTAATACTGTAATATTGGAATGATTTTAATTCATGTTTCTCACACACTCCATGGGAAAATGTATGTCTAGATATGGAGTATGAAAATGTATCTCCTTCTACATTTCTGGTTGGTTTTATTACTAAATTATTGGACAACAACTGCTGAACAGATAAGACCATAAAGCAAGTTTGTTAACACTCACACATGCACACACATAGCCTGCATTTGAAAAGACTGAAAGTAGCAAAGGAGGAACCTTTGGAAGGACACAGGAAACAAGAAGGAAGCCACAATGGCATATACACATCAAAGTTAACTGACAAAACACTCATACTCTCTTCTCAGGGATTTCTAGGAAATTTAGTTTTGGAAGGAAGATTAGGGACCTCTAAGTGAAATTCTCCACACTTTCATGACAGTAAAGTATTGTTAAATGAAAGTAAGTTTGTAATGGAGCAAACCTCAGAGCTGTAAAAATTACAATTCCCTGACATTTCTGCTGAACCACAGAAGTGGCTTGTGTATACATGTGACAGGCAATTATAGCCGAGAAATAATGAACAAGAATCAGACATGCTAGTAAGCAAAGATTTCGGCTGCCTTAAGTTGGTTTTAATCCCTGGTGTTGGAGGAAAGAATTAGAGTCAGCAAAAAGAAACTGAGGAGATCAGTCATCTAAACTTTCCCTCCAACCCTAAGCAAAATTGTTTAGAGTATGACCCGATTCATTGCTTCTGTGCTTAAAATCCAGTTTCCATGTCATTGGCCTCTGCATCTGAATCATAATGCATGCAAATACATTCTCACTTGCATACCATTACCATGTAGTTCTTGGCAGCATACATGAGAACTGTAACATGAATCTCCACGAAAAGGAGGGTTTGGTAGCAAACACATTGCTGTTGTAAGTTATGAGCCAGCCTTCAGATACTTCCTCACTTACTTAATATTTTTTTTGAAGACAGAAGTCTCCTGTTCAAGGACAACCAGCTTGAGGCAGGAACCTTCTGGCCATATTCAGGCCAAGTTGTATTTGAGGGAAAGGAGGAAATTCAGGAAGGAAAAGGGGGAAAGGTCATGTCTTTCTCCCAGACACTTGCCCCCAGCAGCCCTTTTCTGTTCTGCTGAAAGGATCCACTGGTAGGTGAGGTGAAAGATCTGTGCCTGACATTTCAGAAAGCATTGGCAACTGGAGCAAACATTACTGGGTTGAACAGTTCAACAGTCTGACCTAGTATACGGACCTGGTATCAAGGAATGGCCTATTACCACTCAAATGTCAAAAGTCGATGTGTCCTTTTTCCCTCCCATATCATCAAGTAAAATAAACATGTAACATGGGGTGAGTACATCAAAAGTTTCCATGCTGTGCAGTACAGGATCGGCTGCTTCTTGAGAGGGCAGAGGAACTCACAAAATGTCCCCACTACAACTTGAGTGCTGTTTTGCTCAGCATTACAAGGGACAAAAAAGGATGATATGCAGCTTGTTCTTTTCCTGGCAGCCACAGGTCCTCTTTAACATCTCATTTTGATGAGTGATACAGTCTTCTCTCTCAGATGTATAAGTATTTTTAAATATAATTGAAGGTATAAATATGTTCTTTCAGATATGCATGTATGTCAAATTCAAATCACATGAATAGGTTAGAGTGCATGATGCATGCAAACATTTGGAGGGAGGATTATGTATCTGCTCCAGGGTGTCTGGAGAGAAGCAAGAGCTGCATTTTGTCCACTAATGACCTATGAAAATACTGGAACCCTGACCTGGGCTTGCCTAGGAAGATAGAGAGCAGCCATATACAAAACCAGGCCGTTGGGCTGTCTGGTCAAGTGTCATCAACACGGGCTGGCAGCAGTTCCCCATGCATTTCAGGAAGGGGCTTTTCCTGCCCTACCTGGAGATGTGGGGCTCTCGTCAGGAGGAGGAAGGGACTAGGATACACTATTTCCTTGTTCAGTTTCTCACACTTGTGTGAGGAGAATTAGTCTCCAGTGCTCTCAAGGGGGCTGGGGGGGGGGGCGGTGGCAAGAACTGAGACAGCAAACACCTTTCTGATTATAAGTCAAAATGAAATGATTACATGAGGCTTCACTTTTAAATCAAAAGTTTGTTTTGTTGTTTTAACAATTGATTTATTTTTCTAGGTTGCCAACAACCTTTGCAACTTTGGATATTGATGGTGTAAGAAAAATAATTTTTGCACTCCCAGGTAAGATTTGTTAAAGAATAAATATAATTGACCTTCACTAGTGCACATAAAATACAAAACAAATTGGAATCTCTACCAGATCCAGTATTTAAGGGACCCTAAATGCATATATCTTGGTAATTCCCTTCTTGCGTGCTATGCACTCTTTTGTCTTGTATATGCAAAAATACATGTAGATGAAATAGTTCCCCTACACCTCTCATAGATATGGAATCTTGCAGTATGATACAGCAATATGATACTTCTTCATCACTCCAAATTACTTACCCGTCAACTGGCTTTTGTTGTTGTTTATTTTCTTGTTTATCTTCAGGAAATCCTGTGTCAGCTGTTGTTACCTGCAATCTCTTTGTTGTCCCAGCACTAAGGAAGATGCAGGGAATCCTGGACCCTCGTCCTACTATTATAAAAGCCAGGGTAAGAGTTTAAAACAGGAAGAGTTGTTGAGGTGCTCAATGTAGTTATATTAGTGTCACAGTATTGGCAAAATAACATTGGAAGCCTCATCAGTTCCAGGGATTGGACTGTAATAATGAAAAGAGCGTGTAAATAAGGCATCCAGACAATGTGCTATACCTGTTGTGCTAACATACTCCCACTGAACTATCTGCTATTCTTGTATTTACGTTAGATGCTGAAGCTTTATCTTGAGGCCAGGAGGACTCTAATTACAATTAATTCATTAAACTGGGCATGCAGTCTTCTTGGCCCCTCTCGCTGCTAGCTGAAACCCATATACTCACAGCCACTCAGCGTACACTTCAGGGATCACTGGACCAGGATCACTGCAGGAGCAAGCGGGTGGCAGCCTTCATCACACCTCGGTGTTTCCGATTCAGTCATTGCTCTACCACTGCTGTTAACAACTGTAAAGAAGCAACTGGGGCTGCACTGGGGCTGCTGGGAAAAGGAAGACGCTGCTTCCCCTGCACCCCAGAGACTCCAAACCAACTATTAGCTGTGGCTCAAGCTACTTCATGATCATGGGGAGGGCAGCTAGCCTCCACCCCACGACTGCTTGCCACCATTCACGCTGCAGTGTTGACTTTTGCTGGAGCATTTTTTGCTTCAGCAAGAGTTCTTGAGCAGGACACACAACATGGCTTGCAGGCCACCAATGGACAACACCAGTAGTCTGCGAGTCATGAGTTGTACTCACCTGCAGTAAGGAAGGTTAGCACAAGATTTGTGGTTTGGCGATGGGAAGTACAGTCCTTAAAATAGGATAGTGTATGTACATGGCACTTAAGAGATATATGAACAGTGTGCGCGATGGTTACTCTTCTATGACAAAGAAGTGAGGAACCACATACTAGCCCGGCTGATTAATGTGGAAAGTTATGTCATCTCTGGCCTTAAACAGAAGAGCATGCTGACTTGGCTTGAACAGGAAGAAGTCAGCCTCACCCAAGCCTGCCCAAGACAAATGTGCTTCTTGTGCAACACCAAGCTTGACTATAGGAACAGGGAGAGGAGGGTCTGACTCACAGGGTTCCCATGCTTTTTGGAACCATGGAAATATTTGAGAATATGAGAAACTGCTGGGGGCACCACCCGTGGGGCCAGATCATTTTAATAGACTGCCCACCCTGGCTGTCAGTCTAAATCTCAGCAGGTCGTGATCTGACCCTGGCAAAGAAAAAAAGTCAAAGTCTCCCACCTTTGGAACATTATCCTCATACCTGGCCAAAAGCATGGACCCTGCTACGTGTGTTGAGCCAATGACATTTTAGGGCAGTCCTGTGGTGATCTTGGTAGCCCTGAATGCCTGAGCCAACCCAGTCAAAGTGCCATCGGCATGAATCAGCAGACTGGGGGACCACAGCATTACATCCAAGGCCACCCCGTGGGGACACTGATGGACTGTAGGGTAGGCAGTGTGGCAGCAGCATCCCCGGTCTCCTGCTGACCCAACTCGAGATGTGAACACTTCAGATTAGTAGTCTGTAGTAGATCCCAGAGAAGGAGGCAGAATTCCTATAGACTATGACAACACTCACTTCCCCAGCTCTCAAGTGCCCCGGTAGCAAAACTGGGAGAGATTAATTCCTCCCTAGTCATCCACCAGGTCTCATTTATGAATGCTGGATCAGCCACTTCATCCTCTGTTAAACTGCCCAGATCAGCTGCTTCATCCACTATTAAACTGCTGATGAGAAACATTTTATTCTGCAGCGATCTGCCATTCAAAAGTATCATTCAGAGACGTGGTGCAACCAGACCCGAACACGGCAGTGGTTGACTGTCTGGGCCATGTTTCCCATATCTGGCTGTCTTCCCAACTCCGTATCTCCCTCTGCCCATAACTACACAGACTGGTCCCGTGTGCGTCCCCCCAGTTGGCTCTTCATCTTTCCTCCCCAACACATATTTAGTCCCTGTGAAAGGGAAGCTAAACCTCATGCATACCACAACCAGGACCCAGAGGAGAATGAAAACGAGAACAAGAACAAGAAACAACCCAGGTTGGCCAAGATGTTAAGAAGGTGGCCCTTAGCCTAGTATCCTAAAGGAGCAGCCCCCTTGGACACCATCCTTTCTGGGGGCATTGCTGCTGACGTGTTGCCACTCTGCTTCAGACCAGCAGATGTTACGCCTTCCTAGGGTCAAACCTTGCTGGCAGGCCTTTGCAATCAGTCAGTCCACAGGGGAGGTTCCCTCCTCCTGTGAGTGATGGGAGCATCTCTCAGGAGAGCCCCGGTCCAGCCGACAGGTATCATCCAGGGTGAGAGGCCAGCAAGATGGTAAACCCCAGCTTTCTTGCATTTCCTTGGGGGTGTTCCAGTCCATGTTTGTTGCTGCACACTTCAGATCTTGAAGACTGAACTGAATTGTCCAGTTCAGATGAGGAACCAAGGCACTGTCCTATTGTGTTCTTGGTTACTTGCTGAATGTTGCTTTGCATTACAGGGTATTAATTACTAAAGCTGGAACAGGCAGGCCTCCTGTAGGCTCTAATAAAATCTGATTAAGTGATCTAAACATTAATCTTGCCAAGGGCATAGCAACCAACACTCTGCAATTTGTTAAAGTCTTGAGATCATATTTGATGTGAGAATGGGTTTGCCCCAGCTGCCTCCAAGGGAAAGCAAAAAGCAAGTATTCCAGGCAGGTACACTGAAGCCTCCTCAGCCCATTGCTTTTCTCCCCCATAGTTTCTCTCCAAGCTGGACTCATCCCCAGTACTGGATCCTAACTGAGAAGAACATAGCATTGGTAGAGAGGCTGCACGGAGGTGATGCGAAGGCGAGAGAAAGTTTTCACCACCCACCTGTATGTCCTGTGCTGCATAACCCAAAGATGCCCCCACAGACTTGATTGGCGTGAACCCATTATATGTCGCTTGAGCCTCCTTATTCTGTGTAGCACAGTGAGGTTATCTCATTGGCGTGCTACACCTCAGGCCCACAGCCCCAGTCCAGCACACCTGGGGTCCCAGTCTGACCCTTGGGTTGCCCCCAAGAACTCCTCTGGAAGCAAATTTGGCCTCAGTCTGAAAGAAGCTGAACATGGCTGAATGGCACAGTCCGCATTACTGGAGACCCACTGAATAAGTATCATGATGATCTGATAAACAAGGGCTTTTTTAAAGCTATAATCCTACACTGTAGTGTTATTTGGCTAAAGAAAAAGGTCCTCAACATTTCCATCACTTCAGAAGACATGCTTCTTTTTTCTACCCTTGTCAGAGCTGAAGGCCTAAAGACAGGCAGCTGGAAGCATTTCAGTTCAAGCAGAGCTTCTGATAATCTGCAAGTAGCTTAATTTATCCAGAGTCCATAGGTCATATAACAAGACCAGGCAGGACACTATCAGTAACTCAAGTTACCTATTTCCCAGTGTAGCAAGCACTGCCCAGTTAAACCAGCAGTCCCTTGCAAGCTCTCCCAGTGGTACAAGGAAGTAATGTGCCTGGGCTTTGCTGGCAGTTTTTGGTTTGAGATCTTCAGTGCTTTAGTTGGAAGAGGCTTCAAAAGTGTGAATTTCCTCTGTGAATGGTTGTGGTCAATTTCAACTCTGGCTGAAGCTCCTTGGAGTCTGATAAGACTCTTAAGTGGGACTACACCTCTGCCCTCCCTAGTCTTCTGGGCCAGCTTCTTATTCCTCACTTCAAAGCAAGGAAAATGGCACAAAAAAGAAATTCCCACCTTTACTTGTGGTACTAGGATTTCTTCATCGTGGTCTCCGGGCATCATACATTATGGGTGCTGTGCCTGCACAATACCTGTTGCTGGGAAGATTTAATAACTTTTTGGCGGGAACTCCATGCCATTCCCCCCCCCCCAGTATAAATGGGTGGAGTGCCTGCCCTTTCCCCAGTCTGCTTGTGACCACCGTTCGCTCAGACCTTTTTGCGCTCTGCTTGCATTTCTAAATCATAAACTTGAAATCTTGTCTTCTCTTCATTCCTTTTCACTTTTCAACTTAGCCCTTTATCCCAGTTGACCCCTTACTGAACCCTTACCCCTATTTTCTTATTCTCCCCCTCAACCCCTTAACACCCTCAATTTAAAAAAAACCCTTCAGTCGTCCTTCTCTTCCACAAACTCTTTCCACTCACTGTGCTCTCTCCTCTTTTTTCTTCCTTGTTGGCACAGTGGGCAGCCTTCTGTAAGTGCTCTCAGTGTGGAGCCAAGATGTCTCCCACTGACACTCATGATCTGTGCCTTCTCTTCCTTGGAGAAGGGCACAGGACCAATAAATGCAGCCACTGCAGGCCTTTACCAGGCAGGCTCACAAAAATAGCGAGAACAGGCTGCAAAAAATGTTATGGGACCAAGCACTGGTCACCATGAAGCAGGTCTCAGCTGAGGCCAGCTCTTCTGCAGCTTCAGGACCGCCAAAAGTCGTCCCCGCTCGTCCATCTGAAGGGGATTCTGTCAGCAAAGATGGAAAGTGCTCCTCTAATTCTCCTCCCTGCAAACATAAGGAGAAGAGGAAGTATGTCGGGTCCGAGGAGTCATCAAAGTCCAAATGTCCTAAGAAGGACAAACCTGACAAATTCGAGCACTGGCACAAGAAACATGACAAGGTGCCTCGCTCAGAGCCAACCATTGCACTGATCTTAGTTCCGATCTCGGTCCCAGCTGAAACTCCAAGCCGCCAGTCTATTATGCAGGTGACACCTCCATGGTCACCCCCATGGATTACAACTTTGCTACACTCCAGCCCCGTTCCTTTGGCGAGAGGTTCAACCTCTGATGGAGAAATCCGTTAATCTCCTCCCCAGCCGAGAACTGAATGTCCACCTGCAAGATCACCAACACCTGGGCCCGCATCTCAGTCATCTCCAGGGGGATCTCAGAGGGCACTCCAACACCCGTCGTCCTTCTTACCACCCCAGCCTTCTGCTCCACAACTTTCATGGTACGGGGTTCCTCTCCTGTGCAGGGAATTTGATCCTAACCACTTTGACTGGCCTTATCTGTGAGATTACTATCCCCCATATGGATACTACCCACAACCACCAATGCATCCCCATCATTCCACCCCTCACTTGGTGTCGAGGGACGCTCCGTCGACCTCCGCTGCAGCACTTGCCAATCCACCAACTTCTCCTGGCAGGTCCTCATCTAGTCCGCCTTATATCTCATATTCGGACTCGGAGGATTCCAAGGAAGCCTCCACATCTCCCAATGTGGTCATTTCTACTCAAGGTCCTGGATCTCCAGGCGACTCCCACTGAACATTCTCTGAGCTGCTCTCCTGAATGACCAAATCACTGGAGATAGATGTGCAGCAACAAATAGATCCCAACCAGGACAATATTTATGACATTGTGTGTAAAGGGGATTCATCGTCCATCACTCTGCCTTTTATCACCACTCTTAGGCAATGATCAATATTTGGCAGCTTCCGAACCACCCACATCCCACCTCCAGTCGCCTAGAGGGGATGTACAAAGTTTGGGAACGAGACATTCCATTCCTCCTAAAACACCCTCAGCCGAATTTGATAGTGATTGAATCCTCCCAGGGAAGGCAGAATTAAAAAACACTCAACTCCAACTGATAAGGAGGACAGAAAGATCAACATGATGTCTCGCCACATCTACACCACAATGGGACTTGGTCTTAGGATCTCCAGTTAAGAGACCACCATGGCCTGCTATCAGTTCTTCTTCTGGCAGAAGATCGAGTCCCTCGCTGCATTCCTCCAGGACCAGCAAAGGGAGCTGGCCCACCTTTTGATCGGGGAGGCAATGCAGCTTTCCAGACAACAGCTCAACACAGTGAGGCATCATGTCGATTGTGATTCCCGAGCTCTCATCGGTTCCGTCACACTTCACCGCCACGCCTGGCTGAGATCTGGAAATTTGTCACAGGAGACCAAGCAGCATGTTGAGAACATACCATTTGACAGCTCCAGATAATTCAATGTGAAAACGGATGACAAGCTTGAGAACATCCAGAAAATTCATCTCACCACATGTCGCATGGAAGCTCCTTCCCACCAAAGACGTACAGTAAGTGGCCATGGAACAGATTGCAATACCGGTACCAGCCTACCATCAATCGTACCCATCCGGACGTCAACAATATGGCCAAAGACAGCAGCGCAATCGAAGGCAAAATGCAGCTTGATATCAGCAACCCAGGTGCCAACCAGATGCAGACAAGCGTCCATGCTGATGGAACGCGCAAATCATTCTTCATTCCCTCAATCCATCTTCCCCTGTCCCTTTTGGGGATTGAATGCAAAATGGACTCCATCAAATCTGATAAGTGGGTTGTGCATTCACACAACCCGCCCACTGGCCCCACTCGGGGTCAGTGACTGGGTATACTATACTTACATACATATATATAAGTTTACGTGAATGTATATATAGATATATATCTTTCTTTCCTCTTTATGAGCCAGATTCTGTACTCGCTCTCTCCACTTGGAGGTGAACAGATGGTCTTCAGCTGACTGGGGAAAGGGCGGGCACTCCACTGATTTATACTATGGGGGGGGTGCGGAGTTCCCGCCAAAAACCGTTAAAGCTATTAAATATTCCCAGCAACACGTACTGCACAGGCGCAGCTCCCATAATGTGTGAATGCACAGATGACCATTGAAGAATGTCAGTAACAGGTAAGCAACCTGTCTTTCACCTGTTTCAGCAAGTACAATTAGAGCCTAAATCCCTGAAAAGTTTGGTAGGGTGTAATCAGCAAGTTGGACAAGAGGGTCTTCAGCAGTGGACTGCTGTTTGCCCCACACCAGTCATCTGTGGCATGCAGCTTTCTTGTCTGCCTGTCAAAATAAGTACAAACTTTCTGTTTCCATTTATGCCATTCAGAAGAATTAAAGAGCCCTGGAAACACTTGGTGGTAGGCAAAGACCATTCCACCGCAGAAGTCCTTCTTGCTCTAAGAGTCTTCAGTGATTGATTTCTGCTTTTGGGGTCTGTGGTCTCTTCAGCTTTCCCTACTGAAATCAACAGAGATATAATGTTTAGCTAGCAAAGTAGACCATTGGCTGTTTGCAAGCAGTTTGCAGAAGCTTCTCAAACTCCTGGATGGCAAAGCCCACAAGAATGTTTACAGATCCCCACAGATTTTCCAAGCAGATCAGTGTTTACCCAGTTCTCTTATATTTTACATCTCTATATTTTTATTCTGAGTCTCTTTCTTTCTTTTTCACCTCTTCAGCTCTGTTTGAGACTCCAGGTAATACATTATTCTAAAAATGATCCAAATTATCTTGATCCTTTTATTATTTAAAAGGTTTCATGTAGAGTTTCTCTCCTCTTTTCTGAGCCAAAAAATCTGCAGAGTGAGGACAGCATAGGGTTGCACTTTGCAGCTGTATAATTTGGGAAAGAACAGGGAGTAAGTGTGGGGTATAGGTAAGAGAAATTACACAAAATGTATAATCTTAAAACAGGAAATTCACATTTTATTAGGTGTGAGGTCTAGAAAAAGCATGTTTACTTCTTAAGCTTTCTTCAGTTTAGTCAAGGAAGTTTTCCTGCGAACTTCAGGTCATTCTCATTGTTACATTTGGTATTCATGGGTAGGCTTTTGGCACGCTTTTGTGGATTTATAAGCCTCTTAACACTGTTTTTGTGTGTTTGCATGCATTTCTGCAGTTATCATGTGATGTGAAATTGGACCCTCGTCCAGAATACCATCGGTGCATACTGACTTGGCATCACCAAGAACCACTGCCTTGGGCACAAAGTACAGGTTAGTTACTGATCAGCATTTTCTTAATCATGCTCTTAACAAATCACATGTTGCAGAACACTGAAAACAAGAAGATGCATGAATTACTTGCGCCTCCTTTACTCAGGACTCTATGCCACACTGAAACAGGAAGCCAGACATCCAAGATGCATGTGATTCCTTCTTTTCACCCCCTTGTTCCTTCTTTCCCAGAAATGTGAGGTCACATATCTCACCTAGTTTGGATTTAAAAGAGAAAGCAAGAAGTGAAAAGGGTTTGTACTCGCTTTCTCCCACTACTACATTTTATAACAAACAAAACCACACTGACCTGGTTTGCACAATCAGATCAGTACACGCCAGCTGCCACTTTTAGTATGCAAGCCACAGGTAGTTTAACTCCCACCTAGCCCCACCACTGGAGTTCACACAGCATAAACCATGGCATGTGCATGTTCAAAATGGCAACCAGTGCATCGTGCAAAGTTAATTAACCCATGGTGGCATAGAGTGAAATGCAAACCACATAGCAAATGCTGTGTTTGTCTTTTGAATTCCTGATAGCAGATGTTTGAAGGCACACACAAAAAATCTTGGAAGGAAGTAAACATAAGGAATGAAAATTGGTACAAAAATTGAAATATTTAACAAATTAAAATAATTGTATCTTTTTAGACTTTAAATAATCTATAAAATTGTTCCACAGTGCCATTATTATAAGAAATTCTCTTCATCTAGCATAAGGCACAGTCTTTAATTTTAAATCTTCACTGTATTCTCCATATAGTTCAGAAAAATATTTTTTTTTTTACGTTGAAAGAAGGTTAACCCTTTCATGTTGGCTTGCTTCTTGACTTCCATAAATTTGTTGAACTACAGTTAAAGTCCACTAATAAGCAACAGTTGCCATGATTGTATAGAACAATAAACATGGATTTCAAAGAACCCTGGCCTATCATGAATGAGCTGCATAGCAACGCATGCAACCTGCTTGCTCACACATTTTGCCCTCTCCCCTACCAAAGTTGATAAACAAGGGAGCAAAAGGTTTACCTCATGAGTCAGTTTTTCACTTGCTCCCCAGCAAGCTAGGAATCATAAACCAGTAACAAACTCTGCTTGGTAATTCTGACTTGTAAAAAAGAATAAAAGTTGAGATTCCCAATTCACACACACTAAGTAAAGCCTTCCTGGTTTGTTTAGTGGTCATGATATGTGAAAGGCCAACAAAAGAATGCATGGGCTGCTGCACCAGCATGCAGCTTCTTCAGAATAAGACAGGGTAGTCTGGTTTCCCACGCTGTGCTAACACTGCAATATTGTTTGAAGCACAGCTTAGTTGTTTCATTCTTTGGAGAAGAAAATATTTCATGGGACTATAGTTTTCTTAGATTTTCATCACTGCCACTTAGATTCTATTATTTTTAAGTTGGCATGGTGCCCTCCCTGCTGCGTACACTTATGCCATTTGTTCAGATGCCATTTTTTTCCACCTGGGTTCCATTTTCAGTCACTGTTTAATGAGAATCCAGTGTAAATAGGTTTACAGTGGGTGGGCAATTAATTGTATAACTATCACGCTTTACAATGCAATCTGATCTAAGTCTCCATCCAGTGAGTTCAGGATTTACACCAAGAATGATTTTATACAGTACATTTTCACTATGGCAGTTCTATATACCTAGCTTTCCTTTTCCCATCATATCTATTTCAGACATCCGAGAAGGAGCAGAAAAAGCTCAAGGGTTTAGGCCAATAAAGATCTTTTCAATTCTTTATTGGACTGAAATTGAAGAACACATTAAAGATCACCCTTCAGCCATTTTTTTTCTAAAACTGTTTTTTCAGTCAGGGAAATTTTATGTTCAGATGACTTTTCTGAGAAGGCCGCTCCACATTTTGTATCTGTAATAACTAAAAGAAAAAAACTTACCACCAACATAAATGTATTGAGGTACTTGTAGTTCACACTTAAGCCACCATCGCATTGCACCAGCCTATGGCAATTGCTCTGCTAATGAGACCTTTTTGCTTCCCTGTAGGGAATCAGATGAGCAGTCGTCTGATGAGTATGCGCAGTGCCAATGGACTGTTGATGCTACCTCCAAAGACAGAGCAGTATGTGGAACTTCACAAGGGCGAGGTGGTTGATGTCATGGTCATTGGAAGACTATGATGTCACCAGCAGGAGAGAAGTTTTGATGCATGTCCACATATCATTGACTGTATCCTGTAATATGCAACGGCACAGCTAGTTTTTCTGATTTGGATAAAAGTTGATCAGTATAGTCAACACCTCGAACTATATTTCAAATGGATTTAAATAAATACCTTTTAAAAAAACTTTAAAAACAAATCTTAAAGAAATCTATTCTGATTATATCAAAGCAACTTTTTCCTTTCTTGCAATTGCTTTGTGTGTTCAATGCTAGTCCTGATAGCAGTAGCTTTTAGTAGACAGCGGTAGGTGCCTGCAGAACTTGTGTTTTTTCTCATCTTTAAGATACAACTACTTATGCTCTTAAAACAAGGCTGTCTGCTTATTTATACTAGTGTAGACAACACTTGGATTTCCCTTATTAGTATGCTTCATAACCGCTTCACAGAGAGCTTCTGCTTGTTCTTTATCGTATCTCGTGTTGATGTGCACAGTGCCAAAAGCAGAGTGGCTGCACTGGGAACCCAATCAAGCCCCGAGGTTTTCCTCCCTTGCTGCGCGTTCAGGGATATTTGTCATCCCAGCAGCCACCCAGCTCAGTACTATTGGGCAGTAACTGGATACCTTTTGTTTAAATGAACAACAAAAATTGCTTCCTTAAGTGCTGACAGCCTTTTTAACCAATACATTTAAAAATGTACAGAATTAAAATCTAAAAAATCAAAGACTGATCTTGTACAGATATTAGTGTTACCAGCATTCATGTGAAAATTAAATGAAAAAAAGAAATAAAACTAATGTTAAACAACTCTGTACCATAACATTTTCTGTAATGATACTGAAAAATGAATAAAAAAATTCCTGGATCATTATTTAAAAGGTGACTTTGTTAGCCTTGGTGTTTAATAAGGAGTAAGAATACGATTTCCTATTTGTGGGGAAAGAGGTTATAACAGTTTAAAAACTATATGAACAGTGCCTTTTCTTTAATATCCATGTTTGTGTAATTTTAAAATTAAATGGGACTCCTTAGAGACTCTGTTAGTTAATATGCTCTATGAAACAATCTCAGTGCAGTTTTACATCAGTACTTAAATGAACTAGATGAAATGTAAGTGCAAAACTGGCAGAGTGGCCCACCACTGCAATCCTCTGTATAAACTCTGTCTCCACTTTTGGAATTAGTTGCATTGGAAAGACTTCGACCACTAGAGAATCCTCCGGACCAGTAGCCCCTGGAGTAATACAACTTTTTTCCTGGCTGCTCAGTAAAAAGTGAAAAAAAATTGCCTAGATTCAGTCAGATGACTGTTAATCAGGGTGGATAACATGTGACCCCCCCCCCACCGATATTTTGGTTTACAACAATCATCTTCTGTTACCATTGACTACACTGCCTAAAAGTTAGTAAAGGACTGTAGGCTGAAATAACTGGAGTGCCACAAGTTGCCCACCCTGATGTAAACATTGCCTTTAAGATACCACATCATGAAAGAAAGTTCTCATTCAGCTCTTCCTGCAATTTAGCCTTGCTGCTGCTGTTATGCCTGCTTAACAATATTTATTTTTTAAAATTATTTCCATACAGAAGTACCCTGTACATTAGACTCTAATTCAACAAGTTGTGTTGGATGACAATTTCAATGATCCATAGTCATTGTCCACGCCGATGGAGTGATGAGACTTGCAGTCTAAGCCACCTGGAGGACACTAGGCTGGAAAAGGCTGAGATAAACCAACTCTATGCATATAAAATTGACAGGCTAACATCAATAATCCAAAAAGTGCTATGGAATGAGATGAGTTGTGAATGGTTCTAGTGCATAATAAAAATAATAACAACAGGGTATTGTTCAATAAAAATATTTTTGGTGATCCAATAGGGCAGGTACAGCTACTCACAGAATTGGTACTGAACCTGGCATGCTTAGCTAGCATGTAGCATGGCTTCCATCCAATTCCTGCTTGCTAGGGAATGAGCCCCATTGATCTCACTTATAATTCCTTCTGAACAGAAGCAGGATTGTGCTGTAAAACTGCATATTGAAAATTGGACTATTTTCAAATTAGCATAAATAGCCTAGCTCCATGAGCCAACCAAAGTCTTTCAAATGACTGACCACAGAGATGGACTGACTGCAGCACTACCTGGAATGTGCCAGTGTGGCTACAAGTGATTTATGCCTTGGTAACGTCCTGCCTGGCTTAGTGCAGTGCATTGCATCTGGGGGTTGTTCTTGAACATTGTCCAGAACCTTCACTTACTACTAAAAAGATACCTCAGGCTTAATGACCAGATGGTGTGATATTATGTTGATACGTGTTTGTGGGAAAGGGTATCCAGGTAACCCTTCCTGCCAACAGAATGACTCCATCAGTGCAGTGAGGACATGCGATTTCCCATGAAGTTTGTTGCATGCCCTCAAAATCTTTGACGGTTGGGTGAGCTGCCAAATTGGGTGATTTTTGGAGGACTACAGAGGACCATGAGATTCAGAAGAGGAGGGCAAATCTCACTGTGCAAGCAGAAATCTAACCATGAGAATGGATTTCAGTCATAGTTGCAACCCTGGTCTATGTGTGAGCCACTTCATAATCTAATGTATGGAATAGCTCTTTATGTGTATTTTTTATTTCTTTCTAGTTTTCATTTTATCACCCATCCTCTATTATGTATCAGCTATATTTATTTTGCATCTAAAATACCTGAAAGGGTTTTTTTTTCTCCATTGCAGGAAAAAGTTGTGACAAAACACCTCAGGTACTGTCATCAGAAAGCCACCCAGTACTGTACTGAGGGCCCAACCAAATTTGTGCCTTACTTCCTCGCAGGGTGTGCCATACCTTTGTATCTGACTGTGTACTTTTAATTGCTGATTTGTAAATGAGTCCCATGCTTCAAATACTGGCCTAACGTGTAAAAAGACTTGTTCACAGTTTACATTGGTATCATCTTCTTCCTGCACAATTCAGTGAGAGTATCTTGTCCTTTAACGTGACTTTTTTTTTAAAGTAACTTACTAAGAATTGGGCACTTGGGCAAAAACCTTAGAAGCCTACATGGTGGCAGCAAACAAAATCAAAGTAAAAACTGGCCCATGGGAGAATATGCATTCTTATTATGTGATCACTTTTTGGGTTAATAGGAAACAGACAGACTTGGGAAGGTGAAGGGCGGACCTGCTAGACCAAGGCACTGCAGTGATGATGACTAGGTGAACTCTGCATTTTTCATCCCCACGCATCTGCTCTTCAGAATAGCAAACCATTCAAAAGGTGTTTCCAGTGACACCTATCACCTATTTTGTGGAGATTAAAGTCAGATTTGAACTGCTGGTTGTCAGCTTCAGCTTTCAAGGTAGTTCTAAGCCTGGAGCTGTTTCCATCATAGAAATGTTGGCAGCTGCTGCTGCAATCTCTCTCCATAGTGACTACTGCCTGGCAGCAAACCAAACAGCATAGCATCCCTACACACTTCTATATGATCATGTGGAGTGTAGGAGTTCACATTGGGAAAAAGAAGGTTGAAACCTTGTCCTTTGTTGTTTTGCATGAAGGTTATGCTCTGAAAGAGCCTAGTCATTTTGTACATAATTGGAGCCTCTGGTTATCCTGCCAAAGAATCAGGAAATGAGCACCACCAAGAAGAGTGGACCATCCCAAGCAGGGATGAGCTGTGGTGATCATGCAAACATAGTCACTGGAGGTAGTTCTTAAAGTCTGCTGCCAGGAGGAAGTTTATACACAAGCTGGGAAGGGTGGTGACTAACCAAGTTAAGAACAGAGGATCAAGGCAGGATCTTTGAAGTTACTTGAGACCCAAGGGGTCTGTGGATTTCAAGGGAGACACAGTGGCCCTAAGAAGAAAACACCATTTTTCAGAAGCTTCCTGGAAAATGTACCATTGTACTTTGCTGTTTATGGTTAACCTTACAGCAGATAACCTGAATAGCCTTCCATGACCATAACTTTCAGATGATGCATGGCCTGCCCTGGAAAAGGAGGACTGACTTAGCATTTATTTGAACAATATCCATGCCTATATACTGAAAGAATGCATGTTGTTCAGGTGGAGTCATCTATGCTCTGGAATATTTTTAGGCTGATGCTTTCAAACTGTACTCTGTATTACAGTTGGTATGGTAGATTAATAGTGTTGCTTTTGCCATTCCTTGTGAGGAAAGTATTACTTAGAGTTAACTCTCAGAAATGGTGTTCCTTTAGCAAGGATGGCTGTGTGCACTTGCTGTTTGGGTTCGTATAGTAAGATCACAGTATCATGGTAATGAGCTGGGAGACAAATGTAGCAAAAATACATTGCCTATATGTAATGCTGAGTTATGGAACCCTTTGCTGTAAATAGATTGTGCCTCCTTTCAGACATTGTTCTTCCTTCAAGGTTAGGAGGCCAGCTTCTGCTGGGGGAGGCAGGGGCCAAGAAGGCAGTCTTCTTTCTGTGCTTCCTAGAGAAGGTGGGGCTTCCTTCAGGAAACTCCAGTTTGACTTCCTGTCTCATGGAGCGGGGCATATCTCTCAGAACTGCAGCAGCAGCAGCAGAAGAAGATGAAGAAAGCTTAAATGATGAAGTGAGAAGGAAGAAAAGAAGGACAAGGAAGGCCACTATCCTGGCACATAGGTGTTGGTACACACTTCAGGGCCAAGGGATCGAAGAATATTCCCCTCTCTGAGGCTTCCTGCTGGCTACCACACACGCACCCAGGGAAACATCCAGCCTTCGGCCTGCCACTGCTGAGGAGGGACACACTGGGGAAGGCCAGTCCACAGCTTTCTAGCTCACGCCACTCAGGCTCTGCATGGACCAGTCAGCCCAAAGGCTTTCTGCTGCCATCACACAAGTCTGGCAACAGGAGCACTCGGACCCACTGCTTTTGCCCACTGCCACA
Organism: Varanus komodoensis; assembly: GCF_004798865.1. Lineage (NCBI taxonomy): Eukaryota > Metazoa > Chordata > Lepidosauria > Squamata > Varanidae > Varanus > Varanus komodoensis. Next base: position 14,170,161 of record NW_025335761.1, read on the forward strand.
GAGGCCGGCCTGAGAAGCTGTAGGGTCACTGCCGCTGAGGACAAAGAGCCATGCTGCAGGCAACCGGCCAACTCAGCCCACGTTGTCCCCTCCCAGCAACACTTGCAAGGGGAAAAGCAGTGGTGGCAGCGCTTCAGCAGACCAGGTGAGAGCCTGCTCCTTTTAGCACACAGGTGTCATGCTCAAGCTCAGGGAAAAGGTGCTTTAAATGACAAGTTTATAGCTGGAACATGCACGACCCGTTTATAACTTCGAAGGGAATTTGAACTCGGCACAGGAGATAAAGGGTATAAGGGGACTGGGGATTGAAAGGCGTCACAGAGGTCTCAGTACTTCACTTGGGGTGAACTCGGAGATGTGAGTTCACATCTTAACAATAAGGCCTTTGTGAAAAGAAACTCTGGAGCAGCATGTTTGCTTGGGAGGAGGACTATGCCTCACAACAATAGGTGCAACAAGATTGATTAAGAGGGACCTCTCCCACCAGCCTGTTCCCATCAGTTCTGGAAGACACCCCAGGACACAGCCCAGAGGACCGGCAAGGAGGGGCCCCAACAGGATCATGGAGTCCTCTGCCCTCAAGCTTTCCAGCACAACAGCCTTCTTGTCCAAGGTTTGGAGGCAGCCCCAGGGGACTGGATCAGTGCATTCCCCCAGGGTGTTGGCAGGCACAGCACTAAGGAGAAATCCCCTTTTCCTTCCTTGGACTCCCTCTGACTGGATCTTACAGAAGCAAATCTTGCGGGAGACATCACCAAAGCTGCCACAGCTGCTCACATTCATCCCATGGTTATTGGTACAAGTCTGGACATCCAAAGACACAGCTTTATGCCCAGATGCTCTTCGGAAATAGGAAAAGGGAGAGAGGCTGAGTTCCGGGCCTTACCCTAAAAACACTGTACAGATGTGGCCCGTCTCTGCCATCAGGAGGACACAGAGGCAAGGCTTCCCTGTCCCACTTCTGTTCCTCACACTCCTGGGACTCCAGATCGCTCTTTCCCGGATCTGCAAGCCTGTCAGACACTGAGGAAGGGGAACAAACACAGAGACTAACCAGCCCAGGGTTGTATCTTCCAGCCAGAGGCCTTCTTGCAGCCGATCACCAGCTGCCTCAACATCCTAGAGCTGTTGGACCTGGAAATCATGGCAATAGCCATGCAAGCCTGAGCTAGAAGAGTGGAGGCGACAGTGGTCTTTCCAGCAGTTCCCCGTCACACCCAATAGTGCCCTTGTCACTCAGTCTAGAAGAGGTCCTGCACAAGCAATGGGCAAGACCAACCAAGCCCAGGCAAGGGCCTGCTATGCCAGCAGATACTATTGCCTGCAGGAGGATGTCTTGCAGGGCCTGGTTGTATTAAGGGGTAGATGATCAGGGGCAGCCTTCACCTCAAAGGCACTCCTAGCCTTAGCATATGATGAACTTCTGATGGACCTACATTACAGGAAGACTGGCACTTTCCTTCACAGGTGTTTCTAGGTTTCAACCTCATTGCTCCAAGTGGTAAGCACCTCCACTGTGCTGTGCCCAGAGTCCTCGTGAAGGCAAGAGAGCGTCTTCAAGGCAGATCCTTGGGGAAAGACACACAGGACTGCAAGAAGTCACCAAGGCTGCAGTTTTCTTAACGCTGGACTTCTCCCAGATGGGGAAAGGCCAGAGTGTCAAGCATGGAGCCCAAAAAGAACATCTGGCTGGGAAACTGAGGCGTGGATGCTAAGAGTAAATCCAAGCCAGTGAGTGTTCCACTTTCATTTGTTGTGTGGTGGTACAGTACTGGACTAGGGATGTCAGAGAGCTGGGTTCTAGTCTCCACTCACCCATGAAGCTCTCTGAGTGGTTTAATGAGGCCAGCCGTCTCTGGTAATGCTCATCCAGTCCAGAAAGAAGATGCTGTTCCATGAACTAATGACGCTGATAGGCATCATGATCTCCTGCTTGGACTCATGCAGTGGACAAGCTTCCACTCAAGACCACTGCAAATTTACCTCCTGGTCTTGCAAGCCAAGATCTGAAGCAACCTTGCTCCAGCTGTGGAGCCCCCAGCAGGTGCCATACACTACTTGGCCTGGTGGACCCACACAGCCATTCTTGCAGGAGGCATCCCCATCCACACCAATCCCCCCCCCCCCGATTGCAGACACCTGCCCACCTGGGTGAGGAGTGGTCTAACGAGACCAGCATACTCAGCACCACTAATTCAAGGTGTTTCAGCTCAGCATTGCCCTTCTGGAATTGAGGGCAATCCAGTTAGCCCTGCTCCACTTCACCCCACTTTTTGATGCCCAGGACATCCTGGTCAGAACAGAGAGTAATTCATGTGACCAAGGCATGTATGAGAACGCAAGAACAAAAGAGAAGCTATGCTGGGTCAGACCAATGGCCCATCTAATCCAGCACTCCACACACATGGTGGCAAACCAGGATCCCTCAAATAGGATGGGTACAAGATCTCCGCAAAAAGGGCAGGATGCACTCTAGGGTCTCCATGCAGTTGTTCCATTTGGCATAGTCATATATCCACTTTCTTAGGACAGACTCCCTAAAAGGCATTTTAAAGGTCCAGACTGATTGGCTCAGCAGAACCTCCCTGGATTTGGGGGAATGGCATGCACAAGTCTGGTGGGCCCGACTTGGACAAAAGGATTATGGTATATTGACCGCTCAGAGACCAGGCTAGTGGTCAACAGTACCTCCTAAGACAAGGACCAATTGCACACAAAGACCTTAAGCTAACCACCTGCAAGTTGAATGAGGACTACAGATGCAGCCCAAGTGATCTCCACTCTTGTAGCATCCAGAGGGGGCTTCATGAACAGAAACTATGAACTCACAAGGCAGGCATGTCTCAACCACAAGCCTTGGGGAAGGATCTTCTGGCAGGGAAGCTTGCAGGCATCCTAAATTTCTTCAGAGGGACCTATCTGCAGATATTAAGACTAACAGCCTGAGGCTACAAGTCCCCATCCCACATTCCATCCTAGGGGCATCACAATCTCTTGACACATTAAGAGGCAGCCTCCCCGATCAACCACACACACACCCAGTTTAGAAGTTCCTCACTTGTACATTTTATAGTTAATATAGCACTGCAGGCAGTAACCAACAGTGTTCCAACTGTTGATAAGAGCTATCTGCAAAGTCCTAAGCATAAGAACCATTTCCTAGTAGCCATCCCCTCTGCCAGGAGGGGCTCAGAATTAGGGGCCTTACTCTCATAAAAGAACTTCGGTGTCTTTCATAAGGACAAAGTAGTCTTTCAGCTAGATTCATCGTTCACTTCCAAGGTTAACTTGGCCTTCCTTAGGACCCAAAAGCTAGCAGTTACCTCCTCCTGCTCACAACTATCCACTCCAGGTTCCACATGGGCAATCCTGCCTAGACCAAGCCAGGTCCTGCAGATAGTGTGGCACACTATTCATCATCTTCAGACCATCCTCCCTGGGCAAGAGTATCTATAGCTTTAGCCACTGGCTATGTGAGTACAACACAATAATTTCAATTTCCAGAAACCTGAAGATGCCCTGACGCATGTTAGCCACTCTGTTAAGGGGCTTTCTGTATCTGCAACTTCTGGGAAAGGGTCCTCCAAGATGAGATCTGCACGGTGACTAGATGGTCAGTGATGCACATCTTTGCCAGACACCACATAATCGATTGGATGCCAAAGGCCAAAGGCCTCTTCAGCAGCTACAATCTCCAGAAATTTCATCTATTCTAGAAAGAGACTGGCCTGTAATGTCTGTTGGCCCACCTCAGGCTGCATGGCTTTTTCACATCCACAACAGTAGATGGCCTCCTGCACTCAAGGGGAAAAACAGAAATGTTTTATGCACTGATAAATTTCTGTTCTCCACAAGTGAAGGAGGCCAGCTAGGTTCACCCTTGGGCCAGCCTCCCGCTTGGTTCAGTCAGACCTGGTAGGTTCTCCCTGTTGATTCTCAGCCTGAACATTGCCTGGATAATTGCATGGACTGTTGAAAAGAAGGATCCAGAAATTCCTGACAAATCGCTATTCACCAAAAGCATCCACTGGGAGTCTCATGGGGGAGGCCCCCACCTCTTCCAGGAAGCTCGGCTAGATAGATGACTGTCTTCTCATGGCCAGCCCCAGCACTAGCAGGCTTCCTTCACCTGGGGAGAACAGAAATTCACTGCTGAATAAAGAATTTCCTGTGACTAAGGAAACTGAACGCAATGTCTGAACTGATTGATTGTGGTTTGCAATCAGCTCGCAAATCAGGAAACACAACCTGAAATAGTTTGTAAACTGCAGTCCATGTTCCTAGGGTGTGTTGTGCTTCTTACTTCATCACTGCTCCACCTCGGTACCCCACTGTATCTAGCAGCTGGCGTGCTGTGCAAGCAAAAGTTGAAAGAGGCCGCACAACTTTAAATCATGGTTCAGGTTCAAAACTCTGGTGAGCAGAAATATTTTGATTTGTACTGCTGCAACTCTGAAAAGAGAAATGGGCTTTATAAATGCCTCAAACCGTCTTTGAGGCATAATGGCAGAAAGTAATGGACACTTGCTGTCTGTCTTAGCAACCTGGACTGATCGGTGTAGTTCATCTGTCAGAAATTTCAAACTAATAAAACTGTCGTAAAAATAAAAATAATTATTTAAGTATATTTTTCTTATGGAATGTTATTCCTATAATTTCATGTGATGCATTTCACCTGCTTATCCCCAGAAGATTTTTCTTTGCAGTATACTTCATGCGACTGTTCCCCTCCAGAATCCTTCTGCTTGTCCAGCTTTGCAAATTCAGCTCCTCCCACTGCATGTGGGTCAGTTGGCAGCAGGAGCCTTCCTGGATCTGTCAATACAGTACTAGCCTATGGAAAGCTTAATGCACTGTTTTCAGCGTGGGTGGAATGAGGAGCTGACCTAATTGCTTTTTAACTCCAGCACTATTTCTAATTCTCTTACTGCAACAATTACATTTTTCATTTTCTCTTGTAGAAGGATAGTAGATTCTGTCAGCCTTCATGTGATATAAAAGAGATATTACATCACCTTTGGAGAGCAGATGACTAAATGTTTTGCTAATAGGATTGGAGTCGTGCATTTAGCGCTATGGGAAATGGCTAAATTATCATCTGAAATCTCTTCAGTGCTCCTTGTGAAAATCACAGAAGGAATGAACTCTTCAACTCTCCCGTCAGAGAAAACTGGAAACAGAAGGTGGTTTGATTGAGGTTTCAAAGTACAGTTCTTAAGCATTAATTCTTATGAATTTCTCTATGTTTCACCAGAATAGTAAGGCACTTACTAGCATGGCCTTGGTCAAATTCAGCCTGAGATGATTACATTTTGTCTCTTGATAAGATCAGAAGTATTATGTCTCCTCCTTGCTTGCAGATCACATCCTGCCTGACTTGTATTATTCACTTGTAAGTATTCCAATGCTTTTTCTAATGCTAACACCGAATTGTTCCATATCCGTTCTCCGTTTCCATTGCTACATCAAAATTACATGACCCACCATCACTTTTATCAGTTGTAGATTGCGTGTGAAAGGAGTGAGCCCAAGTAAAGTTGGTCAGACTTGGTGTTCTGTTCCCAACCGCTTGCCAAATCCCTATTCCCCCACACCATTAAAATATGCCTGCCTTTCCTTGTCACAAGCTTGCCAGTCAGTTGTGAGCTCCATAAAACTCTCATGATGGTTCCATTCCATCCTAGATGCTGCAGAAACAAAAGAAATGGCCTGGAGGGCACCCCTTGGGCAAGGAAGGCTCGCTCAGTCCCTTTGGGAGGAAAGCAGGGAAGCAGCTTGTGTAGGATCCAGAATTTCCAGAGAATTTTATATAGGTACATTGTGATGCAAGAGCAGGATTATGCTATTGTTATTACTACTATTATTATTAATTGTATTTCGGTACCACCCAATAGCCAGAGCTGTCTGGGCAATTTACAGAGTTACTATAATTCAGTACTGTAAAAACAAAACAAAGCAAAGCAGGCAAAAACACATTGGCACTTTTCACTGGAAGTATTGAATTTCATATAATCATTTTGCACTTTAGTTGGGCATCCTCTTTCTGATGCTTCCAGGCATCAATACAATCTATGAGCTGATCCGGACCACACAATAACCCACTTTCCTTTATATTGTAGGTGGATCATGTTGTGCTAACAGAGCTACTTCCCCAAGGGTGTCTTTTCTTTCTCACAGGACATCTTGCAGTAGGCCTTGGCTGTTCTTGGGTTGTGGTCAACCAAGGCAGCTTGCGCTATCCAAACATGGCCCACTGCGGCTGAGTCCCAGCAGCCAGCCAGCTTGCTTGGTAAGAAATCCCTTGACAAGTGGCTACCAGCTGTGTACAGCAGCCTCCAAAGGTGAAGGATCCTTTGCAGACAATGACAGTGAAGCTCAGACTAACTCTGGAAGTAGTGCATAGAAGAAGGCAAGGGCAACCCACTTCTGAATCTCTCTTACCTTGTAAACTCTATGATGAAACGATCCAAAATGGAACAAGTGATACTGCCAGAAGATGACACTGCCAGAGCAGAAGGCTCTCAATCAGTTACTGGGGAAAAGCAAGAGGCCAGTACAAACAGCACTAATAACACAATAAAATCAAAGTTGAAAAGAAGTCTTGTGGCTGACATGCACAGAGGCAAAAGGAAAGTCTGATGCTGTCCAGCATACAACAAATGGAACATCAAACCTGAGAATAAAAGCAGAGTGGAAAACCAAAAAGCAAGAAATTGAATGGTTAAACATCGCAGTAGCTGGTGTGAGCTAGCTGAAATGGACTGGAATGAAACACTTCCAGTCAGACAAACGGAAAGTATTTTACTCTAGAAGTGGCAAACTAAGAAGAAATTGAATTTCTCTCATACTGAGGCAAGATGTAGCCTAGGCCTCAAGGTGTTATAATGCAACATCTGACCCGAAAACCAGACAGAATTTGAGGGAAACAAATCAACATAATCATCATTCAAGTCTATTATACAACAACAGATGCTGAAGAAGAAAGCAAATTTTATGCAAGCATTCAAAAGGAAATTGGTAACACACCATAACAAGACTTACTCATAATCCTAGCTGATTGGAATGTGAGAGGAAGAAATAAATGTTGTGGGATAACTTGGCCTTGGGATCAGAAACAAACCAGGAGAACAACTCATTGAATTCTGTGAAGACAACAGTCATTGCATCACAAATAGGCAACCCAGCAGACAACTGTATACAGAAACATCTTCAGATGGACAATATAGAAATCAAATCACTATGTAATTGGAAGCGAGACAAAGAGAGGCTTTATTCTCGTTGCCAAAAAAAGATGAGGAGGAGGTTCTTAATAGCAAAATCAGTGTAAAGCTGGGAAAAAACCCACTAACATAAGGATAGTGCCAAAATATACCTTAACTAACTTTCATGGGGAATTTGAAGTCCACAAAAAGAACAGATTTGCATTGCTGAATTCAGCTAACCATGAACCAGAACTGTGGACTGAAACCACAGACATTATTAAGGAAGAATGCAAAAAAAGATAATTCATGTAACAAAAAGAAAGAAAAAGCCTAGGTGAATGACTAAAGAAGCACTCACAATTGGAACAGGTGAAAAGCAAGAGGTGACAGGAATAGGGTCAGAATCCTGAATGCAACTGTTGAGTGACTATCATGCAGAGCAAAAAGAGTTAGGGCTATATATGGACGAGATCAAAGGATGACAGCATCCTTCAAAGAGGATTGCTACAAAAAAGAGCCTGCAGTATTAGAAAGTGAAGTGAAAACTGCTCTGAAACACTTGGAAGGAATAAAGCACTTGGAGTAGATAAAGATAGGCTACCAGTAGAAGAATGCCAAGCTGTAGCTATTTTATCAGTCCAGATCCTAATGAGGATGTGTCAAAAATATGGGAAACAAAGCAATGGTCCACAAACTGGAAATATTCAATATTCACCCTAATCCCCAAGAAAGGAAATGCAAAAGAGAGCAGCAGTTGTAATGCCATTGTACTAATTGTCCATGCAAGCAAAGTGATGCTCAAGGTGTTGTAACAAGGAATATTGCTATGTAGGGAGCAAGAAATACAGACATTTGAACTAGATTCTGAAAAGGAAGAGGCACTTGAGATCACATCACAAACGTACATTAGCTACTTGAGTGCACCAAAGAATTTCAGAAGATTCATCTGAGCTTTATAGCTTACAGCAAAGCTTTTGACTGTGTAGAATCATAAGGAACTATGGATTGTTCTGAAAGAGAAGGGAGTGCCCCAGTACTTGATTGTCCTGATGCAGGATCTTTACACAGAACATACCATCAGAAAAGCTGGAAAAGGACCAGAGGAAGGAATGAAAATTGGCAGAACACTTATCAGTAACTTAAGATATACAGATGGTACCATGTGAATGAAATTGAATAGCAGCAGTGAATTGAAATGACTGCTGATGAAAGTGAAAGAAGAAAGTGCAAAAGCAGGCGTGCAACTGAACATTAAGAAAACAAAATTTCAACTACAGAAAAATTACAGAACTATATTGTCAACAATGAAGAAATTGAAATTGTGGAAGATTTTGCATACCTTGACTCATCATCAATTCAAGGGGAGACTGAAGCCAAGAAACACAAAGACTGAGAATGGGGAGGTCAGCAATGAAGGAACTAGGAAAGATTTTTAATTGTAAGGACTTTTCCCTGGCCACCAAGGCCAAGATCACCCACACTGTTGTATTCCCAATCACTATGTATGGGTGTGAAAGCTGGGCAGTGAAGATTGCTGACAAGAAGAAAAGGAATGCATGTGAGACATGAGGAGATGCCCTGGACTAACAAAAAAGATGAAGAAGTGGATCCTAGATCAAGTCAAGTCAAAACTTTTGCTGGAAGAGAAATGGCAATACTGAAGCTGTCGTGCTTTTGGCACATCATGAGAAGACAAGACTCACGTGGCGCAGTCAAAGGCAAAAGAACAAGGGAAAGACCAAACATGAGATGGATTGACTCCATTAAGGAAGCCAAAACCTTGAATGTACATGAGTTCAGTCAGGCTGCAAAGCACAAAGTGTTTTAGAGAACATTCATTCACGGGGTCAGCATAAGTCAGAGACAATTTGACAAAACACAACAACAACAAAATCCAGAACAGTTGAGAGACATGGGGCTGGATGGAAAAGGTATTCAGTCCATCTAGAAATAGAAGACTGCACTGGCTTTTCTGGCCAGGAAAGAAGGTGGCTGCACAATGAATATACCTACAATATCCAGAATTCAGCAGGGACAACTTCTGCTCAAGGGCCTGCCCCTTGCCAAAGAAAAATCCCTTAGTCAGTGGTACCTCGGCTCATGAACTTAATCAGTTCCACAACTCTGGTCACAACCCAAACTGGTCATGAGCCAAGTCAAATTTCCCCATAACGTTCAGTGTAAATAAAGTTAATCTGTAAATATTTTTTTTAATCACAGGGAAGATGGGCATGATCTCAGGTGCACTCGGGGGGGAGACGGGCACAATCGTGGGCACACTTGGGGGGGAGATGGGCACAATCACAGCCATCACAATCACAATCTCCCCCACCCAGACAACGACTGTGATCGTACCCGTCTTCCCTGCAGGAGCGTGACTGCAGTCATCTCCACCCCCACCCCCCATCCCCAAGCACGACTGCGATTGCGCCCATGCAGGGAAGACAGGCGCGAACGTGATCGTCACCTGCTGTGGAGTTCACAACTTGAGGAAATTTTTTTCCTAAATTTCTGTTTGCGACCCGATTTGGCGGTGAAGTGAGGCGTTTCTGAGCCAAGGTATCACTGTATTTTGCCAGGGATCTACTCCAGAGGAACTAAGCAAGCAATTCTGAAAACAAGGCTGTGGCAAAGACAAGATAGTACCACTGCTGCGCTCGGCCATTTTTGCACCTCTGATGAACTGCTTTTAAATAGCAAAATGTGCTGTTGAGGGTCTGCTCTTAACCTGTGCTGAAGTTCCATGGTCCTTTAACATTTTGCTTTTTAAAACTTGTTAGTATTTCCTGTTAGTTTTACCTTTGGAAATTTCCCAATTATTTACTCTTTTTCTTTTTCTCATATCTAATAACTGTCATTGAGAGAGCTGCATTTGGTTGAGTCTATGTCTTATTAACAGAAATACCATACTCTTCCATCATATCTTTATTACTTGAAATACAGTTAAAATATAGTTTTGTCTCTGACTATAGATTTCACAGAAACGTGCAGTTTTATCCTATCACAAGAGAAAGGGTTGCATTCCTGTCTGGCTCAGGTATGCTAATAAGGCATTATTACCTCAGAACATGCTGGAATGAGAAGGCTGAGATGTTCTCAGACCTTTGTTACTTATGCCACAGTTTGTGCCTGGCAAGGTTCATGACTACCTTGCAAGGAGGAAAGTCATCTTGCCAGCTCAAGTAAGGAAATGCTGAGAGGAGCTTGACACTTCTAGGAATAAACCATGGAATGTCAGTGCAACTTGCCAGCTTTACAAATCTAACTTTTAACACTACGTTTTTAGAAGATTGAAGGCAAGCCTAGTAAGTACTCAACTGGCATAGGTATGTACAGTAGTTTGGCTATATATCCATTTCCTTTGTTATGAAATATTTCAATTTCCCCCACACAAGCTTGTACATACCTAATGGTTCCCCATAAAGGAATCTTTTGGTTAAAATTCTTTCTAAGCTCCCGCTCTAGAGTAGCCTACTAATTCTGTGGGCACATGTTGGGTTTGCCATGGCTTAACCCAAAAAAAGACTGAGGAGGGTGGCACCAACATCCTCGGCATGCGTTCCACTGAACTAGCAAGTAAACAAACGAGTGCTCGTCATCTTGTACCAGGCAAGGGGACAACTTCATTTTGCCAGGCAGCATTTATTTAATTTTAATTGATTCCATCGATACCAGGACTCATCGTTTTTGCCACAACAGACTAACATAGGTATGTCCCTGGATCACATTATATCCAACCATTTCTCCTAGCAGTTCAAAGTGCATATTTATGTCTTCCATCCCCCACTTTATCCTCACAAGGAAGTCCATGGAGAGGGTTCAGCTGAGAGGTTTACATGCTGTGTTACATACACGGCAGGCAGAAGATCCTAATTTCCTCCCTTCCCTTCCCCTCCCTTCCCTTCCCCTCCCTCCTTGTAAGAATGTGGGACTATGATCCAGAATGGCCGTTTCCTCCTCTTTTTAGCCCCTGCAAAAGCAGTGGGGTGAATTTCTGGAGGGAAAGCAGCTGGAGAGGGGAAAAAAAAAAAGCTTCCCCTGATCAACATTGAGTCCCATGCATTTAGTTGAAGCTAAGCTCACCGGGCATTTTGCACTTCAGCACCCAATATGGACGGTGATCAGGAATGCTGGAGGCTATAGTCCTGAACATCTGGAGGGCATCGGGTTGGGAGAAGCTGGGATCAGAGGTCCCCAGCCTTTCCTCATCACGCCCTTGCTCTGCCCCTGCCCTGCCCAGTATCTGGCACTGCTTTCTGAAGAGTGTGTTGTCCTTGATCGTCTCATAAAGATGCCCCAAGATGGGCCAGTGGGGCGTGGGGGTTTGAACTTTGGACAGGGGACTCAGGAGCCCCAGGCAGTCCTGGTTCTAGTTTCCTCCCAGCCATGATGCTCCCTGGGTTACTTTGGGTCAGTCAAAGACGCTCAGCCCAAGCTACCTCACAGGGCTGTTGTTGTGAGGATAAACAGAATGAAATCGCGCTATGTAAGCTGGCTTGGGTTCCTCGCAAGAGGAAAAAAGGTGAGATATAGATAGAATGTAATAATACTGCCAAAACAAATAAAATATCTCTCTTCATGAAGGAAATGCTGCCAGAATGTTATTATTCCCCATCCTGACCATATATTGTTGCCTTGATGGTTTTCTTTTTCTTTTCTTTGTTGCTAGCATTTGCCAAAAACAATAACATCACCATCATGAAAATGTTTTGGAAAACCTTGCTTTTCTTAACTGCTTGCACTGCTATACATAAAGTATATTCTTGGGTGCAAATATGAAGCCCACTTTCTAAATGCTGAAGAGCATTTTATATTATCAGCAGGGTCAACTAGTAAAGTTTTTCTGAACCGTAGCATTTCAGGCAGCAGGTGGGACTTGCTTATCCAAATGTTCCCACCCAAAAGATTCCCTTGACACAAAAATGAGTGCATCAAGGCAAATGTTTCAGTCAGCCTTTCCCCTGGCATGGTATCTCCATGCTTCTTGAGTGTGCCAATTCCCTGTCAGCTCAGGCCATGCCCCATGATGCTCCTCCTCCACCTGTGCCGCTGCTGTGACATGCCTTAACCTCACCTCTGAACATCAAACATTGCTCAGGGAAACAACGAAACACTTGACTTTGCCCCGGTGCTCATGCAACTGTTTTCTGTGGTCTGTTATTCCAATTATTCTGCTAAATATGAAGCATGAAGAGAATAAGAAATAGGAGCTCTGTTAGGGAGACATAATATTGAAAGATCTTGGGCATTAAAAAAAATGTAAGATGATGGTGTAATAACACATCATTGCTTACTGGCCTCACCAATGAATGCACTTTTAGTTAAAAATAATGTTTTGAAAACCCTATGGTAATGCCTTGTTTCTTCCTAAAGTGGCATGTAGATTTCCTTACCCACCAGTTAAGAAGAAAAGAATTCCAACTGTGTGTTTGGGAAGCCACATCACTATTTACCCATGGTTGGTGCTTCCCCATGGTTGGTACCCAGCCCAGTTCAGTGGCCCAGCTGCTCTTCTTTCTTCTCCACGCAACTGCTGAGAGTCAGTTCCACCATTTTGGTACACAGTAAATGCAACACGTGGCTTGAAAGGGCACTAAAAACCTGAGCCCAATCTGGGGTGGTGGCCAGAATCCCCTCTGCAAAAGGCTTGTTGAGCGCTCTCCCTCTCCCTCTCTGTGTGTCTTTATTTGCCTGTATTTCCCTTTCTCCTTTATCCTTTCCCACTCTGGTCTCTGCTGCTCCTATACAATTCAGCAGCCCTCTTAGCTGAAGTTACCTGAAAGTCCCCCGAAGTGGTTACGAGCTCTGAATCTCCTGGCCTTATTAATGTTTCTCATTCTTGTTCAGAGCAACTGGCACAAAATGTCCATTAATATGCAAAAGGCAAGGCTGCAATGTGTAACAGCCCACAGGAAATTTTGCTCCTGAAAGTGTAATTTAGAACAGTCATTATATGCCTTTTGAAGAGTTAGGCATTCTGTTTTTCATAGTGCTTTCTGCTACTCGGTGGTAGCATATTATAGTGCTGTCTCCACCGGCAAATGTTTTCTGCGTAACAATTTTCAATATCATTTTGTTCTTGTCTTCTGTGTAGGCATAATAAGCAACTGGTTTTTAGGAGCTGCACCAGGCACACAGAACTTGCCACTTGCATTCTTATTATGGGAGATCTTCAAAAAGTTCTTGAAAGAGGGGAATACATTCCTCTGAGATCTGCTCCGGTGTTCGAGAGTAACTTTGTTCAGGTAATCCAGTTTTGTGGAGGAAATTATTGAAACAGACCATTTAGCAGAGTGGGAGTTCCTCCAGCTTATACTACCAATACATCTTTTGTGATTTGGTCGCAATGGACTCTGTGGCGTTATTTTTTTATTTATTGCACTTCTGCGCTATACCATAGCCAGAGGCCTTCTGGGCAGGTCACAGCCCAATCATAAAAATAAAAAGCAATAATAACTAGAACCATAAAACACAATAGAATAAAAATACAATATAAATACATATAAATACAACAGGAAATAAACACAATATAACAACAACCAATAAAACAATAAACCAGCAGCAAGTCCAATGGTTATAATCTAAAAGCAGATACTAATTTTAAAAGTCTTAACCTGGCGCCAAAAGCAAGGTAAAGTGTGTGCCAGTCGCACCTCCCTTGGAAGGGAATTCCAAAGGAGAGGTGCAGCGACAGAGAAGGCCCTTTTCCTCGCCAATTCCCCCCTCGGCTCATTAGGTGTGTGTGTGTGGGGGGGGGGGGTCACAAGGAAGGGTTTCCATTGATGACCTGGTAGCGATCTATGGAAACAGGCGTTCCTTTAGAGTAGAGTTAGTAGACGTGTCCAGGGCATGAGCTAACCTCAGTTTATGGATTACTTGAATGCAGCCTGAAAAGATGGACAACATGTGAGGGGTGTCTCCTCTCATTTGCCCCCTCCACCCTTGCAGTGGCTAGCAAAGGTCAAATGGCAGGTCAAGATTCATCAGCTGGGCCTGGGCAGGTGATCAGTACTTCAGAGAGGATGGTCCCAGGAGTCTTGGAAAAGGTGGTTGTAAATTATCCTTGGGCCCCCAGAATGGAGATAGTTATTAGCCAGTTACAGACAACACTTTAGACAAGGAGGTTACATGGCTGGTGACCATGCATCTCCAAGCATATGGATGGGGATTTTAATGGCATTGGTTTTATCAGGTTTCAGTTTCTTTTTATAACTGTTTTTAGCAGTTTTGCTTTTTAAAACACTTTAGTCTTTTTTTTTAACTGTTGGATTGTGATTTTTGTGAACCATCCAGAGAACTTTGGCTGTTAAACATGGTAGAAATGAAAGTAATATTTTTAAATGGGAGTTCAAAGCATTGGTGGTCCTCTTTAGAGCTTACATGACTTGGAATTCAAGTACCTGAAAGATCATCTGCTCTGATACCAAACTGACTCTGCCTTGAATTCATTTTCAGAGGTTCTTTTCCAGACAACCTTCTCATCTCAGGTGAAGTAGGTATCAACCAGACACAGAGCCTTCTCTGTGTTAGCACCCCTTTTATGCAATTCCCTTCCAAAAACATTTTCATTCTCCCAGGGCTTTTTTTTAAAAAAAAGTTTATTATTTTCTAGTTGTAGCTTATAATTTTTATCAAGATTTTATATGTTGATGTTGTTCTTGTATGAACTATTGCTCAATTATAGTATATAAATCCATAAAGTGAATAAACTGACTCATATTAATGGCTCCCATTTCCACTTTCTCACACTGCGTATAAGCGCATTCCTACTGTTATATGCATAAATGTTGTATTTCCTTATCATTAGTCAGATAGCTAAATCATAAAGAAAATCCACTGTCTAGGCATATCCATGTTACATCCTGTGACTTATATTTATACTCCCTATTTATACTCTTCACATCTTAGTCCTTTGTGTGAAGCAGCCAAAGCTACAAGTGCACAAATCAACAGTGCTGACCCTAAAAACCACAAAAGTTTATTTTAAGCCCCATTGAAAAAGGGGTGGTTATAGGGCTACCCTGAGCTGCAGGGCCTCTTCTTTCATTGCTTCAGATCTTGATATCACATCCATACCACACCAGTGAGACAGAGCAATGAAGACACCTTAGAATGGTACTTCTTTGGCAATATCAATTCAGATTAGCAGAAGAGGTACAAGAAGAAAGAACCGCTTACTTAGCTCCATAAAGGGTTGGATTTTACTTAATTTTGAAACATTTATACATTTGTATCCCATCTCTCTGGAGAAAAGCTCTCAAGGTGACCAACGGCACAAAATCAAACAAAATTCAGAAGAATATAGAAACACACTGCCAGAAAACCCATTTTGCAAAGGCTTACAAAAATGCCTTACAAAGGCATTCAAAAATCCCACCATCAGTAATGCGACATAAATCCAGAGCCTTTGAAGCACCCAAGTTTTCACCAGCTGCCAAAGTGATGGTAGGACACGGCGCAGCTTCTGCACCACGATTCCAAAAGGCCAGTCTCACCTGAGCAGCCCAAGGTAACCTTCTGGTTGTCCGGGAGGCTCTCAGTGCCCCAGTGGCACCAGACAAGCAAACACCCCGCTTTCACAGGACCACCTCCATGCCACTGCCGTCTCGGCATTTCTGCCTTTCCAACTGTACTAGCTTGCATATTTGTGACTGGAGCGGAGCCTCTGCTCCCTTCAGGTATACAGCATGCTTATCCCTTCATTTGCTGTCCTGTCTCCTGCTATGAGTATTTTAAAAGAACCTGAAAACCCACCCCAAGGTTCTTTCTTCAGCATTTCAAATAGCTTCTCCTTTCCTGAAAGGTCAACAGAAGAGGCGAATCGATTTACCTTCACAATCGCCCCAACTATGTGACCATGGGGCTTTGTGCCTCCAGCCCAAGCTTATCGCTGCCCAACGTGATGCTGCTCGCACAAGCAACCCCCTCGTCCTCGCAAACAGACCTTTCGACACGCCCGGCATGTGCACAGCGCTCGTGTTCAGCGGATGAATTGGTGCTTACCAGGTCAGTCAATACCAACACTTTAGAATGGTGAAAACAGCACGGATTTCAGTTGTCCTGTCTTGGGTGGGGGAAATTGTGGCAGAATCTCTCCAGTTGTCATAGGTTCTCCTCCATAATAAAATGGGAATCAATAAAGTTGCTACATTTTCCTTGTAACATTTTTCATCAAGAATGAATCGTCCACATCATTGGTGACATTCCAACATCAGCAACGCAGGAATGTGTCCGGTTGGTGGCACGGCATGCCATAAACTTTGTCAATGGAAGTGGGATAAAAAGAATGAGACAAATACTCTTGCAATGGCGAGTCGATTAGCATGTGCAGTCTATTTTTTAAAGTAGCCTTTGCTGCTTTGATTGTTTTCTTACGATATTTCTTTTTATAAGGGTATTTTTGTTATTACCTTGTTTTCTGTCTGTCATTCTGAAACCTGTTACACCATGACTAATAAATCTTAGAAATAGATATTAAATGCTTTCTATCCTACTTCAGAGTCTAGTGCGATGAAGAACGTTGTGCCAGTGTTTCAGATTAAAGGTGTGCAACTTGCGGCCACACAAGACCGCCTCCACCGGGTGCCCTGTCCTTGTTGTCCCACCACCCGTGCGATCCACGCCCCTCCCAGAGATCCTGGTGCAGAGCACTGTGCTCCCACCACGGCTCACAGCCAGGAAGGGATGGGAGATGAGGCAGAGAGGCCGTGCTCCGCCCCCTCCCTGGGAGGCCCACGCACGGCCTGCTGCTGCGGGAGGGTTCACACACAGGCATGCGTGTCCTCCACAAGCCTACATCCCATGCTGCCCTTGGGGCGAAAAGGGTGTGCGCCTTGTCAGAAGAGCCCTGCTGGACCAAAGGCCTGGATCCTTTTCCCTACTGTGGTACTACTGTTTGTTTATGTAAAGCAAGAGTGGTGGACCACAACATCCATCATCCCTGAGGATCACCCATGCTCACTGGGGCTGAAGTCCAGCACTATCCAGGGGGCCACAGGCTCCCCCTGCCCCCCGATTTCAGCATTGTCATTGCATTCTTCCACAAAATGGTCCTCAGAGCACAGCACTTCGCCAGCAGTCCTCACCGCCTGAGGGAAGGGCTCCTCTGACACGGAGGGAGCAGCGTGGGGGCGGAGCTGGTCTCTCAGCAGGCTGGAAGCAGCGGCTCCGCCCCCCCCCCATCCCTCCTGCTGCCATGGCCAGACCGACTGGGCACTGCCAGGCCATACAAGCAAACGGGGTCCTGGAAGAGGAACCAGAGGGCGATTCCTTGGCTGAGTCTGGTGTGTCTGAAAGTGAGTCGGTATGGCGATTTCCAGCTAGCGATTCCACAGCACTTTTCAAACAATGGCAACAAATTGTCAAACAATTTTTCTAGATTTTATTGATGCAGAGAATGTTTCAAGGCGAATTGCAGTTTCTGGCTTTTATGCACAGGTGTTCTCACACCTGTAACTATTTCTTGACCACCTTACAGTTAAATGAAGAAATGAATATTTAGGAGTAACTTTCCCATCAGTCTTCAGGATGATCAGTGGATGTGATCTATGGCAAGTTCTCCCACACATGACTAGCACTGAGACCCTCTGCTCAGGGGTATGTAGGGCATTTCCTGTACCCCCCATGTAGCACTCAGGCGGATACACCACAGGCTGCATGCCATCCTCCTCCACTCCCAGTGCAGTGGGACTTCTGCCAGCTTTCCCCCTGTTGATCAGCTGGACTGTGGTGGCAGCAGCCTGGTCCACTGCGCAGGGCATCTGTCCCAGGGTCAATGGTCTCCTGCAGCAGAGAAACAGCAAACTGAGTGGAGGTCACTGGGGATACCTCTTCCAACCTCAGTAACCATCCTTGCAAGATTGTTGTTTCTCACTGCAAGCAACAGTGAAGGAAGAGCAGTCCTGCTGGAGGTTGCTGCAGTCTGGGAGAGGTGAAACCTCTGAGATGGAAGGGCAAGGGGAAGAAGAGCATTTGCTTAGGCATGTGTGTGTGTGTGCACATCCATGTGCATGTGTGGATCCTGGACCTCCACCTGACACCAGGCGGAGGCCTCAGAGCTGAAGGGCTCTGATCCTCTAGTTTAGTGCATTGCTTATCCTGTGTGAATGGCAGGTTCACCTGCAGTGTGGGCAACTGGAAGGCCAGGGTGGGTTGATAATGAACGCCACGTGGCTTCTTAAGAGTCACATTGGCCAAGTTCATTTTCTATGACAAAAAGCACATGTCTGCTTCCTGTATGCACAATGGCCTTCTTGAAAGAGCGCTCTGTTTATTCTAGTGCTCCCTGTTCTCTGAATCCCATTTTCCCACCCCTTTTGAAAGAGCGCTCTGTTTATTCTAGTGCTCCCTGTTCTCTGAATCCCATTTTCCCACCCTTTTGAAAGAGGCAACTCAGTAAAGGACTCTCTCAAGAACTCACATGGAAAATGTCTTGCAGGTTCTTGCCCCTGAAATTTGTAGACCTTTCAGTTCACTCTGCTAAGAAGAGACGCATCAAGCTGAAGCTGGTGAGCGGTCGTGCCTACTACCTTGAACTCTGCGCTGCTCCTCAGAAACAGGCCCAGCTCTTTCGCCAGTGGATGCGGATCATCAATCTACTGAAATCTAAATCCAAAGGTTCTTCAGCAAGGGCTCGATATAAAGACCTTGGAACCCAGGAGGAAAGTAGAGCCATCAGGAACAAAGCATTGAATGTGAGTGCCAGTCAGAAGCACCCAACACATCTTCATCAATCAGAGATAGTTTAGAAAACAAGACCTTGGGCAATTTAAGGCTGCACATAAGAAATGTAAGGGGGAAATCATTTTTTGTAAAACCCATATTTACTAGTGTTCACTACCAAGTCCCTGAGAGCCAAGCCAAGGAAAAGTACCTTGCACACCTGAGTTCTACATTTTATTGTTTTACTGTCTCTGACAAGTGATATGAAGAAGAACATGTGGCAGCCCTCCCTTTCTGTCCTCACAGGTTTCAGGGCAACAGAAAAGCAGGAAATAATGGCAGACATTCTTCCCTGAAACTTTGGCTGATGGTTTGCATTGCCCACAATTTCTGTTAAGCGGCTAGGGCTGATGCCACTCTAGATATGTCTTTGGACACACAGCGGAATTCCTGCCTAGAAGTAGAAAGGCCATGGAAAATTAAAGTCACAACCAAGAGAGTTCATGAAACCAATTTTCAGATTATACAGTCTACAACCAAATTACAGGAAGTCCCTGGGTTACAAACAGTTTCATTCCTGAGAAAATGCACATTCATTTTCAAGCCAAATTTGTATGTAAGTTTGATCACTTACAGCTGGTCCTCCACATTCATGGAGTTTAGCAGTCCAGGACCCCAGTGGAAGTGGAAAAACTACAAATATCTCTACCCCCCACCAACTCACCAGCTCCTCCTCTGCAGCAAGGAAATGTGGGAGACATTTCCCTGCCCAGATGAGGGGGCAGGAAACCATGCTTTGGAGGACCTCCCTCTCTTCCCTTTCCTTCCTCTCTTTCTATGGTGATGAGGATTTTCTGCAGTATTTAAAAAAATTAAGAGGCTGTATGGCAGTTCATTCATAAGTACAGGTTGTGTTTAACTTGGGCATTCATAACTTGGGGACTGCCTGTGCACTAGTTCCGTGGGGGGGGGGGGAGACAAATCCTATCAAAAACCATCCCTTCAAGCATTGGTGGGCTTCCTCTTGTGCTCAGCCTGGTCTTCCAAAGAGAGCCGAGCCAAGAGGAAGTTCATGAACACCCACAGACCTCCAGTTGTACAACCAGCAACCTTCTTCCACATCAGTGCAGCAGTTCAAAAGGCAGCCGCAGGTGGGAAAGAAGAGGCATGCTGTTTGCACAGTGGCTGTGGAGGTGATTTTCCTGGCAAGTCCCTCACAGTCAGCCTTCCCCAGCATCGGTTGCGGTGTTCAATCGGCAGCTGCTTCTGGTGTGCGGGGGGGCTTGTTTCCTGGCAAGCACTGCATGATCGCTGGTGCACAAATTCTGAGTGAGTGTGCCAGTGTGTGATCACTGGCCCACTCACCAAGAACTGGGAATGTGGGCTGCTGCAAAACTTAGCTCCTGGCAGCAAGTGCTTTCAGTTAAAATACACTGGTATTTTGGCCTGCCCCTTTTGCATTTGGCTCTGCTCACCACTGGGTTCTCCCCGCCCGGTAAGGGAAGTGTTTGCTCATTTTGGACCAAGTGGCGTGGGCTTCATTTCCACAATTGCTTTAGACTGAAGCTGTTAACTCATCATTGGCAAATTCCTCATTGTGTACGGCATCTTTTGGCATCCACTTTTTATCATATATTAATTCCTCCTTGTCCTCATCAAATCCCAAAGGAAAGCAACAAAGCAGAGTCTCCCTTGAGCCAACAAATCAGTCAGGAGCCCATGAAAGGTCAGATCATTAAGAAAGCATCTTCCAAGCGTGTCACCATTTCTGATATAGTGGGTCCCATTGAAGAATTTCGAAAGAGTCAGAGTGAAGCCACCGTTTCTTCCTACAGCTGCATTAAAAAGCCCATTGTCAGCTCAGAGATACAAGCAACCTCTAGCCAAGAATTAATGGAGGGGACTATCAAAAGGAATAAATCCAGGTATGTGGGTTATAGAGGCATATTGTTACGAAGGTTTACTTTCTAGCTTCTCTTTCTCTATTTTTTTGTACTACATTAGGTTTCTTCACTTGATCATGCAGTATTTACAGTTCTTTCTTCCTATACTCCTTGGCTGTACAATTGTCCTTATATAGTACACAATATGAACTATGACCCTCCAGCCCCATCTTAAAATGAAGCATCTCAGTTTTGGACCCAGAGTTGGAGATACACTTGTTTCAAACAAGGGACCTTAATGTCTATGTCAAAAACTGAGAGGCAGGTTGCATACAACATATAACAGTGGCAACTTGTAGGTTAATTAGGTAACCCACAGTTTGCCAAGGTTGCATTCCACTGCCATTGTCAATATTTAACCATCTAGTTCAATCGGAGGTTGTTCTGACAAAACAAACACTTTGCAAACTTGAATACTATGCATTAATCATGAGATTACCACCCACAGTTAATTACTAATCTACAATTAGTTTTTAGATTAACTGTGGTTTGTTTAATCCATGGTTAACCTACAGTATCTGGGTTGCATATTCCAAATGGTGGCTGCATATGCCGGGTGTGCCCTGAAACATATACTGGGTTTATTAATTAACCCACAGTTTTCCACTATTATATGCACTTGGAGCCCGAATATTACAATTCTCAGTTTCAAGTGGACTCCTGTAAAGATATTGCCAGAGTGACTGATCACTTTCTAGCAGAGGTCTTTCCACATTACAAAAAAGTAGAATGTTAGTTAAAGTGCTGGACTAGAACTTTCACTGGGTGAACTCTCCAACAGTTCTTTCCCATGGGGGGAAAAACTTATGAGGCACTTGATAGGGAAAAGAATACCAACTGTGTTGAGAATTATCAATACTGTAAGAACTCAGGCACTACCAGACAGAACTCCAGCTCCCCAGCTTTTCACAAATGGAATACTTCTCAAGAGTCATGCCAAAAACTCATTTCTGTGTCTAGCAACCACTTCCAAATGTAGCTCATTGTGATGTCATAAATGGGACAAAGCCACTGTAAGACAGACTCTCCTTTCCAGACAATGTGCCCACTTCCTTCAGTTAACAGGCTCATTTCCTCCACAGTAAAGCAGAAAGGCTGTTGTTGACTTCTTAGACTGGATGGCTGTGCAGTTGCAATTATTTAGTGCATTGCAAATTGCCTACTAGGATCACCCACAACTGTAGAAGGCTCATGAACTTTTAAAGCTGAAGAACTATAGCCCTGCATATTTTAATAAAGACATATATGGAGCAAAGAGGTCTATTATTAAGTAATTGCATGAAGCCAACTGGGAATAACATGAGTTTTCAGAACTGAAAAACATAATTAAACATATCAGTAAGCTTGAATTCCCAAGCTGGTGTTTCTCTGATAGTTTATTTGCACAGCCTCCAGTTTCCCCAGGTCCGTTTATTTCTGCTCTTGGAGCACAGCTGGGGCAAATCAATTAGGAAAGGTGGACATTGCAGGGAGGAAACATCAGGAAAGAAAAGAGAAAAGCTCTCTCGGTCCACCCAGTGCTTCCCCTGCATTGCCTAGAGATTACCCCAGATGACCTGGAGAGCCTTGTTTACAAACTGCAAGGCTGGAAATCCATCTTTGCTGACATGTGTAGCTCAACCCTGAAACAACAAAATGCTTGATGGACTTTTCGAATACATGCACAGTAGAACCTTATTAGGTTTTTGTTGCTGTTTCCAGGGAACGAGAATCTTTTTCTCATACAAAAAGAAGACTGCAGACTTCAGGTATGAATGGAATTTTCCTTCACAACGAGTTATGCCTTCATGACTATTAACATTACATATAATGAGTATTAGCTTTACATATAATGGAAATCAGTTCCACTATCCATGGAAATGATAGTGAAAGTGCTAAATCAGTGTTGGGTCAAGATATGAACTGGGAAAGGGCCAATAAACTGAACTGTGATCCATTTAAGCCTGAGGTGCCATAGTTGGATGATACATTTGTTCAGCTTAGTGGTAAAAACCTGACCTGGAGAAAAGCAGCCGATAATTCTTTTCTTTAATTTTACTACTGTTGTTTGATTGCACTTTGATAGTTTTATTGTACTGTTGTTCTTTCATATTTTATTGGAAACCTCCCTGGAAAAATGTTCAAAATACTGATGAGGCAGCAGTATTTAAAATTAAACAAACTAAAAAATAATGCCTGCATTGCCTCTGTTTGTTAAACAGTAATTACCCTTGAGAATTCAGCTAAACAAAAGCATCTCTACATGTTCTACACGCTCTGCTGTCTATCATTTAGACAATGAAAGGCAAAAACTCATCCAAACTTGTAGATGTTTTTTTTTTTAAGTAACACTTTCCCTCTAACTATTCTCCCTTAATATTCTCACTCTCCCACATTTGCTGGCACACAAAGTTCATAATATTCATCAGCACAGGCAACAGTTGGTCAGCAGGCCCATCTTTCCTTGTTTATTTAACTTATTAACATAAGTTAACTATTTAACTTATGAGAAGCTGGAATATTTGTAAATATTCCATAATTCCATGGCTGCTATACCAATTCAATCAACTTAACCAGAATTCTGAAAGCCAGTAACTACAGAGGTTTCAAAGATGAATTGCTTGAACACACACACACTTGAGTGATTTCATCATACTTTACAGATAAATTAGCAAATGAACAGGTTGCTTGCCTCTAACCATGGTTCATGTCAGTGTGTGTAATCCTGATTGCAAATATTTGGTTAGTGAAGATTGTGTCTATAAGCAGAATCCATTTAATTAAACTTAAATTAAATTAAATTTAATTTAATTAAAGCTTAAACTGGGCCTGGATCAGGACAGGTACAGTATATGCATGGAAACAAGTGAACAAACTTCATTTCCTCCACCAAAGGAAACCTACACATACTTTGGGGCACATATATAGCAATTGTGTGATTTGTGAAACATGTATCTATTTGTAAACCATCTTTTGCATTAAATAGAATTTTAATTTAATTTAATCAAAGTAGTTTTTTAAAGTACCTATACACATTTCCCCTTTTATTGCTTCTTTTTTGTCAGTTGTTATTAGTCAGCCCCTAATGAACTCTGTCCACTTATCTCCCCATCTCAGCTGGTGCTGTTTCCACTCTCTGTATTATTTCCCTTTTGGAAAATATTTTCTGACCTGGCATCCCAATCTAGAAAGTGCAACTTGCTTGCAGAAATAGGCTTCTATAAATCCATCTTTCAAGCCATATCCAGGGATCAGAAGGGTGGCCACCAAGCAGATATTATCTGGAAGAATAAAGAAAGTAGGAATCAAAAAATTATGCCATTATCTAACAAGAAGCTCTAACTGAATCTCTTGAGAATTAGTCATGACTTCCAATAATGAAAAACTGTCATGCAGAGTAAAAGATATTTGTGCTCTTGTCTTTCTACAGACACAAACATTGTAAAAGCCAATCAGTTTTTCAGACACAGGTTTATAGAAACCATGGCTGAGTAAGCCAGGATAACATCATGCAATCTGGGCTTAGTACCAAGGAAGGATTGAATTGTAAATGGGAGAAAACCTGGGGGCAGAGGCAGACTGCATTCCCTCTAAAGTCAGAGGAAAGGTTGGGGAGAGCTGTGGCATGCTGGTCCCTTCCCTCTTCCCTTCTGGTTATCAAACTCAAAGTAATCCTTTGAAGTGCAAATCCTTTACTGAAATTAACAGATATCAGAACAGTATAAACTTGAGATAGCTTTCTACCAAAGCTGAGGGAGAAGCATCTCTCCATGTGAAGAGTGGAATCCCAGCTGGGAGCTTGCCCTCTGTCCCTTCGTTTCAGAAAAGCTTCTGACTCCACCATCAAGATGGCTCTTGCTGCTTGAGGGCAAGATGGTGGGAAAGCTAGAGACCTTCAAACTGGGCAGTTTGTTTCTCCTGTTGCAGTCTCATTAGGTCAAGGACTGAATCTCACATATAGAAACAGAGCAAGTCAGAAGGGTCTCCCAGGCCATCTAGTCTGACCGCCGGCTCCAGTCGGCTCCACTCATGGCATGCCCCGCTCTCATCCTGGAAACCCTTCCACTGCTTCCAAAGCAAGCCAATTCTCATGCTTTGTCTAAGAAACTTCACTAGGTAACCTTGAAATGTCAAAGTCCTCATTCCACACTTGTTCCTCCTCCTCAAAATCAGATGAATCTACCTGAACAGTCCTTAATGAGCAAGAGACAGGCCTACCCCACACAAGAACAACCTGACTGTCTGTCAGGTGCACCATGAGTTGTTTCACAAACAACCAGCCCACTGTCGTTTAGCATGTTATGAGAACCTGTCCACTATGTGGACACTTCCTAGGAATTCCTAACCAGAAAAAAAGTGTAACAAGTTCCTCACAATGTGGGACAGGCACAAAACATTCTTAAACTAGACTAACTTTGCTGACTTCAGAAACTGAGCTCTCATTTTCTTAAACAATTGAAACCAGACTCCCACACTGCTCATGACTTTTCTGTGCACTCTGGTCATCATGCCACCTTCAAAGGGGCTGTGAAGATTCTTTGAATCTGAGGGTGCAGTCCAGTCATGCAGCCTGTCAGTCTCTGAAATCTGAGATCACATGCATTCTACACAGGGCAGGTGAAGCACTGGGGACAAACTTGGTCTCCCCATTCCTCTTGCCCTGCAAGTCAGCTGAACAGCTAGTTTGGCCAACTAGCTTCAGTGCTTCAGACAGAGACTGAAGGAGACTGGAGCTCCATTAGGATATCTCAGACCTGCTGGTCTTGCAGTCTTCTCCTCCCTACCCCTGGACTGCCCCCTTTTCCCCCTCTCTGAGTTCACTCTTATCACCTTGAGAGACAGCTGGCGTGAGTCTTTTGGGCTGATTTTGGGGGGAAACAGCTTGCAGATCCCCCCTCTGAGCCTGGGACTCTGTCTCCAGACTCAGATCTTGAAACCTAAAGGATTTGTGGGTCCACTAGAAGCTGCCTTGTGGCCATGGGATCACTCTGCCTGAGCCTCTCCTGAATGTTCATTGCTCTCTCTAAGCAGAACAGTATTAATTCAAACCCCTAGTCTGGCACTCTTACAGAAGCCGAGAAGCCCATTCAGAAGTTTGGAGGAAGGTTTCAGGATATGGGGAG
Source organism: Varanus komodoensis (assembly GCF_004798865.1). NCBI lineage: Eukaryota > Metazoa > Chordata > Lepidosauria > Squamata > Varanidae > Varanus > Varanus komodoensis. Next base: position 14,196,069 of record NW_025335761.1, read on the forward strand.
CACAGGGTGGGAGCTCCCAAGCGTACATGAGAGGAAATGCATGTAAGGGGCTTGTTGCCACCACATCAATGCCACGTAGTTCATTAAACTGGCACACCCCTCAGAAGCATCTGAAAGAGACCAAAAACATTTCATTACTTAGCAACCTCAAAGTCAGAAAGTGAGATGGAAATACTTGTTTTTGTCCATGAACTTAGCTCAAGCACAGTAAGAACCAGACCAGTGCTTAAATTTCACCACCAGGAACTTTTCTGTGCATTGTGTTCAATCAATATTAAGTTAGATTGAATGAGGGTGCTGGTATCTTTTAGACAGTCACACATTTAATAAGATTTTGAAAATGTAAGTATTTTAAGAATGCCCGCACTCAAATTATGCAGTTAAACTTAGTAGTGGTATCCAACAGAGCATTAACGCCCCTGCTGATTTTCTTGCACCCCAACAAATTCCCACCTGCAGCCAAACTGCTGCAGAATTGGCAATTCCAGAGGGAAGCAGAAACAAGTGAAAACACTCACATTTTTCGAATATGTGGGTTGATGGCGTTCGCAAGGGAGCCGTCCACATAAGGGATTCCTGTCCCAGTCAAGTAATGAGTATTTTTACTCCTTTGTGGGCTTCGTCTGGGAAGCATTAAATCTCTGTTCCCCAAGCAATGGGTTCTACTTGTACAGCAGAACTAGAGAAACCCACTGCTTGTGCAACAGATGCTGGAGATTACAAGAGAATTGATGGGGTGAGCCTGTCAATGGGATACTGCCCAGAGTATTTGGAATTTACGTTCTAGATATTGTAACCATAAGTTTATGGGTTCCTGTTCAGGCACTTCCATAATCTAGGTTATACACAAAGATCAAGGTATTGATGACGAGAAAAGACATGAAATGAGGCACAGTTCAAAACTGAGAACATGTTGTCTTTCAAAGAGCAAACCTAACCACATGTGCAAGAATATACAAAAAACTTGAATTCATTTCAGAATAGGAGAGGAGGGTCTTCCAGGAGTTTTCCAGGAATTTGTCTATGTTTGCAGAATACAAGCAACATTTACTAGTAAATTATACCACTATATAAGAAACGGCATTTCCTTTTGTGTCAACATGTGACCCATATAATTATGGTTGAAATACCGCACTTAGAACTATGTACCAAAGTCATCAGAGCCAAAATTGCCATTTAGGTTTCTCTGCTGGGATAAACAGCAACAAAAAAATCTTGGGACGGTGCAGGAGGTGGGGGAACATTAAAAGTAAAATGTTACCTAATTATTTTTATGTTTTTATCCTAAGTACACAGTTATTTAATATTAATTAAATTAGCAAGTACATCTGCAACCATCTATTTCTTGTTGTACTGAGACTAAAAATAAATATTGATACGTTTGTGAGTTTTTCTGAGTTTTTGCAGAACGTTTCTATAAATGGTCAAAAACTGACCCTCTTCCATCTTTTTCTTTTTTCTTCACACCATTTGCTTTTTCCTGCTGCTTTGGACTCCTCAAATTCTTTAGCTATTTCTAGTGCAACTGTCTTTCCTCTGATTAATCTTTCTTTCCCCCTTCTACTCTAAGTAAGCCAAACATGTTATGTTTCACCCCCCTTTTTCTTATTTTAGATCCTTCACCCCAACCTTTGTCACATTCTTCCCAACACAGGCATGCAAAGGGCGTATTCCCGCCCCACACACACACATACACCCAACCCCCAACTGCAATTTTCAGACTGTTCTCCTCATCATCCCAGTAACAAAACATGCCATGTTCATATTTCGTGTAAACCACATAGTTAATTTCAGTTATATATATATATTCTTATCAGACCAAATAGTTGAACTACATAACAGCACTTTGAAGCTGACAAAACAAAGAGGTGTGATAACGAGTATTGAATACGTTCCTCTCACCTTAATGGATATCGGCTCCGATGTCCACCTCTGAACTGAAAACTGAGAATTGGCTTCTAAATGTGAATGTTATTACAGAAAAATGGTGGTGTTATTCAGACTAATAACTGAAAGAGGTGAGGAAAAGCAAGAGACAACTGTGGCCACTTGGTCTAAATCCCTGTACCCAAGCCAATCCATCAGCAATGCACACACTCCTCTGTATGTAACTTCCTCGCTCTTGCCCTCTCTCTCTCTCCCCCCCCCCCCCCCCCCCAAAATCTTGCTTTATTATCTGCTTTCCTAGGCTGTATTTTCCTCACGCTCCTCCTGTTTCTTTGCAGGGATCTTAAAGAATGTCAGTAAGAATTGAGGTACTTTGTTACAAGTAACTCTGCAAGATGGATTCTCGTAAAAACAATGTGAAAAGAAAGTAGAACTGAAGAGAACAAATCAAAAACAAGACAAGATGTTCTGTTTGGAGATGAAAAACTAGAAACTTGTATTGTTATGTTCCAATATTATAAAATTAAACATTAGTATAACAGTAATATGTTATTTTTTCTTTTCCAAGTGTTTCATCCAGTATTAATAAGACAGAGAAATCTGTTTGAATTGGTCATTGTTTGTTTACATTTTTTACTTAAAAATGTATATTATTAGTCCTTGAAATGTAGGAACCAATGAATCATTAAGAAACACAAAAGAAAAATAAGCAAACAAATAAAATTGAATGGACATTCCTCAAAAATAATGTTCACATTGCTACCTATTTAATTCATCACTGTAAAACAATTTCATTCATTAATAGTTACTTTCACAAAATCATTTTACCTTTAATATGCCTCTCTCTACATTTGGATTATTGGGAGGTTTTTTCTTTTTCCAGCAACAAATACATTTCTGTTTCTAAAGTCTTTTCTACTTTGTTGTTCTTTCCAAAGTGTTTCTATAATAGTCTGTGCCAGTTATTTCATGTCTAGCCACATTCTGATGGAGGAGATTCGCTAGCCTCACACCCATTCCTGTTATTTGCTATCAATATATCTGTAGTGGTTATTCATTAATGCAAAAATGACCATATTATCACCCAACAATGCAATCTTTCTGCCATTTGGAGACTGCAGCTAAGAAATTGGGAAAGGCAGCAATGATGGTACTGGAAAAGATCAAGTGTAAGGACATTTCACTGGAGACCAAGGCCAAGATCATCCAGGCTGTTGTATTCCCAGCCACTATGTATAGGTGTGAAGCTGGACAGTGAAGAAAGCTGAGAGGAAGAAAATTGATGCATTCAAAACATGGTGCTTTGTGAATTCCGTGGACTAACAGAAAGACAAACAAGTGAGCCCAAAGCTAAACTAAGCCAGAACATTCCCCAGGAGCAAAACTGATGAAACTAAGTCTGTCTGATTTCGGGAACAACATGAGAAGGTAAGACTGTCTGGAGAGGAAAACAGTGCTTTGGAAAGTTGAAAAGAAAAAGAGGAAAACCAAATATGAGATGGATCAATTCCAAAAGGAAGCCACAGCCCTGAATTTACAAAAGCTGAAGGAGGCTATCATAGGGTCCACCTAACTTGGAGAAGGTTTGTCAGCAGGTAGGAGCAATACCTCAGTGCATGGGCATGTGTGCACGCACACACGTGCACATGCGTATCTGGACCAGTGTTTCCTATCTATATGTCTGGATGACCTGCATTCTAAACAAGATGTGCACTGTTTCCTTGAATTATAGGGAAAAATAGGAAATATTAACTAGTTTTAGTCCTTTTTCCAATATGATAATGAACTAATTCTGTATATCTTCAAATCTACTACTGTGAGTAATGCTTTCTCTAAAAAAACTTGAATACCCATGCTTATTAAAATTATTAGAATTATTTTGAGCATCTTCATGATAGTTCTGGTAGCAACTATTTTGACATTATCCAAGTGCAGAGACTACTCATGAAAGTATAGAAAGGACTTAAAATATTATCAAAACCATACTATATGGGATTTGAAATTGTGAAACTGTAATTAGCTGGGATCCAAACTTCTATGTGTATATACTTAGAAGTTTTTCAGCTTCTCCCATAGATAGCCCCTTTGTTGCTCCAGTTTACATACCTCCTCCAAAGACAAGGGGCTCTCCAGAGAGCACCAGTAATTTATGAAGTATGAACAGGTGCCTCCAACAAAGCAATAAAATAATTTCGCCATTCCCACCAACCTGGCTTCACATGGAATATATCTATATGCAGCCATAGCCTTCTTTGGATCCCCAGCACTTCATTTAGGAACCTCATGATAACAAAACGTCTGTGAACAAAAAGGTTTAGAACCTCTTCCTATACTTTTCAGTTCAATAGTCTCATTATATATATTGCACATTAAGTAGCAGCATGTTTTATTGGTGTGTTTTTCACACAGAACCAAATTGGCATGTATGATTTTGTACTGGTGAATTATTAGATTCAACTGCTTCTCTAAAGTTAGAAAACCATGGGCAATTTTTCAGTAAGAACTTTAATAAAGTCAATTATTCTATTCTCTTGCAAAGATAGAAATGATTAAATGACCGCCAGTGCCCCCAACGGCTTTTGTCATTCAAAATTTATAGACAAAAATCTATTTAATGCCTACTGTATAAGCTCATTACCCACTATTTTCTGTGGGAAATTAATAGAAAAATGAATTTCTGAGAACTGCCACAGAATAATATTCTTTACTTCAAGAACCTGGTCATTAAAATCACTTTCAAAAAATACAAAGAGGAAATGTGACTGTTTTCCCATTAATAATTCAACTGGTACTCAAGCTCTGCCAAGTATAGGTCACTGTAGGATAATTTCAGTATAAAGAAAATAGGAATATTTTATGGGGAGATTATATGGTTTGGCGATGGACTCAGTACTGGGTGGAGGAAGGTAAGGGAGGGAATCAAAAGTAGTATCTCTTGATACAGGCGCTCAAGCACAGGGCACATTCTGCCAGTTTGAGCTGGTTTACCAGCTCCATCCCAAGCTGGCTACAGACAGTCCCAGTTCACATGATCATAGGGTAATTAACAAGCTATGGTGGCTTGTTAACCATCTTGCATGTGCCAATCACATGCCCACTGATTCATATAATTGCCCATGCTCTTTTCATCCAAAGGCAGAGAGAGTGGTTTGTTTATGTGGTTAACAAACCACTCAGAACCAATATGTTGTATGGCGCGGTTTTACGAATGAGACCGGAGACCGGTTGGAATTATCGAGAGAGATTTATTTACCTGCAGGGACCAAGCACTCATAGGAGTGTGGTCCCGAGCAGACGAATGCAGCTTTTTTATACTCTTTTACAGCTACGCAGGTGCTTGAATAACAGCGAACAATGGGGTTCCCCACTGAGCTACATTTGCACATTTTGCACTTTTCCCATGCTAAAGCAAGCAAGCGAGGTTACAAGGGCGTGACGTTCGCGGTTATGCTTGAGCGTAGCCTACTTTGTTTTCATCCTTGCGTAGCGTGCACATTCGTTGGGGTTCCTGTTCTTGTTCACGCGGACAGGACACCCTGATCATGCTTTCTTTTACCCGTGACGAGCCATGCCCTGGCTGCATGTTCGATTATGAGGGGGGTTACAACATTCCCTACTGGTCTTTTTGGGGAATCGAATCATCGAGTCAGCGAGCTGCTAGCGGATGCTGCTTTCAGCCCACACCCTGGCCCTGGCATGAAGTGCCAGTATTTTCACAGCGTCAATGCGCTGCTTGACAAGGCGGGTAATCCAACGGAGCAGGAGGGGGCCGAAAATACAGAAAAATAACAACCCTAAAAAGGGTCCTGCAAGGGAAGAGAGCAGGCTGGTCAACCAGGGGGACCAGTTAAAGAGGCGCTGATACCAGTTGGAACCCCCCTGGTGGTGCATTTCCCGGTCCTCCAGGCGGGCTTTGACTAGGTCTAGGCTGTTACGGATGATACCTGAATGATTTGCATAGAAGCAGCATTTCTCATCCAAGGCAGCGCATAAGCCGCCTTGTTTCAGCAAAAGTAAATCTAGTCCTCTCCTGTTTTGGAGGGCCACCTCAGCGAGGGAGTCAAGGGATTCTTCCAAGAACTTGATGGAGCCATGAAGCTCCTGCAAGTCTTTATCAACTTGTTCAGAGAGGTGGAATATGTCCTGGCTGCCTTTTATCAAGGCTCCAGCCCCGACAGCCGCGGAGCCTGCGATGCCCAGCCCAGCTAAAAGAGGAGCGAGGAGAGGCACAGCGCGCCGGACGCGTGAATCCGGGGAAGCAGCCACGGGGGTCATCTCTCCGTTGGCGAGAAAAACCTTTGGGAGCACTAAAGTCAGAATACAAAGATCCGGCTGAGGAGCTTGCGCAGCCTCAGGACTGAGGGGGATTAGGAAAAGGGTGGACGGTCTCTACCCGGAAGTTTACCTCACGTAAGTCCTGAACTGGCCGGTAGTCTTCGGTGCCGGGCTTTTTGACCGGTAACAGCGGGGTGTTCCATGAACATGCGGGGTGTTGCCCCTGAACATGGTCAGAGAACATCTGCTAGGCTGTTAACTGGAACGGCCATTATGATCACATTATCCAAGTGCTTCACCAACTGCACTGGCTAATGGACCATTTCTGGACCCAATTTAAAGTATCAGTCTTAATCTTTAAAGCTTCTGATGACTTGGCATAATTTCCTCTCATTTTTGCTGCTCTGCCATTAAATAAAATTGGCATATTGTATTGATTTGCCTCACTTCTCTGCCTTGACATTTGCATATCTTTACCCACTCAGATATGGATACTGGAGAAGGAAATGGGAACCCACTCCAGTATCTTTGCCATGAAAACCCCATGGACAGTGCCAACAGGCAAAAGATATGATGCCAGAAGATGAGCCCCTCAGGTTGGAAGGTGTCCAATATGCTACTGGGGAAGAGCAGAGGGCTAGTACTAGTAGTGCCAGAAATAATGAAACGACTGGGTCAAAGCCAAAAGGACACTCAGTTGCAGATGTATCTGGTGGTGAAAGGAGAGTCCGATGCTGCAAAGATCTATACTCCATAGGAACCTGGAATTTAAGATCTATGAATCAAGAAAAGCTGGACGTGGTCAAACAAGAGATGACAAGACTGAACATCGACATCTTACGAATCAGAGAACTAAAATGAACAGGAATGGGTGAACTTAATTCAGATGACCATCAAGTATACCACTGTGGGCAAGAATCCCTCAGAAGAAATGGAGTAGCCTTCATAGTCAATAAAAGAGTAGGAAAAGCAGTACTGGGATACAATCTCCAAAATGACAGAATGATCTCAGTTCAAATCCAAGGCAAACCATTCAACATCACAGTAGTCCAAGTCTGTGCCCCAACCACTGGTGCTGAAGAGGCTGAAGTTGACCGGTTCTATGAAGGCCTACAACACCTTCTAGAAATAACACCAGAAAATGATGTCCTTATCATCATGGAGGACTGGAATGCTAAAGTAGGAAGCCAAAAGATAACTGGAATAACAGGCAAGTTTGGCCTTGGAGTACAAAATGAAGCAGGGCACAGGCTGGTAGAATTTTGTCAAGAGAATACGATGGTCATAGCAAACACTCTTTTCCAACAACCCAAGAGACGACTCTACACATGGACATCACCAGACGGTCAACACAGAAATCAGATTGACTATGTGCTCTGCAGCCAAAGATGGAGAAGCTATATACAGTCAGTAAAAACTAGACCAGGAGCTGACTGTGGCTCAGACCATGAGCTTCTGGTTGCAAAATTTAGGCTTAAGTTGAAGAAAGTAGGGAAAAGCACTAGGCCACTCAGGGATGACCTAAATCATATCCCTGATGAATATACAGTAGAGGTGACAAATAGATTTCAGGAATTAGATCTGATAGTGTGCCTGAAGAACTAGGGATGGAAGCTCGCAACATTGTACGAGAAGTAGCAACTAAAACCATCTCAAAGAAAAAGAAATGCAAGAAAGCAAAATGGCTGCCTGAGGAAGCTTTACAAATAGCTGAGGAAAGAAGGGAAGTGAAAGGCAAGGGAGAAAGATACACCCAATTGAATTCAGAACTCCAGAGAACAGCTAGAAGAGATAAGAATGACTTCTTAAATGAACAGTGCAAAGAAATAGAAGAAAACAATAGAATAGGGAGGACCAGAGATCTCTCCAAGAAAATTGGAGATATGAATGGAATGTTTCATGCAAAGATGGGCATGATAAAAGACCAAAATGGCAGGGACCTAACAGAGGTAGAAGAGGTGGCAAGATTACACAGAAGAACTATACAAGAAAGAGCTTAACGTCCCTGATAACCATGATGGGGTGGTCACTAACTTCAAGCCAGACATCCTGGAATGTGAAGTCAAATGGGCCTTAGGAAGTCTTCGTAACAACAAAGCTAGTGGAGGTGACAATATTCCAGCTGAGCTATTCAAAATCCTAAAAGACGATGCAGTAAAAGTGCTACACTCAATATGGCAGCAAATTTGGAAAACTCAACAGTGGCCACAGGATTGGAAAAGGTCAGTTTACATTCTGATCCAAAAGAAGGGCAATGCCAAAGAATGTTCAAACTACCGCACCATTGCACTCATTTCACATGCTAGCAAAGTTATGCTCAAAATCCTACAAGCTAGGCTCCAGCAGTATGTGGACCGAGAACTACCAGAAGTACAGGCAGGATTTCAAAGAGGGAGAGGAACTAGAGATCAAATTGTCAACATACGCTGGATCATGGAGAAAGCTAGGGAGTTCCAGAAAAACATCTACTTCTGCTTCATTGACTATGCTAAAGCCTTTGATTGTGTGGATCACAACAAATTGTGGCAAGTTCTTAAAGAGATGGGAGTACCTGTCCATCTTATTTGTCTCTTGAGAAACCTATATGCGGGTCAAGAAGCAACAGTGAGAACTGGGCACGAAACCACTGATTGGTTCAAAATTGAGAAAGGAGTTCGGCAAGGCTGTATACTGTTGCCCTGCCTATTTAACTTATATGCAGAGCACATCATGAGAAAGGCAGGGCTAGATGAATCACCAGTTGGAATTAAGATTGCCAGGAGAAATATTAACAACTTCAGATATACAGATGATACCACTCTAATGGCAGAAAGTGAAGAGGAACTAAAGAGCCTCTTGATGCGGGTGGAGGAAGAGAGCACAGAAGTTGGCTTGAAACTCAACATTAAGAAAACTAAGATCATGGCATCCGGTCCTCTCACTTCCTGGCAAATAGATGGGGAAGAAATGGAGGTAGTGACAGATTTTATTTTCCTGGGCTCCAAGATCACCACAGACAGGGACTACAGCCAAGAAATTAAAAGACGCTTGCTCCTTGGGAGGAAAGCTATGGCAAATCTAGACAGCATACTAAAAAGCAGAGATATCACCATGCCAACAAAAGTGCATATAGTCAAGACTATGTTTTTCCCAGTTGCAATGTATGGCTGTGAAAGCTGGACCATAAGGAAGGCTGAGCACCGAAGAATTGATGCCTTTGAATTGTGGTGCTGGAGGAGACTCCTGCAAGTCCCTTGGTCTGCAAGGCGATCAAACCAGTCAGTCCTAGAGGAGATCAACCCTGACTGCCCTTTAGAAGGCCAGATACTGAAGATGAAACTCAAATACTTTGGCCACCTAATGAGAAGGAAGGACTCCCTGGAGAAGAGCCTAATGCTGGGAACAATTGATGGCATAAGGGGGCGGCAGAGAATGAAGTGGCTAGATGGAGTCACCCTAGCAGTCGGCTTGAGCTTAAGTGGACTCCGGGGGATGGTGGAGGACAGGAAGGCCTGGAGGAATGTTGTCCATGGGGTCGCAATGAGTTGGACTCAACTTCGGGACTAACAACACCCACTCAGTCCCCATTCTGCTTTGCAATTTTACCAACTCCACTCACTGCTCCATGACCTTCATTGCACATCTGACAGCTGCCAATGAAACCCAGCGGAGGGAAATTACAAGCACAAAGTGGGGCAGTTGAAAGTGGCTGGCAGCTGCAGGAGAAGGAGCATTCATGGCAGGTTTTATTATTTCAGTAGAACCTGAAGGAAAGTTCACTAGCAAGGGCAGCACAGAAGGAGATAATGATATTGACAAGCACATTTAAAGGAGGGTCATTTGGCTGTGCTGGGCTCAGTGCCATACAGACAGCCCTGTACACTTACATAGGTCCTCACAAATAATTTTGTTTTTAGATTTGCAAATGCCACAGTCACATTTGCCACATTCAAAAGAGCTCAGAAACTTAAATCTCGTGTGGAGTTAGGAAGTTTCCCTCATGAGCTAACAACCCACCATACCAGTTGCAGAAAGTGAACTGATCTGGGGAATAAGGAAATGAGGATTTCTGCCACAAAGGGCTCTCAGATATGTACTGACAGTGGCCAGAAGAGAAACAAGTCATGGCAAGCTGCCATGTGGGCAGTTGTCAGGAGAAGCAGCCAAGCCGCACATCTTTCATGGCTCATGGTCAGAGTGGCTTAGTATAGCTCACAGTTTGATGTATTTTCCCAAGTGTTTTTGAATAGCATACTTTCTGATGTCAGTGCTTTCCTTTTATTCTTTTGCAGAAACAACACCCAACCTGCTTATCTATGAAGAATGTCATTACCTGCAGATAGCACTGGATGATTCGGTAAAAGGATTGTTGTAAGGGATATTAGCCAGGAAATGGATGGTACTAGTAGCCAAATTGTTTATTCATTATTGAATTAGTGGGTTCAATAAAGCGTTCACATTCCACACAAATGTGGAAGTAGCTAAATGTGAAGCACATTAAGGCACCAATCTCAAGACTCGCAGAACTCAGGCAAACATGGAGTAAGTTTCTCTATTGTCTATAAGCCAATGTTCAGTGGACACTTATTCATAATATTGGGATACAAAAGTGTTAAATTATTGACTGTATCTTGTATTGAGCCATTTGAGAAAAGAGATTATCTGTATTTTTTTTCTACCTTATTTGCAAAAGCATGTGTTTGCTATTAAGTAGGGCTCTCTTCCCCAAATTAGTACCCTCCAGATGTTTTGAATTACACTTTCCAGCATCCCTAGCCATTAGCTCTGCTGGCTGAAGTCTGAAATGTGTGAAGGATACCAGATTGGGAGGAATGGGCCAAGGAATGCCTAGAAATTCCCTTCCATTCCTCTTTCCATTTTATTCCTGTATTTCCTCATTCCTCCTGCAGAGGGCAACTGTTGCCTTGAATTCTAGCAACTTGATTACTTTGTAGATACTTTACACCTTTTGTCAAATTTAAGGTAAATTAATGTCTCTGTTCAATGTTAGTTTTATCTTTTGTTCATGTGATGGTAAACAAAAATAAGTTGTTTGGGGGTGATTTTTTCACTGGTAAAAATGTAACTGAAAATTATTATTATTATTATTATTATTATTATAACATTTCTATGCCGCCCCTTGCCGAAGCCTCGGGGCAGCTTACAACACAATAAAATACATTGAAATACCAAATAATTTGATCTGGTGAGAAAATAAAGAAGGTTATTGTAGACATGGAAAAGTGTTGAAAAGGGCAGCTAAAATGATTAAGAGACCGTTCAGTGCTGACTGGGACTGTTTACGTTAGAAAATGAGGTGAGCAAGGGAGCCATGATGGAAATGTCCAAAATTATACATGGTGTTGAAAAAGTGGTGGGATGACATTTTTCTCCATCTCTCATAATACTAGACTCCAGGATCATCCTATGAAGCTGATTGCTGGAGGATTCCATACAAGGAAAAGAAAGTTCTTCACACAGCACATAGTTTAACTCACAGCCGCAAGATATAAGCAATGGCCATCAATCTGGCTACTTTAAAAGTGGATTAAATAAATTCATGGAGGATAAGGCTATCTATGGCTTCTAGCCCTGAGGGCTACTTACCAACTCCAGTATCAGAGGCACTTCATCTATGTACACAGTTGCAAAGGAATGTGAGCAGGAGGATGTTATTGCACTCAAGTCCTTCTTGTGAGTTTCCCAGAGACACAGGTTGGCCACTGTGTGCACAGAATGCTGGACTGGATGGATCCATCCTTGGCCTGATCCAGAAAGGCTGTTACGTTCACTCTACATGCACAGAGCATAGCTGTATATATAGCTGGAGTTTTGTTTAAATGCTGATACTAAAACTATATGCACTCTTAAATAAAGAAACTGGTGACAGGGATGTGCTTCTTGGTTAATGTGAACTGCAGCAGTAGCAGCAGCAAAGCTATCTTTAGCTGAGCTCAGTGGGTGAGAAATGGATCTGCCAACAAGACAGTCCTTGCTGAATGAAACTTACGTATCCTCTCCTCTCAAAATCTGGAGGGTCCCAGAACCCAGGGTCTGATGTATTTGTGTATTGCTTCTTTGGGTTGTAACCTTTGAGTTCTGCCACATTTTAAGAGAAATTTCCCATGTTTACTTTTACTATATTATATTTATTATTATTTTACATTATTGGCGATAAAATGATAGGGCAAGTAATGTAAAATCTACTTGTCAACATGGAGTTATCTGGTCAATATAGGAGCAACCAAAGTCATCAATTATTTCAACACTTCCACATATTTGATTTATATCCCACTTTTTTCTTACAGTGAATTCAAAGCGACTTACATAATCTTCCTTTTCCTTCTCTCAATTTTATCTTCACAACAACAGTTTTGTGAGGTAGGTTGGGCTGAGAATGGGCTGACCAGCCCAAAGTTACCCAGTTGGCTCCATGGCCAAGCAGGGACTAGAACCCAGATCACCTGCGTCCCCATCCCATGCTCTTAAGCATTACACCACACTGGCTCTCATTTTTGAAAAATGGAGGCTACAAAATATTCCCCCGTGCTTAACAAACTCTCTTCCTCAGATCGTTTTCGTTTGTGTAGAGCCGTTCAAACTGTGTGTGTTGGTGGTGGTGGGGGGGGCTGCTTAATACCTGTGGCCCAGCTGTTTTGGCCTATCATTCCTATGATCCTTCACTATTGACTTTGCCTAGGGTTGTTAGGAGTTGCTGATCTAGAAGGCCACAATGTCTACCTCTGCTTTATAGGATTTATTTAAGTAAAAAGAATTTGCTTGAAATGTTTTAAGAAAAATAAACAACAAAGAATTAAGCTTTGCATGGTCTACTGCAAGTATTTACTTTAAATCCCTCCAGTCCATCAATATGCTTCAAATGTACAGGATTGCATACTTGGCCTGTTCTAACAATCCAGATATAACTTATCTGTTAGAACTGACCTGATTAATTTATACTCTTGCTTAAGAGCTTAAGAAATGTCTTGCTGTATCAGCTCAAATTTCAACCAGTTCAAAGTACCATTCTGGAAGTGTTAAATGACCCATCGGATTGGCCAGTGGCTCTCCAGTGTACCATACTTTACACTCTTTACATCCCAAGGGTATATTATAGAATAGAAGCAGGGTACATTTAAATGTCAGATTCACAACAGACAATTATTCATTGTATTATTTCAACAACATTTCTGTGGTTCAACTATTATAGTCCAGTTTTCTCTTGCCTTGCTACAAGAAAGATTAATTGCCAAGAGCTGGTATTACGCTACTCTAAATATTTACAGTTGGACATTCCACTTGTAGGACATATTACGATTATGTCTTCAGATGTGAAGAAACCTCAACTAAGAGCATCCAAATTAGTTTAATGCTGTTCTATCAAGTTCAGTTTTAAGCTGCAAAATTGTGCAGTTAGGCTTCTGTAGGGCCATTGAATTCAATTGGATCTAACCAGTCAGTGTACAAAAATAAAGCAGTGCAGTCCAATGCTATGTATGATTGTGTTACTACATTGTAAGTTCCTCTAAGTGTGGTGAGAATTAAGACCATGCAACACAAGTCTACATGTGCTTATTCAGACGTAGGTCTCATTTGTTCAGCAGGATTTCCTAACAGGAATGCTGAGAAGGGCAATTCTGCGCAAGTCTGGAAAAAAAAAAGTTCTGGGGAGTAATGACTTTCCTGACTAAGCATTCATACGATCACAGGTAGGAATCTTAGTGATGCATCAAAGAATTTTTGGAACCAAAATGAGAGTCTGATAGTGGTTATTTTTAATCAAATTTCATGAACAAGAGCACATCTCAGGCACTGACAATTCCATGTGCGAAAAATAAAATAAATGGCCAGAACTGGCGAGGAAATTATATTAAATGAAATCCTAAGGTGTGTGAAAGGATCATGCTAGGGTGGTATCTCTCCACCTTCCTTCCCAGAAAATATTTATGAAGCTCACTTGAGCTCTCATGTTGGATGAGCAGAGAAATATGACAAGAAGGGCAAACTTTATCCGTTGGGTAATGAATGGTTGCCACAGGTTCTGTTTAGCAAATGTATTATTGTAAAAGAGAATGAAAATATGGAAAAGGTCTTTCTAACAATAAGACCTTTTATTAAACTATTTTTAAAAAACGTCCTTCAACACACCTGCTTCCATTTTGGTGACAGGCAAATGTGTTTTAACCAATTCAAGAAAAAAAAAAGGCTGGCTATTAGTATCAAAACGTATTTAACCAATTGAAAGCCACACAGGCACACTCCCTTGGAAAAGTATGAGGGAAATTCAGCTGGCGGGGTGATTATCGCCATGGAAATGCAGGAGTGAGGAACTATCAAGATGCTTCGTTTCTACCCCTATAATATGCAGCTGCAAAAGACACACGAACCCCCTGTAGGCCAAACAGCGAAACTACCTCACCCGCGCGTACGCTTCTCGCCACCATCCCCTCCCCGCCCATATCAAGAAAGCGCTTTCGCACGGCTGGGTAAGCCCCGAGCAGATGGAGGCGGGAAAAGGAGGAGGGAAGGCAAGGCACGAGGGAGGGGATCTCCCGCTGCGTGCCCGTGACGTCTAGCGATGACCCGCCCACTAAGGGGCAGGCGCACGGTCGCAGCCCCGCCCCTGTCCTTGAGAGGAGGGGCCGGTGGAGGAAAGAGGGAGTGCGGCTCCTCGCGCATGCGCGTGTGGGGGTGGGGCGGTGGGAAGGGGGTTCGTTCCCTGGGATCTGGCGCGGGAGGCGGGGCGGCGGTCGCCGAAGTTGTGGCGCTTCCCCCTGTCTCGTTCTCCCTGGCGGCTGCGCGCGGGGCGCATCGAGAGGATTCGGTCTCGCCGCCTGTCTCTGCTACTTTGAAGAGCCTGAAGCAGTCCGGCCGTGCTCGGGCTCGCCTTCTCACCTGCGCCCCCCCCCCCCCGCGCATTCGGCTGAGCCCTGTCCGGTGTTGTTGTCATGTGGAATGCGAAGGTGAGACGCCCTTTCTCTTCCTTGGCGCCGAAGCCGATCCACAGGTCCCCCGAAAGAGAACCGGGTGCGGGGAAGACGAGCTCCGGTTTCCGAGGCCCCGCGTCGCCCCACGTTGGTCGCCCAGGCGCCCCTCCCCGGCTGCTGTCCCCACCTCCCCTCGTGCTCTGGGGTCCCCTGTGGGAATCGGGGTCCCTTTGCTGGGGTGTGTGACTGGGGGGGGTGCGTTGGGGGCGAAGGAGGTGTTGTCCTCGTACACTTCGAGTTTTTCCTTCGCTCCCCCTCCTCTCCGTCTGAATGTGAACTTTTGTCTCGGTGTCTGGCTGGTTGCCTCCCGAGAACTCTTCCCCAGCCCCGCCTTTCCCCCCGTGCTTTCCCTTCCTGCCTGCTGGCATTCTCCTCGGCGCTCTCGGTAGGTGTACGTGCCTGCGCGGGAACCGAAGTGACAGCCTTGTTTTCTAACACTTTCCCCCTGGATGTTTACCATTGGGTTGTGCGGATTCTCTCCTGTCGTGCTCCCGCAGTGTTTGTGTTGTGTGGGTGACCCGCGTGTTGGGCTGCCCCACTGTGTGTCTGGCACCAAGGGGAATTCGAGTTAGTTCAGTGCAGCCCTTTTTGCCATTGCTGCCTCTTGGGTTCTCAGATGTAGCTATTTCCATTGTTGGCTCACACACGGTCTATTTCAGTGTGTCCTGAACTTAATCCTTGCCTCCCCCCCCCCCCACACACACCCTAATGTACTGGAAGTCCTGTGTTTGGGGAATTGGCCTTGTAAAGCCATTAGTCTCTACCTGCATACAGGGCTAGTGCAAGAAGGATTACATTAGTGTATCGGTGGCATACTGTGCACATAGCGCCAAATCTTATCATTTCGGGATTATTTGCTGTGGGTAAATATAGTGATACCAGTTAGGAGTTCTGGCCAAGGAAGTGTATTTTACAAAATATATTGGAGAGAATCGTTAAGAGAAATTTGCTTTGTTCTTATGAATGCATCCTGCCAATGTATTCTGTAAAAGCATCAAGGCATCAGTTTTCCCACTTCCCCCGTTTATTTGTCAGTAGTGATAAGAGTTGAAACTGTCTTCTCTATGTCTAATCTATGCACATTGTGGGGCAAATGCAGACAATTCTACTACTGCAAGGAAAATTTAGAGGAGGAATCTTTCGTACATTCATAGTCTTACACGCTTTTGCTCAACAATATGAATGACAGTTATCTGATTTGGTTTTTTGTTTTTTGTAAAACATTTCTAAAAACTTTGAGGTATTAGGAAAGATGAAGGGTTAATATTCTAGATATTTCATGTTTTTCTATAATGTGCGGAAATTTTATTCTCTCTACCACCCTTGTGGCAGTGTATTGATATTTGCATTTGAGATCACACCATATGTTGGCAAATTTTAAAATTCTTAGTTGAATTTATTATCTGGCTTTCACTACAAAAAGAACATTTATAGGTCACCGCTTTTGGATAGGCTTGATAGACAATGGTTATTTCTAATAGTGCAATTTGGCTGTCCTACTTGTTCCACAGAGGCAGCTGTCTTTGATTTTCTCAAATAAATGTAAAAGAAGATGCAAATTATCAGAGAGAGAACTTTTTTATTACAAGAGTTCCAAAAGAAACCTAAATGATACATTTTCAAGTAATATGCAATATCTGTCCATTATATGTTTTCTTCTGAATATTGATTTAATAAATTATCTTTTTGAATTTTAGTAGCTTGAAGGAAAAAACAAAAAATGTTGCCCATTTTCTGTGTCAAAACTGTTGGAATAAGCTTGATGGTCAATATTTTTATAATCAGGTTTACTAATTCAACAAAAGTTTGTTAACATTGTCATTAACATTAACATTAACATTAAAAGAGGTAATTTTTAGCAGGTGATATACACATCAGTGTATATCATTTCAGTGACTTCTATGGAATAATCAAGAATACAGGTGGATACTGGACTTCAGTCATGTTCTTTCTCTAAATGAAAGTATCTCATGCAGTCTAATATTGTGCATATTCCTCTGGAGCAAAGGTCCAGTGCATTTAATGTGGCTTACTCCCAATAATGTAAGCCTGGGATCATAGCCGTAAGTTGCAAAGACACACTTCCAACAAAACAGTTGCATCATTACTAACAAACATAATCCATGTCTGGCCAATATCATTTATGCTGGGAATAAGACCTAGTGAAATAATGGGCTTTAATTCTGAGTAGACATGTACAGGGAGCCCAATCTTCCCAAGTTAACCTGCATTGATTTCAGTGGGAGATACTTAGAGTGCTAGCCTACCAGTGGTTAGAAAAAAGTACTACATATATAGGAATGGCCCCTTAATGTATATGTGTACATTTCTCTCATTGAAATCTATGCTTAATGTTAGATGGATGGTGTCGATGTGCATTTTCTACAGGTAGATTTATTGATGTTTATTTTTATTGTGATTTTAATGTTTAGACCACTTAAATAGTGATGTTTGGAAAGGCAATTAATTTTGCTTTTATTAAAAGGCAGTTAATAAATACAAATGCAAGGTAGCTAGTTTGCTGCTTTTATTCTGAATTGTCAGACTTCCCTAAGCTATATGATAGGGTGGTAGTGGCATAGTTAGTTCAAATGATAAAGACTATCTGTTCACACTTGCACATTCATAGACTCATCAACCCACAGCAAGAATCAATGTTGGGAGGAACCAACTCTTAATTCTGGGAGGAAAGAACTGGATTTGTTCTGAATCTTTTCCAATGCGGTCAGAGAACTTTTTTCATCTTCATTCACTCAAGAAGATGAATTCTAAATTTGGTGCCTTCGTTAGCAACAGTAGTATTAAGGAAGACTTTTAGAGTTAATGAGCTAAGAGCTGATCAGCTAGGCTTTTTTCTCCTGCTGGGTGGTCGATAAGTCATTCTTGAGCTAGTAGTATTAAGGATCTGCTTTGACCATTGAAACAACCTATTCAGTCTGGTCATTTGGAGCTCAGGTCATCTTTTATGCTTTTCAGTTTCTTTCTTGATACACTGTTTAGAAAAGATTAGAATTGTACATATTAAAAATCATCTTCCATCTTAGTCTTGGACATCAAAAGTGGGCCCAACTAAAAGAAATATGCCTTTTCATTTTTAAAAATCTTTTTTGGGGAGGGGCACATATCCAAATTAGGAAATGCTGAATGGGTCTTCTGATTAATTTTAAATCAGTCTTCATCAAACAGTGTTTTCTGTTGATGCTATTATTCCTCCAAAGAAGCCTTGGATGTAAAATTGTATGGTTCAGAAGTGCTTCAAAAGAAAGAATAACATGTAGGTAAATGAGGAAGCAAAGATAGCATAAAGAAATAAATTTCCTCCTAAACCTTGAAATAATGATAGGCTTAGTAATCACTATATATAGATTTAATCTTTTAGATAAATAAATAAGTGAAGTTAAGACTTCTATTGATTATTGCAGATCTAAATTCTCTTTCTGATAAGCTTTCATATTTGCCCAGACTTGCCCAAATATACTTGAATTTTTACTCTTGGAACCATTTTGTAGTGACAATTTCTTAAGTGCAACTGGGTGAAACTGTAAAGGCAGATGCTTCTGAAAGGTGTAGTTTTTCTGATATTTCCTGTACTCTTTAGACATTAAGAGGAAAATGCAGCTGAAATTTTTCCTGTTGGTTTAAGTTGGTGGGTTAAATCGCTGCTTAAATTTCTCCAACTGAAATGAGACTTAAAAATATGTAACCTTGGATAGTTGTGCACTAAGGGAAAAGTTGTCTTTCACTTTTGTTTGTATCTACCTCACTTGTTCTATGTTGTAATTGTGAGTGCTTGAGAAATTCATTCTCTGAAAATGAACTGACATGCTCTGCACCTCCTGGATTAATACGTGGATGACATGCAGCTACTCTTTGGTTTTTTGGAATAATCTGAAGTTTATGGCGCAGTTCTCAGCTGCATAAGCATACTAGAATGTATATTTCACAATAAAATATGCTTAGAAATATTACTTATTTGATATGTAGTAATCTATAGGCAGCTGTGTGGCCCATTGACAGTAGCAGTGGGAAGTCAGCCTTTATGACATGGTATAATTAGCAGTGGACAAACTCACAGTCTGTTTGAAATTACAAGCTTAGGTAACATCATTGTGATCTCAGTGCTTGAAAGTGAAATTCTTTTCAATATATCAGTAAAATTGTTGGCTGGGAATAGAATGAGAAGTAAGGAGCTAAAATGGAGCCTCAGACTGAAATATGCAGCATTGCCAATTCAAGAGAGTAGGATGTGAATTGAGTCTTGCCTTACAAAAGACAACTATCTCAGAAGCAGCTATATTTCTAGCTAACTAGCTAGGCTGACCAGGTTTGCACTACACGGCAATCCATCCTGGGTTGCTGCCTACTATGGTTTGTCATGGGGTGCCTACCCAAATCAGTTCCTGCAGGGTAGCTTGTTTGAGTACAGTAAGTCCACCTGGACAACCATGGTTTGTTTGAGGACTGGTTGTACCCATAAAGAGTTGTCATGTCAGCCAAACCTGCATGATGAACCCCATTGTGGATACTGGGACACAGTGGCTCTCATGGCAAGAGTGGCAGGAACTCCTTGCTTCTCCTGCCGAACATGCCTGGGCACCCACCAGTGCCAGCTGCCCCACAAATGCCCAGGCATCACTTGAGGGTGACTGGCACTGGCTTGTTGGCCTCTGTGCCTTCTGCTATTTGACAGCCAGGTGTCCCCTTTAAAAGCGGGTTTGACAGGCATTGAGGGATTTTGGACTGGAACACATGGCTGCATTTATCCCATGCTAAAATCCCCTATTGCCCTAACAAAACTCCCTTTTAAAGCCACACAGAATGCAGCCTCCAATCCACCCTTCAGTGATTGATTGACCATTACTAGAAGTTGCATTCCATTGGAAAAGTCTTTGTCCTTTCACCTTTGAAATCTGAAATTGTGCTGCTAAAGCATAGCTTGGTGTTCTTGCTCTTAGAGCCATGCTGTCTCTGGGAGGTTTCTTATGTTGTGAATCATCCAGAGAGCAGGCTGGCTATAGGCACAGTATAGGAATGTTTTAAATATGCATGCATGCATACATACATATATACATACAATTATTAGTGAAGCCTTGTAGCATTTAGAGAAATCTCTCCAGAAAAGGATTCCAAAATGGAAGTGGAACAATGGATACTTTGCTTATTGAACCATTGTGTTTCTTCATAAATTATTACCTCCATTATATCTTATCTCCTGTGAGGATCTCTACCACCACTTATTTGGTCATGAAAGTCACCTTTCTCTGCTTAAGCAATGGTTGAATAGCGACTACTTTGTTGCTGCACCAGGCAGTAGTTCTGGATATTTTGGTCAAGTAGTTATAAAACTTTGAGAGAGAGTGGGTGGATGTCTAATATTGGGGGGGTTTTCTGTCTCTGTGTAAGCTCTGCAGTGGTTAGAGTAATCCAGCTAATCAAAATCAGAGTTAGGGGTGTCTAAACTTTGTGCTAAAAAGTATGTACTTTGGGGTGTAGGATGCCCCAGTTCAGTCTTTGTTGTTGTTGTATGTTGTTGTTGTTACATTTGAATGCCTTCCCATAGCCCTTAGGGCTCTCTGGGTGACTTACAATAAAATAGAACTAATACAAATTCGATTATAAAATACAATTGATACCAGTTTTATCAATTGCCCTTTTTGGGCTTACTGTCTGTCAGATCAAAGGTTTATGACCATTCTGTGGTATCGGGCATTTTATAGAGCTGGGTGGGAGGTTATTTAATCTTGAAGACCAAAACTGGTAGTTGAACTGAAGATAAACAAAATATATCTGAGATAATATTTTCTATTTATATGCAGCAAACAAGAATTTAGTTTTTCAGATCTGAAATTCTCCAGAGATTATATATGGATTGAAAATAAATACCTTAAATTCGTAGGTACCAACATTAGATTTGCAGATGACCAGATATGGTTTTTATTAGTTTATAAATGTAAATGCATAGTCTCTCATACTAGAGACATTAAAAAAAACTGGACAGCCATCTGAGTGGGTAACGTGGTGTCCTGCAACAGCAGGGGGTTAGACTCGATGGTCCTCATGGCCCCTCCCAACTCTAGTACTATTCTATGATTCTATGTAGTAAAATTATTTTGCTGTTGTAGCCATGTTTTTAAAAAGTGGTGTAAGTACTTCAAAAATTTTCACATCTTTAAAGGTAGGAAGTGTATACTTACTATGTCATAACTTGTCTATTATATTGCACTGTCTTATGAACAGAAAACTGAATCACAAAATTGAAATGTAATGAATAAACCCTTCCATGCTGTTGCTTACATTTAAAGCCCTTTTTGTTTTATAATCAGTGTATCTTAAATTGCATTTTAAGGTATGATCTCTTTGTTAATTAAGGCTCTCTGATATGTAGTGTTCCATCTAACTTCATTACTTTAGGTGAACTTGACAACAGCAGGGAGCAGGGCCTTTTCCAAATTGGAAATCCGAACTGGCTCCTCTTTCTTACCATCTCTAATGAAAGCTACAAGGTCCATTTGTTTTATCTCACTTTTGTAACTGATCAAGGTACTAGCCTGATAAATTTTGCTAGCTACTCAATTTCTCGTTTTGAAATCTAGTTGCTCATTATGTATACTTATGACTCATACGTTATTGAAAAATATAGTGAACTGGACAACAAATTTTAAATACATATGGTCAGACTCTTCACTCAAGCATCCAGGTTAATAAAACATTTTGTGGGCTAGTAGACTTATTCTTAAATTACTGGCAAGTTTTATTTTGCAAATCTTGCATTATCATTGTAATTGTTGACATGTGTGACTACATCACATCACTGGACTTTGGTATATTGTCTTGTTGAAGTTTATCTTGTGAATTTTCTGCCATGCTGATGATCCACAATAGGCTGAGCACTCACAAAACATGCTGTCCCACCTTGTGAGAAGAAGAAATCCTGTCAGTTTTCAGCGGATGGCATTATTGAAAAGGCTAGTATTTGGGGACCTGAGGTGTAGAAGGACTTGCAGAAAGCCAGCAAGGGACTCCAGTTGAGCTGGAAGGCAATTGTCATTTCAGTTTGAAATTCAAGTGTAGGTTGGAAAGAATCTGATTCTTGTTTTACTACTAATTGCTCACCAGATGATACAGTGAAATATATTTTGTTAAGCAAGGATTTGTAAATATATAAAAATTGATAAGGGCTTGGGCTTATGTAGTTGAGGAACACAAATCCATGGTGACTATACTTAGACACCAGTTGGTTCAGAGCTAGTTGACATATTAATGCTTATAAAACTTAGTGGCTTAAGAATTAAGGCAATGTCTTTACTCTTTATCATAGAATCATGAAGGGATTTCCTGCAGGATTTTTCATATTCCAGGATGAAATTAGTAGCTGTTGTGGCATATGTCATGAGTGGAACTGGCTGGAGTTGGAGGTTGGACTAAATGGCCCAGGAGGCCCCTTCTGACTCACTATGCTTCTATGTTTCTGTGCCTTCCTGTCCATCCCTGTTCTCTAATGGCTAAATGGCCCAGGCTTAAGAGACAACTTCAACATTTGAGGTGTTAGGCACAGTTGCAATTTCTATGCTTAGATAATGACAAAATGCTCTAACAAAAACTTTTTTGAAATAAAGCTTTGAATTAGTTAAATATAATGCTTAAGCAAGCTGTTGATTCTCCAGGCCCTCCCTTTATCTTTTAATGTTATCAGCCATGGTTTTCTTGTAGGCTGCATTGTTGAAATCAGTTGGGAGCTCAACTTTTCACCTGACTGTTGCATGTTCTACTCCATTCGCTGTAAGCCGTCCTGAGATGATTGTCGTAAAGGATGGCATATAAATGTTTTTAATAAATTAAATAAATAAATAGCCTTTGTTAATCTGTTTACATTTTGCTCCGTGTGACCATTAATACTTACATGAAACTGCTGGGTGCAGTTATGGGCTGGACTGTCATCATCTTTCTCATTTTTCATAATCTAATCCTGAGGAGGTTGTAACAGCTAGGAAACATTGGCTGGAGGTCATTTTTAAATGGATGAAAATGAAAAGTCTAAAAATTAATCCAAATAAGATGGAGAATCTGTTGATTGTGGGTACTAATGGTCTTAGCAAAGGTATTCAGTCTATTTAGGAATGAGTTAAGCTCCTCCTGGAGCAACAGATAAACAGTTCTGATATATCTGTACTTCTGAATGTATTGATAACAGCAGTTGTAAGGAGTGCCTTTTATCGACATCATCTGGAAAGGCTAAATATGTATTTTCCAGGACAAGTGAGATTTAGCCATGGTCATTCTTGTCCTAGTATTTTCCATGTTGGCTTGGATTAGTGAATTTGTGGGGCTAGTCTTGAAGACAGTCTGGAAATTTGTTGTGCTAAGAGCCAGCTTTGTATCACCTTCTCTAGACACCAGTATGTTTTCAGGTTTAATTCAAGGCTGACTTCATCCTCTAAGCC
Organism: Varanus komodoensis; assembly: GCF_004798865.1. NCBI lineage: Eukaryota > Metazoa > Chordata > Lepidosauria > Squamata > Varanidae > Varanus > Varanus komodoensis. The sequence goes on from NW_025335761.1 coordinate 14,219,638, forward strand.
ACAAACTGCAAATGGAATGTGGCATCTCAAGAATTACATCATCCCATGTGAACCTGTTCAAAAATTTATCTTGGCCTCCATAACTCTTCATGCTCTCTTCCTGGTACTTCTTGACAGAGCTGGCCCTCTGCCTTATGTGAGAAAGGATGGTGCAAGGTGTTTCCCAGCCACTGGTGGCAAACTGTGTTGGACACCTTTTTCTGGAGCAGCCAAAGCAGGTACTTTCCATGCCATTCTTTCCTGTAGGAAAGGGTGTTGCACTGGCTTCCTTTCCCACTGCTGCACTATGGGGCAGAAGGCACAAGCTGTCATCTACAATTTTTGATTGGCTACTAAAGCCTGCCAAAGCTTGCAGATCCCTCATGGCAGCAAAGCATTTAGAAATCTATCAATGCATCCCATGCATCTTCTTTCAATGTTGAATAAGTAGTGATATTCCAAAAATTCCTATCCACCTAGAGGAAACAGCAGTGGTTTTAGTGCTAATGTGTCCAATTTATCTTGTTAGATGAGACATTTATATTTTAGTTTATGACATGGACTTTTAATTAGGTGTATTGGGTATGCTTCTTCAGCCTCTGTGTTGGCTCTTTCAAAATGCAAAACTCATCCTAGGTGATGGAATGTTCACATTTGTTTTAACCTGAATGACAAGTTTCTCACAGCAGTTTAGGAGGGGCCTTCAATTGTTTATCAGCGACAGTGTTGAAGCTGGGCCTTTTCATGCATTGAAAACATCTGCACGATGTGATCAGGAAAGATCATCCACTTAATTTTTCTTAATACTTTATTTACTGTATTTCACTCCTGCTTTTTCAAAGCATCTCAGATCAGCAAAGAGTCAGGTCTAGTCACAGACTTATAAACTAAAAGGGAAAAAATGCAAAAAAGAAGTGGGTGGAGTGAAAGGGTAGAGGAGGGAGATCCGTTCTTCAAAGCCAGAATTAAGCTGCAACTGGGCATTCATATCTAGGTCAGGTTAAACTGATCTTTCCTTCCTTGGCAGTGTTGCTTGAATAGCAGTTGGTAGCTCTTCAGTCAAAAATTGTAGAGGCCAATGGATAGAATCTGAGCATTTTCCCCTTCGCTTTTATAGTCCCACGGGAACAGGTAATTAGAGATACTAGGGCACCAGATAGCTGGAGCCAAGCTTCCTTGCTGGGGAAGGAGGAACTACTACTTCTCCAGCCAGTGGATGGGCTAGGTTGGTCTCATCCTTACATTCAATTCATTAAATGGTGCCTGCCATAGAGTAAGGCTGGCAACCTGCAAGATATTTTCAAGACTTGCATAGCTGTGTAATGGCAGCCGCTCTTTGCTATTCAGTAGCTCATGTCTGCTGTCTTGCATGCGGTGTCATGCGAGATTCAGTGAGGGTGTTCACATGACACAACAGCCCACTAAGGGTTATTTAACCCACAGTGGGGCTTTGATGTGTAAAAGGTGAGTTCAGCCACATTTTAAAATATGCAATCCCTCCTCAGGGATTGTCATATCATACAATCCTGGTGAACATGGAGTATGTGAGGGTTAATGACAAAACGAGGGAAAGGCAAATATAAGAAACCCTTAAGGGGAAGTACAAAAGGGAATGTCAGGTTCCTATGGAAAATTTTTTACTATAGCCCAAAATGCTGCAGAAAATATATTTTTCTTTGTCAGGAGCTGCTTATCTTCTGTTAAATGTATTTAAAAAACAACCTTTACTTATTGGGAATGCTTTTGTATAAACAAGATAGATGAAACTTGCTTTTTAAAATGCATCTAACAGAAGTCAGGCAGCTCCTGATAAAGGAAAACTCATTTTCCAAAATGCATTGGGCAACCATAAGTGGTCCTGAATATGCACTTAAGGTTCCCTTTTTACTCACATTGGTTTTTCTGTGTTAGATAACCCTCACGTTTGTTTTGGGGTTGTTTAACCCCTCATAATTAAAACTCGCTGATATGTGACCTGGTACCTTTGGGTGCGCAACTCATTTTGACTTAAATAGCTCATGACAAGCTATTGTGTGTCATCCAAACCCAGTTGATATATCACTTTTCCAGTATGGTTTATTAAAACATTCCAACCAAGTTTATGAAAAATCCTGCTTTTATTAGCCTTTTTTGGGGGGATAGTTAAATCCTGTTAAAGCAGGATTTAGGAAGCTTGCAGGATATAACTCGCATGAGAATGCCAGTGGAATAGCTTGAAACTCAACATTAAGAAAATGAAGATCATGGCATCCGGTCCTCTCACTTCCTGGCAAATAGATGGGAAAGAAATGGAGGTGGTGACAGATTTTATTTTTCTGGGCTCCAAGATCACCACAGATGGGGACTGCAGCCAAGAAATTAAAAGACGCTTGCTCCTGGGGAGGAAAGCTATGGCAAATCTAGACAGCATACTAAAAAGCAGAGATACCATCCTGCCAACAAAAGTGCATATGGTCAAGGCTATGGTTTTCCCAGTTGCAATGTATGGCTGTGAAAACTGGACCATAAGGAAGGCTGAGTGCCGAAGAATTGAGGCCTTTGAATTGTGGTGCTGGAGGAGACTCCTGCGAGTCCCTTGGACTGCAAGGCGATCAAACCGGTCAATCCTAGAGGAGATCAGCCCTGACTGCTCTTTAGAAGGCCAGATACTGAAGATGAAACTCAAATACTTTGGCCACCTAATGAGAAGGAAGGACTCCCTGGAGAAGACCCTAATGCTGGGAACAATAGATGGCAAAAGAAGAAGGGGACGGCAGAAGATGAGGTGGCTAGATGGAGTCACTGAAGCAGTTGGTGTGAGCTTAAGTGGACTCTGGGGGATGGTGGAGGACAGGAAGGCCTGGAGGAATGTTGTTCATGGGGTTGCGATGGGTCGGACACGACTTCGCAGCTAACAACAACAAAGTAGGCTTATTAATAAAATATATATTTGTACAGTTCTTATAGGTAAGTTGAAACTAGCATTCCATATCCAGTTGAGAAAAGTTGTGATACTTCTCCAGTATTAAACATGCCAAATTTATGTAGCTGCCTAGACTGTTACCAAAACTCCTGCTTCATGTCCACTTAAATGTCTGTCTGGTACACTGAAAAATCTGATGTACTGTGAGAGAAATACTTGTGCTGAGACCTGAAAATTCCAGTAAGTAGAAAACAAATAGAATGAAACTAAATGATGACTAGAGATGACTAACAAAAGCCACTCCTGCCTGAAGTGGGTGTAGTTGGCAAAAGATGACTGAAAGTCCCTTTCTTGTAAGGTCCTAAAATATTCGGGAATGTCCCAATTTACAAATTGCTTTTTGTTCCTCTTTTAGCTATGTTGGTTGTTTGTAATGAAAAGTAATTCTTAATCCAGATTTCATAGATCCTTAGAATAGCTCTGTCAAGTAGGCCATCATCTGTATTATACAGATAGCAAGCTGAAGCTCACTTCTCAAGATCACCCACTGACCAGTTTCAGATGTATATTAACACTTTTGGTGGCTTCAGTAAATGGTTAGTGGGATGCTCTAGATGCTTTTGGGAACCGATTCTGTAATCCAACCCCCCATAGAGGTTGTCATGTTATCCAAGCCCATCTAATGGTGGGTTGTTGCCACAGTAACAAACTACCCATAACAGCCAGTGGGTTCCTGGGTGGATTATTTACCACTCCATCATCCCACATTGCAGTCTGTTTTTAATCACTTACCAAGCTCACACAATACAAAATTGCCAACATTTCCATTTGTAAAACATTTCCTTTTGCTGGGTGGAATTTCAGGGCTGCTAACTGAAAGGAGTCTGTGCCATTAGTTAGGTTAAACCCAATGTCACAAAATTGGACTTCCAGACGCCCCTTTTCCTGCATTCTCCCATCTCAAATCTGCTGTGGAGGATCTTCAAATATTTGGAGGAGAAGGGAGGGCTTCAGGAAGGTGGTGAAAGCTGTTCTCTCCATGGTTTCCATTCTGCTGGTAGAAGGACTCCATGAAATGACTTGATTATTTCATAAGCTTTAACTTTAAAAAAATCAGCGCCTATAATTTACTTTTTAGAAGGAAATGGCAGGTGTAAGCAATTTTCTCTCAAATCTAACATCACATTACATGTTAGATCCTGAGAATATTATACCGAATGATCCCCCTCAAGCCATCTAGGCAAAGTAATGAAAACTGTAAATCCCCAGGATGCTACTAAATGAATCCATGTTTTTGAAAATGTTTTGCTGTAATTCGTCCAGATTCTCAAGCTGATAGAAATTTCAGGATATAATAAGCCACCATTTATTTAGCATTAATTGTGTCTACTTTGTAAGATTGGGCATGTATCTCAACATTTTTAGGAGGATGTTGCCTATTTGTTTTTCTGAAAAATCTAGCAACTAGAAAGGCTTAAAAGTACAATTATTAAGACAATCATTATTAGATTATATTAATAATTATATGTTGTAACCCAACAGAAAATTAGAAAATGCACAGTTTATCTAATTGAGTTTGAATTTGAATTGAGAGCCTTAACCACTGGCTTTTGTCCATTGAAGTGAATGTGACTTAAGCAGGAATGTGACTTAAGCAGGTCAAGTTAACTCATTCATTTCACTGGGTCTGTTCTGCATAGGTCTAGCATTGGATACAATTGCCATCTCTGTTTGCATACAATACACCATGGCTTAATTCACCCATAGGAACAGTTGCATTGTGGTATGTGCATGTGGACTTATTGTAAGCCACTTAGGAAGGTCTCAGCAATTATAGGCAGACTATAAATACATGTAAATAAATAAATAAATTTCCCATGGTGTTCATGGCAATTGGCTTGCCCCAGGCAACAGGGGTTGTTTTGGGGTTAGGCAGCCCTCAGATAACCCATGGCTTGTTTTAGGGTTATCCAAGGGTTCTGTAATCCTCAAACAACCCCTACTGCCTGAGTTTGCACAAGACAAGTTACAGCAAGCCAGGCACTGTGCCATTATATGACAGTGGTTTTGTAAATTAAGACAGAGGGCTGTCCCGTTGTGCAAACCAGGTCACTGTGTTGGTAGAAATGTTTTGAATTTGAAGTGCTTTTTAGTTCTGTACAGAGGGATGTTGTCAGTTCTCCCCTATTCAGCTTCCCTCACTGTATCGCACAACACTGTATGTGATCCTTCAACCTGCTTTTCAAAGGGAATGAGGAGAATGACAAGAAGGAAAGCCTAGCATGCTTATGGAAGACACAAATTGTTTGGATCTAAACAAAAAAAGGTTTGGCAGTGAGCTAAAGCTCACTTATATTTTCTAAAACCTGACCTTGAAATGATCGTTCAGCCTGTGCTGAGGAACTGGTATCTGCTGTCCTTCAGGTTTGGTTGATGGGATTGATTGTGGAGAAGAGGATTACTCTGTAGCTGAGTAAACTTGTTGCCTATTTTTGGATAAGATTTATACAAAATGAATGTTGGGAAATGCCTGTTGGTGATGGAGGGTGATGGAGGGTGCAGGGACAGTAAGAAGTATCAAAACTTATAAGCAGTCTTCTCTTTGAGCTTTACTAGGCAGTACACAGCATTACTATAACATAACCAGATAATTAATATTTTGTATGGAATCTGTTTTAATGCCCATGACATGAAGTGAATTTTCACCCAAGTCCTTCACTGTTTAAGTGGTCTCAAATGACTGACATAAATGGAGCAGATAGTTTACGTGCTGTTCTTTAGAGGTTTTGGCATCATTACTACTACTTACTAGGAAGCTTTAGCCATCTGCCAACTGAACCTGACACAGCTAGTAAGTAGAAAGATATTGTACAGCTTATATATGAGTAATCATCTAATTTTCTGATTAACAGGCTTAAGAGGCTAATCATTGTTACCTAAAATCAGAGAAGAAACCTCTGGGAAGATACAAGAAAGATTGGGTGTGATTTCTTGATGTACTTTTTTTCTTTTCATGAGTTGCATGCTAGCTAGCAAAGCTGTTGCTATGGGAACAAACATTCAGCTCTGGAGAGTGCCAATGGAATGCTAATCTGGTACAAATGAGAAGTTTCAGCTGCTGCCCAAAGGTGGGGAGGCATACGAGAGGAAGTTAACAGAATGGAACCACATTCCATTATTTCAGTATCTGCTTCATGCTGGCACCATATTTTATATAGGTAGAAAATGGTGCACTGGCTGAAAACGCTTCTCTAATACACATGCATGCTCATTTGAAGTCCTTTGTTACTGTCATTTCTTTTCATCTTCATATTTAAGCGGATCATAAGAAATTGGAGTGTCCTTGAACACAAACTTGATAATAGCTAGTGACATAATCCCTAATAGGAATATGAACATGAACTAGCTGGTATGATCAGTTCATCCTTCTATCTCTGATTAAGTTGTCCTGATTAAATTGATGAGACTGATAACAAGTAAGATATCTTTGAGGCTTTTGTCATCCTCCTCTAGCTTTTTCCATTATGTACTCAATTTTATTAAAAAGCATCAAAGCTAGTTCATTGATGTATCTTGTATTGCCTCCATCTGTCCTCCTTGCAAGCTGAGGCACAGCTGAAATCTGTCATCTAAGTCTTGTGCAGGCCAAGAGAAGCGCAGAAGAAGTCTGCAGTGCCACACTCTTTCTGCCCATTGTAGGATGCCTGTAATTCTCAGAATTTGGAGTGTTACAGGAAGTCATGTTGGATGGCACGTTGGTGTATTACAAAATGTTTTATATTCCCAAATGTTTTGTATTCCCAATAAATTGTAATACCTTGTTTCTGAACATCCTGTGAGAAGTTGAACTATTAAAATACATGTGCATTGGAACTTTGCAATATGCACATCTATCTAGATATCCAGATTTATTTAAAAGCAATATATTTCCTGTCCATTTGCCTCTGAGAAAGTTAACTTCCTGCACAAGCTTTTTCTAACATAACCTGGTCAAGGAAAAGAGTGTTATGGTATCCATGTAGGAGGTTTTTGTTTTTGAGAAAAATGAGTTAGATCCAGATGTACTCCTTTACCAACAAAGGACTCCTTCCATTTGTGGAGGGAGCTGGTCCTGTAGAGCTTTCCCACTAAAGGTGACTTTTGCTGGCAACCCCTTTCAGCTGTCAAGTTCAACTGCTGTGCTGTTTTGATCTGTCTCTTGGAGGGACATGGGCCTTTGGAGAAAGGAGGAATTTTTGAAAATTACTCTGTCATGCTCCTTCTTCCGGCATTAGCAAAACTTTTCTGAGTGCAAGCTGAAAACATAATCAACAGGATCCAAAGTCTATTCCTGCATGAAAATGTAAATATTGGATGCTATAATTTGGCAGTCTGATGTTGATCTCTTTATAGAACCTGTTGGTGAAGGCTGTAGAAACATGGTTTAACAGTTGCATTGACAAATTATTGAGTACTCTGTTTATTTTACTGGTCAATATTTAAAGTTACAGAATTGCCTAGGGTGTATTCTTTTTGCAAAGCACTAGCTAAGCATTACAGTTCTGTCATTGAAGCTTGTATGTACAGATTTATAGAAATATTATAACCACTACTCCGTAGCAACGGCTCCTGAATAGGTAAGGGTTTGCTCACCAAGCCCTTAACCTAGGAATTGGCTCTGTAGTAGCACATTTTCCCTCCACTCTTTCTGCAGTATGCTCTGCTTAGTTAGTTTCTATTTGGTTTATGCTTACCATCTCCCCCCCCCCCCAACCCTCAAAGGTAGAAAGTAGAAACCATAGTTTTTCAGTTCATATGAAACACCAAACCATGGTTCAGTACAAAACAGGAAAAAAATAAGTGAAAAGTGTGGGGGGAGGAGGGAATGTTTGAGTGCAGGACATGCCTTTTTAGTGCCAAACCATGACTTGGTACCATATGTGGACTAAATGTTTTGGTGATTTCTGAGAACTTTATGTTGTAATACTTGTTTCTAATGGACAATATATTATGAGGTATTTTGTAAGTGTAAGAGACAGATTTGTAATGTCTCATTTCTCTTGTTTATCTTGCAATGCACAATACAAATTTAATGTTGAGACATTTTATTTTAATGGAACAATTCCTTGTTCCCTCCTCTCAACAAGTATGTTTAAAGGTCGTTGAGGCCCCATCGGTGCGAGTGTTCAAGGATAGGCTGGACGTCCACATGGTGGGCATGTCGTGAGCAGAGCCGGCTGGTGCCAGAGGTCAGACTAGATGGCCCGGGAGGTCCCTTCTGTCTTGCTCTGTTTCTATGTTTCTAAGATCCAGTACTAACCTATAGTGAAAGTAATTGTGTGCAGCACAAACTCTGACATTTCTGGTAACAAGCATTTCACAATAGGGCAGAAAGAGATGATTGCCTTGAACCAGGTAGCTGAGTGCTAAGAAGGTCAGTAGATACGTTAAAACCTGAAATCCAAAGACCTTGAGTAAATGCCTTGTTTAAATATATCCCTCTTTCTGGTAGTATGCAGTGGCTTTTGAATAATGTTTGTACAGGTTATCTTGCCTGTGTAATACTTGGGGAGAATATCTAAAACACTTGTAGGAAGCAACATGAAGTTCTTTTTCTCATGAGCTATTATGCTGTAATGGCTTAGGTCTTTTAAGCTCAACATTCGACAAGCTGCAAGTTTATCTCTGCCTCTGAAATCTTGATGTTTTCATTTATAGAGCTTTACAAAATGCTTAAAGTCTTGACAAGGACATTTTGTTTTCCTAAATAGACATTTCTTGACAGACATTTCTTTTTCTAAACTTTTCAGTTATCACAAATAGTAAGAAGAAACACTGATTATTATTACCAGGAACAGATTTTTTTGTGGGGGGGAGGGGAGACTGTTTTGGATGCTTTTTAAAAATACAGGCTATCCAGATACACTGAAAATAGTAGCTGTAACATAAATGACAGTTGTAATTTTAAATAACATGGACAGAGATTGCTTTCCAAAAATGGGCAAAGCAATGGCGGGTTGTATCAGTGGTGTTCTGCTAGAATAATGGACATTGCTAGTGTATTACATTTCCCTTTTTTGCTGTGGCTCCTTGTGCACCCCAAATCTGTTTCAGAATTTTGAGGTAATCACTATGATTGGTAGTCATTATGGCTGTCCATTATCTCCAGTGTGCCTCTGTATGTCAGTTGCTGGTAACATGAGCAGGAGGATTCCATGACGTTCATGTCCTGCTTCTGGGCTTCCCTTGGACAGTTGATTAGCCACTGTGTAAACCAGGAGGGATTTGATTTAAATTTAAATCAAGTAAGACAAGATTTGAGTCATGATTTTCTGCATAATTAGTCTGCATGCCTGCCTTACCTCTAGGTAGAGGAATTATTAAATATAATTATAAAATATTCCCCAACTGGCTCTCTTATGGCCTGCTGCTATTATAGGTTTTTCCAGCAAAAGAATAATATGATAAACCTCAGGCTATACTCAAAAAGATCCAAAGACTTGTGGAATATTCTGCTCAAATGGGTTCACTTTCATTTTTACTGCCCCCCCCCCCCACAGTTAGCTTCTTGTGTAGATCTATTCCACATCCAGCATTCTTTTATTCATGAAATTTTTGGAACTTGGCACTTAAGAGGTAAGGGGTTGAATTTGTGTAGATAGATTTGCAAAGGAACAATGGAATTAAGATCTTTTTCTCAACTCTGTATGTTTATAACATTTTTGCTGTGCATAAGAGATGTGATCTCTGCACATATTCACAGTTTTGAGAGCTGTAAAACCAAGCATCTGTGATAATACCTTGTAGATAGAAAAAAAATTCCCAATAATCTTAGAGACCTCTGGAAGAGCATGACATTGTGAATAGATTAATGGAATTCATTTACCAAAAATTTGGTGTACATGGTACTCATGAATATACAGCCTCATGCTACATAAAAACTAATGCTTATTTCACTTTTGGACTGTAATGTAGCTTAAATAGAAAACTATCTTTAGATAGATTTTTCCTCAGAAAGCATTATATTTTTAAAAATCCAACTTAAATAAACAATCTGATTTAAATTTTTAAAAATTCAATCATTGATTTTTATCCAACCTGGTATAAACAAAATGCAGGAGTACATAAGTCCTCGATCTAATTCAGTATGATTATTCATATGGCAATAGGAAAGAAGGGCCACTCACATAATGTTGGATGTCGCCTGCTATTCGACTTACTTTTAATAGCAAACATTTCTTTTAGCCCTGTATGATATAATGTTAAGAGATGGTGTATATAGAGATTACAGTTAAAAGTTGAGCTTTTTGATAAAATCCTGCCCATATCTCACAGCTGATACTACTACACACTAATATTGATTGTTACTCTATTGGATGCTTTGAAGTTCCTTGCTAGAGTAGAAACTTACTTGCTTTTATTGAACTTACAGTATAAAGTAATGGCTCCAAGTTTTAGATGGCTTTTTAAAAGGAATTAGGAAGGTTCATAGAAGGCATGCCTATCAAAGGCTGTTAGCCATGATAGTAAAGTATAATAGCCATTTCTAGCCCCAGTATACCTCTAAGTGCCAAATTTGAGGTGAAGTAAAGGTGAGAGTCATTTCCTTCATGGCCTACCTGTCACATCTCGGAGACATTTGGTTATCCATATTTAAAAAGAGAGATTGGACTAAATAGATACTTAGCATTATCTAGTAAGGGATTTTTTTTAAATAGATGAGTAGCTTGTAATAAAACCCATAAGTAACCAGAAAATATATTAAGGCCAAGAATAGGGTTTCATAAACAAAGCACTCCTTCAGATTCTTTGATTAAGTTTAAGAGGCTGGGAGTACAGGGAAGTATCAAGTATAAACAGCAACTTGTTTTATTAAGCATGATACATTACTGTGATGTCATGGTCAACCTGTCCTTGACAGCCATTGCGTATTAATGAAATGATTGAGTAAGCCAGCTTACTCAGCAATGAATACCTTTTAAAACAAAAACACCCTGCACCATAAAATGAAACATGTTCTAATTTATGTTTATTGTACAGAACACATTGATATTTTCATTATACTCAAAACTACAAAGTTCTGATGCAGAATGAAGAGGAAAAAGGATCATCCGTGTTTGCAGTATTGGTTTTCAAAGCTGTTTGCCATTAAGATGGCAGATGGCATGTTAGGGCAATCCTATGGATATTTAGGCAGAAACAAAATCTCACAACTTCTAGCATTTATAAAATACCTGCATAAATAAATAAATTGCAAGATTACAACCTTGATTGTTTAAATTTGATAGTCTTTCTTGTTGTTGTGAGAGGTGATGACAATTGGGGTCAAAGAAAAATAGTGAAAGTCCTGAAAAATAGCAGAGATGGGTTATAGGGATGTCATTTTGTAATTGTGGAAGAGTTAGGCTGGAACTCAGACTACTTATACGTCTTGAAAACTTGGGGAAAAACCAAGGTAATGGCAAGAATTCGTGAAGCAAGGATTTTCACTGATAGAACTATCTGGGTAATAATGAAAGACCAATTCACCTGTGAAATAAATCCTCAAAGAATTAATAGCTAGTTATTAACTGTGTGTATGTGCATGCATTCTACTCTAGTGCATATGCAGCCTTAGTCATTTTTAGATCTGCATGGATTATAGATGAATACCTTTTGGGGCTGGATAGTTCTCTTCCTCTCCTAGGTCTAATAGGGACACATAGAGCAAGGCTCCAAATTTTTAGTCTAGTTTTCCCTACTAAACAGCGACTAGCTTTTAACCTCGGGGTGGAATATATGAATTTTTGTGTGCCTGAACATTCCTACTAAGTGTATTGATAGAAAATGAATACAATGGAAAGAGGTATAGGAATATGTCTTCCCAGATTAACCCTACTATTTGTATATATTATTTCCTCAGATTTCCTGCTCGATGTGGCTTTTCATCAGGTATCCATAAGAATTATTTGACACTATAATGGATTTTAAGTGGTACCATCAAGAAAATAGATCTTATAAAGTTTATGTCTGACAAGTGGCATAACTTACTACAAACAACAATGACAACGTCTCATATGAACGGACATGTAACGGAAGATTCTGACAGTGAAACAAAAAATGTGGATCTTGCCCCTCTGGAGGAGCCTCAGAAGCACAGAGAGATGGCTGTTGATTGCCCCAGCGATCTGGGCACCAGGATGATGCCACTACGGCGGAGTGCTCAGCTTGAACGAATTCGACAACAGCAAGATGACCTGAGGCGAAGACGGGAGGAAGAGGGAAAGAAACAGGAACTGGATCTTAATTCTTCTATACGTCTGAAAAAGTTAGCTCAGATTCCTCCCAAAACTGGAATAGACAACCCTATGTTTGAAACAGGAGAAGGAGTTATTCTGGAGAGCCCACATTGTGCTGTGAAAATTCTAGGTATGTATAGTGTGCAGGTGGAACCAAACTTTCACACAGTATCCTATTTTAGGGCTCCTGAAAATTTTAGGGTTAGAGTTGTTTGTTTGGCTTTCAAGAAGATGGGGAATCTGTACTTTACTTGTTGATCTGAAAGTAGAATTATCCCTCTTTGAAGTAACCTGAATTGTTACTGCAGTAAAGTCTGCTAGATTCTCATTTGTGCTAAGCAAGGCTTAAGAATATGGTACTTGGATATCACAGTCTCGGTGTAAATTGTTATGATTGCCTCTGATGTAGCAGTTGCTGCCTTGTGATTACTGATGTTGTATATGGAGACTACTATATGCACTCTGTAAAATATACAAAATACAAATACAGTTTTAATAATTGTATTTTAGCAATTACAATTCTGCTAAAACAGTAAAATCAGAATATGTAAAACAACTAGTGTGAAATAGCAGATGCTGATACAGGAAAAAAATAACTAAAATTATGATATTACCATTAGATTATTTAAAGGTTTTTGCTTGGTGCTGAAAATACAAGAGTAGAACCAGACAGGCCTCCGCAGGATGATCATTCCAATAGGGGTGAACATCTCTTCTACTGTAGTCACCACCCATCTCATTGCATATGCTTGGGGCATCTGGATGAGGGCTTCTGAAGATGATCTTAGTGGCATCCTGGAAGGTTGATGTGGGAGTAAACAGTCCTGCAGTTATCTGAATTTGTCTCCCACTCAACATAATATTTTTTATCCTGGATAGGTAGATAGAGGAGAGATCTTTGAAGGAGCACTCTTTGCCTTCACACGTACAACACAATGCCATAGATGGAGCTGTTGATTTTTTGGGAGAGGCACTTGCACTGAGTCCTATGTGTCTTACTCAGGGGAAGAACTTGGTGGTCTCAGTAGGGCTTACTCTGTAATAATGCACTTAATATTATAAGCCTCAAGGGAGGATAGCATTGAACATACTGTAAATAAAATAAATTACATTGTCTGCTAAGGCTTGGTTTTAAATTGACGAAAAAGAAGGAAAACAGGTTTTAAAGTTCTCATTCCATGCTGTGGGTAGGGCAGGAATGGGAGTCTTCCCTTGGATCAGGCGCTGTATTGGATGGGTGGGTGCAGCCAGGCACACACAAATACTACTGCAGAACCTCAGGAAGAGAGTGGGATGGAGGATTTCCTTGCTCTTATCAGCAGGAGCAAAGGGGCATGCTGGGGAGAATTCGTTGGCTCAAGTATAAGAGGCTCAATGTGCCAATTCCAAGAAGGAAGGAGGAGCGGGGGTGGGGGTCACATGGGAGAGTTTCTAGGCAGGAGAAACAGGGAAGAAGGGATGGGACAGCCCAGAGGAGCAGTCATTGTGCTTGGGCTGTGCTCAGAGAAGGAACTGCCTGTGATCTGCAGAGATCAGAGGCCCACAAAGCATTTGTTTTCATTCAGTTAGTTCTAAAATCATCTTAAAATTAATCCTCCCTCATTTAAAGGCTAATTAAATATATTAATTGTGTAAATTAAATTAATATATTTCAAACACTTTATATGATATGGAAATATAATTCATTATGCAACCCCCCAGGTTCCATGTCAAAGTTCTCATGCGGCCCTTGAAGTATGAAAAGTTGGGCAACCCTGCCCTAGATTGATATAATTTAGCTTTTTTTTTTGCTTTTTTTTTTATTTATTTCATTCCATTTCTATTCTGCCCCATAACCCAAAGGTACTCTGGGCATCTTACAAATGCTAAAACAGCATAGAATACATAAGATACAATAAAAACAATAAACAGATAAAATATATAAAACAGTATAATAATAGATAAGCATCTCATTATAAAATATAGCCACATGAAACATAATAAATACAGCCCATGAATTAACCAAAAATAATTAAAATAAATAATCCATAACAAAATATGAAAGTATTTAAATTAAATTAACCAAAAGCTTCCTTAAATAAAAAAAGTTTTCACCTGGCAGTTGAAAGGAAGAAGAGTTGGCACCAGCTGTATATCCCTTGGGAGTAAATTCCAGAGTCTAGCCACTACTGCTGAGAGTGCCCTTCGTCTAAACCATTCCTCTTTGATTTCCCTAGGGAGGGTATTCAGAGCAGTTCTGAAAAGAATCTTAAGTGGATGGGTAGGAATATATGGAGAGAGGCACTCCTTCAGGTACCCTGGTCCCAATCTGCTTAGGGTTTTATATGTCAAAGACAACGCTTTGAATTGCGCCCAGGCTGGAACAGGGAGTCAATGCAGCAGGTGGAGGACCGGTATAATATGCTCTCACCACCCAGTTCTAAACAGCCATGCTGTCCGGTTTGTATTAGTTGTAATGTCCAGATCATTTTCAAAGGTAGCCCCATATAGAGCGCATTACAGTAGTCCAGGCGAGAGGTTACCAGTGCATGGATCACTGTGCCAAGGCTCCACTCATCCAAGTAGGAACATAGCTGAGAAATCAGCCGAAGCTGACAGAAGGCACTCCTGGCCACCAAGTCTACCTGAGAAATCAAGGAGAGCTCAGGGTCCAAGAGCAATCCTAAGCTATGAACCTTATCCTTTAGATGGAGTGCAACCTCAGTGAAGGTAGGTTGAAAATTTCCTAGTTGGGGTGTGGGAGTGCCCACCAACAGGACCTCCAACTTATCTGGATGTCGCTCCAGTTTATTGGCCCTCATCTAGCCCATTACTGGTCCGAGACAGCTATTGCCTCTCCTGGATCGGATGAAAGTGAGGTAGAGCTGGGTATCGTCAGTGTGCTGACAACTCCTCAGCCCATACCCAGCGTTTTCATGTTGATGTTAAAAAGCATGGGGGACAGAATCGAACCCTGCAGAATCTATGTTGCAGTCACCATGGTACAGAGCAACAGTCCCCCAGCACCACCATCTGGAACCGGTCAGCCAAGTAGGAGTGGAACTACCGCAAAGCTGTGCCTCCTACTCCCAACCTGGCCAGCTGTTCCAGAAGGATACCATGGTCAATGGTATTGAAAGCTACTGAGAGATCCAGGAGAATCAAAAGGGTTGCACTTCCCCAGTCTCTCTCCCAGCAAAGGTCAACCCACAGAGCAACCAAGGCAATCTCTGTCCCAAATCCAGGTCGAAACTCTGATTGAAAGGAGTCTAGATATTCAGTTTCTGTCACGTGTGTGTGCTCAGAAGAGTCCCTTACACTGGCTCAAGAGGAGGAAACTTCTCATGAGAACCAGCGCATCGATGAAGAGTTATTTCTGGTGTCAGCAGAACAAACTCTACTCCCCACTCTCACAGATGCTGAGAGTAAGAATGGATCAGATAAGGAGGTGCAGAGAGAAGATGAAACAGGCATGAGACCAGGACAATTTGGGAGTAAACATGAAAACAATCTCTCAGTCTTCTGATATGGAATGTGAGAACCAAATAGATCAGGGACAAGGGGGACTTGAGGATGCTCATTTTCTCAGGCTCACACGCAGACTGGGACAGCTAGAATCCTGGGACAGCTAGAAAGAGAGGGGTCACAGTGCATGGCTGCCATGAAGTTCTTATCCCAGATAAGGCAGCCTCAGCATGGAAATTGAGGTCACTCAAGACTGACATCCTGGGAGTCCTCAACACCAGATCAGAGATTACCTCTGTCAGCTCAAGCAGGGAGTCTGCCTGGTAGCAGGGTGGATGGTACACCAGCAGAATCTCCAATCTGTCTCAGTCACCCAATGCCAGGTAAAGACACTCAAGGCCTGGACTTGACTGGACAGGAAGCCTGGAGAGAGGGATAGAATCCCTATGAACCAGAGCAACCTCCCCGTCGGCCCTCCAGGTGATGCTGGTGCTATACTGAGTACCTAGGAAGGCATATCTGGGAGAGAGTAACCTCCCATCTCTCCCACCCAGGTCTCAATGATGCAGGCCAGGTTGCACCTTCATCCACAATTAAATCACAGATCAGTGAGATTGTGTTATGTGCTGACCTAGCATTGAGTAACAGAACCACCAGCACAGTACTTCTACAACAAGATGCATCACCTGAAATAACTGGGAAGGAAAATTAAACCATACTTAGATTTTTAAAATGGTATATAGAATTTTAATTGGAATATGTGTCTAAAAAGCTTGGACAAAACCATGTACTTCCTTCACATTGACAACATTTATAAAACAAAGGTACTGAAGATGGTAGATAAATTAATACATTTTAACATGATGTGCTGACAACCACTTAAGTAGTTCCAGCTGTTGGGGTACTGTCAGTTTTGCTGTCACTACTAATTAATTCCATTCCTCACATTGTATATGTGTTATACTGCATTGGCATATATGTGTCCTGTCACATGCTTGCTAGCAAAAATCACCTGAAAAATGTTATTTGCTAGTTTGAAATTGCCAAACTCGCCTAATATTTTGTTTGCCGTTCACATCCTTTCATGGTTACGAATAACCATGAAACAGGAATTTTTCAGTTTAAAAATAAAGCACTGTAAAATTTTATACCCCACATCATTGTCATAAGCATAGTACAGAAGGTGACAACCGTACTTGTCCATCCTGGTAAAGGATGGTGGGCACAGAACCAGGAGGGCACTTGTCAAATTAAAAATGGCGCTATGGCACTGTAAAGATTGGCTCTCTTCTTACATAGTCCAATCCCAGCTAGAACCGTTAGAGGATGGGTGTCTTCTTTGTGAATATAATCATAAGCTAATGAGATTCTTGTGATAAATTAGGTATTATAAAGCAGTCAGGACATACATACATGGAATAAAGATGATCAAGAATATTTTTGTAGTTTCCATATTGAAAAAATTGTATAAATTAAGGACTTGGTGACTCTCATTAAAACCCTGGTTTGTATTTGTAACATTGTATTTTAGAGGTCAATATATTAACAGTGAACTCTATTCTCTGATTACTGCTTCATGTACAGTCAAAAGGCATGAAAGGATGATATCGGCAGGCCTGGGTTTGCTGGCATACTGAGACTATAGAAGAAAGATTTTAGAAGTAGCAGCCCAGTGAGGATAAGCATGCTCAGTGAGCTCAGAATGCTCACAGATCAGAAGGTTAAAAAATTGTGTGAGAGTTGGAAAGAGAGAGAATGGAGTGACTGAAGCATGGGACAATGCAAACATCACATTAAAAGTATAAGCTTTCTTCAAGCTTGGTTTAGTGTAGCATATGAAGCATAATGGTAACATCCAGTATCTTTACAACAGAGGAGATAATTGCGTGTTCACTTTCATTGGCAACACATATAATTTGTGAGCTACATAAAAGCGTCTCAGTCAGTTTAGTTCATTATCTGCATCAGTCATATACATTGTTGATATACGGCCTTTTAAAGGTTCTGGTAGTATTCTGTTCTCATAAATATGACTTAAGCAATCCTAATGTGTTGCTGTGATGCTAAGTGGTAAAAGTGATTTGCAAAATATGCTTTAGTCATGACTTATTTCTACAAGCCAGTAAGCCCACCGCATTCAAGTTTTAATTATTTCCATCTCATAGGTTCTGTTTTTGTAGCTGAGGTATCTTCTGTCTAAACTGTTCTGGCAAACTTCACTTTTCATAATTTCATACAGAAAAGACTAAAGAATGTATACTTTGACTCCATTACAGTTTTCACTCGTGATAGTATTCTGTTCATGTAATTTAAATTTGTTGTGTTGGGAGGATTAATGTATGTGAAAGCCATCACAGCAGGTATAGGATGGCTTAATCTTGGGAAAAGACAGTCCATGCTTATCCCTTTCACTAACTACAAATACTCTGCCAGATGGTATTTTATAGTTACACTGGCAAGAAGAAATTATGCTTTGCTGCTCCTGGGTTTTCAAAATATGTTTGGGACTAAATTCAGAGTTTAGGCAGCAATAAGGAGTTACAAGCTACCGATGCTCTGGTTTCACCTATGGCCCAATTTGAAACCAATTTCACCTGACTTCAGGCTTTTGAGCATTTGGAGGTTGGCCCTCTGTGGTTTTTGTAGGGATCAGGCCCAGTTCTCCTGATCTTCAACAATTGTTGAGTTCTGATTCAGAATTGGAAGAGAGGCCGGGATCCACAGCTGAATTGCTAAAGCCAGTGGACCCAGAAATAAGCCAAGCAGTCATTGAGAGCCAGGCAGCTCCAGGTTCTATGGGAAAGTCCAGTGAACTAGCTGATATGGAAGGGAACAGCCCCAACAACGTTAGTCTAATCATAAAGCAATCAGGCTGAGAGGGCAGACCAACTGAAAAATGACAGATGCTCTTTTTGGTTTGGAAGGGAGGAGGCTATTAAGTTTGGAATCAACCTTGTATCATTAAGCTGCCTTTTTGTAAGGGGCAGTATTCTAACTTTGTTTCTTTAGTTACTGACTTCTGCACTTCTCCTCTTTTGTATCATAAAGCCTAACTAGCTGGTCACTTTTAACCCAATTGAGGACTTGTAGTTAGAAAGCCTTTTCCTGATCGGCTTGGAAGGAGCAGGAATAGACTAGCCAGGACAGTTTTAAACATGGTCCCTGACAGATACGTGAGACACAGTCCCAGAGGTCTGGAATTCTCTTGACTTTGGTACCAACATGGGATTTCCCTCCAATGCAAGTATCACCTTCAGGGAAGGGATTTTTCTTAGAATCTCAGCAGGGGAGGAATGGATTAGATTCCTTTTCTATGTCTGCTGTGACCTGGTTATCAGTCAGCTGTCACTCTCCACTTTTTTTCCTAAATATAAATGCATTAAGATGTTGTGAGTCTCTCAGTGAGCCATATGGCTAGTGGGGCAGCATACAAATCAAATTAATAATAATATCCCCAATTTTGTGAAGCAGAAAGAAACTTCCTCATGATAGAGATCGCTCTGCCTTCAGAAGTTTAACCACTGAATCAGTGTTGTCTGCTTCCCTGTTTAGCACAGCATGCCTTTTCCAAGTCAGTGCATAAGTCACAGTTTTATCCTGCAACAGCAGACAGTTGTCTTGATTTCAACTCTGGAACAAGGAAGACTTGTGAGCTGCTTGAAAATGCAAATGTTAGCATGTGTGAACTATAGATCTCATTGTTCACTTCTGTATACAACTCAGCCACAGCATCTGTACAATTTTCACCAGTACACTATACTATACTCTTGAATATTAGTGGCATCCTAGTTCCTCCAACACAACTGTTGTAAACCACCCAGGAGTTTTGGCTGTTGGGTGAGATAGAAATGAAATTAACAGCACCCCCACCAACAGAACACACACTCCTTTATCAAAGATTGGCATAACTACTGTCTAAAAGTTACCTCTACAGACCGCTGCTGCATTAGGCTTTACTGACAATATGCAGAGTGCCTGGCCTTAATACAACAAGATGTTTATAAGGTCTATAAATTTTTATGATTTATATAAAGATGTTTTTAAGGTTTATAAATCACCACTTTGTGATTTGTTTTGTAACAATTCTGGCATTAAGCATTGCCATCAAAAAAGCTGGGATATCACTAGCAACTCTTAGGTAAAATTATATTACAGTCTAGTCCTATGCATATTTACTCAGAAATAAGTTTTGGGAAGCAAATTCCCTTGTAAGTGTGCATAGTATTGTAGCTATCAATCATAACAATAACAGCTACCATTACAGTGGAGCTAAGAAATTGTTAGATCCATTTGGCTTAGCTAATGCAGATTTGGTAGTATTTGAGAATGAGCATGGAAGAGCCTCTAAATGTTTTAGGAGCAAGATAGGAATTGGGTATTATGTGTCATATTCAAATCTGGAAAAGTCTACTTCCCATTTGGTCAGGGATATTTTCTCCCATATGTTAGCACCTGACCATTGGAATTTGATGCAAGTGTAAAGTGGGATGGAATACTAACCATTAATTGTTTTCTTTTCTCTACTCTGGATACCTTTCAATATTTTATATATGTTTGAATTATAGTAAAGAAGACTGAAATTTTACCATTGCTTCATTGTTCTTGCATTAGGGTAGAAGTACCTAAACCAAGGATAAATACTAGTTCATGGGTTTTGAACATCTGAGGAATTCTGAAGGGCAGCTGTCATATTTCTGTGCCACATTTGTGAATTAATATAAACTAGATTTAAATTTTTAGTCTTAGAAACAGTTGTGCTTCTGAGGAATCCTAGTTCAGCTCATGTATATTCACATCTTTAAATTATAAAAAATAAGCAGAAGGAAATGAGCACTTAGGAGCTGTACTGTAATGTCTTTTCTGAAAACTTCATTTTTCTGTGATCGTGCCCTGTTTTTCCATTTTCTACATTCATCAGTTCAGGATTTGACAATTTTGCTGAAGTTCAAAATATCTGGCTTGTTTGGATAGCTGTCAGATTCTGTTAAGATATGTGGGTGTGGAAAACATCCTGTACTATTTTTATTTTTAGTTAGGGAGAAGCAATTTATAATTGCTGATGTTAGTGAATCATTATATTCTTGGATACATCGACTGGGTTCTGCGGACACATTAAACTATGCTGGCTTATAAGTCACTGTGGTTTAACATATTGCCTAAACCTAGCATGCTTTCCATAGAAGGTGAGCCATGGATTGTTACGTGGTTTATTAAACTTTGTGGCCTATGGCTTAGCATGTCATCTAGACCTAGACAACACATTTAGCTATAGTGACACCAAAACTATACAGAGCCCAGTAGCAAGAAAAGGCAGAAAAGTGATGTACCTCTGATCAGGTAGCTCTAGATGATGACAGCTGACAAAGTTGGTTGAGGGGGCATTTTCCCCTGCATGGCCTACTACTGTCTAGTCCAAGAGGAAAGCATCTTCTCCCACCTAGCCTTGCTTGATAAGCTGCCCACAAGCAAATGAGGATAGGGATGGGGGTCAAGTGAAGCCAGCTGGGAAGCGAAGTCATCTTCAGCCCACTGGAATTTATCTCCCTCCAAACAGGGTGGCTCCTCCTCACTTGGGGTGGGAGTAGTTCTGCTTGTCAGTACTGTGCCTTTGATTGACACTGAAGGGATCCAGTCTTTAGCCTTATTCCCAAGACAAGTAGACTGGACTCTTTAAATGACAGCCGAGGCAACAGTCCTTCTGCTGCATTGGTGATCTAAAGTGACTCACACTGCTAGACTTATTCTCAGGGAGTAAGGCAACCAGAGTATGTGGTTCCCCCATTCATCCATCAAGTGGAGGTACTGCTCAGCTGAAGTGTCTCCACAAGGCAAAGTGGAGAGGAGAAGCTCTGACAGCTTCCCCAAAGTTCTGCTTGGCACTTTAAGGAAGCCATCATCCCTGCTTCCCTCAGTATCTCCATAGTGTCCCCTGAGAGACAGGTGGAAGGACTGAGGTGAAAAGGTGAGGGAGTGGAAGGCACCCTAGCCTCTCCACATGCATAGTCTTCTGTTGGACACAAGGATTTTTTGATTGCAGTGTGTGACTAAAATTCCCAGGGGGCTGCTGTGTCATGCAAACCCTCCCATTGATTCTTCCTTTACTAACTTGTCACACAATTATATACCTTCAAAAATCCTACCCGAACAAACCAAATACTACATATACATTGCTCAGTGATAAGTAAAAATGAACCCTAAATAAGTAAAAGTGAACCCTAAATAATTCTCGTTCACATAGTATGCCCTTTTTTCTATTTGTCTTTGTGATTTTTCTTCAGGATGCAAGAGGCCGTAGCTGGAATTTGGTGTGATAAATAAAAAGCAAGGGACCCACAGCTGCTTTTTCTGTCTTCCCAGGGTTAACTTGAACATCTGCCTATATTTAGGATATGTCATATTTAGGCTATGTCATGTTTGAATCATACCATGAATTGCCTTCAATGTTGAGGTTCCAAAAGAAAACAAATTTTTCATTTGCTACTTGGCTGGGTGTCCCACAACAAGAATGTATTTAATCTTCTCATGTTCTTGAGAGATGACTCCTGTAATATTTATTTAATGTGACCTAGCAACAATTTCCTTTCCCTCCTTCTCATTTGCTTTCCTGTCATCATGAAAAGTACCCTCCCTTCTTCTTCTTTTTATTTGCCACATCTTTTTTTATTCTCCACTATTCTTTGGGGTGATAGTTACATTGAATATTTTCCCTGCTTGAAGCCCTCCAAAAGATGCCTCTTAGCTCAGAAGAAAAGAAATGAGTTTCAGGTAGGGAATGCCTTTGGCATTCAACAGAACTTACATTATTGAAAAGAAACATGTTTTAATGGGAGCAGATCACCTTTTAGCAAATATTATCTGGGATTCGGAGGTTGAGGGATACGTGTATACATAGGAGTGTGGGTGAACATATGGTGCTTTTGTAAAATCATGGAACGGAATGGTGTACATCGTTTTGCTTCTGCAGGAGCCCTTGCACTTTCATGAGGTGGTGGATGTACAGTCACTTGGACTTTAGTAAAATCTAGAATTAAGTTTGTAGTGCTTTGTTCGTAGTTATTTCTGAAGCCAAGGTGGAAGAGATTCCTCCTTATTGTATCTGAGCAGTAGAAATACTTTTGCCTTTCTTTAATTTCCAACTTTGCAAGCTTTCCTACAACCTTTTAGCTGTTCATGTTTCTGAAATGAGCACAGGGAAGTACACTTTCAAACTACAGTCCTGTGCACATTTGTCTGATTAGGAGTGAGTCCTCTGAGTTCAGTCTGTCTTATTTCTGCGTGAGTTTCCATAGAATCTCACTGTTAACATATTACTGCCTATTTTTATGGAACCTTACCCTGCTGTAGGGCAGACTGTGACTTGCCCTGCTGTATCTGAAATGTAAACCTGACCCTTTCAAGAACTGTCATCAGGATTCCTTGAACTGCTGGAGATAGTGAGCATTTCTGTGGTGGCAGGGAGGACAGGGAAGGATGAGAATGAATACTAGGAGACAAGAAATGTGATACGAGAGCTTTGTTAGTAGGAGTAGGGCAAACTGTTAAGCAGGCTAGAGGTAGTGTAGCCCGCACATAGGTTTTAAATGTTTCTAATATGCTTGGAAAGTGCAGAAATATTGCTGCAGTAGTAATATTCAATATAATAATGTATTCACTTCCTAAATATGACTCCATTAGGAGGCTTTGTTGTTGGCTTTCATTAAATGTTTTAATTTAGATAACTATGCAGCCCACCAAATACTAGATATTCACTTGAAAACCCTTGTGAAGGGTGGTAGTCAAATATTTTGCCTTCAAATACCATGTATTTTTGAAAGATGGTGAAATTAGTTAGAGTTTTAACATTTGGATGGCAGAATATAACTTTAAGAGCTCATCTGTTATCTTTTCCTTTCACATTTCAGGATATATGATGCATTGTGGAATGAGAAAGCATTCTTTGCATCATCCTCTTCCCTTCAGCCTCCCTAATTAAATTCTTTGGATTTTAGCCAGAGAAGAGAGTTGTGACTTTAGCTCAGTAGTGCTGACACAAGGGAATAATTTTCTTTCATTTGTGTAATCATCTGAGTATAACCCAGTGATTTTAAGAACCTTTACGTTCAGAATAATATCAGTAGGAGCAGTACTGCGCAGAGCTGTGACTTGCCAAATAGATGATGTGAAATTTCACCAAGGAGTAGGATTTGGATGCTTTCTGTCCCCAGCCTCTCATACCAAGATCTACATAGACTGAAAGTCCCTTGATAAAGAACCCTCAATGAACCATACCGAATTTATGGGGGTGACTGCATTCTTGCTGCCCTGACGTCTCAGTAAGTTCAGAAAGAGATGTCCTGCTTTGTTCTTATTTGTGTTCTTGCGTAGCATTGGAAAGGGCTCAGATCCCGATCGATTCCTCTAATTCCAGTGGGATTTACTAAACAGGCCACAGTTTCAAATACACTGGAGCTACTACATGCAAGATAATCTGCCCATGTATCTGTGTAACATTTTATGCACACTGTGTTTGGGAATTTGGGAGGATAGCATAAACTTAAAAGTGGGCAGAGGGGTAGTTTCCAAAGATTTGAGACATACTGGCAACAGTAGCGCTAAGCAAAGCATGGTTAATAAACTAACTATCTTTCAGTGTAAATGTTGGGGTTTATTGGACAATAGTGCATTATGACTTGATCTGAACATGTGAATTTAGGTAGAAAAAATATTGTATTGAACAAATGTATTTCTCTGTGGTTTACCAAAGGATTAGATAACAAAATCAATTGGAAAGAAGTTTGTTTCACTTCGTGTGTAACCAGTTTGTTAAGGCAGTTTTCTGCACTGACTTGCTGTTGTCATGATAATTTCTTCAGTGTAGCTTTCAATAGTGCTGGAAAGAATAAACAATTCCATATCAGGGTTATGTTCTGATTGTGGTGTTTGTTTGGTGTAACTGTTGCATTCAAGCTAACTAATGCATGTTTGTTTCTTTTGCAGAAGTTGATGAACTGCTGTCGTCTCTTAAGCATGTGCAGCACACCCTGGTAGACCCCCAAAGTCAAGAGGAAATAGCTCTTATTTTACAGCTTGTGCAAAATGCTGACTTTCAAAATGCTTTTAAGATACACAATGCTGTTACAGTCCATATGAACAAGACAAGTCCTCCATACCCTCTTATCTCCAATGCGCAAGAGCTTGCACAAGAGGTGTGTATTGTGAACATTCCTATCTAATAATTAAAACTACCGGCAGTGTTCTTATTCCAAACTACCAACATAGACATGTTATTAAAATAAAGATAGACCATGCTACAAAGATAGGAAAGAAACCTGTGCATAACCTAAGTTACTCTCTTTTTCGTTGACCAGAAAATAATTATTTTCAAATATGAGAAGCAAAATGTTGTAACTAGAAATTTGAGATAACAAATAGCATCAATAGTCAATATCTTAATTCAGTACATTTGTAAATGTCCTCCTTCAGGCTTAGATCTTTGCATACAATTCAGTGATTAGGATCCAGTGGAACTCTTGACTTGTTCTGCTGTCCAAGGGGGCATTGGGCTTGTGTTTCTTAAACAGAAGACCACCATGTCAAATACCAAGTAGTTTTGACTTAAAGGAATTGCAGAAAGCATAATGTAATATATGACATGGTAATCTGTGCAAAGAAACAGTGAAAAGAATGCTACGTGGCATGCATAAGCCTTTGGCGGTGCCTGAAGAAGCTCTTGGGATTCCATTCAATACATAAATATGAGAGAAGATCACTGGGTGCTTCCAGACGGAGGATTTCTGTGGTGGTGTACAGTGGGGTGCTGACACTTCTGCCAGTTCTCTTCTTTCCCACTGATTCCTTTTCACGTGCACTGAGTCCTGCTGATTGTGTTACACAAACAGGACCTATCACTCGCACAAGGGAGATTTAGTGCTCCCTAGAGAAATCCCAGAAATGGGTGGAAACTCTCACGTACGCAAGCTGCCTTCCACCAGAAATGAGCATTTTCAATTGTCCTTGGAACCATTAAATCACCATTTGCAGAAGCAGTGGGGGTCATAGGAGAAACAGCAGGGGCAGAGCATGCCCTTTGAAATACTGGAGTTAGTGCTAGTCCATCTTTTTTCCCTTAATAGATTTTTTGTATTAAGGAAAAAAGATAAAAGAAGTGATGGGAAAATACAGGAGGATTATGATGATGACTTATGGGCCCGCATAAAATTTGAAAGAAGCCAAGGTAATGAAGCGATAAAAACCTTATCGGGAAGCACCCATAGAATTTTATTCAGCACTGAACTATTGTTTCTAAATTATTGGCATCTGGAAACAAAACTGAGTGGAGATGTAACAACATAATATGGCAAGTATAAGCTTGACTTTTGCCTGTGAGCTTGGTTGTCATCTCAATAGATGGCTGAGTTTATTTTCTGCTTTTTGTCTCCTCTGTGATGTTGACTCATGTTTTCTATTGTACTGTTGTGCTGATAAGTTAGAGACTGGGTTTGCGAGACACAACAGCCCACTGTAGGTTGCTGGCTGTGATGGGTTGTAAATGTGAACTAGTCCCCACAGGCTGTCTTGTTTGAGGGCAACAAACCACACTGACAACCCATGGGTTATAGCAGGAGTTGTTGTACATATTATTGCCTGTCATGTCACCTGAACCAGTGTAACTAATCCTGTAGTGCGTACTAGACACCCATTATTGAGCCTCTCAGCAAGAGTGACAAAACCCCTTGCCACTCTTGCCAAACAGGACTCAGATGATTGCCATTGCGACCTGCCCCCAGATTGCCAAAGGAGCAGCTAGACTGACTTCCCCACCTCCCTGGCATGATTGCAAGACACCTTGGGTTCACTGTGGCTTTTTTCACTTTAAACAATCTTTTTTGAGATTGTAAAAGGTGGCTGTTCAGCCTGCTTTTGCAATCTCTGTTTTGACAGCTGAAGACAATTACTTCAAACTGCCCCAGTGGCACTTTGGAGGGACTGCTCATGGTTGCTAAACTTTTAAAAACATGTTTTTATTCATCCATAATCTTTGCTGATATTTGAGAAAATTGAGAGAGAGAGAATTGTGCGGGGGTGGGAGGTTCTGGTGCAGAAGTAGAGATCCTTGGGTGGGCAAGGTGCAAGGAAGGTCATGCAAACAAAATGGCAGAAAAGTATACAGGTGTATAGGTCAATATGACTGTTTCGTGTCCTGTTCCCAATGTACATTGCACACCTGATGCTTCTCATTCCCATGCAACTGTGGGTGTTCACATTTGTGCAAGTATTTAAAGAATTGTTTTCAAACGTTTGTGAAAATTGGGGTGGCTATTGGACACCAGCAAAACATCTGCTTAGAGAGTCTTTGGGACTAGTATAGCAGAATATCAGTTAAATAAATAAAACAAAAGCAAGGGTGGAACAAACTAAAAAATTAAAAAATGTTGGCAACCACAGGTAGTCCCTCCAGGATTCTGATGTGGCACTGTGAAGACACTGCCCATAGCTGCCAAAACAGGAATTACGAAAGCCAGCTTGACCAGTGGCTTTTGCAATCTCAAGAGGGAAAAGTGTAAATGGGGGGCGGGGGGGAGCCATTCTTAGAAACAGCTTGGGATTCTAAAAATCCCAGGGGACAACTTCATCCTCCTGTGGCATCCTTGGTGTGCCTGCAAGGGGACCAAGGTGGGGAGGGGCCAGCAACCCATGGTGTACCCAGTTAGGTGTCAGACACACAGCAGGTTGCTCACACAACAGCCAACCTACTGTGGCATATTGTCAGGACATGTTGCTGTGGTTTGTATGTGCCCGTAATAACTAGATAAATTTAAAGTAGACATGACTTGGGAGTAAATGTGACTTGTTCCGTTTTCTCAGTATTGTGCAAGTTCTCATAATTACAGCCCCTTAGCCACCTCTTCACCAGAATGGTCTAAAAATTCAGGCTACTGTGTTGAGCCTTATCAGCAAAGCAGCTCTGGCCTCTGTAGTTCTTCTATTGTTTAAAATGTTTACATCCAAATTGTTTCTGGCTATTTGCAGTTTCTTGACTGGTTGAGATGAGAAGCCATGGTGGCAATAGTAGTATTAATAATAAACATTTATAATATTTCTTCAAAGGACTGAAGACTAAAGTCTATTTTTATATACACATGCCATACATTCTCAATTATGGCTAAATAAACTATAATATTGTACATATATTTGGTGTTATCTAAGAAAAACAGGGAAGTCACCTTTTAGTTATTAATTACTTATTCAGAGGGGCTAGTTTCATATCAATCAGGTTTCATGTTAAGGAATATGCAGTTGGCAAAATACATTTTTCCAGTGAATTACAGATATTGATCCATTTTCAAGACCTCCTGCATCATGCCCATCAAAATGGAAGCCTGCCTGGATCAGTAAAAAGAAAATTACTTTCCTAAGCCCTCTCATATTCACTACTGCAAGACAATTTCAGATCTTCTAGTGCTTCATTTCTAATCTTCTATAGTGTCAGAAGAACTCTTACAGAGCTCTTTGTTTAAAATGGGCTAGTCACACATTGAGAACCAAAGCTTGTTAAATTTATTCTGTCGTTTGGGCCCTCTGCCTAGACAATTTTTGGTTCTGTCCCTTTCTCTGTGACGTATTTCATACATGCAGCTAAATGCAACACTGCGCAAGTGAGTGTCCACTCATGCAACAGGATGTCTGTCTGCATGGTGGGACTTCCTGATCCTCTCCTCTTCCCTGAAGCCCCCTTTCCTCCTCAGGTCATTCCTGGAGTGCCCTGAACCCTCTGGAGCAGAGTTGGGGGACATGCAGGGACTACGGGGGGGGGGGGGGGGGAATGCATTTCACTAGTTGTTTTGTTTTGCTTTTGGAACAGCACCACTGGATCCAAACCAAATTCTGACAATATAGAATTAAGGAGACTTAAGGCACTGGGGTGATTGTGCTGTTGCAGTTGCGGGAAATTTCCTATCAGTGCTCATGAAACATTTATTCTTGCATTCTCAAAGCATAAATTGCTCTTTAAACTCAAGTTTAGAGGAAGCAATTTAGACTTCCTAATGAAGGCAGCTTTGACAGGAAATATTTTAGAATAATTTAGATGAAGTACACAGATGCTGCTTACACGCCCTATTGGAGCAGAGTAATTCCATTACTAATTGATCAAAGTTTGCAAATTCAGCAGAAGGAATATTATAAATTCTATAGTTTGTTTAAATGCTGAATAATTTTGTTAGCACAGTATGCATTTCCTTAAATTGCTTAATAACAAGGCAAAGAAAATATGATTTATCTATTTTTCTGAAACTTTAATTTAATTAGAAGGCTGAGTAAAGCATGCAGGCTTAAGGAATTTATGTGGAGATTAACTCCCTAAATAATGTGGTGCACATTGTCTCTGATACAAAAATAGCCATTGAACATCAAAATTAATTAATTTGATTTCAAAGCCAGTTGAACTTGACAAAATTGAGACCGAGGGTTAGGGAAACATAAGCTTGATTTTTCAACAACAACAACAATTGGAAAGTTAGGCTAGTAATGAAGTAGGAAAATACATATTTAAGAATTTCTTTAACAGTGAACCTATTGTATAAAAACCATATGACCACATTATAAGAGGCAAATGGCAATTTCTAGTGTTTTTTTATTCTGAGTACTAAAGGGAAAGATTGGGAGCAATTGTTTGACTCATTTGAGGGGCCATTGCATACTGGGGATTCTCCCCTCTAAGGCAGGAGAAAGCACTCCAACTCCGGAAAGTGGAGAAGGATCGCCACCCCCTTTGCCTGACCCCTCACACCTGACATGGAAAGATCCTTGCTGGCTGGTTGGCTGCCTGCCAAGGTCAGAACAGTGACCTGGGGAAAGGGGGGAGAAGTGATTCATTGGGTGGCGTTGGGAGGAGTGTGGAGAGGTGAGGATTATGAGCTATTCCAAGGTCTCTCCATCCCCTTGCATTCCAAAGTGTCAGCTCTAGCTAGGCTAAAAAGTTGAGTTTGACAAGGTAAAAGGTCTAACGAAAAACACAGGGCAGGAGAATGGGGAGGCAAAGATTACCTCCACAGCTGCTCCTGCCCTGCAGTACAGAACTAGAGGCTTCTGAGCTCAAGGGCTTCTAATAGTTGAGGCTACAATCAATAGGACTGTGCCCTAAAGAACTGTAAACCTTTCTCAACCAATTCATATGACCAAAAGGACCCAAATACGATATCTTTGCAGGAGGAAAGAATGGTTTGGCTACACAAATATCACACTTCATTATGACAGAAATATCTTATACTGGATATCAGAACAGAAGAACAATCCAAATAAAATACCCAAGTGAACAATATTTTTTTTGTTAAGTCAGAAGCTTTATTATTGCCTCTCAGAGAGCTAGATTTAATTTAAATCAGTATCACTTAATTATTATCACCTTGCAGAATGTCTGAAAAATGCACAAGTCAAGTCCTAGTAAGCCTCCTGTTGCAGCAGTGACTTAGGTTTATCAGGAGTTTAATAAATATAATAGCAACTGTATTAATTTTTAATTATCCTGATTTTAATCTTATTGTCAGCTGGAAAAGATTGAATGCTAAAAAAAATTTAAAAAAAATTTTTTTGGTAAAATCAGCTTGTACAAGCAGCTTCCTCCCTATTTTTCTTGATTCCTTCTTGCCATTGTATTCTCCCATCCCACTTTCCAGGACTTTATCAAGAGTTTTCTAATGTTAGAAGAGGGTTTTTTGGGGAGGAGCTGTGTGGAGGGAATGGTTGCAGAATTCCTTTTACATGCTGTACTTTCAATTACTTTTGCATTAAGTGCAGTCAAGAGCTGATACAAGTTATGGTCCATGCAACAAAAATCTGATCTGCTAAATGCTAGAGGTCCTCTCCCACCCCAGAATGGACTGATAGAAAAGGAGGAAAGGAGAATACATGAGTTTTCTAATAAACTAAAATTATATAAGGTTCAAAAAGGTAGACAATGTAACCAATCGATCCAAAATGTGTGATATTTTCTTAATTACTGAAAAAGTGCACAATATTTGTTGGCTAATATAGATCATGTTAATTACATACGGTAAAGTGTATTTTAGACAAAATATATACTTCTGAAGTTCTTCTGAAGTTTCCTTTAAGAATAAGTTGACTGCATCAGCTGTTTGAGATTCTGTTGAGTCAACATGGCAACTCTATTGCTTGGCTTCCATTTGAATCAAGAAAAAGACCAAAGAAGCTTACACACATGTTTTTTATCCTTTTCTGTTCCTAAGCAACTGATTATGGATCAAAGCTAGTGCCACAGTCCTGCTGAGGGAGATATTCCCTCTGAAGTGCAAAACTGATAGTCTGTATATAGATCAGACTTCCTTTCTTTTGGAAATTAACTTTGCCTGGTTACCTTTATATGCATATTTTTAAATGGCTTTTTCCCATCTCAGGCAGCTTTGCCCAAATCCTCAATCATTCCTACATTTTATAAATATATTTTCCATGTGTTTGTATGAATTGCTATGTGAAAATACCAGTCTGTAGAAAAACAAGCTGGTAAGAATTGCACCATACATTGTAGAAGATCATAGTACCTGTCAGTCAGAACATTACTTAATGGTAAGAATTATTCCATTAATTACCAAGAGCTTAGGATGGAACTAGCACAATATCTATAAACAACAGTTGGAATCCTATGTTAGCTAAATTGGGTGAATGCATTGGTTGAAAGGCTTCTAAGGGAGTGTTGGCAGAAGGAAATGCTCAATTCTATTTTGACCATCGTATTTTGCTTTACACACACTATTCCAGACAGTGAGGAGAAACTGAATGAAGGAACAGGTTAAGCAACCTCAGTGTTACACTTCTTTATTGAAAACACATGCACACACACATCCTCTAATACTTTACCTGATTAAGAAATAGGAGTTGGGAAGCTGTGTTTACTGATGAAACATATCCCAATTACATGAAAGTGATTCTTGTACTGTAGTTTGTGGTATGTGTATGCGTAGGATGCAAAGCATCATATTTTTGTGTTCTCCTGTCTTTCAGGTGCAGAGTGTTCTGAAACCAAGCCACCAGAAAGACGGTCTGGAACTTAATTCTCTATTAAATGCCCCTCACATTCAGGTGGGAACTAATAGTTTATTTGAAAGCGTTGACTATTTCCATTGCTTTCTTAAAGTATGTGTCATAAAAAGCATGTTTTTCTTGCCCCATATGATCGAATAATTGTATGCTGGCAGAAGCATAGAGTGTCATATAACAACTGGAGTTTCATTTGATGTTTGTGCCCTCCATGTCTTTTGCTGCCAGATAAATGCACTGTTTACCTCTTCAGCTGTAAAAACATCTGCAACATAAATTTCAAAATTCTAGCTATGTATGTTAGGCTGTGTGCGTGTGCACATATTGCTGCTTTGAAACAATATTCATATGCTTTGAAGCATAATTCATATGACAAAAGCATATGATACAAGCCTAGTCAGATGTTCTGTCATATACAGGCAGCATGCTTCTTCGTAAAATGATAACAGTTGAGCAGAGATGTTGCATTAATTTTCACAGTCTCTATTTATAAACTCACAGCATCTTGTTCTGGAATATGGCTGTGCTGCACCTCTCTGTACAAGATAGAGCTCTATATTTGCTTGGTGGAATTCTTAAGTTGTCCCACTTAATACAAATTAATCTCACTGTGTGAATGTAACCTTCTATAAATGACTCTGTTTGTTTTACACCAGGCACTGCTTTTGGCTCATGATAAAGTTGCTGAGCAGGAAATGCAACCAGAGCCAGTGACAGATGAAAAGATTTATGAGAATGTTGGTCTATATGGAGGTGAGACAGTTAAAATAGTTCGCATTGAGAAGGCTAGAGATATTCCATTGGTGAGTATTCTGGGTCAAGTTCCAAGGTGGCTTCCATATTATTTTTCTCAGTTGGTCTGATGTTTGTGGCACATTCTCCACTTTAAAACAAAACAAAGCAAAAGAATACTGACACATTCACTCAAATATAAGAGAAGGGACATACATACATACTCTTTTTTAAATTTACCAATGTTTCTGTGGAATGGAATAGGAAATTGAGGAGTGATTCGCTTTGGCTCATTCTGCTGTAAAAAGATTCTGCGGGTGTTCTCCAGTGTGTTCTTGAGTGTAAAATTAATCATTTCTTGAGAAGTTAAGCTTAAAGATATTCCTGTATTACATAAGCACAGTTTAAATCTGATCTGTGACAGAAAATACATTCTTCCAAAAAATCAGTTTAAGATACAGATTTGGCAATGATGTTGCTCTTAAGGCCAGTATGTGGTCTTACCAGAATTTCTTCCAGGAATAATAATGCAATAAACACCTATGCTCAAGATGCCCTCTGAAGGATTGTGCTGTTCTACCACAAACTATTGTTCTTTAGTTACCCTCAGGTACCAGGACCTCATGGCAACCCAGTTTTCTTCACCACTTCACCATTACCTGGAGCTAGCCTTCTCTTTTACACAATAGATTGGGTGACAGCAAGGACATAACTGTCTATGTCCCATTTATAGCTGGCTCAAAACTTGGTTTAATATAATGCATTCATTAGTGAGGGTTAGTAATTAGAGGCAGAATCATCAGCACAAGAGCTGGCTTAGCCACATGGTTGCTATATGCTTGAAGTGGATTTTTTATTTATTTATTTTTTATTTATTAAAATATTTTTATGCCACCCCATTCGCCGAAGCCTCGGGGCGGCTTACAACAATAAATTACAATAAATATAAACATTAAAAATCCAACAAATACGATATAAAATAAGCCGCCCTGGCCAGATAAGGTCAAATAATACTAACAGTTAAAATGCCGCTTAAATAAAAAGGTCTTCGCCTGGCGCCGAAAAGCAAATAACGACGGCGCCAGGCAGACCTCTCTGGGGAGCGCATTCCATAACTTAGGCGCTACCGCAGAGAAAGCCCTCCTCCAAGTACCCACCCTCCTAATTTCTTTCACGGAGGGTTCCCGGAGAAGGGCCTCTCCCACTGATCTCAAGGGGCGGCTGGGCATATATGGATGTAAGCGCTCCTTCCAGGTATCCAGGTAATGCTAATCTATGCAATTGTTCTTCTATCCCTATCTGTCTTATTCCAGTAGCTGCTTCTATTGAAGGCTTTTAGTATTCAATCAATGTAGTATTGATTACATTTTTATAACTAAGGAATTATTTGCCCTGTGAGGCTCAGTTGCCCACCTTCTCCATATTCCACCAGGTTATAAAAACTTTCCTGTTCCAGCAGGTCTTCACTTTTCCTTTTATCCAGTACACTTGCTATCTGCTGAACATGTTTGTTTTATTTTATTGAATGTTTTACATTATATAATTCATATCAATTGCCATAAGCCACCCTGAATACTTTGTAACCACTAGAATGCCAGGATCTGTACATAAATCAATCTGTTTTCATTCCCTTCACTAGATATTATATGAAATATATTGGAGTGTGCATTAACATTAGAAGGTAACATCCAGAATAACATTAAATAATTAGAATTAATCTCAAAAGACATAATAAAACAACATAAGAATCCAAGAAGCAGTCTAAAAGCATGAGGACTATGCTTTAATGGGATGCATGCTCTCCTTATTAAACATACTATGGGACCATTCTCTGGTTTTGTTTTGTTTTTTTAATATATGTTCTCCTGTGTGCTACCTATAGAAACAAAAAAATGTTTAGAAACTGTAGGGAACTTGTATGTCCATCTTGAAACAAATTCAGGGTAGTATTTAGATATATGATATTTTGTTGTGGTTGCAACAGCCCTATGAAGTAGGGTAGACTGAAATTAAAACTGACCTTAAAATTCCCAGTTGGGATTTAGAAACATAGAAACAGGGCGTGTCAGAAAAGTCTCCTGGGCCATCTAGTCTGACCCTTGGCTCCAGCCGGCTCCACTCATGACATGCCTACCATGTGCATGTCTAGCCTGATCTGAACCTGATCTTCCTGGTTTTTATATAGCCTATTACACCACAGCTCAGTTACAGGATCTTTCTGATATTTTCACATTGTCCTATTCAATAATGCAGGGTGCTACAGTACGCAACGAAATGGATTCAGTCATCATTAGCCGAATAGTGAAGGGAGGTGCGGCAGAGAAGAGTGGCCTATTGCATGAAGGTGATGAAGTTCTGGAAATTAATGGAATTGAAATTCGTGGAAAAGATGTTAATGAGGTTTTTGACTTATTGGTAGGTTGGATCTCTTTGGGGTTTTTTTTTTACTATTGTGGTGTTCTAAACTGTTGATTTATATAAACCTGTTAGGCGTAGATTTACATTTGTTGAATTCCAAGTCAGAGGTAGAAACATTTTGCTGAAGTGTGTTCAAAAAGTATGCACCTTGCATAGCTAGCAGCTTGTTTGTTTTGAGCTAGAATTTGGGGTGTTCGTTCTGATAGTGTTTGCTTTTAATGCATTTATGGAAAGAACAGAGCAAGAGAACAAATTGATATGAAACTATGAAATGAACTCTTACCAGAGGTCCATGGCACAAACTTTTCCCAAGATTGGTCCATCTTTTGTTGTCCTTTTTCTTTATCTTTCTACCTCTTCTTGCTTCCTTTGTCTTGTTCCTTCTGGAATTGTTGCTCCTTCCATAATCTTTCCTTTTTTGAACACCCAAGTTTGTTCTCACTGAAAACCAAGACCTTGCAGTAACTTACTGCAACTAACTTAAAGTTTGTATAATTGAAATAATCACATATTCTTCCTTTGCCTACCCGTGCCTGTATTCTCTGTCCCTTTCTCCATTAGTTCCCTATGTCTATTTTAGATTGTAAACCATTTGGGGTAGGACCCTGTCATAACTGTTTACCATGTACATAGATGGCAAGTTATACATTACGTTCTGTGTAGCCTCTTCCTGGTTCTGAGTGCCATTCCCATTTACCTCCTAAATTCCAGCTGATTAGCACTTGGAGCTCCATCTGAGTGATATCTTTATTGTTCTAACACCTAGCCTAGCATCATCTTGGCCCATCCTCTCTGTTGATGGTTAGACCTGGAATTGAGTTGTAAACACAAGAATGCTGTGCTAGATCAGATCAAAGGTCCATCTAATAAAGTTTATTGTTTCCCAACAGTGGCCTGAAACATATGCTGCCAGGCTTGTTGCTTACATTGTCCTTCTGCCTTGTCCAATAGATCAGAAAAGAAGAAAATAGTATTTCGTACAAATGTGCTGGAGCACATCCAAATGGAGATAGGGAAACTAGAATTACAGTTCAGAAAGAAGAAAGACTGGCAAGCACTACTTGAAATTTCTCTCTCCTGTCCAAACTGCTTTTGCTTACCATGCAATCTCAGGATGGTTATAAGCTGTTACTTACTGATGTTTTCCCTCACAGGCGGATATGCATGGTACGCTGACATTTGTACTGATTCCCAGTCAACAGAGCAAACCACCACCTACAAAGGAGACTGTGGTATGTGACTGTAGCCTGTTTACAGTATATAACTACACTGCGAGTATTTCGTTGATTTGGTTTTGTGTTGTTTAACAATCTCATATTTCTACTACATTGAAGGATAGACTGTATTTGATTATACCTCTGCTTTGAAAACAGATACCAGAATCTTTAGTTTCAATAGTCTTGGGCATCACCTAAAGATCACTTATTATATCTCTTTTGGAATATGCAACAGAGACAGTCCATTCATTATATGAGGGAAGAACATAGTAAAACTCAGTCTCTAAGTGTAAGTGATGGGATGGATGAAGGCAAACAAATGTGAGCTTAATCTAGCAAGAGAGATGTGTTCCTGCCTCATCAAAAGAAATTAGGAATGCAGCCTGTGCTGGTTGTGGTTATACTTCCCTTGAATTCAAGTGTGCAGTTTGCTTTTCTTTCTGGATTCAGCCTGAACCTGAATGCCCAGGCTTGGTGGTTACCAGGCATGCATTGCTCAGTGGAGGCGAATGTACCAACTGAACCCATTCCAAGTGATGTCACGTCTGGCCATACTCCTTTTGGACTATTGTAGCAAGCTTCTCATAACGCTGCCTTTGCAAATAAGAATCATCTCTCCATCCAACATGCTACAACCACAGCATCGATGGAGGCTGCTACACAGAGCATGGGGCTCCCTTGCTGTAGCATATGAAGCTGCCTTAGGCTGGGTCAGACTATCAGTGCCTCTAGGTCATTATTGTCAGCTTTGACTGGCACTGGCTAGGATTTTTTCTAGCCCTGCTTGGAGACACCCAGGATCGAACCTGTGACCTTTGGCATGAAAAGCTTGTGTTCTGCCACTGAGCCTGACCCTTATCAGTCTGCTTCAGGGCACAGTTTAAAAAGCCCATTATGATCTGTCAGGTCCTATACAGCTTGGGACCAAGTTGCCTGAAAGACCACATTTCCTCACCTCAGCTTGTCCTGTTTTTAAGGTTTTCCAGAGATGCTTCCCTTGGTCCCACCACCATCAAAGGCACATTTAGTGGGGATGTGAGGAGGGCCTTCCCAGTGGCCTCCTCCCTCCTTGTTGAACTCTCCGTTGGGGGTGCTCTTCTGGCTCCTCCTCTGCTGCCTTTCTGCTGTCAGGCAAATATATTTTGATTCAGGCCAACTTTAGGCATGTATACCAATCTGTTGCCAAAGGGTTGCATGCTATTTTTTATTGTTGTGTTTCTAACTGTGCTTTCCTTTTTAAATACTGTTTTAATTTTGTTTTTGACTTCATCTTAGTGTTAGTATCAGTAGTTGCTTTGTTCACCATTTTTGGTGAAAAGTTGGATATAAATCACATAAGTAAATGAAAGTATTTTTCAAGCAATACATTTTCCTTAGACAGTACTTTACATAAGCAGGAGAAGGAAATCTACCCAGAGTACTCTTGATAGTAGGTGTACTAAAAATATAATACATTAATTAAAATGAGATTCACCATAGATTCTGGGACTACCCTACATGAACATGAGAATCAGTGCTTTGAGGTCTCTATTTTAAAGAGAGCCCAAGGCCCTCTTCTTTCCACTTCATGTTCAATTTGCAGAATGGCTTTCTGGGGATGCAGTGGGGAATTACTGGTGCATGTGCTAATCCTTCCACTTTCTAGCAAGGGCCACTTTCTCTTTATTTGTTTTTCCATTAAATCTAATCCCGATTAGCCAAATATATGAAAAAGTATTTTAACATGTCTAACATTTAATTGCCTTCCTTACTGGTAATTTGGACTTCTGTCCTTCTGTATTTGATGAGAGACTGAAATCTTTTGCATTCAGAAGGAACATTTTAGCAAAGATGAATCCTTGGGATTATCACTCTATTTCCATGCTTGTTTCTTTGTTTCCTAGATTCACGTGAAAGCTCACTTTGACTATGATCCATCTGACGATCCCTATGTCCCTTGCAGAGAGTTAGGGCTCTCCTTTCAAAAGGGAGATATACTTCATGTGATCAGCCAAGAAGATCCAAACTGGTGGCAGGCCTACCGAGACGGAGATGAAGAAAATCAGCCTTTGGCAGGCCTTATTCCAGGTAGCCAGTCATGGGGGTGGGGAGGCAGGTTTAAAAAGTTTAAAGTTCTTTGTGAACCATCAGGCTGTTTGGATGGGGTCAGATCTGCTTTGTTGTGTACCTGAGCAAAAGAAGCTATAACATTTTATATTTGATGTTTTATACCATTGTAACATTTATAACATTACAATAGGCCCTTTAAAAAAGGATGTGTCAGGTGCTGGGCTGCTTGCATTTAAACATGAATCTTGGTAAAGGAATTATCCTTACCTAAGTGTCCTGTTTTTTCAATTCTGTTTTAAGTAGTAGTAGAGCATAGGTTTCTGGGTGGTTTTCTTCAGGATAAGAATGTTAACGTATCCTTGCTCTTCTTGCTAAATGCCTTGAAAGCAAACTGTGTTTCAGGTGCCCTCATCGATCTGGGAAGAGAAGTAAATGTGTTCATAGCTTGGGTGCTGAACGGAAGATTATAATAGGGTTAGGAAAGTGATATCCTTTGGACAGTGTAGCTGTTACTGAGTTTATTAGCTGTTATTTAAAAGGTAGGAATCCCCATAATGACAGTGCAGCATCCAGTTAATGCTATCAGTAGGAACTAGTTTCTTTTGCACTTCTGTTTTTTATATCTATTTTGCTTCTGCTGCTGCTGAATCACTACAGTGCCAGTTTATTGCAGGAGCAAGTTAGGGTTCCTAAATATAAAGCAGTGTACAGCAAGTACTTTCTTGGGTTCCTGTCCTGAAATCTTAGTAAGCACATAAGATATGATGCTATTTTCTCTCCCATTCCTGCAAGATTATGCAATTATTTTCCCCAGAATTCTAAGAAAAAATCAGATTCCTTGTCCATTAAGAAATATAGTGCCCTTTGAAATAGCAGTATATCTGTGGTACATTTTTGCATTACTAATTATCTTTATATGTATATTTTACCATTAAGGAAAAAGTTTTCAGCAGCAAAGAGAAGCTATGAAGCAAACTATAGAGGAAGATAAAGAGCCAGAAAAATCAGGTAGGTGAAAATGTTCAAGGAATGCCTGCAACAACTAATAACCTTAGAAGAAACTTGACATTGGAGTTCTACCCTCTCTTTTGTAGGGCAGATCATGTACCCCACTGATAATTAACCCATATCTTCAGCTATTGCAATACACTTGAGAAGGGCTGAACTAACTAAGAAACTGCCGCTAAGGCACTGCCAGTATAATGCCAACTCTTTGGCTCAAGACCAAGAACAGCACCATGCTAGGACAGGCTCCTCCAGTTCCACAAAGCCCCAGATAATAACAGTTATGTTTTTCCAATGTGGTTTCATGAGCAGGTACATCCGACCTTGAACATATTTGCACTGTGATCATAAGAAATCATTTGGCCTTGAAATTAACCAGGAGTTATCAAGGCTAATCTGTGTGTGTTCTCATTAATAAAAGACTGTTCTAATACTGGCATCCAAAATAAAAGTGAAAATTCTGTAAACTTCTCTTCTACATGTTCTAGCTAATGTTTAATTAGCTAATTATGGGACCTGTAATTGTCTTTTGATATGACAGCTATCTTCTGTTTTGACATTGAGGTACCTCCTTGCAATATCTCTGTTCCACTTGGCTTATCCCAGCTGGCTTTCTTTTCCTTTTACTTTCTGTCTTAACATCTCATCTTTCTCTTTAAATTGCAAAGGTGCAATCCTATGCAAATTTAGCTTGAAAACAAGCCCAGCATGTGCCAGTATGCTGGGAGATGTAGGCATTTTTTACTGACTGACTTTGTTTGGGATTGTGCCCTAAGCCGGGGACAGAGTCTCTCTAGTGTTAATTTTAATTTCCCCTGCAATTGTGTATGCTTTATAAATGATTTTATTATTCAACTGGAAAGGCTTTGTTATGTATTTGGATAACTTTGACTCTTTTTCTTGAACTTCTAGGGAAACTTTGGTGTGCAAAGAAAAACAAAAAAAAGCGGAAGAAAGTTTTGTATAATGCCAATAAAAATGATGGTAAGAAGGGATTTCAATTGATATCAAGGTTTATTTCTTAGTTAAATAAAGTTTTAACAGGCTAAGTTTAGCTGATCAATTTTTTCCAAGGGTCTTCCTTCCTAGTTTTCCAAAAACACAACAATCAAAACTGAGCTGCTTATTTAACAATACAAAATATAACTTAATTGCAATTAACTGTTTAATATAGATAACATGAATTATTTCTGCTGTTTATCTTCCTCTTTGTTCTTCCCCTCCTTCCCTTTGTTTACTTTGTCGTTATTTGTTTTTCGGTGCCAGGCCAAGACCTTTTTATTCAAACAGTATTTTAATAATCTTTAATATTTATAGTTTTAATTATGCAGCCAGTGTGTTTCCAAGTTTTAATTGTAATTGTAATTCTATTTGTTTTATTTATTTGTTGTTGTGAGCCGTCCTGAGGCCATGTAGCAATGGGGACGGCATATAAAAACTCTAAATAAATAAATAAATTCAGGATTGCCATGTTACGGGGTCCACATGCACACACACAGCTCCCTCCCTCTGCCCACACACCCACCCACACAGCAAGTATCCTTGAGGGTAAAGCACTCGAAAAACTCTGCTTGGGCACCCTCAAAGGTGGTCAAGCCTCTCTTTGTCTTTTATAGAATCATAAAATAGTAGAGTTGGAAGGGGCCGCCATGAAGGCCATCGAGTGCAGCCCCCTGCTGTTGCAGGACACCATGTTACACCAGGACCAGGAGCAAGAGATCATAGCAAGAGAAGTACAGATAACTAACTGGCTTTTCCACCTGATGACAGTGCCACAGGATGCTGCTATGAGGAGTCCTTAGCTTTCAGGGGGATGAATGGTTTCTGCTTTAAGGGAAGAGCTGGAAACCCCACGTGCATAATCTTGACTTGATTATACAACTTTCTCTGTCTGTGTGTTGGCTAACCAGACATTGGTTGTAGCCAGCTCATTATTCATTTAATTAATTTTAATTAAAATATGTTAAGGTAATTAACTTTACTATAAACAATTCATCTAATGCTGGGGGGAAATCCTAATGCTTCCTCTGTGTTTAGGCATTTTAAGCATGTTTACTACTAGTTAACACTTCTGTGAAAGATAGCTCCCATTAAAATCTAATGTTACTTGCTTATATGTCATTGCATACAAATTAATACTTGATATGTACTCAAGGAACAGCTAATTAAGTACTAATCCAGTGTTTGTCTTAGTACTTCATTCTGTTACTTCCTGCCTATATTAAAATGAAAATACATCCCAGTAAGAATGTGATAGGAAAACCTGCAGAAAACTGCCCAAGTAGTGGAGAGTTTTTTCTATAAAAAGAAGTAATACAAATACATTCTCATTTCTGTACAGTGGTACCTCAGCTCACGAACGCCTCAGTTCACGACCAAATTGGGTTGCAAACAGAAATTTCAGAAAAAAAATTTCCTCAGGTGACAAACTCTGCATCGGGTGACAATCGCAATCGCGCCCGTCTTCCCTGCATGGGCAAGATCGCAATCATGCTTGGGGGGGAGGTCTCCTCCCCAAGCACGCCCGCGATCATGCCTGTCTCCCCCACACGAGTGTGGCCACAATCACGCCCATCTCCCCCCCAAGCGTGCCCATGATCATGCACAACTCCCTCGAAATAATCTCCCCCCCACCTAGGTTAGTGTTCTCCATTGTACTGTACAGTACTTTGTCACTTTGTTGTTCTTTGACACTTTGTTTCGAAATTTCTAATTAAAAAAAGTTACAGAACGGATTAACCTTATTTACACTGAATCTTATGGGGAAATTTGACTTGGGTCACAATCAATTTGGGTCACAACCAAAGTCGTGGAACGGATTAAGTTTGTGAGCCAAGGTACCACTGTACTGTATAAAAATATATATTAAAACTATTCAAATGTTAAAATACC
The DNA here is from genome assembly GCF_004798865.1 of Varanus komodoensis. NCBI lineage: Eukaryota > Metazoa > Chordata > Lepidosauria > Squamata > Varanidae > Varanus > Varanus komodoensis. The sequence continues at coordinate 14,261,565 of NW_025335761.1, forward strand.
AAACAAACAAAACAAAACGCAGAAGTTGTAGCCTGGCACCAAAAAGAATAAAGGGTCAGAGCCAGGTCTCTCTGGGGAGCAGATTTCAGTCAGGGTGCTACCATTGAGAAGGTCCTTCTCCTGGTAGCAACCTTGCTAGCCTCTTTCAGAGAAGGTTCCCAGAGAAGGACCTCTGCAGATGATATCCCATCCATAAACTGTTTAGGACTTTATATGTCAGCATTAACACCTTAAATAGGAGCTGGACTTCAATTGCTAACCAGTGGAAATGATGCAGTACTGATGTTATCTGGTCTCATCTGTCAGTCCTAGTCAGTAGCTAGCTTATCTATACTGTACCAATTGAAGTATCCAGACCATTTTCAAGAGTAGTCCCATGTACAGTGCCTTACAGTAGTCCAAGCAGGATGCTACCAGAGCTTGGATTACCATTGCTAGGCTCCACCTGTCCCGATAAGGATGCACTTGATGGACCAGCTGAAGCTGGTGGAAAGTGCTCCTTCTCACAGCAGCCACCTAAAATTCTAAGGATAGCTCTGGGTCAAGGAGCACCCCCAAACTATGCACCCTGTCTTTTAGTAGGAATGCAACCCTGTCCAGAACAGGGCAGCTATCACTCACCCAGACAGATAACCTGCCTACCAACAGTACCTCTGTCTTATCTGGATTAAGTCTCAATTTATTGGGCCTCATCCAGACCATCCCTCTGTCCAGGCACTGATTCAGAACTGCCAGTGCCTCACCTGGATTAAATGAGAAAGAGAGATAGAGCTGGATGTCATCTGTGTACTGGTGACACCTCTCTGCATGGTTCAATGACTTCATGCCACTCCCCACCCCACGAACAGTCAGCTGGCAGGTAAATTAAATGGGGAGGATTGTATATGGACATGACTCTCCCTATGCACAATCTTTTTCATTTAGATTTCACTCCCACCAGCAGCTGTCTCCTGAACCAGCAACTGGGCAGTTGTGCTGGGGAAGATGGCATGCTAGGACAACTCTCCTTGCATCTCCTCTTCGCCTGTGCAGTTACCACAAAAATCCGTTGGGGGCCATGCATGGCCTGCAGACAATGAGCTGTCCATATATGCAATATCCAAAAGAATTGCAATATTAAAAATAAGAGGAAGGAAGTGAAACTAAAACCCCATCCAAATAGTATGGGTGGTCTAGCAAGAGCTTGTCTGTTTCTTAGCTACCCAGTTACTCAAAATGAAGAAGTGCCATTACAGAAAAGAATCAGCTTTTTAAAAACGCATGCATATTTCATAGTAGTGAAAACAAATCACATTTTATTTTGGATTTTCTTTTTGAAGATTATGACAACGAGGAGATCTTGACTTATGAGGAAATGTCACTTTATCACCAACCAGCAAATAGGAAACGACCCATTGTCCTCATCGGTCCACAGAACTGTGGTCAAAATGAACTGCGGCAGAGGCTAATGAATAATGAAGCTGACCGATTTGCTTCTGCAGTTCCTCGTAAGTTGAAAAGATGGGATAGGTCACTGTCTGTCTTACATTCTGAAATTAACCCCATACCATTTTGCAACTTAAGTTCAGTACATGTTATATGCATTGCTTTGAAAGGAGTTGCTTCACTAGATTCTTCCCTAAATGGGTTTGTGCGTGCTATTAAAAATGCCTACCACACACATGAAGTTACTGTTGACCCCATGCATAGACCAGACTTAAACAAACTTAACTCATTTATACAAATGTCATTTTGCTGCCCTGTGTATGTTCCTGTAATTTCAGTTGCAGTCAACATTCTCTGCTTCATGTGAAAAAACAATTGTTCTGAGTAATTTGCATGACTGGACATGTGCTATGCATGGCTGGACATGTGCCAGAAATTACTGCATTATGGAGCTAATTTTTGAGCCCAGTGAAGAGTTTGTAATCCTTTCTGGATGAAAGACACAAGATCTTTGTTGTTTGTTTAGCACAAGAGCATTCTACTGGTTTCTTTCCAAGAAGTTGTTTCCATAAAGCTTTGCAAACTGACATGACATAATGTCTTCTGTGCAGTCCCACATTCAAAGATTTATGGGTCTGAACTTTGCTTTGTCTCCTGGCCATTTCAGACACTACACGAAATAGGAGAGACAATGAAATAGCTGGCAGAGATTACCATTTTGTATCACGACAAGTATTTGAGGCTGACATAGCGGCAGGAAAGTTTATTGAGCATGGCGAGTTTGAGAAGAATCTGTACGGTACCAGCATAGACTCTGTCCGACAAGTGATCAATTCTGGAAAGATTTGTCTCTTAATTCTTCATACACAGGTAATGAAAGGACTTCTCAATACTGATGTTCTAGATCACCTGTGAACATTTTTTTTCTGAAGTTCTGAGGGCTGCATCAGACTTCTGTTAGGAGTGTGTAGGCCAGATGTTTATGTACATTCAAATCTTTTTTTTCCACACACCCCACTGACTTACTTTCACCCCAAAAGGAACATATTTTGGTCTGGTCCTGAAGGCACCTCTCTACCCCAGCCAACACAATATAATTATCAAAAGGGAGAAGGAAAGTGCTCTAGGAACATGTTCTGTGATCCCTGCCATACAGCAGGAACATATTCTGAGAGTATCCCAGAAAGTAAGCAGGAACCTTCAACCACTTCTTTGAATGAGATTCTTGCTGTATGACAGGAATCATAAAGCCTATTCCTAGAGCACCTGCTTTTGTGTTGGAGGTGGCAGATGAGAGGAGTCTGGGGGTTTCCAGACAGGGCTCGGGGCCTGAATGACAGCCGCAATTTTGCACTCTTTTGCTAAATGCTGGTTTGCAGAAGTTCAGTTTGAACATGCTCTTGTTGGTATTTTAGTGTTTATTTTTTGTGCTAAAATACTGAAAGTAAGCAACCTCTGCAAAACCACTCTGTGAATGCACTTTACTCTTGGACCAAGTGTATGCAACTATCGTATAGCTCACTATAGTTGCTTTTCTGTAGGCAAGAATTTGCAATTAGTTGCCCATTGCATGGTCAGTTGTTGCACTGAATATCACTTTCTGTAACATTAATGACTAAATGATCCCAGACTTTGAAAACACTGCTCCTCGGGTTTAGAAAAGGGACCTTGGTGCTACTTCAGTTTTTAAACACAGTTATGTTAGACCATCCTTCCACACCCTGGTGCCTTCCGGATGAGTTGGACTACAGCTCCCAGAAATCCCTAATCTGTTATGCTGCGGAGAATTCTGGGAATTGAATTTATACATATCTGGAAGGTACCGTATTGGGAAAGGCTGTCTGAAATATTTTTTTAATAGAATCCTTTTATTTTCAGCTATCATTTAAGGTTTATTGCGCCATATCTTGCTGTTGAACTCTATGATCTTTTCCCTGGTCTAAATGTGAAGAAACAGAAAACTATCCTAAAAATGCTTGAAAATAACACCTGCAGCCATATTGTTCACGAATATTACATTCTTTCTTTTCAGGTGAACAGCAAGTCATTGCAAGGGTGAATTTTTTGAAAGTCTGTTTCACATAATTATATTAGAAATGGGATTTTCATTATGTATGTTTGTGTCTTAAAGCAGTTTTCTTCTCCAGTCTGCCACTTTCTTTAACTATGACATTCATATAGCTAATGTGGCTTAACTTGCATGTATCCAATTCCTGTTCCCAACTACTGTTTATATGTAGCTATCTTTGCAAGCATATGTTAACATACTATCTTTTCATTGGCAAGACTTTATACCATATAATATCAGTTCATTTTTGTAGCTGTTCAGAACTAAAGAATTTTTAGAACAGCATATATTTAAGTAGCTAAGCTTGTTCCTCCATGGGTAACAAGCTTTTCAAGAGAAAAGCCTTCCAGTGTAATTAGCATAGAAATTCACTATTCCTGTATATTGTTGCAATGCTGCAATTGTATTGGTAGTGGATTATTGGTATGAATATTGGCTGTGCTTTGTTCCATATGAATATTAATAGTGCAGATTTATATTTCCCATTAGTCACTGAAGAGTCTACGAAATTCAGACTTGAAACCATATATTATCTTCATTGCACCACCTTCACAAGAGCGACTTCGTGCATTACTGGCCAAAGAGGGCAAAAATCCAAAGGTAATACTCGAACATAACGTTTACAGCAATGCCTTTTCGTAAGCGTTCCAATCTCAAACTCAGAGTGTGGCACTCATTAAATATATCATAGTACAGTTTCTGCACCCTCTGTTTTGGTATGTGTTTGCTAAGCTGTGTGGCACAATAGTCAGAAATTCAGAATGGGAAGGTACAAGTCATATTTCAGGGCTATTCCAATGCCATGGCCTGGTCCATGGATTTTTCTGGTCCTGTCTAGAGATGCCTGCTTACATTTAGATGCCCTTCAGCAATAAGTGCACAAAGGTGCTTACTGGATTTGGGTTCTTTACTTACCAAATGCTGACATACTAATTATACAGCAGATATGTACACTCTCCCCAGGTGGGAAGAGGTGGCAGCAGAGTTCTGCAAACACTCTGACTGTTCTGGGCATTCACTTTATGCTAAGTAGAAAGTATAGCAGTTACAGATCTCCAATAGGATGTCTCTCTTTTTTGGGTGTTGGTTGGAATAATGTAGTATCTTAGAAGAGCTGTAGAAATGTCTTTTTCCCAGTTTCTTCCACCAGGTGGTGGTGACCAGTAGTTGGTAATGATGTGCTTATTTGTGTTGATGCATTACTTAGGGCAGGACAAAAAGCAAAAGGAATTCGAACTAACCAACCACTGTTGTGGGTACACGCTAAAATGCATGCACGCATGCACACCTACATACTATTCAATTTTGCATTTAATTCTATCTTTAAGGAAATTGATAGTCCTGCTCTCCTTACCCCCACAGCCTGTTGTACCCCCTCCCAAATCTGCTCAGGTGGGTCCTCGAACCCTCCCAAGCAGACTGGGGGTGCAAGAGGTCTGCGGGGGGAAAGGAATCATCCTCCCTCCAGTCCTGCTGTTCTATGCATAGGACTTCCCTGGATTCCATCCATTCCATTCATGGTGAGTTAACCCCACCTAACTCTGGAGCAATCTCCTCTTGTGACATACACTTTTCTTTGTTCTCTATGTGCCTTATCAAGTTACTGCTAGTCTACATTGTGATCTCCTTCAATCCAAAGTCATTGCTAAAATGAAGGGTGATATATCCAGAAGAGAATGTTCTGTTGCAGATGCTTCAGGAAGCTGAGAGGGTCATTCCATGTCATATCAGCTGTCAGCTTGGTTTTATTCATGCAAGAATTAGCAGAAATACAACAATAATCGGCAGCCAACTATTTAGGAAATTTCCATTTTTTTCTGAGATTTCCATATCCTGTGTTCAAGTAGATCAATTAAGTGTTCCTTTACTGCAGTTCTGCGGATTTCCCCTCTATTTAATTTGCATGCATTTTCCAAGTCAAAAAATGTGCAAATATTCCAGATTGAGGTTATATTCCAGACATATTTTTAAAAGGCCCTAGATGGGGCAGAATGGGATGGAGTAAATGAGGTGGAAGTGCAAGAGGAATTCACAGTCAGCTGGGTCCCATTCATTCAATCCCATTCAGCCATCTCCTCAGGATTTGGTTTTTCCCTAGAACTGTTAGGGAACCACAGTAACCATAACAGTAAGCGCTACAAAAAGGGCTGCAAAAAGGGAGGGTTAATAGCTCCCCTTCTGAAGTAGCTAGAGAGTCAGGGAAGTGTTGAAAAGGTAGAGAGTGCTGGTAAGTGTTGGTTCAGTATTTTTAAGCAAGAGAATCACATTGTCAAGAGGGGAGGTATTGTTCTCCCACATTTGGTACACTTATACCCCTGGCTCTCCTCCCCCCCCCCACTTCATTTTCAGGGTTTCTGACTTGCTGTACCAGGTCACTCTTCTTTTGCTATTACAGTGGTACCTTGGCTCACAAACTTAATCCGTTCTACGACTCTGGTTGTGACCCAAATTGGTTGTGACCCAAGTCAAATTTCCCCATAAGGTTCAATGTAAATAAGGTTAATCTGTTCTGGCTCCTCCGAATGTGATTGTGAGCCAGGTTTTGGTCACAAGCCAAGTCAATTTTCCCCATAAGGTTCAATGTAAATAAGGTTAATCCATTCTGTAACTATTTTTTTTTAATCAGAAATTTTGAAACAAAGTGACAAAGAACAACAAAGTAACAAAGTACAGTACAGTACAGTGGAGAACACTAACCTAGGTGTGGGGGAGGTTATTGTTTTGAGGAAGAGTCCCCCTCCATAAGGACATTGGGGAGATCTCTTTCATGGGTTTCCTCTCTTCTTTGTCTCTTAGCTGCAGGGTCAATTTTGGTGAAAAATCTGTCTATAGTCACTTGTTTTTTCCTGCGCTGCACAACCCTCCGGAAATGAGAGACCACGTTATCGTTCATCAGAATCAACACTGTTTGATACATTTATGTTGGGGTGGTGCTTCTCAAAGAAATCCTGGCACAGGCGCACTTCTGCAGGAAAGACTGGTGCAATCTCGGCCATCTTTCCCCCCAACCAGCATGATCGCGGCCGTCTCCCCCCCCCCCCCCCAAGTGGGGAGATGGCCAGGATCGCAGTTGCGTTCATGCAGGGAAGGAAGACGTGCGTGATCATGGGTGCGCTCCTGCAGGAAAGATGGGTGCAGCACAGCACAGCTGTGATCATGCATGTGTTCCCTGCACGAACACGACTGCTATCGTGCCCATCTCCCCACCTGGGGAGGTGGGGAGGTGGCCGCGATCTTGGTCGTCACCAAAGCGGAATTCATGACCCAAGTCAAAATTTTCATGAAATTTTTGTTCTAGAGCCAAGGTGTTCGTGAGCCAAGGTACCACAGTATTTCTCCCCTAGTCCTTTCCAACTGTTTGCAAATTAACTGATAGGCAGCCTCATCCTCTCATTTTTCTTGTACTTGCTCTGGGACATACAAGGAACTCTTCTGTGAATCTGTGTAGGTTGGTGCCTCAGCTGAGCAGTTTATGGGAGACAGGTATGTTGTGCACTGGTGGACCCTCTGACACACCGAGGTGTGTGAGCATCAGTGCTAGACATAGAGGCTTGCCATGATGCCTGTTCGGGCCACTTTCACATGTCTGGGACTACCTTTGAAATCATGGACACTGAAATTGGGCCAGTCATCTGCCAGTCAGACATGACAGTGCACAGGTGCACTTAGAAATATTAGCTAAAGACTTTGTACAAACTTGTTTTTGACCTTGCTTACCTAGCCCAGTCATACCTTCTTTGGTATTAGCAAGTTGACCGCTTGAAAGAACTTCTGGGTGCTCTAGTACATGTTCTGAGCAAGTGTTAACGGATGGGCATCATAAAGATGGGAAACAAATAGATAAACACAAAGGGGTTTCTAAGGGTTGGGCTTCCATGAATGGCAAGAGCCCTGGATTCAGTACATGTTCATATATCCCCCACCCTGCAAAACCATAGCCAGGAGATGGCAAGGAGTATTATAGCAGCAAATATTTCTACAGTACGGTCTTCCAGGCATTTGTGGACAGCAAGGAGGATTTTATGTACATTCGTGGTTGTCTAAGAGAAGTTATGGCATAGCCATATTCCACAACATGCCCCCTGCAGACAAGCCTGCAAGTAGCAGACCCTTCACCACCCTGGCATCAGTGGTGAATAGTCTGCCTGTGCTTCCCCTCATTCTCAGAAGTCTTTAACACTGGCTAGTGGCTCCCTGCCTTGCTGTGAGAACTGCTTAAGGGCTTGGTGGCACTCCTATCTACTCTCCTAGAGGTGGAGGAGGACCTCATTCCAGACATGAGGGTGGCCTGTTGCATCCTGCACAACATTGCGAGTCAAGTGGAGCAATAATCCTTCAGTACAAAACTGCTCTCCTGGTCCAAGGCAAAGAGCGATGCCATCTCTGTTGACACTTGGCCAAGAGACTCCCCCCCCCCATTTCTTTTGACCTGATGACCAATAGAGCAACTCACTAGGAAGCATGACAGATTTGGAAAGCAAAGGCAGAATAGGTCTGGGACTGCTGTCCACATGTGTATTGTCCATAAGGGATCGCTGACCAGTGTACTTCCCTTGGAAAGACTGATGAGGTATTAGATTATTTGACCTGGACAGAGCAGTAGTCCAGTCCAACATTCATTGCCCCCTTTTCTCTGTCATCTTCCCACATAATTAAGGCAAGTTGCAGAGGAACCAATTTGCCCCCAATCATCCACAGTCCGTTCCTGAGAAGACGCTGTCCCCCAGGTGCTACCGCATGCAAAACAGTAGCACCACTGCAACCAAAGTAGTGCTTTCTGAGTGATAGTCCATTCATCTGCCCCTCTGCACACCCCTCCCCCCCCACAAGTAATGCACTGAGAAGAATTGGGATTCCTGATAGATGCAATGAGATAGATTTCTTAATACCTTTTTAAAATTCAGAAATGCTGTGCTTGCTAGAGCAGTGCTTTGCTGGTGTTTTGATGGGAGAGAAGCTGCAAAGAGAAGAAAGGGAGGTGGGCAGCAGCAAAGGGAGGAGGATTTTTTCATGTGAAAAAAGAGATGGGCAGCTGTCGGCACCAAATAGGATAACTGCTGAAAACTTTGCTGATCTGGTGAAGATTGTGGGTCTTTGGCTATAGATGATGCTTCTGTGGGAGTGGAAACAGGTGACAGAGACTAGAAAGGAGTAGCCCAACGGAGGGATTCAGGCCAAGCAAAGCAGAAACTGCAAGAGGATGGGATCAGAGCAAATACAGAGAAGCTTGCTGGCCATTGTTAAAATTAGTAATGATGTGTTTGCTACAGTTTCACTGAATTGTTAGGTATGGGGAAATGCTGAATGGTAGATGGCTGCAGGTACAAACAGCAGCAAGACCTCCCCCCACAAACTGATCTAGTGAGGACTGGAGTTATTTTGCTATGGGTGACACTTCCATGGGAATAGAGGTGGGACCAGCAAGGCCCAGGGGTGGAATGTAGTGGTGTTAGCAGGGCCTGGCCACAGCTGAAATGTGAGCGGAGCAGAAACTGTGGGACTGGAGTAAATGGAGAGAAGCTTGCAAGCCACTTGAATAGGTTCTTTGGTGGAGAAGGGTAAGAGATCAGTTGGGAGAACCTGGCAGGCAAGAGAGACATGCCCAACTTGTAAAGTCAACCAGTAGGAAAATAAAGTTAGCAACACAGGGGCGACAGATGAATGTTTATGATGTAGTGGCTATGCAAGCAACAGTAGGACTCTGATTCTGCCACAAAGATGCCTGGGATATTTGCTGCTGTCCAGTGGAGGTCTGAAGGGGGACGGAGGAAGACAGGAACAACTAGTACTGGATGGTAATGGGTGATCCCATAAAGAACCCTACTGTGTAGCTTATTAGACCTGGAGGCTTGTTGTGTCATGCAGGTTTGCCCATTGTTCCTTTGCCATCTTCACCATCCCTAAATATACCCAGCCATTGGCACATGTCAGGGTTGGGTTTTATCCATCAGGAGTTTTCCTCCATCTGCACTCAAGCAGTCTCCTATTTTGTTTTGGTGCTCTGAGCTCCAAGCTATACTTTGGAGTCACATGAGTTCTTCTGCAGAGAGAGGATCCAGAGCAATCATGTCCTCTGCCCAGGTCATTTCTGCATTCCTTAAATCAAAGGACCACTGCATTAGCCAGAATAAATTCCCAGAGCAGTCTGGCTAAACCACTTAGCCTTGAGGAATATTGAGTAATTATCAATTTAGGAAGATGCTGGCTATAAGCTGGCCCTTACTTCACATGGTTGCTGCTTCCCTATGATTGGGTGGCATGTCACATTGCTATTGTTTGAAATGGTTGTTGGCATTGTTACTTTCCACACCATTGTCTCTACTAGATGTTACTGGTATGAGAGGTAACATCATGATTCATATAGCTTCTTGGTGTTGTATAGGGTACAACCAAGTTTAATGGGTAACATAAGAGGTTATGAAGAGCAGTTTAAATCAGTGTGACCCTTTTGCAAATCAGGTTCAAACTACACATGACACTCAGTTTTGTGAATAGTTTTCCTTCAGTGTATTTTTATGCCCAATACAGCTGCAGGAAGCTGGCAGTGAAGTTTATGGAGAGTGGATGCCTGATCGTTTTTCCTGTGAGCCATGCATTGATAGGTTTTTCTTATTAAAACTGTCCATTTTTATTTCTCATGGGTGAGGGGATTTATCTGGGGGATGCTTTTAAGGAAAACAGATTGTAGACAGAAGTGTCTGTTCCCACCTAGCCCATGGATTTCTTTCCAGGTTGAAGTTTCCCACAGGTACACTGGATCTTTAAAAAATACCCTCAGGGAAATGGCGGAGTGATGCATATGATTTGACTGTCAGGCCTTACCCATTGCAGTATTTTGTTTCCTCCCATTCAGCAAACTAGTGCTGCTTCTTTACAAGACTGAGATTGTGTTTGGGTGTTTGTCGGAGAAGAGAGAAAGAAGTATTTGCTAATGCATTATATTTACTCTGTTTCAATTTGTGTTTTAATTTCAGCCAGAAGAACTGAGAGATATCATAGAGAAGACTAGAGAGATGGAACAAAATAATGGCCATTATTTTGATACAGCAATTGTGAATTCTGATATTGATAAAGCTTATCAAGAATTACTCCGTTTAATTAACAAACTTGATACAGAACCTCAGTGGGTTCCATCCTCCTGGCTACGGTGAAGCAGATCAATTCCAAGAGAGAGAGAGAGATACGGACTCTGCCAATAGAAGACTGCTCCTCCGAGAAATTAGATGACAGATTAAGCTGTAGCTCTGTGTGCACTGAGGATCAGTGTACTAATTTTAAAAAGATCATGCAGTCTGACACCATGTTGCTGTGAATTAGACTGTCTGGGTTTTCCCTACGTTTTTATCAGACATGGACATTCTGAACAAGCCACTACATTTTAATTATTTGAATAGCCTTTCAAGCAGCTGCTTTAAATCTACTTTTTTCTCTAGCATCCAGTTCTTAAAGCAAGTGTATGTATGCAACCCCTGATCATTATAAATACTGGTTATTTAACACTGTTAACTTAATGATCTTGTGGACATGATTGTAGTTTCAAAAATACTTTTATAGAATCTTGGACAAAGAAACTAATCTATAAGGGGAATGGAGGACTTAACCTGAAAGTTCTCTGAACTTTATAAAGGGGACAGTTTGATCTGGAGCTGCCTCTTAGCCTTGAACTTGTTTTTTGTGGTGAAACATTCCATTAGCTAATAGCACTACAGTTTTTGAGAATGTGTACAATGTAAATATTTCAAACTTTTTTGTCTTTAGTTACTTTGTAAATCAGATTGACAGCCTGTTAAATAACCCTAAATCCCATGGAAGGTGAATTATATATATAAGTTGATATTTTAGATGTGATATTTTTATGGAATTTGTTCTTCTCTTGGCTACATCACTTGATTGGAAGCCACTGTTATCCAATGGACCTGTAGAAGAATTTAGAAGGGAAGCTATATTTTTATGAATCTAGGCATTGTTATATGGATTTTTGTAAAGGTTTTGCTTCCTTAAAGTGTAAAATTGACTTTTCTAATCACAAACACAGACTATGGGATGGTGAATATTAGAGTATTTTCTTGTATTTTTATACCTAGGCACAAAACATCTCATGGCTGTTGGCCATGTGGTCATGTAACTGGAGTTAATAGAAAGTAACCAAATTATTGCCCTGGAGTAGTAAAATAATGAGAACATTATTAAATTAGGAACTTGGCATGTGCTGTTTTCTAGAACCATCATACTCCATGTGCAATGGAAAATATTCATGGAAGTTCAAATATTACAGCTGTTCCATCTATGAAGCTTCTCCAACTGTAGCTGCCTTTTGAAATTGACTGGTTTTGTTGCTTCTTTGTTGGTGGCATCCTTGAATGTGAATATTAATAGTTTTGCTTTGTTCTTAATCATAGCTTTTATTTTTATATACTGTCATACACTGGAATTGCTTCAACGTCTAGTTGAATGTTATAGTGAAGAATCGCCTGTCTTTCCATGTACTTTTATATTTTTTTCTAAAAGATCTAACAGAAAAAAATCCAGGCAGGTGTCATACTTTTTGTGTTCATATTTGAACATAGTATATACATTGGCATATGGAGAGTGTGGGGAAAGTTACTTAAGAACTGAAATTCTTTAGTATTATGATCTATCACCCACCATGGGGAAAAAAGAAATTTGGAAGTCTGCATCTGCTCCCCATCTATGCAGAGTATATACAAATGGTCTTAAAATGTAGCACATTTATCAAGATATTATAAAATCATGTGCCTCCATCCAATAAAGCCTATGGATAGGAAATAGAAATATGGAAAACAATGTATCCTTATTGAACCTAACAAATAATACTTCATCTGAAATGATTGATTTTGCCTACAATGCAAGGTGCAAATATGAATGCTATGATGGTCCTTTGGTTTGATGTAATAGCAATCATCAAAATTCAGACTCTGGATGTAGTGCTTCCCATCTCTATGGGGAACATGGATGGGTAGTGGGATAACATAGTCCCTTCCCTTCTTAGCTACGCATCTTCCACCACTCTACTTGACTATGGTTTGTTATGTTCATTATGGTTAAGCTTGGACCCAAGCATTTGAAACTAGCATGTGATGCTGTTTATGAAACTTAGGTTACAAGTTGCTCTGGAAAGTACTAATAGTGATTATGTTTTGTGCAGATATGAGTCATGGTTAAGGGTGATAAAATTTGCACCCAAGAAGGAAGAAAGTTGGAGAACAAATACACAGTGCTATAGCCTGTTCCCGTTTCTTCAGCCATGGCTAAATTATGGAAAGGATTATGTCAGCACCATCACTCTGTGGATTATCCTATTTGATATCTTCTACAAGTGGTATGGTGCTGAGGCTTTTGAGATCTAAAATAGAATTATATTTATAGCCAAGTGAAAGAAACCTAAATCTAAGTGAATTTGATTAACACAATCCATCATGAAAGCCAAGGGAGTAGATGAAATACCCAAAATTGACCGGCCATAGCAGTATGTTAAAAAGTGGAGTGAGGTGAGGCCATTTGCTTCTCCCATCTTCATTTTGAATTTCTGAAATAATTGAGAACTAGAGTAGTTAATCTTTTGGATGAAGAAAGTACTAAACATGCCACTTCTCTGGGTGCTTCTACTGCCTCTATTTATGCAGTAAGAATGAGGGTTTAAAATCACACTTAGCTTTGGTTAACGAATGCATTATTGGTAAGCAGTAGGAATCCCAAAGAAGTCTTAAGTCTTTTAAAGAACAACTAATAATGTTACTTGAAATCAAATGTGTCAGCTGCTCTTCTCCTGAAGCATATATATTGGGAAAGGATTAACCACAATCTTAACCTGCAGAGTAGTGGGCATTACATTTGGATGAGGGGGGTCAATATATTAGGTTTTCCAAATTTTATAAAGAGCTTTGCCATTACTAAATGGGAGCTGGTGTGTTGCATTTTGCTAACCTAGCTAAATGGCAGGGGGAATAACCAAGTGAAGATACCCCAGTTAATAAAGCATGAATGCACTCACTCTTGACAAATGATAGCAAGGATTTAACTCTGTAATTCTGAAGATATCCCAATTTTTACTGGCTGGATAAAAGGTTTGCAAAGCATCCTGTAGTAGTATGGTGACCTGTGCCAGAATTGGTCCAAGCTATTGGTTGAAATCTATGTTGTTATCCTGGTTGCTGCTGACTTCCATCTAACTTCATTCTGGGTCAAATCTGTTCTACCAGCAATGTCCCTACTTCTGAAAAATTGGATACAGCCCTTTTTCACAGGTGGTACTAGAGCATTTCCTAAAATCATAGTGTACTGGATGGAGACAACTGAATGGGAACAAAAGCCAGCTCACCATTGTTCTAGCCTGCAGGTTTCTTGCCATTCACTACAATCTATGCAATCTTAATCATAGTAAACAAAGTCAATGAAAGCATTTATAGAGCTGGGCTTCTTCACAGATTAACAAACTAAATGTTGCTTTGGGGCAGTATCAAAGGTCTATAGTGTACTTTATCCGGGGAAATTTCCCCCAGCATTGCATTGCCTCAGCTTTCCATGTTATACAGAGTTGGCCATGTAATTTAGTTCCAGTGGCAACTGCATGATGAGATTTTGTGAGAAATGGGTCTAAGGTTAATATAAAACCCGTCTTGCTTTTTACATTTCAGCATAATTTAAACCTGACCTAATATTTCAGGCACAATTTGTAACATCATGACGATTAAGGTACTTGACTGAAAAATGAAACTTGAATATTGCATGTGCTTAATTGTGGAAGTTTTTCACTATTCTTTGGGAGAAAAATAAGAGTATCTTGCACCATTATTATTTGCTTACAAAAAATAAAGTTCACTACTTACTCATACAGGCTATCAGCTGTATGTTTTGTATACATCAGAATCTTCTCTTCTGTAAACTTGCCCAACCTTTTGGAAGGGCAAACCAACAATACAGGTTTCACATTTCTCTTTCTCCACTCTAGCCGTAGCACTATTTTTTTTGTGTAAAGATCAGAGCCTTACTCTGTAAACTAGCAAACTCAAAGGTGTCTGCCATCGTATCATAGAAAGTAAGGATGCATGTTCGCCAGGGAAAGATTAGTATTACAATCCTATTGCATTTAAAACATAACAAAAAGGAAACAAAACACCGCTCGGCAAGAATACACAGCCAAATATCTAAACTGCCACGAACATCTACAAATGTAACATCATTCTAGACCAGCTACAATGGCTCCTAAACTTTCAGGTGTGCATAATTTTGAAAGCTTTATTCAAGCATATTCTCCAGTAATATAGGAAGATATACATATAGCTACGTACAGTGAAATATACGTATGAGAAGGGGTGTTGCACGGTAAAGAGTTTTGATTTGTTCTCCCCTGCAGTGGAGGAAAGGATGCAGTCCAGTAGGACAAAGCTCAAGAAACCAGGTTTCAAGTTGGATGTCATGATCAGGATCCCTAGAATATGGAATGGGCTTCCATGGGGCCCCCATCAGTGAGGGTGTTCAAGGAAAGATTGGCCAACCACAAGTTGGGGATTAACATGAGTAGAGCCAGCTGGAGCTGGGGGTCAGACTAGATGGCCTAGGAGACCCCTTCTGACTCGTTATGTTTCTATGTAATAGTCAAGTGGAACATGGCTACTATAGAGGCAATGAAGTATTTTGATTTAAAGCATTAAATAGGATAGATACTTAAAGCACACTTTACCTAGTACAGGAGAAATATGGTAGGCATAACAAGATACATATGATGGAAGGTGTAAACAGTTAAGCATGGTGAGAAAGATGAAAGGCAAAATCATGTTCACTCTAGTAATTGATTTTTACAGCATTATTGCAAATTTATTTCCCTACCAGAACAGTTCTAATTCAGTTAACTAAATCAGGGTAGGTTGCTTCTTTAAGTTACGATAATTATTGCCTAATGTTTCAGTAAGTGAGCCAATTTTTGTCTTATGTAAAATATGATGCCAGCTATCTGTCTCCATAATTTTCCTTAATGGGTGTTTGCTAATGATGCAGTAGTGTTGCAAATCTGGTTACATATTTAGAGCAATTGTGTGGTGTTTCTTTTATTTAAAAATTTATCTAGTCTTCTTTCAATTGCTAAATTGGACATCTAATCCGAGATAATTAGGACAGATTTAGTCAGGAACTCTCCACACTTCTATCTAGATGTATCCTCAGTTCTTCAGGAGATTTCATTTTTAACCTCAGTTCAAAGAAAATACTGTGGAAAACACAGAAGTGAAACCAAAACAACATCCCTGTATTAGCTTGGATAGTTTACCTGTGCTGTACATACATGTTTTCCTCATCAAAATAAAGCTTCACCTTTTCTTCTGTACAAGTTGTCATAATGCAGATCAGGAGAAATTAACATGGGGATGCTAGTTCAGAGCTAAAGACCCTTGCTTAGACACAAATCATGTGCAGATAGCTGCTCCCTATCCCCTTATTTTGAAGACGGAAGGCATAAACCTATGCCCCCAGTAGTCATTTCAAATGTTGAGGCTTACCTGCATTCAATGCCCAGATCAGATCCTAGATAAGCAGCACAAACAGGGGAGGAAGAAGTCTGGGGTACCAACTGGATGCAATATAAGTCAATAGCCCAAGTTTCCTCTCCTCCTTCCCTAACATGCCCTTTTTTCTCCTCACAGTGAGAAGGCAACCTGGTTTATTCTTTCCATGCCAGCTATGGGGTGAGGGACCTCAGATCTGGGACTCTGAACAATTCTATGTCACTCCAACCAGATATCAAAAAGCTGCTGGATTGTACTCCTAAGGGGCATTTTTGACAGAAACAAGCAATCTTGAGTTTAGACATACTCCTTTACTGACTTTACAGCATCAATGACTTGGCAGAAACAACTTAAAATGGAAGTATTTTTTCTTTCCTGAAAGGTAAAAGAAAATATAGCTACAGTTCTTTCAAATCAAGTTGTGACAAATAACCTTTTTATAATTTAAGTTTGCACAGTTATTACAATTGCTTTTACCTGTGGATATGGAGCAGGTTAAAATAAACTTTTGTTCACAAGAATTTGGCAGTACACAAGAAAAAGGAGAAAAGGGAGTCTTAAGTATAGCTGAAAACAGCAGAAGAAAGTACTCCAGTTCTTCTCTGTCAAAGGGATGAAATGGAGCCAGGGAGGGAGAGCTGGGAATGTTCCTGTCACATGCATGTAATTAATTACCAAACATTAACAGTTTTTCACAACAGAAACATTCCTGGAATGAAATCAGCATAAGCAGAAGGTTCAGGCTGCTACACCAAATGATGAGCCACAGTGTAAAAAAGCACCACAATGTATCCAGAACTGCATCCCAAACTCACTGCTTTCAGTCAAATATTACAGATGTAGACAATTATTCAAATAGAAGGTCTTCATCTTTTTCTTCTGCAAGCAAATTGGCCGGTTCTTGCTGTAATTCTCCAGCAGCCTTCCGTAATTCTTGCTGCTTTTCACTCTTCTCTCTCAGTATTTTTTTCTTCTCTTGAATCTTTTTCAGTCTGTGGAGCAAAGTGATCCAAGTTACTGCTAATGCTGATAGTTTATTGCATGGCTCTTTTATGTTTATACAGGAAATGTGACAAAATCATCTGTATTCTTACCAGTCCAAAAACTACTGAAATCTATCACATTTTTACAAAGATAAGGATGGTAGAACATCAGGAAAAGCAGGATAGACAGACAGGAATGAAGTAAGTGTGGTTCCTCTTATCCCATGTCAGGGCCTGGTGTGCTGCATGCTTGCTGCACACTGGGAGCCAAGGAAACAACTGTTATATCCCTTTATGTGTGGTTGCTGCATCACCCAGGACAGTCAGTGAATTTGTATGACCCACCTCATGATTCCAAGGAGGGCAAACCAAACCAAACCAGTTTATGCACACTTCCTCTTTCTATAGAATACTAATACAATAAGCAACCCCTGCCTCTGTACAACCCCCATTCTAATCTGTGTTTTAAAAAATCAAGTAGCTGGTCACCAAAACTGATTATCACTAGATGCAGGTTGTTTCTATTGCACAAAATGAGCTATGCCAAAACATACAGGAGCCATATATCTTGTTTTTGCCTTGTATACTACTTCAACTTAATGCATTGAAGCAAGTCACTAATGTAAGCTGGCAACTTCTCCACTGACTCTCAGCTGACTGTCCCACAATACAGGACCACTTACAGAAGCATCAACATAAACCAGACTGAACAGTCATCTAGCCAGCAGTGGTCAGGATTCCAAAGACCACAAAGACTAGGGAAAGTGCAAATGAAGTCACCAGAAATGGGGCAGCTACCAAGGGCTATATCCAGGTATTAATATCTATTATATATTTAATCTACTTCACAACAAACACTATCTGGATGATTATAAAGCAACCCAGTTCACACGTGTATTTCTCCATATTACATTCCATGAGGATACTCAACCCAGAATCACTTGCAGAAGAAAAATGCAAATATACATATGTGAACCAGACAAAAGTGGTGTTTATCAAGCCAGCCTTGGACTCCTGCTACCCTGATGCAACATCCATGTCCTAAATAAGCAGAATACTTTTGTTTCTAAGTGTCTTTCATCTCCAACTTATGGTCACTTCATGAATGAAAGCACTCCAAAACGTCTTGTCTTTGCCAGTTCTGCTTAACTCTGGCAAATTCAAAGCTGTGGCTTCCTTTATGAAGTTAATCCATATTGTTTCTGGTGTTCCTTTTCTTCTCCTGCACTCAACTTTCCCTAGTATAATTGTCTTCTCCAGGAGTCATGCCTTCTGAAGATGTGCCCAAAGTGCAACAGTTTCAGTTTGTCATTCTTGATTCCAGGGAAAGTTCTGTCTTGATTTGATGCAGGAGCCACAAGCAGGGTACTAAGCTAGCCTGTGGTTTTAAATATACTTGCATACCCTGTATTTGATGTCTACTACTTTTTCAGGTACAATGGATGAGACCCAATTAAGTTGTTCCATTGAAGAAGTTGTTCTATTGATGGAACTGGGAGGGTATGATTTCTCCCCTCCCTGCATAGCCTGATGCACACACTGAAAATCTGCTCTGGAGGGCAGGGACCCTTTGGAACAGCTCTGCAGGAGCTACAGGGGCAGAGGAGAATGTATCACCAGAAAAGTGCAAATGAAAACTGAAGGCAGATATATGAAAGAACCACCAATGAGACAGAGTAAAAAGAAACTCTCAGATGTCTCTGTTGGCAGCTGCTTAACTTCTGTTAAATGTACTTTTAAAAGCCACCTTTAACTATTTATTTTGAATTAAAGTTCACACATAATTTCCAAAATGCAATGGGCAACCATAAAGGGTTTTCCACAGGCATCAGAAATGTCACTTTTACTCTTATTCATCCACTGATGGTTCTTCCATCTGAAAAGCAACAACCAGCTTGCATGGCATTGCTTTCTGCCCCACATTTTCCATTTTTGAATTGCTGAATCACTTACCTATAGAATTCTTCTCGCTCTCTTTCATCCAACTCAGTTATGATATATGACAGTGTACGTTCAATCCTGGGAATAATAACTATGGAAAAAGTGAAATATTATTAGCAATATGATTATATAAACATTATTTATTTCACCTGTATGCTGCACCCTAGCCATGAGGCTATCTGGGCATCTTACATTACATCCAAAAACAACAAATAAAACAATTACAAATGAACAATACATAATATCAATAAAACAGTGCAATAAAACAATAAAAGCAATAAAAACAACATTCACTTAATAATAAAACCATTTGACCAATCAATAATTTAAACAGAATTGTCTAAAATTCTAACACAACAGTCGCAGCAATAAAAAAACAGTATAATAAACCATTCTACAACCAACCCACTCACTCACTAAAATATTGTGAAAAAGAAATGTTTTCAATTAGCATCCAAGTAAGAGAAGACACCTGGCAGATCTCAACTGGAAGCATGTTCCACAGGTGAGTCATTATTGCAGAAAAGGCCCTTCTCCTAGCCATCTCCTCGCTTACTTCACTGGGGGAAGAAATTTGGGGAAGGGCCCCAGATGGAGACCTCAGTGATCGAGCCGGGATGTATGGAGATAGGTGACCCTGCAGATATCTTGGCCCCACGCTGTTTAGGGTTTTGTATTTTATTTTAAGCACCCTGAATTGGGTTGTGATGGCAACTGGCAGCCAGTGTAGCCTGTGCAGGGCTGGCGTAATGTGTTTGCAAAAGTCGGTCCTCATTCGCAGGCGTGCCACCTTGTTCTGAACGAGCTGCAGTGTCTGGACTGTTTTCGAAGGCAACCTCAGGCAGAGCAAAGCCTGCTTGTGAGAAAATCACCCAATGTATCATCTAAGCCAAGGGAGGGAAACAGCTCCCTGCCTTCCAGTGCAGCCGTTACCATGCCATCTCAATGCAGCAGCAGCAAAACCTGTGGCGGTCTACCACCAGATCGTGGCAGCAAACCACTGTTGGGGCTTAAAAGGGATATATTTAACTTAAAATTAAGCTAAATTTGTTGTTTAAACTTTCACAGTAGTTTATTGCAAAACTGGCAGAGAAGCACAACAGTTTTTCCTACCACACCTCCGTATTTTATCATCACAGGAATAGGAAAGTGCAGTCCATGGAGAGGTCCTGGAGATGAAAGTGGCCTCCAGGTCTCCAAAGGTCCCCACCCAATCAATCTAAGCCAATAGGGGATGCTTCCAGAGACATTCAACATGGAAGGTTTGATTTAGCCATATATCTATGGCAAGAGTACTGAACAGGGTATATACAAAATGTAGTCTGCTGCTTCACCTTCTAATCTCAGATTCTCTGCTAGAAAAATAGATTTCCAGGGCATTACTGGAACGGAATGATTGAACATTGGATGTTATCATTTCCTGAAGTTGTGCAGAAAAAAACCCTCAAGTTAGTGAAATTTTATTTGGATTTCTGTCTTCTTCCAAAATAATAGTATATATTGGGGTCTTGAAAAATCTCTGCATCCAAGTAACTTCAAATAGCTTGGTGCATATGAAGCATAATCTATCACCCAAAAGAGGGCAGAGACATACCAATTCCACAGCAAGCACAGAAATGTCCAACTGCCTCCCATATTGTCCAAAGCTACATAACGTTGCCTATCGAGGCTCAAGAGTACTAAAGGATTATCTCTTACCATGCTCAATAGCATTCACACGCCTGTTTGTTATCTTGATGGCTTCATCCAGCGTAACAAATGAAGTCTGTGGAAAGCAAAAAGATGGAGCACGTCACGAGAAATTATTTTCACCAAAGAGGCATGGTGGGTTGGCTCTTGGGAAATCAGCCTTAGGCAAAGGAATATTTCAATAAGTATTTGAGACATCCACTGTTAAGAAATTCTGGTGTGGCTCTCACCTGGCAAACTGCATGCAAACTTTCCTGCAGAGAACATTTACTGGCAGCCCAGTTTTCCAAGCTTACTGGCCCAGCTTCTTCTGCCCCAGACTGGCATAACGAATGACAGAACACAGGCATGCTCCCTTACTCCCACCAGCCACTCCAAGTACTAACTTGCAAATTTAAGATAGGTGAGGAGGTGAGGAGTAGAATTTGCCCAACTCTGGCACAGGAATTCCCCAGGCTTCCCCAAGCTGTTGCCCTCCAGTTGTTTTAGACCATCTCTCACCTTACTAGATGGGGCCGGCAAAAGTTCATCCAAACATCTGATGAACACCAGGCTGGAGACAGCTGCTATAGCCTATACCAGGTTTAGTCAAGCTGGTATCCTCCAAAGTTCAGAGCTACAATTTCCATAAATCACAGGCAATGGCCAGAGTTTCTGGGAGTGGTAATCCAAAATGTCTGGGGAGCACCAGGCTACAATGGCCTGGGAAAGGAATTACTTTGCCCATAAATGGGTAAACAATGTTGTACCAGCTGACAGGCAAGTTCTGCAAGTCTACAAGATAGTTATGAGCTTCTCTCAAAATAACAGAGCAATGTGGGAGTCTGTCTAATTTCCAGCTAATCGGTGTTCCGCAATCTTTTTCCCCTTTTCCGAATCCACTTACTTGCACCGACTGCAGTGCCACTGCCAGCTACCACCATACAACCCAGTCATGAGGCTGGAGTACTGCACACACCTCTTCTGCCCTTCTAAGAAACAAATGAAGCTGAGTGTGTCAATGAAGGTTCAGATACTAAAAGACCTTTAAGTTGCTCTTTTTTAAATGGCCTGTACCACATGCAGTGCTACTGGTCTTTCAGTTGATGACCTATTTAAAAAGTCATGCCACCTTGGAATACTTGGAATAAATACCAGAGGTTGTTTCAACAGTTTTTCCCTCCACCTACCTGAAGGGAGGCCAGTTCCACAAGCAGCTCGACTGCTTTGGCATAGTTCCTTTTCAGTTTGGCCAGTTGTTCCCCACCTCTAGCTAAACCAGTCAGCTCATAACCTGAAATAATTCATCCAATACAGTTAGCAGCCACATCAAAAAGAAAAAGCAACTTTTGGAAGACACAAAGAAACCCCCAACAATATTCTACTGGGGAGAAGGGTTCCAAACACCAAGCCACTCATCTCAGTTTCTAGTTCTACGAGTAATATGCAAAATGTAAATAGTTACAAAGAAGGTGATCTTGACCCTACTAACGTTAACAGCAAGTTTTTCCCAAGTTTAAGATTACATCTAAAAAGGAATCAGCTGCTCAAAAAATTGTGGGAATGTCTTGGATATTTACCATCTATTTCTACAGGTTAACCTCTCTTCCAGCACCTGAAAACAACCTCATAGGATAAAAAATTGACAAATATTTACAGGAAGGTTGTTAAAGGCTCCATGTTGTCTATTGTATCATTTGGCTATGACAGAGAGTATGGGTTACTCGATTTTCAGTTAAGCATACTGTATTAAAGCTAAGCTCATACCAAAGTCATCTAGGGAAAGAAAAAGTTACTCTTACTTACTATCCCCTCCTTCTTGGTAATGTTCAAAAACTGGTAGGGTCACACCTGTAAAATCCACACAACATATTGGGTAAGTTATATATTACATTTCCATGCCTACATCCATCTAGTTTTCTTATGGGTCTTGACCATAACCATTGGCTGCTGAAACTGACATTCTTTTGACCCAGGAATTGTTCCTATTTTGCAAGGATAGTTTAAACCACACTTTCCTGGTATGACTGTTACTGGACAGCTTAGCTTAAACAAACCCCATATGAGCTCATAACTTGTTCCCACAACACCAAACCAACTTGTTGTTTCAGTAACTTTACATCTGAACTGAGACACTAACATGCTCACAGTGGTCAGAAAACTAAGTCCATAAACAGCCCAAAATATTCACAGAAAACCAAATAGAAGTTCCCATAATGAAACATTCCAAATACTATCAAAGGCTGTCAAGCTCTCTGCTCCTCTAACCATCTCAGACACTGAACTCCAGCTTATCTCTACTCTCCTCTGTGGTACATGCTCAGGTCCACCCATTTTTCTGTATAGCCAGCGGTGTCAGAATGAGGTGAGACAAGAGAAACGTTCTAATTGAATATTAGTAACAGAGATGAGTAAGAGACCATTCCAAACTGTTCTCTTCCTCTGCAAGTAATTTCCAATTTAAATGTTTCTCAGGGAAGAGCAAGGAAGCAAGTGGCTGTGCCTTGATGGAAGTAGGAAAGATAGGTAAAGCAGGGCATGGGGACGGAGGGAAAAAACAGGCACGAAGGCCTGTTCGGGTGGCGATTTTGAGAGTGAAAGCGTGAGATTAGCAGTGCAGTAATTTTATAGTAATCAATTTAGAAATTATTTGGGGGAATTAATTGGTTTGCCATCTGTGAAATATGTGTACCACTGAAACAGGAAACTGTGGGTTCAAGGGACTAGCTTTGTGTTTTGGGGGTCAGATCCAACCTCTGCCATGTACTCAAGACATTAGACAAGTTCCTTATCTTTGAGCTTTGCTAGTTCGTCTTATGTAAAACGAGTTGCAGAACTTAATGTGATTGTTCACAGTGCCACAGCAACTACTCCACCCACACACGCACGCACACACTCATACAGCTGGCATTCTGTGACAGTGCCCATGACACTTTCTTATAAATCCAAATGTGCCCATGAGCTCAAAAAGAGTGAGGACAACTGATCTCACCTGCCACATTGTCTTTCTTGGCTCTGATCTTGACTTGAGCTTTATTCACATTCTGAATCACAGTTGTACTACAAAAACAAAATGCATGTCTTGAAATAGTATATGCATTGTCCAACAAGGTGGAATCAATGGCCAATTAGCTTGCTTAGTTTTCTAGAGTTCTCATATTATTTATTTCTGTGCTGCACAAACAAGATCACTGTTCTTAAACTCTATCTGTGGCACATGTTACACAATCAGAACGTAGTCCCACTTACGGGGCCCACTGTGTGTGCTAGCTGAGATTATTCATACCTGCAAAAGAGGCAGTTACATTTTAGAGATGCATAGCCCTTATAAAGCTTTTCTGAATCCCCTGCAATGCTTACTTCTGGCCATAATATGGTGGTTTGTGCTTTTAAGGACAACACCAAGGTATGACAATTGCAGATTTTCTGGATGTGTTCTGATGCACCATGACTAATTCACTGCTCATTAGTTTAAGAATAATCAATGTCTCCTAGTATAACATAAAGCCGTAAGAACTTGATTGTTTCTTACACCAGCTGATACATTTAGAAAATCTCAAATTTTATTCCCCTCTTCTCTTCCTTTTCCCCTCATTTATCTTTGCAAGCCTTCTTAATATGTATTCTATTTCTTATGGGCTTGCCTTCATTCCTTACAGGGTCTGCCACAGAATTTTCCTCCCCCCGCCACCCAAAATCTCCTCAACAAAGGTAAATGAGACCCATTTCTTGGAAAAGAAAAACCAAATGTTTCACAAAGCACCCTTCAACCACACTCCAAGTTTGAGAATCTTACCTGAAGTCTCCAGCTGTAAACTTTGCCTCAGCAAGTGAAAAAGCAGCTTCTCTCATGACCTCACCCATCAACATCTTTGTCTGCAAATACAACCCAAAAAGACTGCAATTTTCTAAACCAAATAGAGTCTACCACTGATAATAAGAATTGCTTGGTGTGGGTGTATTTAAAAGAAATGTTGTTCAAAATTCCAAATAACAAAGCAAATACATTAAAGCACCTTACTTCAATAATTTTCTTTAGAATCTGCCGGAATCGCAAGGTCAGAGCATCAGATTTTTTCTTCAAGAGGTTGCGACCTGTTTGGGCTCCTTTCAAACGGGCCTTCATGATGGTCTGCGCCCTGCCAAAATCAAAAATGGAAGGAATAGAGCAATACATGTTCATATAGTCACTGAGGTGATATGAAGAGAGGACAGGAATGTTTCTAAAAAAGAGTCAGTCATAAAAAACAAGACACATAGACATAGAGGATACATATGTAGGATACAACCGCAGGATACATATTGACACCACATCCCTATGCTTGTTTGCTCTGATGTGTGCCCCATCATGTTCAATGAAGGGTATTCCTGGATAAATGTACACTGAAATCCTAAGCACACTTGCAAGAGAGCAAGTCCCATAGAAAATTAGCAAGAATGACAAACTATTTCTATGGAAGCTCCTATAGGATTCAAAAATGCTGATTAAAAAACTTTAGAACTGGTTGACTCCATCACATATTTTACACAGTGACCCAGTTCATATGTAACAGAGGAAAAGTGTGGGTTACTCAACACATGATTGGCCACAGTGCGTGCAGGACACAATCCATTGCCATTTTGAGTATTCAAACTCCAATCAGGCTGATGAAGGATTGCTACATGACATCTGACTGGGCAAGTCTGGACATCTGACAACCCAGCCTGACAATCCACAATAGCCCACAGTATTCTTGACAGTTGGTTGGGTTCGCTGTGGGTTGCCCCCCACTCCTTCACACTTGGTCCTTCCATGGATGCCACAGCAGGATTCGCCTCCTTTTTCCTGTGGTGATTGCTACAGCTTTTGTAACTGCCATGGGTTTCCCCCCTCTTCTTTTTCCCTTGGAGGTCACTTTTCACAATCTCCAATTTGACAGCTAGTAACAGTTCCCAAGAAACACTGTGGAGGGCAGTCACAACTTTATAACCCCCGTTTTTATCTTTTTGGCAATTTTCACAATTTATTAATGCCTTTTAATTTTTAGTTGGGTTTGTGCAAATGCACACTTGTGCAGGTGCAAAATGGGCATCCTTGCCTGGGCAATGTCCTGGGCAGTCCTCATTGTCAAAGTGCAGCCAGCATGCACTGTAAATATTAACCCAAAGCAACTGTCAAAAGCTGAGCTGTCAAGGAAAACCATAAGCCAAAAAAAAAAAAAAGCCTTTGTTCACAAAAAAAGGTGGGGGGGGAGGCAACAGATTAGCCATTTTCTGTCATATCATATAGGGCTGGGATTTGAGGTTTTGGTTTTGTTTTGTTTTGGGATTTGACTATACTCAAATTTCTCTCACTCTTTGAGACTATGTGCTCAGAAAAATGAGAGCCATTCATTTTATGGGAGCACCAAATTTTGACAGCTAAGTGTTAAGACTCCAGTTCCTCTTAAAACTTTTTTTTCTTTTGACAGAACTGCCCATTGTTTTCTGACGAGGACAAAAAAATATGAATAGTCTATCCTTTCCTTATAGAGATCATTGTCAGTCCAATGTTTACAGCTCTCCACTGGAAAAATTTACTATTTATTCCTACCCTCTCCTTTCTGTTCTCAATCAGTTAGCAATCTATAAGTGGAACTCTCTCTTATACTATGGCTGCTGAGTTTACTTAGGAGTTTATGGTGAGAGACCTTGACTGAGGTCTTTTGAAAGTCTAAGTAAACAATGTCTACCAAATCACACCTGTCCACATATTTACTGACATTCTTAAAGAACTCTAAAAGATCAGTGAGACACTAATTTCCTTTGGAGGAATCAGGTTCATTTTTAAACAACAGGGGAAAAAACACTGGTTCACATAACATTTCCCCATATGCTTGTAATTGTCTGGTTGTGGGTTAACATACAGCCTCCTCTCCCCCCACCCCACCACCCAAAAAACCAATCTCTTTTCCAAGGTCAGTTTTTCAGCACTGGAGAACAGCTGGCATGATTCTTTCTAAGCTAGCTGCAAGGAAGCACATCTCCAATTCTCAGTTCTGAGATCAGAGCATTGTCTTCAGCCCCAGATTTGGGAATCCAAACTATCCCATGGCACTTCAGATATTGTCTGGGGACCATAGAATTGCTCCCTCCAGGAAGAGAACAAACTTTTAAAAAGGTAGATATGGATTTTGCATTCTTGCACTAACTCGCTCACACCAGTTACTTTCCTATCTCAGGCTCACTCATTTACTGGTTGAAACAAGATCCAGCAGAACTGTGTGTATGCATTTAAACATGGTTCTGTTTACTGTCAAGAATGTCACATCAGATTCAGCAAACCTACTGGAAACATGCCTGATCTCACAAGTTTTATGCCTACAGGAATATATACTTATAGCAAAAGTGGGAAGAACAGATCATTGTAGATTGACAAGTAGTATCACTGGGTGGGCATTTCACATTCAAAATGATTCTGTGTACGTAAGTATTCCAAAGGACCAGAGCTAGAAAGAGCAGTCTTTTTGATCACAGTAAGTGATGGTTCTGTTTTTTATATTCAACCATAGAATTATCTTCCCATACAATTAAGAACACCTACACTGCAAACTCATACACACATATCTAGAATTAAGCCTCATTAAATTTAACGGAACTTAAAGCAGATATCCATTGGATTCCAGTCCAACTGTAAAGAAGAGTTTGGTGTCAATACTTTAATGATTCTTGACTATTAGGCACATCCAAAACCATCTAAAATGAATAGGCTTTACATGTTTAATATTACATGGGATCTTTTCTTTTTCCAGTTAAAAATGTATTTAAAAATTGTCCAATACCTCTGCTATGACACATTCTGACCTTTCAGAGACAGTGACAACCCTGTTCCATAACTGTCAAAGACATCTGACTACATGACAAAGCACTTGCTGAAAAGGACATCATTTTCACTTCCCAGTTTTCTTAAACCTGTAGGTTCTGCTTGTCTGAACTGGGAGTGCGTCGTGTCAAATCCAGCACTCCACACATATTATTTAACTCTGAGTTAAGCGATCCAAAATAAGTAGTATTCATCGAACTCTTAGCATCACAACCCCAATTTAAAAATTAGCCTGCCTTAGCAAAGTGAAAAGACGCACCCCTTTACACCACCGCGGTTGTGTAAGAGAGACGGGGGAGAAAGGGTGATCGGGGGTTTCTACTCCGCAGGAGGTCAAACTGGACAGCAAAGCGTCCTCGACATTCGGTGTCAGCCTGCGGGAGTAGCGGTGGCGCAGGCAAAAGACTGTCTGGGCCATCCTCGCTCAGAGCGGCTCCGTAAAAGAGCTGCTCTGAGCAGGGACTAGAAGGGAAGAGCAACTCACATGCGCGAGGGGAAGACCTCAATCCTGTCCTTGCCCGACATCCTTGCCGGAGTAGCCGACGGAGATAACTGCAAAAAGGCCGGGCGGTCCTTTCCTCAGCTGAGCGCTCAGCGCCGTCACGTGACTCCTCTTGGTTACCAAAGGGCGGTGCGGCCGCCCGTTCCGCCTCCCTCGAGCGCTGGCCTTTCGCCGTTGGGCGAGACGCGCTCTCCTCTCTTCCGGAAGTGACGTATAAGCACCGGCCGAAATATAGAGCTAATATAGACGGTATGAATATAGAAAGAATGGCACTTCCACCTACGGTAAGTCCAAGAGAGAAACGGCTGTCGAATAAGTACGACTGCAAAAAATATAGCGGCCTGTATACCATCGGAGTAGACAATCACTAGCATGACACACGTGATAGATGTTTAGCAGAAATAGAAAGGCATCATGTGATCGTTTTAGTCGCTTAGCTACTCTTCATGAAGCCGCTCGATCTTTTCCATTGCAAGAAGCAGTAAAATCCATAGACTTACAAAAATGAAAGCAGTCTTGTGACCAGCAAGAAGAAATCCATATAAGCTTGGTGTTTATTCGGCTAACTCAAAGATCATCAAAGCATTTTTGTGATATTTGAGTTGGCCTATTGAAGGCATTATTACAGTGTAAGGATTTTGGATTAATCACTCCTCTCTCACACACAGTCTGACATAAGGAATTGATTTGTTGTACAAATCAACAGCTATAACTTAGATTTTATCAGGCAAGCATTGACACATAACCAGGTCTGAGAAAAACCCTTTTCTGGAAATCAGCATGTATGCATCCTTGAAAGGTAGCTGGCACTCACCAGGCACCAGAGAAAGCTAGTTGGCACGTGACAGATAACAGCACCTCAAAGAAAGTGCAATTCACACCAAACCACCCCATCCTTCCCCGCTCCCTTGGAACATCTTTATCTTTGGTATGCAAGTTGGGAACAACACATTGTAACTTTTTACTTCTGTAACTTCTGTGTTACATGTAACCCTCTAATGATCAGTGTATAAAAGGGCCAACTTAGGACTGCTCAGGTGTGCCATCTGGAATTATTCATTGGTAGCTATTCATTGGTCTCAAGAAAAATCTTTTAAAAGAAAAACTTCCCGTTGTTGTTTTTGGTGTTTTTCCGAACTTTACTGTACTCTTTGTCAGCTAGATCTGTGTAAAGGTAGCATGGTATTGCTAGGTTTATTTTCCATTCTTTAGTTAATTATGCCTAACATGGAATTTACCCTTTCTGCAACAGCTATGAACTGGGCTGATATTTTCATTGAGCTGTCCACTGTAACACCAAGGTCTCTTTGTTGATCAGTTACTTCTAGCTCATCTTTTTATACATGAAGTTGGGATGTTTTACTCCAATGTAAGTCAGTAGTTTACACTTCCTTACAGTGACCCATATTTACAGTTTTGATGCTCATCTCCCAATCTGGGAGAAGCTAATGTGGTGTAGTGGTTAAGGGTACAGGCCTGGGACTCAAGAGATCCAGGTTTTAGGTCCCATGCAGCCATGAAGCTAACAGTGAGTTCGGCTCAGTCACAGACTCTGGGCCCAACTTAACTCTCAGGGTTCTTGATGTATGGATAAGACTGAAAGGAGGAGAGATATATAAGAAGCTGCCTTGAGTTCCTTGAAAGGAGAAAGGCAGGATATAAATATAATAAATAAATATATTTGGGTCTCTTGTTTTAACCATTCTAAACCATTTGGTGATAGCAAACCTGGCCAATTTGCTGCTCACTTCTAATTCCAGATCATTCATTAAAACGTTTAAAAGTGATGTTCCCAGAACAGCTCCTTGTGGGACTGTTTAAAACCCTCTTTTGGGAAAATGTACTGTCTTTGATTGTGTGGATCACAACAAATTGTGGCAAGTTCTTAAAGAGATGGGAATGCCAGACCATCTTATCTGACTCTGAGAAATCTATATGCAGGTCAAGAAGCAACAGTGAGAACCAGACACAGAACCACTGATTGGTTCAAAATTGAGAAAGGAGTTCAGCAAGGCTGTATACTGTCACCCTGCCTATTTAACTTATATGCAGAGCACATCATGAGAAAGGCGGGGCTAGATGAATCACAAGTTGGAATTAAGATTGCTGGGAGAAATAACAACAACCTCAGATATGCAGATGATACCACTCTAATGGCAGAAAGTGAAGAGGAACTAAAGAGCCTCTTGATGTGGGTGAAGGAGGAGAGTGCAAAAGTTGGCTTGAAACTCAGCGTTAAGAAAACTAAGATCATGGCATCCGGTCCTCTCACTTCCTGGCAAATAGATGGGGAAGAAATGGAGGTAGTGACAGATTTTATTTTCCTGGGCTCCAAGATCACCACAGACAGGGACTACAGCCAAGAAATTAAAAGACGCTTGCTCCTTGGGAGGAAAGCTATGGCAAATCTAGACAGCATACTAAAAAGCAGAAACATCACCCTGCCAACAAAAGCGTGTATTGTCAAGGCTATGGTTTTCCCAGTTGTAATGTATGGCTGTGAAAGTTGGACCATAAGGAAGACTGAGCGCCGAAGAATTGAGGCCTTTGAATTGTGGTGCTGGAGAAGACTCCTACGAGTCCCTTGGACTGCAAGGCGATCAAACCAGTCAGTCCTAGAGAAGATCAACCCTGACTGCTCTTTAGAAGGCCAGATATTTGAAGTAAACTCAAATACTTTAGCCACCTAATGAGAAGGAAGGACTCCCTGGAGAAGAGCCTAATGCTGGGAACAACTGATGGCAAAAGGGGGCGGCAGAGAACGAAGTGGCTAGATGGAGTCACCCTAGCAGTCGGCTTGAGCTTAAGTGGACTCCGGGGGATGGTGGAGGACAGGAAGGCCTGGAAGAATGTTGTCCATGGGGTCGCGATGGGTCGGGTACGACTTTGAGACTAGCAACAAAGAATCCAGCAAGTTCCACCCCCAAACTATAGCCTCTCTCATTCTCTATCTGTGGGAAAGCGATATAGTGCTCCCCCTCCACACACACACACACACACCCCGAGGGCGCTCGTAAGGGACTGTCTCCATGTCTCGCTCCGGCGCGCGGCCCCATAGCACAGCCTTCCCCAACCAGGTGGCCTTCAGAGGCATTTGGACCACAGCTCCCAGAATTCCCAGCCAGCACGGCCATTAACTAGGAATCCTGGGTGTTGCGGTCCAAACGTGTCTGGAAGGCACAAGGTTGGAGAAGACGGCCCCAGACAACTCTGGCGCAAGTGCTTCCGGCGGCAGCCTGGCGGAAGAAGCGAGATGGCGGCTGCGCAGTTGGGCCGGAGTGCACGCTGCGATAGGGGGCGGCTGCGCGCAGGCGGCTGAGACTCCATCCCAGAAAGCAGCGAGTGGGGCCTTTGGGGCGGACAAGGAAAGAGGTATGGCGGGGAGACCGAACCCCTCGAGCTTGTTCTGGGGTAGCCGACAAGCGGAGGAGGGATAGGGGCGGGCAGCGCTGCTTTGCGCAGTCTCCGAGACCGGCCCGCATCGGTCGCGAAACTCTGGGCGGGCTGAGGTGGGGCGGATGTTCGCCATGTCGCATATTCGCCAAGGGCGCCCGGCGTGGCGTGACTGGACCGTCGCTGCCCCTCCATGGAGGGTCCTGAGCTCCCCTCAGTTTCAGTGTGTGGAGACGGCGAGGCCTCCCCTCTCCGCACGCGAAGCCTGGGTCAGCCCTTCTTCCTTCCTTGAGATCTCTCTTCCTTAGTTGAGGGACGAGTTAGGCATGTCACAAAAGGGCTCCCGTTGAGCCCTGCCGCGTCGTCCACCGGCGAGTAATGTTTTGTCACAGACCCGCGTTTGTACCTTGCGGGACTTGTAAACACTCGCCCAGAAAGACTGGGCCAAGAAAGACCGGGTAACTTGGAGATGCCCTTGTAACGATGAGCATGTCGGCTCAAGGAGCAGAAAAAGGGAAGGACTCTTCTAGCCGGCGTTCTCCAAATGGTCGCCTCTGGTACATTTCCCCCTCCGTAGTTGCAAGGAGTCCGCGTTCTTTACCGGCGCACGGACCACGAAATGTCTTCCTCCCTCCTTTGGTCTTAAACAGTTTTGCCATATGGAATATGCTTCTGCTATTTTCCTTGCATCATCTGTCTCTCCAGACAGAGGTGTGAAGTGTTGAAGTAGTTGCAATTACCATGACCTACCTTGTGTCCCACTGGTGGGGTGTTGGTAAAATTGTTCACTTGTAAATCAAGTGAAAATGAGATGCCTTTGCTGGGTACATTTATCACTGTGATTGAATGCCTTCATATAGAAGCAAATACGTTGTCAAAGATAGAGCAAAACTATGTTGTCATAGCTTTGGTTGTGAAAATATCAAAGATTCACAAGATAAAAGGCTGCTTTGAAAACTTAGAGTTCCAAGGCACAGAGGAACAAGGAAACTAATGGAGCCATGTGTGGAGTGTTTGAGGAATTCCATTGCATGGTATCTGCCAGCAATGGTTTTTAATTAATTTTATGAGACTTTTGCAGCCCATTTAGTATAAACTTTAAATATTTGAACAGCCAACTGATTTGATAAGCCTGCAGTCAAGATCATTTTCAGTATGTGAATTCCACAGTTCCTAATATATTGGAAAATTCTCCATATTGTAGGCGTGAGGTTTATTTTTTTCTGGGTTTTTTTGGTCATGTTTTAGTAAATGCTTTCCTTAGATTTTCCCTTAATCTGTTGTTTTTAGTCTTTAGCTTCCATACTTGTTCCTGAAATAGTATAACCCTTTTCTCAAGTTTAAATCTTGGTTGACTGCAAGTATAATTTCTTTCAGCAAGAGTAAGAAGTAGAAGTCACTTTTGATCTATAGCAAGTAATGAATTAGACAAAGCCTAAGATTGATCTAGGATCTCAACACTCAGATTTGCCAGTGCTGTTTTGGAGCTCCATGGTAAGCTGTAGATGCTTCAAAAGCTAGCTAAGGAAATTTGTGTTTTCAAGGTAGTAAGCACTTAATTGAGTGGACTGAATTTCTAGTAACTTCAGGTATAGTTGAAGAGAAGGGTCTGAGTCTGATAGCATCTATTAGAATAGACAGTAGAGTTCAAAGCATACTGAGTACATTCTCAATAGTTCTTTCAGCAACTCCTTAAAGTAGGTCAACTACTTTGTTTTTGTAGGTATAGACATGAAGCTCAGAGGGTAGTTTGATTAAGGCCACCTAATTAATTTTAGGTAAGATGAGATTTGCACTAGGCTAGCAGGAAGGTATCAACAAGGGACAGGGAGTTTATATAGTAATCAAGGCAAGCAGTCTGCTTCCATCTCGGTCCCCAGCAAACAACTAATATGCTTTGATTTTCAATATTTTTCCAAAATTCTTTGATAACACATTTTTTTCTTTTCAAACGGCATAGTAATAAAGATATTTGGGCTCTATTTTAATTAACTTTAATAGTTACTTTCATAAATGCCTGCAGAAATCTATAAGCTAAATTTATAAACATTGCCATTCACTTTATTGTGAGCTTTACTTTGGTTTTGTGGTTCTGAATATGTGTGGCTATTAGAAAATGAATAAATGCCTTTACCTCTATGCCCTGATTTTGCAGGATGCCTGGACTTAGTTGTAGGTTTTACCAGCATAAATTTCCAGAAGTAGAAGATGTGGTCATGGTCAACGTCCGGTCCATTGCAGAAATGGGAGCCTATGTTAGCCTTCTGGAATATAACAACATTGAAGGCATGATACTCCTCAGTGAACTATCCAGGAGGCGTATCCGTTCTATAAACAAACTCATCCGGATTGGCAGAAATGAATGTGTCGTTGTCATAAGGGTTGATAAAGAAAAAGGTAAGTTGAATAAAGGCTGTTGAGAGTCACTTTACATCCTAATGTATCAATCCAGAAAAATCTTGCACAAATGAAAAGGTACTGTCGTTTGTGCAAGACATCCCCAATGAATTCTCCCAATTTCCCTGTCCCACTGCAGCCCCCTGTGCCCTTCAATACCTCCTTTGAGCAGCTTTGGGTGGTAGGTGAGTAGTGGGTTGTGGTGCAGGGAGGAGTGAAGAAAGCAGCTTTGTGTGAGTGTGTTCAGCCCTAAGTATGATTGTTTTCACATAATGTTTTCTGGTATAATTTAAAAGTTATATTTGGCTTGTATGTAAAGTTCATGGGGTGGGAAGAAAAGTGAGGACTGAACCATCAGTCATCTAGCTTAGAATTTTCATCCTGAAATAAATATTTCCTAATGCATTACATGGATAAAGCTGACATTTTTCAGTAGTGGGAGCGAAAGTGTTGAGTGTTGAATCCTAAACATGTCTTGAAATTTTGTATTAGGTTACATTGACTTGTCGAAAAGAAGGGTTTCCCCAGAGGAGGCAGTTAAATGTGAAGACAAATTCACCAAATCAAAAACTGTAAGTTTCCATATATGTTGGTCATTGTTCTTTTGCTTTATAGAGCAATGCAGTGGGAATAATTTTTTCTCTGGTAAATTGTTTTGTAACTTTTGAAAAATGTGCCTTATAAAATTTAGCAGTGTGGTTTGTGATATATCTTACACAACAGCATTAATGGATTGCTAGACTGTTTGGGAGTTCCAGGTACTTTTCTGAGCCTTTAGCCCACCCAAGCCTTGAGGTCTGCTCCTGCAGCCTTCCAGCAAGAGCTATTAGGCTGGCGTGTACCAGGAATAAGGTATCTTCTGTAATGGCACTGACACTTTGAAATTTACTTCTCTGTGTGTTTCTAGGAGAATAGTAAGGTTTTGGATCTCTTTAGAGATTGTTTTATATCTGTCTTTTGGTGTTTTATGTTTTATTGAGTGTTCTGGTGTTTAACCTGGTATTGGCTATTATAAGGTGCACTGTGAGGGTAGGTACCTTAAAGGGCTGAAGATTAGAGTAAATAAAATTAACAAGAAAATTTAGTAGTTACTGAACTGCATTAGTAAATATGCCTTGAGAATTTACCTTTGTGA
Organism: Varanus komodoensis; assembly: GCF_004798865.1. Taxonomy (NCBI): domain Eukaryota; kingdom Metazoa; phylum Chordata; class Lepidosauria; order Squamata; family Varanidae; genus Varanus; species Varanus komodoensis. The sequence continues at coordinate 14,296,436 of NW_025335761.1, forward strand.
AAAGTGGCTTTTTAGTAATAATGAGTGTAATTCAATTATCCCACAATTGTACTGGTATGGATTGACAGAATGGGGACATGGTTGGTTTCCCCATTCTGCTTCCTCCCTGCCCTTGCCTTGAAGGGTTTGGGGAGGGCACCTGAGGCAGAGTGAAGGAGGAGCGAGAAAAGAGTTTAGTAAAATGAGTGAACGTCCACTTGTGCAACATCTTTTTTTCTCAGTTCAGAAATGGGAGAGAGATCCCCAAGTCTTAAATTGTAAATTGTGTTAATGTCACTGCACTGTGGATTTTTTCTGTTCTATGTCAATGCTAATTGCTCTTTGTGGCACAGTGTTCAGCATGACTAATAAAAGTAGTTCATCTCATTGAGTTCATGGCTGCACAAAGAGCATGAATGAATCTAGCAGAATTTCATTACTTCATGTTATGGCTCTTGCATGAGTATTGTGCACATTCATCTACATTGTGATTTCATACTTCTGTAGTCCTCCTGCACTGGAGGATTTCCCAGTCTGTGCAGTTCTGGATTGGCATTGTTCAGAATCACCCTCAGTTCACTTTTCTCCATATATATTATCTACACAATTTGTATGCATCAACTGATTTCTGGGAAGCTGGATAAGGGGCTGTTGCGAATAGGGCAAGCCAGAGAGCAAGATCCAAGCTAAGTTGGAAACATGCTCAGCTAGTGGACCCCTAAACATTACCCCAGCTGTGAGAGAGGCACTTATCAAAGAATGTTCTGGTGGTGCTAAGGCAACATTTCATGTCCCTTCCCCAATTATCAGGGACAGGATGGAAAAACTCAAGGCCATGGCTAGTTTCTTCTACGCAAGTCAGTTGCACCAGCCATGTTTTAGGACTATATATGAAACATTTGTCTAGTCCAGGGGTGCCAAACCAATCTGAGGTGGGGGCTTAATTGCTCTATACCAGGCCTTCAGTGAGCCAGATGACACCAGCAGGAAATTCCTTGTATTGTGCTTGGCAATGCATTCTTATGCAACTTTTCCCCTGCTGATTACCTAGGTTTACAGCATTCTTCGCCATGTTGCTGAAGTTTTAGAATATTCAAAGGATGAACAGCTGGAGAGCCTGTTTCAGAGAACTGCTTGGGTATTTGATGACAAGTACAAAAGGCCTGGATATGGTGCATATGATGCTTTCAAGCATGCAGTTTCGTAAGCACAGCACATTTCGGCTTGTATTCTGCTTTTTTCCGAAACCTTTCAGTTTTGTTGTTTTGCTTTGGGGTGGGTTTTTTTTTTTTTTTTTAGTTTACACCTGAATATAAAAAGCCAGGTGCAGTGGGTTGGATCCAAAGTTTCCTTGAGTGGAACTCCACAGGAGGAAAGTTGGGAGGCAGTTTTCATAGGGTCCTCCTTTCTCTTCAGCCCCCTGAAAAGCAGGGTTTGGAGGACCTGCAGGACAATATAGGAGGTGACACTGGAGTTTACAGGTGAAAGGGGAATGGATGACAAGCAACTTTCTCTAACAGGAGCTGGTGCTGTATTTCAGTTGCTTCTGTTAATGGAAGGAGCTCTTCTGTTACCTGAAGGATAATTATGGATCCAACCCAGTGTGCCATGTTTCTGTCCAGTCCTGATTATCAAACGGCATCTTTGTTTGACCAGATCATTTAGATTTTAATAAGCTTTCAGGAAAAGGTAGTTTAATAGTTCGAATATCCTTCAAAAGTCTCTCCCTCTGCCCTGCCCCCCAACATGCACCACTTGTTCATGCTCATTGCTACTCATAGACTCTTTGAAGGGGTCTCTAAGACCTTTGAGTTCAATCCCCTGCTCAATCAGTATAGAATTCTCCTCCATATGCTATGCTATGGAGAAAGCCAGGCCAGTTTTTTTTCAATGACAGCTAATTTTCTTGATTGAGGTAGATTTTTCCCCCCTTTAATTGGTGCCATTTATTTATTTATTTAGAAAATTTCTATGCTGCCCCATTCACTGAAGCCTCAGGGTGGCTCACAAACATAAATAAACTTTGTTAAAATAATATAAATTAACAGTATAAGTTGCCCTGGCCAAAGAATAAAATAAATATATACTATTAACAGTTAAAATGACATTTGACTAAAAAGGTCTTCACCTGGCGCGGAAAAACAAATAACGACGGCGCCAGGCGGACCTCTCTGGGGAGCGCATTCCATAGATGGGGCGCCACCGCAGAGAAAGCCCTCCTCCGAGTACTCACCCTCCTAATTTCCTTCACGGAGGGTTCCCGGAGAAGGGCCTCTCCCGCAGATCTCAGGGGGCGGGCGGGCATATATGGACGTAAGCGCTCCTTCAGGTAACCAGGACCCAAGCCGTTTAGGGCTTTATAGGTCATCACCAACACCTTGAATTGGGCCCGGACTTCAGTGGGAAGCCAGTGAAGCTGACAGAGGACTGGAGTCATGTGAACATAACGCCCAGTCCCCATCAGCAGCCTGACAGCTCTATTTTGCACCAATTGAAGTATCCGGACCATCTTCAAGGGTAGCCCCACGTAGAGCGCGTTACATTCAGTCATGTGAGCTCCAGTCTGCATTCTGAGGTAGAACCCTCAAGATGTAGGATTACTACTTCATCAGTGAGAATTAAGCTTTAGTCAAACTTGGCAGTTGTAGTGGAATAGACTAGTTTTTTCAATCCAGTACCTTGCAGATATTTTGGACACATCAACATTCCTCAGCCAGGAATGGGAAAAGCCAAATTAGACTATAATGGCATTTAATATCTACTTGTGTGAGATTAGCACCTTCAATGGAGATTAGTTTGCAGAGGAAGAAATTTATGGTACAAGATTTTAGTTTCCCAGATAAGTGACTGCTTGGGTGACTTATGTTGGCCCAGTGCAAATGTGATCTTATGGTTCTTTCAGATATATTTAACAGATGAAGGAGCAGATCACACACTTCCTCTCTACAAAAATCTCCTTTCTCCTTTTACTAGTGTTGATCATGATGTATAACGTGTGTTTCCTGATCCTGCAGACATGATCCTTAACCAGGTTTACCTTAACCAGAGAAGAGGGAGGAGACCCGTATAGAGGAAGGGAGAATGAAGCAACACAGAAGCCTGCTCTCTGTCTCTTGCCCTCTTTGTCTCAAATGATAAACAAATAAATCTGTGTCATCTTGACTTAACTGTGACTTCTATAATTTCTGGGGAAGAAAATCATACAGTTGTTTCAAATATTACAAATATTTTAAGGAATCCTTATGCGCTTATATTTATGGCTTTTTTTAAACCAAGGGACCCCACAATTCTGGATGGCTTGGATCTGACCGAAGATGAGAAGCGAGTGCTAATTGACAATATCAATAGACGTCTAACACCGCAAGCTGTCAAAATTCGAGCAGGTAAGCCTCAAAAGCTGAACTTTCACCTGTTAAATTTAGAATGGGCTCATGACTACGGTGTAACAGAGTTACAGTATAATGGAGTAACTATGAATGACAGACTCTCCTTAGATGCATGAAATACCTTTGGAAATTTATTCTGAAGACATTTTAGGCTCTACTTTTTTCTGCACAGTAAATCTGAAGTTGTCTTTGTCTGAAATAGTTCCAATAACTCCAATGCAGGTTTCAGTAACTTGAAAACTGCTACAGTGGCTAGGGAATGTTTAGATGTTTGCCAGGGGAATGAGAATTTAGAATACTTAGACTTTTGGAAAACTGTTCATTTTTCCTAGAAAAAAATTGAATATTCTCAGGAAATAAAAAGGAAAAATAAATTTTTGGTAGTAGACTTCTAGAAAATGAGGAATTTCTGCCAAAAGGGCAAAAAGCTCCCTGACCTCAATACAATTAACAATTTGATAACTAAAATGAATGACAGATTAAGGCTTTCAATCACAGAGGTGCCTGTAATTTTTAAACAATGCTTTTTGATGTTGCCTGTATTTTTACATGAATAGATCTATTTAGTTTTTTCTGGAAGACTGGTGTGATACTGTTATCTTTTGGATGTCTTTTAATGTGCATGCTTTCCATACTGTGTAGCAGGGGCGAGGGATTTGTGGGCCTTCCATTAGTGGTGAGTGAATGGAAGTTAGTGTCTAACAAAATGTGACAGTCTAAAAAATCCTTATCCTGGTATTATGGTACATTGCTTCCTTTCCCAATCCAGCCCTCCAGATGACAGTGTTGGTTGGGCATTACAGGATCCAGAATGTACAAGGCTGGAGAAATTAGTGTATTGATCTGTTTGCCTTTTTATGGTTTTCCAATTCTTTGGACACCTCTTTTATCTCCCCCACCCCCAACTCCAGTATGTAGTGGCACTCATCTCTTACACAGATTGGCTGAGCTTCTATGATGGCATGAAATGCTCAGATATTCTAAGTGTGCTGGAAGCACAGTTGAGATCTTTGGAGATGGGGATGGTAACAGGCAGGGAGTCCATTGGCATGGTGGCTGAATGAAGGGTGTGCATTAGGCAATTGAAAAGGGAGCCAAAAAGAAGGCAAAAGATGCTTAAGGGAAAGAGCAGAGGAAGCAGGGAACTGTGTTTTCTGGGTTCAGATGACAGCAAGCCATTGTGCCATGGAGAAAGCATAGAACAGACCATTGTTTCTGTTCATAGTTTCTTAAGTCCAAATGTACCGCTGGTCATGGCACCATGCTGTAATGCTGTAGGAATCAGATGATAAGACAGGCTAACAGTGTTCTAAAAAAACCCCAAATCTGCCCACTGATTTGAGCCAACTAGGCAATTCTTTGGGGTTTGGCTATACAGAAAGTACATCTTACTGATGGTCTTATGGAAGAGAAGCAGCTACATTGAAGAATAAGAAAGAATTTGAGTAAAAGTAGACCAGTACTAACACTTCTACTTTTCTGTGCAAGTGGTTTGTTGTCCAACTGACTTAAACCTTGCTTTATTTTTATTCCAAATGTTCTACAAATGCTAGATGAGATCACAAACATAAGTTGTTAGACTTGTTTCTTGTACAATAACCTATGTAGCTTTGCATTCCTTGACTGTAGTGTTTATATTTATGGGTTAACTTAATGAGCAGTCTAAGTCAGTATGTAACCATTCATGATTATACTGAAGAAAAATGGGAGTTCCCTAAAGCTTTTTGTAAGAAAAAGGGCATTAAATCTCAACAGTAAGTATGCTATAGGATTCTTTGAGCCACACATAGGATTCAGTGTTGAGTCTAATCTCAACACTGCTGCCTAATAAATTAGTGCCAAAAAGAAGGGTTTGGAGAATAAAAAGGTTAAAGCATGAAGCACAGGTGTCATAGGTTTGTTGTCTGTACCGATAAGAAAAGTCCCCATAACTAAACATAGTTGATTTGATCATGGACCACCAGTATATGAGCTGCCTTGCAATTTGTGCCATCCCAGTTACTTGCATAGAGCTAAAGGGAATGCAGAACCTCATCTGTAAAGTGGGCAACTTTGGAGCTTTGCCTGAGGCTCTTTGAAATATATGGGACACTTCTGACATGTGTTATGATCAGGTTCAGATTATAAAATGCCTATGGTAATTTGGTAGTTTTACTAATCTTTTAAAACAGAAATTTTCCATTTCATAAGAATTTCGTATCATACAAAGAATTGCTGCTTACTGTGGCTTTTAAGAAAACAGAATCTTGTCCAATCTTGTCCTTGTCCTATGTGAAACTTGTTTTAAGATACTTGTTCAAAAATGCTTCCGGTACTGTGAATTAGGATGGATTTAGAAGAAAATTTTACAAAGCAATTCTTTATGTACCAGTTTTCATTGGTATTTACCTTAAAATACAATGTTGCAAAACTACTAATTGTTCAATAATCAAAGACGATATGAGAGGTTTTAATTTCTAGGCTCACTTTTCAGAATATCTTCTGTATTTTTAATCAACTTCTGTATTTTTAAAATCAATTTTGGCACTTCCAGATATTGAAGTTGCTTGTTATGGCTATGAGGGTATTGATGCAGTGAAAGAAGCTTTGAGAGCTGGCCTGAGCTGTTCTACTGAGAGTATGCCCATCAAAGTAAGTGGCATTAATTCTTGTGGGTTTGGGGGAAGCCTTTGAACATAAACATTTTAGCTTGGACATTGCCTATTACTTACTTGTGATTTTAATCTCTCCCTGCATTGATAGACCATGTGTGTGAGAGAGAAACAAAGCTGGATGCCGGTGAAAAGGCCTTTCCTAGAGCTAGCCCATCTAAGAAAAGCTAGTTATAACTTTGAAACGTTCCAGTTACCCATTAATTGTTTTACTATTTTTATGAAACTATGCATTTTGGGAAAGTTTTCTTTATATAGGAAATAAACAGAATCAAGTCATCTTTCATTCATACTTTAAATCTCATCTTCATGTACCTTTTTTCACACATAATTGAAGTATAAAATCATTTCCTGTGTTCAAGGTTTAAATAACAGCTTGATCAACAACTTGTTTTTGTCCTGAACTTCTCAAAGTAAGTCTCAAGGTATTTTGTCTGTCTTGTAGATAAATCTGATAGCCCCTCCTCGGTATGTGATGACTACTACAACGCTGGAGAGGACCGAAGGCCTTTCTGTCCTCAGCCAAGCAATGGCTGTCATCAAAGAAAAGATTGAAGAGAAGAGGGGTGTTTTCAATGTACAGATGGAGGCAAGTATCATTTGTTTCCTAAATCTGGACTGCACAATGCAATACCTGTGGGTGCATTTGTGCCCACAAGGATTTCCCATAGTGGCTGTAAGGCTCTTTTCTTCCATGCAAAACTGGTCTGGCATGTGTATTCCCTGCCTTGAAACTACATTTCCCCAGCGTGCGTTTTACTCTCCTTTTTCTCATGAGTCTCCTGTTTGTTTTCTTCTGGTGTGCTTGTTCTTATTGGCTTTATGCTAATTGGGATGGAGATTCTAAGTTGAAAGGTATGGAGATGACCAGAGAGCCTGCTTGCCACAAGCGTTTTTATGAGGCGGTGGTGGGTGGGGAGGGACACAGACAAAAACAGTCCAGTTAGTGGTGCAGTGATAATTGCTTGCTTGAGAGTTAGCAGAAGGTAAATTTTCAAGTGGGCGAAGATGGGATAAAGAAAAGAAACATAGGAAGAAATGGAGGAGGAGGGAAGAACTTGAGCGAGTAAAGAGCTATAGGAGATGGAAACGCTGCTCTGCAAAATATGAGCTCCTGGCTGGGCTACATCTAAGTATTTATATAGGTTTATCTTATAAAAAAGCAGAATTAAGCTTTCCAGATAAGTGCCAGGTTTGAGAAATTTATTTCTTTGTGTTCCAACCTTATTCATTCGTTTATATTCATAAACAACAAAAAGCACTACAGAATGGACCATAGAGACTCGTATCTGGCTGTGTCCATCCACCAGTGGAATGGACTCTGCTGGAACATTTGAAATTTCAGAGCACCTAGTGCATTTAAGAGGTCAGAGAATCCTTTTCTTTCCCCTCTTTACCTTTCCAGACCACAATCATCTAAAATTAGAGCTCTGAGGACTGGGAAATAATTTGCCCACCTCCTCAAAAAAAGAAAGGGGGGCTTGCAATGTAAAGCAACCAAATTTGCATCTTGCCAGTTTCAAGTTGTTGCTCTCACCTAGCAACCAGTTTAGTGTACTTCTTGCTGCAAGGGAACCACACTTGTCCTTAAGTCTTCATGGCATAGCGGTATTGGATATTTTAAATTAAAAATATGCTGGTGTCAATAAACAGTAGGTATGCTGTTAACAAAAAGCTGGTACTTAATCTCCCCTTTATTGAAAATGCTTCTTCTCAGTATTCCTCAAATTCTATGTGCTTACTCTTAAATTCACTCTGCAAGCATGCTTGCCTGCTATTAAAAATTCAGTCACAAGGCAGATTCAAGCAGAAATTGAGCTCCTTCAGCTTAGTAACCCAGCTGCAACTGGGATTGCTTTGGGCTGGATTGCTTGCATCTGTTGTGAGAAAAAATCTGTTTAAATAAAAATGATTATTATATTCAGTTCAGAGGTTTCAGCTGTCTAGCTGATACATTAACCGTCCTGGAGGAAACCTGATTGCCTTCAGTGCAAAGAAGTACAAATTTCTTCCTCCCTTTCATCTCTTCAGATTTCCCTTGCAATTTGGATGTTTACCTTAACTGACAAGCTGTTGTTGCTGGTTCTGTGGGTAAAGTAATAAAGCCATAAATTGTGAAACACAATTAAATCAGTTTACACAGTGAATCAAGTGGTCTTTCATGATTTTATTGCTTTAGAATGCTGCAAATCAAATACTTATGCACTGAAAATCTCAGTGTATATGATGCAACTTACTGCCCTCAGCTTTTTGTTTCCCTTTCCATTCTTGTAGAGAGAATACAAAAGTTGCTTCTTTTTAAATTATGTATCCTGCTCTGTCTCACAGGCTCTGAGAAGGGTTGTAATGTAAAGCCTTAATTACAGCCTCCGGTGGTACCCTGCCCCTCCTGCCAATGAATTGCATCACCCAGCAATCCTGAAGCAGAATTCTCTTCCCTCATTAGCAAAGAGAGAGCACTCTGGATTAGGGCTGCTGATGCCTGTGTATGTGCCTGCATAGCCCCTGGCACCTGAGCTACCATCACATGAAAACCTCTGGGCCACAAGCAATCTGCAGCTCTAGCTTTACAGAATTTTTCTCAAAGTGAAAACACTTCTTTCCCTCCAAGTTGCTCACAGTTGAATTAAATGATCCAGGGGTAAAATAAACAAAATGATATAAAAACTGCTCAACAACAGACAGAAATACCATGCCATATGTAACCAGCAGCCATCCTCTGTAACAACAGCAGCACCAACTGTCAATGGCAACCATTGGCAAAGGTTTTGCAGAGTGAGGGGCTGGATGGGGAGCAGAGCTTAATCCCTGATAGCATGGCATTGAGACTCCGCAAATTATTGAAGGCAGCGTGATGTTTACTGTGCTATGCTACAGTCTTAAAGAGTAACTCCTGTGGACAGGTGTTTAGGATGGGACTGCAGTCAGGCAATCTTGCAGGGTGGTGTTGTTCACTGGTGTTGCAGCCTTTGACAGCTTTACAGTTGGACAAGCAACCTATGTCCTGTCCAGTTATGCTAAATACTTAAATGGTCTGCTTAAACGGTATCCTGATCACACTGTAAGCTAAGCAAACACTCTTTGTAATTTTTCAGCCCAAAGTGGTTACTGATACTGATGAGACTGAGCTGGCAAGACAGCTGGAAAGATTGGAGCGTGAGAATGCAGAAGTGGATGGAGATGATGATGCTGAGGAGATGGAAGCAAAAACTGAAGACTAAATTGCTTGGAGTGAAAGTATAGAGTGGCAGTTATAGGGATACACACCAAACCAGTGAAGACACTTTCAATTGACAGGGTGTCTGTTATTGAAAACGCTACAGGAAAAGGACTTGATTTTCGAGTTTTTTTTAATGAGACCAAATTTTTGAAGAGTCAAGAAACCATCTGCTGCAACATGCTGCTTAATTTCTTCAAAGGAAAGGTGCCTCTCACTGAAGATTGAATTACTCTCCCTCTAATAAACCAAGCATTGTCTGATGGCTGTCCTTAATATTTTCATATCTAATGAATCCAGATTGGCAACCATTCAATATACATCTGTCAGTGAGGTTTGTGAGAATTGAACCATTATTCTTTCACAGACTGTACTTAAGCAGATATTCAATAAATGTATTGGATATTTATCTATGTTTCTCTTCATCCTTTTCACATTCCTAAAAGAAAACTAGCACAGAAATGTGAGATGGACAGACTAACAAGTAAAATTCTTGAAGATGGCAGTATGCATCATACTTAATCCTGACTTTGCTGAGCTGTATATATGTGGGTTTTACTAGTACAGCCAGCTTTTAAGACCTTTTGGAATGCAGCTATGCAAGATTTCAAGGGCAGAAACATAGAAATTGTGAATTGCATTCAGGTGATGGAATAAGGGCTTCAATTTTTCTGTGCTCACACTTTAAGCTCTCTCATTACAGTGTAAACATACAGTGCAATGCGAAAGACTTAGACTCAACTGGAGTTCTGGGACCACTTAAGTTTAAACATATTTAGACATAGGAAAGACCACTAAATTTGGTTGACTAAGTTCCTGGTGAAAACAATGTGTTGTTTAGGTGCAATAAATATTATTCTGGTATATCAATTATTTACTTAGTTCTTCAAACCATCCTCCTTCCACATGATCTTCCAATTATTGAAGGAGCAATTGCACTGAAACTGTCATTCGTTATAACTCCTGCATGTTAAATTGTCTGTTCTTTTTGCATTTTGTTTCTTATACATGGAGAAATCATAGGGTGACCCAACCATTGTGTGAGTTGATACATGCTTGTTCTCATGACTTCCCCAAATCTGCTGCAGAGAGTCACCCATGGAAAAGCCATTTTCCTGTCAGTAGCTTTCAGGCATCCAAAAGTATGCAAAGGTGAAATGGAAGATCAACTGATCACAGAAACTGTGAACATACTGGAATCTAGCATAAACAAGTGTTTCCTTTCACCCATTTGTCCTCTTACAGAGCTTTGTTTAGCCTCTTCTCTAGTTGCAGCTGTCTATTTCACTCTAATTCTTAAGAGCCTCCAATAAATCAGAATCTGCATCAAGAAAACTTTTATTGAACTGAGCGTACTGAATGTACATTGTATTGTTTTGCTTATTTAAATATAATCAAATATGTGAAAAAGCTTTTTTACAGTGCAGTTCTACATTTCTTTACCCAAAGTAAGTGCCTGCTGACTTCAGTGCCATTTACTTAACCCTAGGCAAGTATAAATAGGATTGCAGACTTAGTCATTAGCATTATTTTGGCTGCCCTTCAAGGGCAAAGCATGCTATCAGGTAGATGAGGCTAAATGATAGTGATTCTCATGACTGTCCAGTGATTTTGCCCCTTTTTGTGGGGATTGGATTCTGGCTCTTTCTAGTCTACCATTTGAACTCCAAGAAACATTCTTCTAATGCTCTAAATCACAGGATGAATCTGACCGAAGACGCTTACATGCTAATTATCGAGCCTATACTGTGGCGGTGAGAGCGGTGAAGAAGAAATTCTTCTCCATTTCCATTGCCTCCTCACAGTGCCGTCCAGCGGAGCTTCTTCGAGTGGTACATGGGCTGATATACCCCAGCCCTAAGAAAGATCCTGTACCACCATCGATGGCCTGCTGTGATGACTTTGCCCAGCACTTCAAGGAGAAAATCGCTCAGATTCGTCACGAGCTAGACTCCACAATTGATTCAGCTCCCTTAGGGGAGACACCAATGACCCCGTCTGATCAGGTATTAATGGATGAATTTCAGTTAATGTGGCCAATGATGTGGACAAGGTGTTTGGACAAGTACGTCCTACCACCTGCTTATTCGACCCTTGCACTTCGTGGCTGCTGACCAAAGCCAAACATGGGATTGGTTCCTGGATCCTGGAGCTTATTAATGCCTCTCTGAGGGATGGCCAGGTGCCCGCTCCTTTAAAGGAGGCGGTAATCAGGCCTGTCCTAAAGAAGGCGTCTCTGGATCCAGAGATGACCGCCAATTATAGACCTGTGGCCAACATCCCGTTTTTGGTCAAGGTGTTGGAACGGGTGGTGGCAGGACAACTCCAGGTACTCTTGGATGAAGCTGATTATGTGGACCCATTTCAGTCTTGCTTCAGACGCGGGTACGGTACTGAATCTCCCTTGATCACCCTGTACGATGACCTGTGCAGGGGGAGAGATGGGGAGTGTGTCCCTGTTGGTTCTCCTGGACCTCTCAGCGGCGTTCAATACCATCAACCATGGTATCCTCCTGGTTAGGCTGGCGGGGTTGGGAGTAGGAGGCACTGCTTGGCAGTGGTTCCGCTCCTACCTTGACGGCAGATTCCAGAAGGTGGTGCTGGGGGACTTTGGCTCTGCGCCATGGTAACTTTGCCATGGAGTACCACTGGGTTCCATTTTGTCCCCCTTGCTATTTAATATCTACATGAAACCGCTGGGAATGGTCATCAGGAGGTTTGGGCTGCGGAGTCATCAGTATGCTGATGACACTCAGCTCTACCTCTCTTTTTCAACTAACCCAGGTGAGGCAGTGGCTGTGCTGAACCAGTGCCTGGCTGAGGTAATGGGCTGGATGAGGGCCAATAAACTGAAGCTCAATGCAGATAAGACAGAGGTTCTGTTGGTGGGTGATTCAATCTCCTGGGTAGGTGACTTGGGCCTTGCTCTGGACGGGGTTGCACTCCCTCTAAAGGACAGGGTCTGCAGCTTGGGAGTGCTCCTCAAACCGGAGCTGTCCTTGGAAGCCCAAGTGACGGCAGTGGTGAGGAGCGCTTTCCTTCAGCTTTGGCTAATCTATCAGCTGCATCCATACCTGGAGGAAGATTGCCTAGCAACAGTAACATGCATTGGTTACTTCCTGGTTGGATTTCTGTAACGCGCTTTACATGGGGCTGCCCTTGAAGACAGTCCGGATACTTCAGATGGTTCAAAATAGAGCTGCCAGGATGCTGTTGGGGATTGGGTGTTATTCTCATATAACCCCAGTCCTCTGTCAGCTCCATTGGCTTCCCATTCAAGTCCAGGCTCAATTCAAGGTGCTGGTTATTACCTATAAAGCCCTAAATGGCTTGGAATCAGGATACCTAAAGGAACACCTTTTTCCCTATTTGCCCTCCTGCCCCCCTGAGATCGGCAACAGAAGCCCTCCTCCGGGAACCCTCTGTGAAAGATGTTAGGAGACAGAGTACCCGGAGGAGGGCCTTCTCTGCGGTGGTGCCCAACTATGGAATGTACTCCCCAGAGAGGTCCGCCTGGCACCGTCATAAATTTTTCAGCGCCACGTTAAGACCTTTTTATTTAATCAATATTTTAATATGTTTTAATATCGAATTTTATTACTATATTTTATTAATTTGCAGCCAGAGTGGGTTGTCAATGTATTTATGCTGTTAGCCGTCCAGTGACATTAGTATTTCGATGGCATACAAATTCTATAAATAAATAAATGTCAGAACATCCAAATGTTCTGCATATAGCTGTTACTTTTTGAAAGAGAAAGGAAAGTTTTATTGTATTGAATATTTTTAGTCCCTGGAGTTGTATAGATTGATGATAAGCATATTTAAGTGAATATCTGTATTTAAGTAAATAAATACCTAATTTTAGGCAATGGAATATGGCCAGTAGTTTTCACATCTTTCTTGGCTAAATAAAGGATTAATAGTTATCTTATTCCCTTTTGGGACTACCAGTTCCATATTCCCTTACCAAAAGCCATTCTGCCTGGTGCATATGAGAATTGTAGCCCAAAGCACAGGGCACCAGGTTCATAATGTACAGTGGCATGAAATGCACATTCAGCATCCTATGGACTACCAGGAAATGTGTGTAGGTGGCAGCACTGCAATACAATTACAAGTGCTACTGAAGCAGTATCTGCATGTTGTGCTTCCATAGGAGATTCTGGAGTGACATAGCCAAATTCTGAGGTTCTTGGTATTTTCCCCAGAAATCCCAACCAAAGATAGGGCCTGAGGGTCCCAAGGAAAATACACCTTTTATGGCGCTTCAGGTAGAAAAGTGGAACGTTTTCATGTATTCACTGATAACTCTGTGGTTTGTAGCTGCTCAAATAATGCTGGCAAACACACCTGCAGGCTATATTTTTGTCTCCAAGGGAAATTGGAGGGCTTCAGACAACTTCTGATAGAAATCTCCAACAGCTGACTGCTTCCCCTCCTTCAGTGTGGGTGGTCTATAGGACAAAAAGAAAATTATCAGAGCCTGATCAGATCTTGCAGCTATGTCTGTGAGCCTGACATCACTGTCTGAAATGAGCCTTACTCTCACACACGCTTCGACCTGTTTCCTGTGTGAAGTTATGTTTATCACTAAACTTGGAGTCTCTTGTAATAACAAGTTAGGCAATACTGAAATTTAGAGGTTTGCTTTGAGCTCTCTAGACTTGACTATTACAAATTCCACCCCAAAGCATTGTGAGTAGATTTGTCATAAAGTACAGCAAGGTTAGGGAACAGATGGCCCTGCCGACTTTTTGAACCATAAATCTCATCATCCCTGACCACTGGCTAAGCTGGTTGATGGGAATTGGAATCTTAACATCTGGAGACCTATAGCTAGCTTGAGTATGATTTTTTTTGGCAGAAAGGCAAAAAAATAGTGATAGTTGTACTAGTGTAATCCTTCCTACATACAAATCCTCATACCTGACTTGGTAGTGAATAGGAAGCCAATGCAATTTCTTCAGCAAAGGAGTTGCCTCCTGACAACAGTTGAGCTGCTGCATTCTGCACTAGCTCCACCTTATGGACCAGCCTTAAATGCAGCCCCACACAGAGTGCTTTACACTAATCTAGCACTGAGGGTATTGACACCTGGATGGTAGTGGCCAAATTCTGCATGTCTAGGAGAGGCTGGTGCTGGTGTACCAGTCAAAGTTGGTCAAGGCCCTCTGAGCTGCCATTGCCAGTTGGGCTTTCAGCAACAGTGGTGATATATGTAGCCATAGCCCCAGTCTACAAGCGTGATCTTCCAAAAAGTTTAAAGCTGGCCCTTGCAGGGATCAAGGCTTCACTGGAGAGCATGTTAATCTTCAGGCCTCCTTGCAGGGTGCCTCTGAATGGCTACTCAAGAACACAATGGAGGCGTATTCTTTGTTGCCCACGCAGCTGCACCATTGGCAAAATGATGTGCTCATGGATGGTTTGGCCATCCGCAATTCTTACGAGATTTGTGCTGTATCCAACATTCAGCCTTTTAATCATCTACAGTTGCCCAGTATACCAGGGAGCAGTGCAAGCTCTAAAGCAGGACTCTCAGATATGATCAAAGCAATGGCCCTCCACATCTCACTGTTCCACTGTGAGACTAGGACCTCAGCTGGATCAGCAGTTCGCTCCATTGGAAAATCCCCCAAGCATTTGGAAGCCCATCAGAATTCACCAGCCTCCTGAGGCAGGTCATCCAAGTGGGTTCCCCATTGCTGCAGGGGGAACCAATGCTGTGAGTTCAAATCTCATGTCAGATAGAACATGTGAAGGGAAATGTCTGTCTGGCTAATGTATAAAAAGCGTAATGTTCTGCTGTCTAGGAAAAAAATCCAGATGGTGTGCTTTCCATATATAGTTTTTGTTATGAGCCAAGGTTCCTTCTATGCTTATTCAAAAAGCCAAAGACTGTTTCCCTTGCAAAGCAGTCCCTATTGACCCCAAAGCACAAATCACCCAAATGAATCTCTGAGCAGTTTCTTGAATCCAATCTAGAATTGACCTCCAGGAACTCTCCTTATCAGCATGCCAGGGCCATATCCCTTTGTGAGGGGCCTTCTGAAAGCTTGGCTCCTCTCCACGTGCCACTCCTCTAGCTGGACCTCCCTCCTCTGCTGACATTGCATCATGTGGTCAAAAACTGGGGCTATCTAGTCTGAGAAACTCCCATTTCTCATGTCAGTGTCTAAGCATGCCCCCCTCCCAAGCTCCATTTAGATCTGCTTCACATTCAGATTCTTCTCAACCCGGGCCAGCAGTCTTTGAGAATGAGCACCCAAAGCCACAATCCTTCTTACTCCCAACAGTTTTTATGTTTATTGTAGGCACTGTCCATTCAATGTCTTAAGTAGTTAAATGCACAACAGCCATCTATTTTCTGTGCAAAGGTTAGGACAATTATCCTTTCAACTTGGCTCATTACAAACTTTTATAACCTTGCAAATAGCTGGGTTTTGGCCTTAAAGACTTGAGTGTGGCATTTAACAAGCTCTGTGTAGAACATAGACAAGGCAAGAAATAGTTTACATTATGGAGTTTAAATATTTGTAACTTCTCTCGATTTGTACAGTGTCTTTTGACAAACAGCATGTCACCTTAGGTTAGAGGAAAAGGTATATTATTGCTGAATCCCAGAAGAAGTGTGATGTTTTAATAGGTTTTGAAAAAAGTGCAACTCTTAAACCCCATTCTAGGCTATGGGATTTCATCCCCTCTGTTTGCAAGATGGAAGCAATCCAAGTGGATGTGAATGCACAGACCTAGATGTTGTAAAAGAAGGTTCTGAAAAGGCAGAAAAATATTAGCTTTAGTTGCATATATTCCATGTGCTTCTTCCAGTGAAGAGACAAATTTGATATTTAGGTCCATCACTCTGCTCCAAGGAAGTGGTGAAGGTAGAATTATCCACAGCCCAGGATACTACATCATGTGCATTTTTCCTAAATAGCATGTTTGTTAAGAGCATGGTCCTAACAGGTGTATTTCCCTGGGCATTTCATAGCCCTTAACATAACATGTTAAACAACTGGAAGGGTTGGTTGGTTGATTGATTGCTTTAGAACTAATGCCTGTTTGTGGAATGGAAAGCTACAGAAGGAAGGACTTCTGCTAGAACAACCTATCAGTGTTTTCTAAAGAAGAAAACGAATGCCTGCTCATTCCTCTCCCACGCTCCAGAGTAATGTGCAAGCACACAGCTTCCATGGCTTGTGAAGACAATGACTCATGCTTCCTGTCCTGTGACTCGCATTGTTAGGATGCAGACTGTTATCCCTTGTCGGTATTCAGAAGTTTTACAGGCATTGCTCGAATTCTTCCTTTCCTACCTTCCTATCTCAGCATCCAATTTAAACTCCTGTTTTTTCACTACAAAGGCCTATTTGTTCTCAGCCATTGATCTAGAAAGTGGATAAGCCTCACATAGACAAGGAAGAATGTTTCTGAATGCCTTGATCTCAGGAGGTTTCACCCTATTGATACCTCTGTGAGTCTTCAATGCACATGAAGATATCTGTGTTATCAAGGAGTTCTGAACTGCTTAGAGAAGCAGTGCAGGAACAGGAGCTCTGTGCATATGGAGAGCCCAAGCATCTCTTGGATTGAACCTATTGATAATTACCTAGCAGTTCCTGTGAATTTACAAGAGCTGAGCTGGACAGGACACTTCCCAGGGCACTCATTCATAAGGTTTCCATAAGTAACAACACAACAGGAAACTGGAATGTGTGTGTGGCAAAAGTAAATTTGTGGAAGCCCTGAGTCTCTAAAGGTTGATGATCACCGAAGACCTTGGAAATCTTTATAAATAGTAGTAAACAAACACACACTTTTGTAAATAACTGGTTAACATGTACTGAGCAGATAAATTTGACCTAAAGATTGTTTCTCTCTACTCTGTATCTCTCCTTCCTGTCTATTGACAGAACATTAATTTTTATTTTGTATTTTTTTAAGTTTTAAAAAACAGATTTGCATATAAAGTAAGTATTCATTTTGGGCAGTTCACAAAGAAGAAATGCTAAGTGTGGGGAAGAAACCTGGAACAGGGTACAATTAATGCTTGTAAAAGAACATTCCTGTGTGTGGAAAAATACAATTTTCTCCACAGTCATATTACTCAAAAGAATTTCCCCATAGCAGAGGAGCTGACCTTGCATGTAATAACCTCCTTTTATGTTCACCTGTGTGTCACTACAGTTTCTAGACTGTAGCACATACAGATAGTATATTAAGATGACAAAACTGGAAATGCCCAATCAACAAAACACTGTAGCCTCCAGTTCTTACTCCCACCTATAGAAGGGCTGCCTTTTTCCTGTGTTGCATAATCAGATGACTAATATTACTTGAGTCATAAAAATTAGCTTGATCCAGTCAGAGCTCTACCAGGAGACATGCTATAGTAGAATGACTACATGTTAAACTTTCCCTCTTGTTTATATTCCCTTTAGGCTGGTGCTGTCACCATTCCAGCTCACTGTTTGCTTATTGTCTCCTGAGCAGGGAGAGGCGGAGACACAGCAGAGGAGGCTATAACGAAGTCAGCCCACCTTTTAAAACTTCCCAGGAAGTGGGAGAGGTTTGCAGCTACTTGCAGTCTTCTCTACAGGTACACTGCATACTGGCTGCAGGTCCAACATGGAGGAAGGAAGTGGAATATTGAAAGAGGGGTTTCTGGTTAAAAAGGTAAGGTGCCTTCAAGATTATCTCTGGGTGGTATCAGACTTCAATTCTCCTTTTTTCCAAAGCAAACGCACAAGAGGGAGAGTCAACTTTTCTCCACACAAAAGTGAGTTCACAGTAAGTTAGTGATCTTCAACTGCTTTTCAAAGGTGGCATGGTCTCTGTAGTTGCCAGGCGAAGGGCGAGAAAGCCGGCTTGCGTACATGCTAACCTTCAGCTAACTTTCCTTTCTTGCTGTGACCTGCAGCAGCTCATTCCTTGTCAAGTCTAATCTTGCATATGCTTCTTCATAATTCACTCTCCTGAACTGATCCTAGACTAGCAGCTCCTAGCATAATCCAATATTGCTTTTTCCTTCCAAGCTACAAGTCAAATTGTGATTGACTTTCCTTACTATCAGGAGTTGTGTCTTTCTCCTGTGTCTACATTTGCCATGTTCTACCCACAACTGCGGGCATGATGTAAATTCTGTGTGTTGGGGCATCTGAAGTTTGGCACATATTCACTATAATCCTTACAGGGGGTGCCATTTTATGACCCCATTTAATTTTCTAATAGAGCCTTTAAATTAATAGTAAAAGTATTTCCCCATTATTTTTAGTGTGATTATTTCTAATGGGTAATGCTGGAAATCCCTCATGCTAGCACAATATAAGTAACATTTCACTGGGACTCAGGAGATCTGAGTGCCGGTCCCTAGTCAGCCACGGAGCTCACTGGAGGACTTTGGGCCAATCACAGGCACTCAGTCCAACCTACCTCACAAGACTGTTGTGAGGATGAGATTAGGGGAATTATATAAGACATCCTGAATTCCTTGGTGGGAAAAACTGTGGGATATAAAGAAATAAAGTTGCTTAGGAGGAACCGCGTAATTCCATCTGTATTTGATTGCCCTATATTGCTTTCTTAATTGTGTCATATCAATTTCAGCATGATTTTAGGGTTGTTGTTTTTCTTTAATTGTAGGCAGAGTGCTCCTATGGCCCTTCAGCAGCACCTAGATAGTTATTAGGGCTGTTCGGAATCCCACGTCTGAGGTTGCAAAGTTGTTCCAGACTCTTTGTGGAGATATGTGCTTGGATCCCCTGCCTTTCCTTGCTCACAGCCAGCCTAGAAAGAACCATGCAGGCTGACTCTTCAAGGCTGCAAAAACAAGCTCAGGAAAGGGGTTTGCTGCAGGCTCAGACAGGCAGGGAGGGGAGGAGACCAGCAATGACAAACACAATGTGTCCTGCTGGTGCTTCAAACTCTTTCGCTTCCCTTTCGGACTGCTATAGATAGATGGCCAAAATCTGTTGTCGAGCTATTTTGCAGAGCTCTGCAAAAGTTCCCCTTAATCCTCCAAGTCTGGATGCTTGCACGCATCCTCACAGGACTGCATCCTCAGAGGCCATGTGCTGCCCCGCTTGGGTACATCCCCTCTAGCAAAATTTGCCCTAAAGGGGTAATGGACAGCATTCCACTTGCTTCACTGCCAGACCAGACTAGCCCCACATGCTTTGCTTGCAGATGTTATAACTGAGTGGATTATTTCTGGGAGCATTGTGGGGTAGCCAAACATCATTTGGGGAGTGCCTTGAATATGTTGAATGGCCAGGATTGTGTATAAAGATCAGGACCACATTAAGAACTAAGTGTGAAATCCTATGTGGGTTAGACAGAAGAATGTCTTACGACTGCCAGCATTTCCCACCTAGCTCTGCTGCTGGGAGATGATGGGAGTTGTTGGACCTTTTTGCTACCTAAATATGCATAGGATTGTCCCCAAAATAAGCATATGAATTGCCACAAATAAAGAGTGCATCTATGGGCAAGACTAAGGCAGGTTAATGTTGTGTTTAAGCTGCTCCTGAAACACTGCTTTTGTTTGCAGGGTCATGTTGTCCACAACTGGAAAGCAAGATGGTTTGTTCTTCTTCAAGACCGGCTACTCTATTATAAAGTTGTGACAGGAAAGAAAGAATCTTCTCCAAAGGGTAGGATTCTTCTGGATGGCTGCATCATCACCTGCCCATGTCTAGAGTACGAGAACAGGCCGGTATGTCCAATGCTGTCTCCCCGTTTTATGCACCATTATTGTTTTGTTGGCACCGGAAAATTCAGACCAAACTGAATTAAGTGCATGCTATCACAAATACAACAGCAAACCCACAGTTTTCCACAGTCCTGATCTAGGAGAAAGAATGATTACATGTGTTGATGATTGGACCAATAAAGCTTTTAAGGATGTCTTCCTCTTATGTGGTCAGCATTTCAAATAAATGTTTGAATGATGTAGAACTATAGCTGTAGATATTTTGACTATAGGTCTAAATCTGTTTGTTTCCTGTGATGCTCTTTTGCAGTTGGTCATTAAACTGAGGACAAAAAACAATGTAGAGTATTTTCTTGACTCTTCCTCTCGTGAAGAGCGGGACTCATGGGCATTTGACATAACTGGTGCCATTCACGCTGGCCATCCAGGGCAAGTTCAGCAACTTCACCTCATGAAAAATTCCTTCAAACTGCCCTCTAATATCAGCCTTAAGTAAGTGTTAAAGAATTCCTTGATTTGTTTTTGGGTGGGAGTATTGTGTGTTGTGTGCTTAAAGGAAGTAACTCTCTGTCACTGCTTTCCCATTGTTTCCCCAACCCAGCATGTGGGACCACTATGGAAAACCCATGTGAAAGTATCTTTCTACAAATGTCATTGTTGTTTCTAACACCTGCTACACACATTGATTTATCTATTAGGTTTATGCCCCACCCTTTTTCTTACAAAGAACTCGACGCAGCATACATAATATTCTTCCCCTTGCTCTCAATCTTATCCCCACAACGGAAAGTTGCCCAGCTGGCTCCATGGCTGAGCAGGGACAAGAACCCAGGTTGCCTGAGAACCCAGGTTGCCTGAGTCCCAGTCCTGCGCTCTTAACCACTGCACCACACTAGCTCTTATAGACATATACACTTGTGTTTGTGTACACATGCACGTGGAACAGTTGATTCTCTACATGTGATCAACCTTGCTCACTGGTAGCTACAAGCGAACTAACTCCCTCAAAACATATTTCTTCTGAGGCAACATGAGATTGGCCCTGCTGTTTCTGATGGCCTGTTCAGAGATGCAAGTCCTCACTGGATGGAATGTGCATGTTGAAACCAGCGCCACGAATGCACCTTATATTCCCCCTAACCCTAATCCTAACCCATTATAGAATTCACTTTGATCAATCCCAGACACTTCGTTGCTGTCTTTGTCAAACTTTGCCTGATTCACAAAGAGGTCATTTTTAAAACACGGAGGAGAGTTACCATGACACATGGGCTAATACTAACTGCCCCTGGCTTGAAAGAGTATCCAAAGAACTGACTGCAACATTCCTTAAATGTGCTCCAGCTTCCCTGCCACACTCACACACGCGCGTGTAGCCCCACAGTGTCAGGATTCTCTGGAATAGGATGTAATGAAGCATGGAGAATTGCAGGACTTGGTCGAAATCAATGATTCCTACCTGTGTGCAAGCAAAATTCCCTTTCATTCATGCATGGCATGCTTTGATTTGAGGCTTTTTGTTCTGATTGGTTTTCTGAGTCAAGACAGAAGAATGTGATAATTTGACAAAACTGGTTTTTCGGTTGCTGAACACTAACCATTCTTGATTGCTGTTTTTTCCAGTCATATTGTAGACAAAATGCATGACAACAGCAATGGAATTAAGCTAACACCCAACACAGGACAAGGCAGCACATATAGAGAAAGTTTAACAGGTATACCCCTCTCCCCTCAATTACCTGACTTCTACTTTCCTTGATGATCAGAAAAGTTGCTTTCTGACTGGGTTGGCCAGGGAGCAGATCCAGAACCTATTTTCAGTGTCATGGCAAAGCCCTGGTAGGTAGAAATGTGTTTTTCTGTCCACTTGCCAGTAGCAACAATAGGAACCCACATGTCAGGGGTTAGGTGGAAATATTTCCTTAGCCACCTGGGGAAACCCTGTCCTGTTCCAAAGTCAAGCAGAAAATGTTAGTACCTGTTGCATTAGCTGTGGCCACTGTGGAACTAAGCAGAGGTGCTTTGCTGTCCCAGACAAGTCACTCAACCAAGTCTCTTCTTCTTGGGCTAGAACCAAGCTTCAGACTCCAAATTATCATTATGGAAATGCAACAAGATGTCATCACTCCAGGTTTTTTCCTGCACTTTGTTGGCTGATGCTTCCTGGACTGTGGGGAGGGGAAAACTGTGTGAGGACATCATGCCATGTTCTGCTTCTTAACTCAACCTTATTGGTGACATGCAGGGTGGCATCTTCCATGCTGCCTAGCTTGCCTTGGTTCAAAGAGTTCCAGTGGAAAGGAAGTGGCGTAGATTTACATAGACTGTACTGTCTGACCTGAGTTGTAGAAATACACAAGTAAATGTCTAACCTTCAGCCTGGTTAGATGAGTCTCTTTTTATTTTAAGACAGATTGATTTATGAACATGCAGCAACTGCTGTCTGCTTGGGTGACAGCAGACTAACTGCATGCCATTCTTACTTGCCTTCAGAAATGTCCTTCTTTTTCTTCTCTAGGCTCTGGGTTGGTAGACTGGCTGATTTCCAATAGTTTTGCAGCTTCCCGGCTAGAGGGGGTCACACTGGCCTCTATGCTGCTGGAAGAAAATTTCATCAACCCTGTGGGAGCCCGGAGTGTTGAAGCCATGAGGAACGGTGATCTGGTGGAACAGTTTTTAGATGACTCTACAGCACTGTACATTTTCGTAAGTGATGTGGT
The DNA here is from genome assembly GCF_004798865.1 of Varanus komodoensis. Lineage (NCBI taxonomy): Eukaryota > Metazoa > Chordata > Lepidosauria > Squamata > Varanidae > Varanus > Varanus komodoensis. The sequence goes on from NW_025335761.1 coordinate 14,319,100, forward strand.
TTCTCTGAGCTGGGTTTCTTTATTATGACATTCAAAGGTGGGGACAGCAGCAGTGCATATGTATCAGAGAGACCAGTTGGGAAAACATGTAAGCAAATGATAAACAGCCTCAGAATTCTTAGAAAATTTATTGACTTTCCCCATGCTTTCAAGACTTTTATCTGAGATTGACACTGTAGGTGGACTTCGGCCTGGGTGTGCACACACAGCAGGTACAACTTAGTCTTTGTATATGCATAATAATAAAACTCAGTGTTTTCGTGTCTGTCATTTCTTGGCACCAGGGATAGCACCCCCAATTCTGCCGCTTATCAAATTGTGCCTGGCCAAAGATGACCTTGATTTGGAGATGTATTTATTTAGAATATTTCTGATTTGTCCCTCTGCTTGGTGGGCACTTGTGATGTTCAGCACTTTATGTTTTTCATATATGTACAACTTCTGTACAATTCCCTAGAAAGTAACAATAAAAACAGAAAACTGCATTCATTATTAAAATGGACATTTATAGCTTTGAGGAATATAGGTTACATCTTACAGCTTGAAATCAACACTTGTGTTGCTTCTGCTACTCAAAAAATGCTTACTTAAAAATATCATTTTAATTGCAGACTGAAAGCTGCAAGAAGAAAATCAGTTCCAAAGAAGAGTTTCATCTTAATATTCTTGAACTGAGTGGCACAGTTGTGAAGCAAGGCTTTTTAATAAAACAGGTATCCCTTTTTTCAGAATCATGTTGGCAAGCCAAGAAAGCAGGAAGGGACCATTCTACTATCTTGAAGGTCACAGCTCTATGTTTCTTTAGACAGAAAGAAGTCCTACAACTTTCAGGTTTCTACAGCCAACCATCCATTTTAACCAACGTAAAAGATCAGAATGTTATAAATGATGTTATGGGATACAGGGCAAGACTTGCAGAAAAACAGTGGGGTTATATGTCTAATAATCCCCCAGATGAAAACTGCTTGTCACTAACTTGGGGTATTTGCAAGCTTTCCATGAGTAAGAAGTTTCTGATAATGGAGGAGAATTTAGATCTGTGATCTTCCATCTGATATGATCCAGGAAAAGCTGGGCCAGTGGTAGTCTGGCTCTCAGTGCGACTTAAGGAATGTTGCCCAGTCATCACAATTAACAATAATGTTTTGAGCAGGAAAGCCTGTTTCTGGTGCATCACTGTCTTCAACAACTCAATTAGCTTCAGGAATCTAGCTTTTCCCCGTGCATTTCAAGGCAATGACATTAGGCATTTTAATTTTCTACAAAATTTTGCAATGGTTTTATTGTTATCTGTATTTTATTTTTATTATATTTTATGTGTTGTTGTAAACCTTCCAGAGTGATTCAGGTTTGGGCAGTATAGAAATAAAATGTATAATAATACTAATAAAAATGTGACAAACATGTCTCAACTGTATGCAGATCAATAGGCAATTTAAAGAGAGCACATTGTGATGGGTGGAAGGTTAAGGTTACAATCCCACGCTGGCTGAAGAATGCTGAAGGTTGTAGGCCCTTTTCTGTTTGAATATGCATAGGATTGGGCCTAAGTATATTGAATCTTTCAACTTTTAGGGACACAAGAGGAAAAACTGGAAGGTGAGGCGCTTTGTCCTGAGGGCTGACCCTGCTTTTCTACACTATTATGATCCTACAAAGGTGAGATGACAAACTTCCAATACTTGAAGCGCTCTCACTTTCTCTCTCTCTTTCTCTCATTCTCTGCATGCGTACATGCATTCTACAAAAATCCTACCTTTTGGTAACATAGGTTTGAAATCTTTTTTTAAGAACCACACAAGTTTTGGATGTATACAAGAATTCTCATGAGGCTCAGACACTTGAACTCTGCCTACTCTGGCCCCAAAGTGTGGTACCCTGAGATGCAGCCACCCCAAGCAATCTCCACTGTGGTGGGGTCAGTCCCGTGTCACGTGCAGACTGCCATGCCCGTGCCATTGGGGTGGATGCTGTCATCTCACAAACAGGTCGAGACCCTCTTGTTTCTGTAAAAACCCTTTATTCCGCCTTCCTGTACTTTCTTCACAGCCGTGTGTGGTGCTCGCTATTGCCCCCTCATGTAGCCTGAGAGGAAGTACCACTGGCTGTTTCCCTAAATTACAGGCCTCAAGCAGCAGTCTAGCAGGCTTGCCTCAGGAGCAGCAATTGGACTAGGATGTCCTATAGCCCTGATCTGAGCAAATCAACGTGCCTTGCATCCATTGTATCCGTGGAGGAGAAGAAAGAAGGGGCACGGCCTCTTGGTATATTGGGACAGATCATCACTTAGTGGAAGAGCACATGCTGGGGGCACCAGGATCAGTTACTGGTATCTCCAGTTGAAAAGACTGAGTAGGCCTGGTGATGTGAAAGCCCCCTTCCTGAGCTCTTGAAGGGACACCACCAGTCAGTGGTGGACATATGCAGAGGAGGACAGGGGCTCTGCACCAGTAATGGTTGCAATGGAAAGGGCCTTTTGAGGCTTGAGGGACAGCAGGGGTTAAAAGATGGAGTTGATTGGCCTGGTGAGAAGAGCAGTAAAAATACTGGCGGCCTTGATAGAGACTCCTTGGCACCGAGGTCATACAGCAGGAGGGAAAGAAGTGAAGGCTTGAAAATTTACAGAACTAGATATCATCCTCCCCAGGACGGATGCCAGGAAGCAGGAACTGAGATAAAGAGCAATAAAATGATGCCTTTGCAGGCCTGACACTGGAGAAGGGTAAAAGGCTGGATGTTTTCCAGAACCCCCTGGGGATCAAAGCGTTATGCTGGCTTGGGAGGAAATAAAAAGACCTCTGATGGCCAGGTTGTTGGGCCTCGCCTCAGAGAGAGATGGAGGTTTGCCAGCTGTCAGTTGCTCAGAAGATTGGACGGTTACTCTGAGGAGACCGGTTGGTGCAGCAAGACAGTTTTATAGGCTTTAGCTCAGTTAGTGTTTGTTATTTTAGAGTCCGGGACTGTCAAATGACCCTTAAGGGGGTAAACTTCGGTAAACTATACTGAATTGTCTACCTCATCCATTTTTCCTCCTTTTTCCCCCTTTCCCTACTCTTGAGTAGTTGGAGTTACTTGTACTTTTCCTTTGTGCATATGTGTGTGTTGTAGTCTAATAAAGACTCTTTTTCCCAAGTCCTGGGTCAGCATGAGCTAGTCCAGTGCTGCTTCTTTGTCATGGGCCGGGATTAAGTCTTATTTAACCCCAGGGGCTGTGGGAAGGTGGGGACTTTCGGCAGCATTTGGCGAGGGCAGTCTGCCTCACCGTTACAATGGTTGTGTAGAACAGGCCTTCAAGCATGCGCAGGACTTGCGTGAGCAACAGAGCCTCCTGAAATACCCTCCTGCATGAATGCTAATGGTCCTGCTTTGCACATGTCTACTCTAGTCAGAGACCATACAGGACTGGATGGACTTGATATACAGACCCCATTCTGGGTTTCTGTAATTCCCCTCAGCTTGGAGTTCAACACCATTAATTTTAGAGGAAGTCACAACCTGTATCAAGAATTAAAGTCTAGCATCTCAGTCTAATAGGGGAAAAAACTGCAGAGACATAAACTTGAACAGAAACAGGCTGGGACAAGTTTGGAGCGTTGCTGATGTGGCTACCTGCTGCATAGTCATTTCCTCCTCGTGTATGTAAAATGTGTTGAATAGGGAAGATATCATTCATATTTTGTTCTTCTCTCCCCTGCTCCCCCTTTAGGAAGATAATAGGCCCGTTGGGGGGTTTTGTCTCCGTGGGTGCCTTGTCTCAGCACTGGAAGATAATGGAGTCCCAACAGGCAAGTTACGAATTTGCTAGATTTGTTTTTTGTTTCAGAGCTTTAAGTTTTGTTCCTTTTTTGTTTATGGGTAAAGCAGGTACTTACAATTGATCAATAGTCTTTTAAGTTTTCTGGGCCAGTTCTCAGATTTTGGGAGAGTGAAAGTGTGGCTGAATTAACTCCTCAAATACCACATTAGCATCACCCAGTTTTAGCCAAACCATTCCCTCTGCCTCCCCACCCCATAGTTTTCTAAAAACGGTATGTTAAAATGTTGTTCCAAAGATAAGGGAGTCATGACCACTCTTGTTCTTTCTCTAATTTGGGCACTGAGCAGGGCAGCCTGGAGAAGGGCATTTCTTTCAGTGGGAAATGGTACGGGCCTTCACCTCATACATGATCACATGGAGAAAACACATTCTATGTGTTTGTGCAAACTTACTTTTCCTTATCACTTGTGAAAACACTGTAAAGATTAATCACACAGCACAAGCAGCCACCCTTATCTTGATCATATTCAAAAGATTCTGGCAGGGTGTTGCAGCTACAGCAGCAAACTTGCCATCTTGCCTTGCTTACTTGTGTTTTTCTTTTCCTTTTTGTAGGGGTGAAGGGAAATGTGCAGGGCAACCTCTTCAAAATCATCACAAAGGATGACATTCACTACTACATACAGGCCAGTTGCAAGGCAGAGAGAACACAGTGGATTGAGGCTATCAAGCAGCTAACATAGTAAACCTGCAAAAGTGTACATATGGGACAATGGCAACTTTGAAGACCTAGCCTGCTGCTGCCTGGGCTGGTTTTTGAGATGCATAAGTCGTTTCAGTCAAGCACCACACCTACATCTGACAAGTCTTGTCAGGCGTTTTCCATGAAGAAAGAGAGCATGTCACCTTGCACATGCTGAAAAGTCTAAATTCCGATTATTTGTCCCTCCTTTTGTCAGTCTGTATATCAATTAAAATAATTAGCCCTCTGTCTGCATGGGCTGGAAGCATCTCCCAAAGATCTCGGGCAAGGCTGTTTTTCAGCTCTCTGTGATCCTTTAATTGTGGATTTACACTGGAGGCTTCCACCTGCAGGGAAAAACTTCTTCTAGGGATCTGTGAGTTGCCTCTGCTTAGACCACCTCAAGGCCCTATGCGGGCGAGAAGTGCAACTCTTGGGGGCGAAAGCAGGTTCTAGTTCAACAGGGTTATTTGTGGGCAAAGCAAAAATATAGCAGATAGATGACCAAATGAAATGAACATCCAACCATTATGAAAGTAAGTATCAGTCTAGGATATATTTCTATTTTCTGTATGAGAAATACTTATTTTTGTATTCTGTGCATACCTACAGAATAGTCAGTCTAAAACATCTGTTACTGAAAACAAAGGATTTAATAAAAAATCAAAGAAGCAGTGGTGGTATTCCTTCAAAACAAATTTTAATTATTTTAAAAGCACAGATTACATGCCAAGGTTAAAATGACCTGTGACTTTGTTTTGGAAAGCCCCTTCATATAAAGTTATGCTTCACAGTCATCACTAGACAAAAAGCCGATATATGTGGTTGCTGGCTGGTCAGTACCAAGGATCTTTTCAGACACCTCCAGTTTTGAAAAAGGAATATTTCTGCGCATCCAGCTACTCACACCAAAACACCTGCTGATATTCCAGGGACACTCTTGGAGAACTCTGTATTCCTTCCCTGATGTTACCTAGGAAAGCTGTACAAGAGCTTTATCTCAAGGCTCCCTTACACAGATACCAGGATGAGGGAGCCTCGAAATGCAGCCATGGGGCAAGCCAGTTGCATGCAGCTATTCAGTGCAATGACAGTGCACTATCCAGCTGCAAATCTTCCTGGGCTGCCTTGCTGAGGTGTGGTGAAGCTCAGCAGATCCCTATGAGAGACTGTTATGCTACAACAGTTGCTGCAGGAGAATGGCTGCATTTTAAGCAGCCCCTCCCTACACTGCATTATATATTCTTTGAGCTCAGCCTAAGAGAATGATTCATTTTGTGATTACATCTTACTCTTCATGCTACCGTCACAAACCAGAAATGCCTTATGTAAATTCACAGTCAGCCTATTCTATCTCGGCTGTCTGTGCTTTCTTACATGCATGGCCTTTGAAAGTCAGAAACAGGTGAACCTGCAATACTGTAATGTTTTCCCCACATCCAAGCAAGGAGAAGTTTCAGGGACCACTGTGCTTGGCTTCAGCTTCCTTAGAAGGAGGCCACTGGCGGCTGATGGCTTTTGCTAGCCCTACCCCCACCCCTTTGCAGAATTTAGGATTTCCTGGGGGAAGAAGATGACTATAAAACCAGTTTTATAGAGCTGAACTGCAGGCTTTAAGAGAACGATGGGGATGCCTGTGTAGTGCCTGGGTTTGCTTAACGTAGCCTGAAGCTGAGGTCTGGCAAATGTACAGTTGGCCAGATTAAAAGATATTTCAGTTACAGCAGGGCCTGTTGGAAGGGTGGGCATGATTGAGCACCTGCCAAAGAGCCCCCCCCCCCCCCCAGCCGGGCCCACTCACAGGAGCTCCTTGGACTCGCTCATCTTCCCCGCTGCAACCACCATATTCACGTGCCCCCAGCTTTGGACTGGACAGCAGTGGTGGTGAGAAGGAGAGGCCCCTGCATCCTTGTGCTTTGCTTGCTAAGCAAGCAGTGGGAGTAATGGGAAAGAGGACAAGGTGCAATAGCAGCTCATTATATCGGGGGGGGGGGGTCATTGACGGGGTCCTGGCCAAAGGACCTCAAAAATCTGGCGCAAGTACTGAATGTCAGGGTTGTTTTCATTGGCATATTTGGCTCTACAGCTACAGGGATCTCTGCTCGACATTCAGCCAGCTCTCAGCAGTTCATGTCCAGTCCCACAGTGGCTCATGCTCTTACAGCCGCTTCTGCTGTAACCTCTTTTCTTTGGCACTGCAGCTCAAGCCCCACACAATACCTTCATGCAATGGTAGCAGAAGCCCTGGGGGAGAGGCTTGTGCAGGTCGTCTACCTCTGCTCCCCCCACATGTCCCTCTTAAACAGGAAGCACCTCCAGTCAGTGCTCCCCATCCTGACCATACATGGGGGCATGCAATCGAGCCACTCCTATACTTTTTTAAAGGGATTTTTTTTAAAAAAAATCTGTCTTAAAATTTTATATATTGCACTTTAGCAGTGCTAGGGCAATTCACTCCAACCAGATGTTAAAATGTAACAACAGAGCACAACACAACACATTAAAAAGCCTGGGGAAATAAGCACTTCTTGTGATGCCAGAAAGACCCTTCCGTTGGCACCAGGTGAACTTCATTCAGAAAAGAGTTCTGTAAACGGGCTGCACAACCAAGCTGCCTCTCTGGTTGACACGCACCTCACCTGACGGAGGTACCTGTAAGGCCACCTCCAAGGAAGACCTCAGTACAGTGTTAGGTTGATATAGGGGCAAAGTGCATAATTTTGTTCCTGTTGAACTCAAGGCAGAATTAGGCTTGGTTTGTGTATAGGGGAAGGGACTTAAGCACTGCAGCTGCATGAAAAGTAGTGCATGTAAATGGCGTATAGACACACTATGAATGCTTATTTATCATTTGCTAGTGAGACTTGCAATTTCCAAAAAGAGCTGTAGTCAAGATTCATATAACTATTCCAAAGTAGGGGTGTACAAGTTCTTCTAATGAATTCATGTGTATATTTTCACCTTCCTAAAGACGGTCATCATATGCTTAGCCTACTTTGTACAAAACTGGATGTGTACTTGTCACATTTTTGAATCATCAGTATGCATTGCATACACAACTGTATTTGGTTCTCTGTTTAGAAGCACAGTCGTGACTTCATGGAATGGTAGCACTATAATGTCAAAGTGAGAAGGGGCAGCCTCGTGCCATGATTTTGACTTGCTGATAGATGTATCTACATTTAGAATTTATATTTTTGAAATGATTTTTTAAAAGCAAAATATATTTTCAAAGCTGTTGAAGAATGGTGGGAAGTAAATAGCATAAACAAGCAAGGTCCCAGGAGCTCACAGTCACTGTTGTACTTCAGTTTAGAGTAGGAAGTCAATACATAAATTCTGTTTGCATATAAGAAAAGGGGGGAAAAACTTAAAAACTTAAAAACACACCTCGAACCAGATTTCATCTCAAGAGGCGCACACAAGAAGAGGAGTAACGAGGTAGCTCACAGGCGATAGGAAAGGCACTGTTACCATAAAACTGTCCCAAGATGGGTTCTTTATTCCTTTCTTCAGACCACCTTGGTGAGCTTGACATCTCCTGAGATTTGTAAAGCTGTCACTCTTTGTATCGGCTGCACACGATGACTGAAACTGCAAAGCTGACGTCCATCAAGCAGGATCCGAATCTGCTGATGCTCACAGAAGAGCTCCATCTGAAAGGGAATGAAAAGCAAGGGGGGCTGTGCCAGCTGCAGGGTCTGAGTGCAATCCAGAGAAAGTTGGACATGCAAAACCATTTAATTGATATTAAGCAATGAAGTCCCGTTAATGACTTAGAGGAACTGAAGCATGACCACTGTCTCTGCACAGTTTTGAAAATGAACTAGAATGACTGCCCTGAAAGTTCCTCCAGACTCCAGCCAGTCTCTCTTGTGCTTCTGTGAACACAAGTGCAGTGATATGAGAGCACGTCTTGTGTTCCCCTGGTCACAAGTGCAGTTCCTTTCCAGTGAAAGCATCTCAGGCACTGCCAAGGAGCTCTGCGAGAGGCTTTGGAAAGCTGCTGCCCATCAGCACAGTAGCCAGTGCTGGGCTAAATGGGCTAATGGTGTGATGGCATAAGGCAGCAAATATTTATTTTACATTTTATAATAGATACCATCTAAAAAATGTACCTTAAATGATTCCTCTGCCGTAAATGGGAAATAGGGGATGGTCTTTTCCTCTTTACCCCATTTCCCAGCAATCCTAGAATCCCGGATGATGGATTTCTCAGTAAAGTTGACTACAAGTAGAAGCCCCACGTCCTTGCTTGTGTTATTGTCCACGGGATCACAAAGCAAAGTCACTGAAAAACTACAAGGAATGAATATGTTGTAAGGGACACAGGCCTCAGCAATCTAACCAGACAGTGTGCAAGACATAATGAGTTTATTGTACCATATAAGGCCATTTTTATTTCCACTGCAAATACAAACTAGTCATTAAATGCTTACCTCCACCAGTGATTAGGCAGAAATGGCTAAAATGCTCTGTCTTGGACCCTGTTACAGCAATATCGGAACTGGCATGAAACATACACCAAATAAAAAATAAAACTCATTTTTATAGCATGGTGTCAGTGGACTTTTTAAAATTCAGTGCAGACATGGAATGACAATGTCTTTATATATCATGTAACTCCCTCATTCACAGATGTGAGAGAAGCAGAAAAAGAAGGCAGAAAAAATATTCCTTTTTTTTTTCTTAATTTCCAACAGATGTGTAACACCCATCAGATACAATTTTCAGATGGAGTCAAAGTGTTTCATACTTTAAAAACAACAAATTATGGTGAATGATTTCAGGGAAGAGAGTCCCATTCCATCAGCTGCTGAAAGTGTTACCCTTGAGTTTCTTGGGAAGACAGGGACCGTAAGCAGTGAAGTCAGAAGAAAATGAAAGGCAGAAGGTCCAGACATTATGAGCAACCGCCACCCTCAAAACGGTTGTCCATGAGAGCAAAGGCACCCTAGCATTGATGAGCTAATTGACACAAACAGTGGGATAAACAGCAATTCCTGCGTCCCGATTTAGGCCACATTGTAGCCTCCTGATGTGCTGTAACTCAGAGGGGACTTGCACCAGTAGATGACTTTAGAGAATCAGAGCAGGACCCCTGCACATGGCACCTGTGGGCACCTCCAATAGACCTCAATATGGTGCCTCCTCTGACTCATCACAGGTGGTACACAATGAATTATACTGGCTACTCTCCAAGTCTAGAAAGGCATCCTTGGAAAAGAAGGCATTTTGGGTTGTGGGGAAGTGAGGTGACTGAAGTGGCCAAGATATAAGGTAACCTTGAAGTCTCTCCAGCCTCTTTCTCTCCCCCTCTGAAAGCCTGTTGCTTGACAGCTGAAAATGGTTATCTAAAAGCAAATACAGAGCAGAAGAGGTGGGGAAGAGAAGATTGCCTCTGCCACTTCTACTCTGCACCGGATGCCCATTAGCTTCTGAATTTGGGGGCTCCTTGGCATCCTGGCAGGACTGTACCTTTAAACAAGCATTAGCTGTGATGCACCACCAGCAATTAGCCAGAGTAGACAACCGCTTATTATAGAAATGTTGCAGTGTCCAACAGATATAAAACAAGAGTTTTTGTTGAATAAGATGCAGCCTCCGATCTATAGACTTGACAGGTAAATACCAAAGTGGTGATGGTGCCCACAGCAGTTTCCCAAATTTCAAAACGTGTCCATAGAAAGGTTGTGGACACATGGACAAGATGATAAACTCCACACTTTTGTCTTGTCTGCAACATTAATTGCTTGTGAATTGTAAGGTTCTGTAATTTCTGTACTGTTGACTTTCAAAGTTGTCCAAAATAGCCACGATAATTAAGGTCATATTAGGGCAGTATTTCTGTATTTTTAGCATGTGTAATAGCAAGAATGATCCAGTTTCATAGGATCCCGATCCTTTTTGTTTCTGCACGAGTCACTATTCTAGGCATGCCTTCTCTAGGGGCAGGATTTTTCTCATATTGCTGTGTCAGGGGTCTTGAAATGAGCTGGTCAAAACCAAAGCAGAGATATGGCATAATTGTACCTCTATTCTCTTCTTCTCCCATCATGGATGATTTGGAGGAATGAGTCAACCCCAGAACGGTGACTCAGGCAGAGAAGCAACAGGCAGCTTTGATGCCTCAGTTAAGTCCATGCTTAACACAGAAATGAGGCAAGACTGCACCTCTCCTGTGGAGATTGCCTGGAAAGAGGCAAGCCCAGAAAAATGACTCATGCAATTTCTCTGAGGGGTTACTTTGGGTTCACAGAAGCCTTTCATTATAGAGTAATAGAATTTGAGAGTTAGACATCTCCTTGGGGCTCATCTTGACAAACTCCCTCCTCAATGCAGAATATAATTATTTAGTTTTCTCTCATTGTAAATATGGGGGAGGGGCATTAGGACATTATTATTTTTTTAACCTGGGTCTCTGAAATATGAATAAGCAGCTATGTACTGTTGTGGTACCATGTTCAGAAATAGTTGACATCTCTCACATTTAATGCTTCCTTAATGTTCCCAAGGAAACAGAGGAGGAAAGAATCCCTTTTAAAATAGACTCTGACAAGACAATCTCTCCCTTTTCACCCAAACAATGCTGTTAGTCAGAAGACTACTTCCAGGTCATCATTATCAGTTACATCTGTGAAACTCCTGCAAGAATGCCTCCTGGCACACCTACCTTTTGGGGTTTGGGTATATAACCCCCATGATAGTGATTTTCATAGTTGGCCTCAGTCCTCCCTTAATTTCACCAGTATATCTCTCCACCTAAATGGAGCAAAAGTTATTTTGAATGTGTGTCTGCTACTGATGTCAGTATGATAGCATAGAAAGTGATAGGTGATAGTCTGCATATTTATTACTAACTTGAGCAAACTGTATATTCATAAGAACACCTTTGCAAAGTTTTTCTCTCTAGTTGTGAATATGTTCTGAGTTCTGCATTAACTACAAAGCAAAAATTTGATGTTGTAGAACAGAAAAGCAGCCCAGTCCTACAAAAGTCAGACAATTGTTAACCTAAATTACAGACTAAGGAAAAACGCATTTCACCAAGAATCAAACAGAGCTGCCATGCTTTTAAGTGATGGATAGGTGGAATGAATAACATTTAGGATAACCCTATGCAAGGGACATGCTGGGAATTGTAGGTCTTATTTCTGTCTAAGCTTTCATTAAGGCTGCACGTTTACTCACCTAAAAATGTACACAATATTTTTAATATCGCAACTTAAACTATAATTAAAATTATCCAGTTTCAGTTCTGGACCCAACAAGTAAGCAATTAACTAAAAACAGAATAAAAGCTTCTTGATCTCCTTTTTGTGGCCCTGCCAGAGAAAGAGAGTGAGGGAAGGGGAAAATAGACAAGCCTGAGGGGTTTGTGTATCATGTCCTGCCATGTAAGATCAAAATTTAGCATTATGTCTGAACTGGATCGGCACTGAAAGAAACTGATTCTATGTACCAGTTGGAGTCAGTATGAATGAAGCCACTGGTTTTTACCAGGGCATTAAGAGAGCAGAGGAACAATTCAGATAGTGTTTTGAGAAAGTTTCACTTCCTACAGCGAAGACATCTTTTCACTTTTATCTCTGTTGAACACACTGCAATATTTTGAAACAAAATAATCCCTCACAAAGTTTCTTTATGATAAACTTCCTTTAATGGTTTAGGGAGTGAGGACATTAGTCTCCACTAGTAGCCGTAAACTCTTTTCTTCCTGCTCTCCAGTCTTGTCAAGTTATTGCATAAATACTTGCCAGACAATGGAAAAGCACTGACTACAGAATGGAATGCAAACTAGAAGACTACCAGGGAATGCCTGGAATGTATGTCCACTCCATTGCCTCCCTGTGCAAGTGCAAACTGTTTATACACAGATATACTGAATGACACTTAATTGTCATCTGCATACGTATTGTATGGAAAACCCTAATCTAGTGCAGGATTTTGCAAACTACTTTGCAGTTTAGTTTCAAATTTATCACACAATGATACACTGGCTATGTTAAAAGACATTTTGTTAATGCAAAATATTTTAGGCTTTACAGCACATTCTTCATTGCTAATTTAATCAGTCCCTCCCTAAAATGCCATTTTGATGACAATGATGATGATGGACTATTGTATCCTGGATGCAAACAGTAACAGGCTTTCTAGGATCAGACTAAGAAGGGAGGAAAGAAAACGTCGTGTTTGGTCTGATCCTAAGCAAGTTCTTCCTAACTATGTTGCGCTAATAAGCAGGCTTAGAACTGCAGCCTTGAGTGATGCTGCATTTTGTGGCCATAGATGGAGAGCTCCTTTGCTAGCAAACAAAGGAAATTTTGTAGCTAGTCCAACTTCTATTCTTTGTTTTTTTCTGGTAAGAAAAGATGGAAGAACCTGTGAGAAAACATGGGAAGGCTACAAATGGAAATCAGCAACTGCTCCCTTCCCCACAAAATTCAGTGAACAAGCAGCATAACTGCACAATGAATGCCTCATCTAGAAGCACCCATAGACTCTTCAGTAGTATTAGTTCATTTTACAATGACACCTAAGAGCAAAAAAGCAGCACTGGGAGAGAGGGAGATGAGACAATCCATGTCAGTTCATTTCCCTCTGCAAGCGCAGTAGTATTTTTAAGACACAATGATCCTACTTTACATATAGCAAGGGATTCAACTACCCATAATAAAAGATCCTTCTACTAGTATTACTTCTGCATTATTCCAGTACTACTGAGGGATCCTTATATAGCACTGTGTCTAAACAAATATCTTAAAGAATTTGTGGGATTAGCTATGCCAAGAAAATGTGAGGCATGAAAAGTATTCAAGCTTCAAAGAGTTGTAATGGTAGAATGGTGATGGTAAGTTAAGCTTACTTTCTTCTCCCTGTATAGAAATATCTCCTCCTAGAAAGTACAAGTAGATGTTTATACTTACATTGGTGCACTTGTCATTTTCTGTCATTTTTATGTGGCCTGCTGCACTCATGCCTTTTGAGAAGGCTACAGAAAATGTGCCCCCCACCCCCTTGCACATAAAGAAAACAAACAAATGAGCCAGAATAAAGAGAGGTTATCATCATGGGGAACATTATCTCTAGCAAACAGTAGCTGACACCGCCCGCAAAGAGAGCTGAGTCACAACAGTCACTTCTTCAAATGGGCATCCAACAGGCTGAGAGGGACGCCGCTGTGCTGGCCTGTGGCCTTGCCCATGTTCAAGCAGCATTCCAAAACTGCTTTCAGTAGCCTAAGAAGACTCTTTGTCTGAGAGGGATGTACGTTGTAAATCAATGTTCAGTGCCTATGTGCTATATAAGTGAAATATTTTGGTGGCCTAGGGCTCAGAGGCATCTGTATTTTTTTCTGCATGCCATTTATATCCCACCTTTTTACTCTTGTGGGGAACCCAAGGTGGCTCACATAGCACCATTTTATCTTCACAACAACCCCAAGGGGTAGATTTGACTGAGCGTGAGTGAGTGTCTGGCCCAAAGTTGGACCTTCCAAGTCCCTAGTCCAACATTGTACTCACCGCACCACACTGAACACATAAACAAAGGACATTCCTAATCAAGGAAAAAAGGAAATGCATGAATTAGAAGCACCAAACAAAATTTGATTGTCTTCATGCACTGATGCCTCAAAGATTTACACATGCATTTCCAGTGATTTCAGAAGGCCTACACAGAACAGAACTGTATACAGTCTCTTCAGATGTACTGGAAAATAAATATTTCTGATATTTATACAGATTATTTCATGGGATGCATATGGAATGGATGTGCCAGGATTTCGGCTGCTCCAGGGATCCATCTGGTGGCCAAAATCAGAACAACCATCACAGTACTTGCTGGATTGGTCCCAAGCCCTGCTACTGTGCTCAGCCAGCTGATGAGCACCAGGCAGGAGACCTGGGGAAGAGCTGTATAAGTGCAAGCTCTTCCTTCCAGAGGCAGCTTTAGTGATGTAGATCTTCTTGCTAGCTGTGGTTTGGTTCCTGCCTTTCTGTATCACCTTAGAAATGCAGATCTTCATGCTAGTTGTGAAGTTGCTCAGGCTGACTCTTGCTATATTGTTGTGCCTTGCTGTCTTCTCTCAAACAACACAGATCTTCCTGTGGTTCAGTTTCTGTATCTTGCCATGTCATGCCTTGCTGTTTTTCCTCAGCAACGCAGGTCTTCCTGCAAGCTGTGGTTCAGTTTTTCTGTGATGCCTGACCCTTGCTACACCCAGTTTTTGCCTTACCTTGCCATGCCCTGCCTTGCTGCCTTGCCTAATTTCCACCTCTTTGTTGCTCCTGAATCCCATCCAGTTATCCTGTCTTAGGTGCCTGTTCTCTGTCTTGTCTTCCTGGTTCTCAATCCTTGGCTTGTTTTCAACCTTATCTTGATATGTACTCCTGGTTCCTGATGTGAGAAGTAGAAGATTACTGTGACTAACAAACTAGAACAGGTAAAGCTATGGATCACCTAGTGATTAATAAAGGTATTGTGATTAATGGACCAGAACAGTAAAACTATACAGATCACTTAATGATTAATAAAGTTATTGTGATTGACACAAACTAATAGACTACAAGATGTAATTGGTAGACATGGCATTAAACTTTTGAACTTAGAACCCAAAGTATGGCTGCGTAATTAGCTAATGCATATTAATGGTGCCTCCTACTATGACTCAGAGGGTTATGAACATGGGACGTATGAGCAGGTGGGGGTAACATACCAAGGAGTAGTATGATGAAGGCGGATGGGAAGAATGGGAATTCCCAGTATCCCAGCCAATGGGAGAAAGGAGGCACGGACTTTGTGCGTGAAGTAGGGAATAAGAGGCTGTGTAAACTGCTCCTCCAGTGCACTGCCCTTGGGGTGAGTGCCCGATCTGGCCAGAACGTATTAAACTGTTGCTGCTTGGTCCTTTGAGTTTGGACTGGCTGTCAGACTAGATGGCCTGGGAGTCCCCTTCTCATTCGCTCTGTTTCTATGTTCCTATGCCTGCTTCTTGACTATGACCTGCCTCTGATTTCACTACTGGACTGGGTTTGAACTCTGTCTTGCCTTGAGTTCAGTTGCCCTGGTACTGGTGCCACTGACTTGACTCTGGCCACCCAGGTCCCAGACCTGACAGCGTGTTAATATTTTGGAGTACTGCTTCAACATTCTTTTTTTACCTCCCTATATCGTAAATCAACTTGCTATACAGTTATCGAATACATGAATCTCAGTCTGATCATTGTTAGATTGACTCCAACAAGCAGTGGGTCTCAAGCAGAGCTCTGGCAGCTAGTTCAGATCACTCTGAAAGGAATCAAACCAGCATGCGTGCTTTCCATGAGCAATTTCTCTCCCTTCCTGTGTTAATCAAAACTTTTAAATGGAATTAAACATTGCAGTTTATTTTGGTGGTAAGAAGAAATCAAAACCCTTGATTGTACCTGATTGATCAGGTCCAATGCAAGTCATCAGGCATTAGCTGAAAAGGGGTTGCCTGATGTAGGGAATCGCAAGTCATTTGCATGCACAACGGTTATATTTGGTACTCATTATCAGGCAGCAAGAATTTCAGCACTCTGGGGTATGTATAAAACCAGGGAATACCCTGTAGCTTACATTTTTATTTCTGGCTCCACTTCACTTTTTCGGAGCACATAACTTTCACTCTATGGGAAAAAGAAGCAAGTGGCATAGTAGGAAGGGCATGCGGCATAATCTGCAAGTGGAGAGACCTCATCGTATTTGATGTGTGGGCAAGCACTGGCAAGAACCGATAAAACATTTTGCTGCAGAAATTCAGTGGCACAGAAGCAACACGTACATTTCTTTAAAAATTAAGGCGTGCAAGAAGCACGTGCTCTTTGCCAGCGAAATCATGTGACTGTTTCCAGGTGGTGGCAAGGCCGGCAGCAGGTCCGGGCAGAGGTGTGGCCTCGGTTGGCTTTCGGGGCGCAAAATTGGCCCTCTTAGACAGAAATTGCCTGGCTCTGCTTTAAAGACAAATCTACGCACCTTAATTTATCCGTGTGCGTGCCAATTTGCTACTTTAGCTTTGCGAAAAGTTGGGAAGTCTTGGCTATCATTACTAGAAGCCGTTCAGTGCTTCGGGAAGCAACTCTCAAAGAGGAAACGCCCCTCTCCTCACCTGGCCTTTCCTCCTGGAAAGACCTAGCAAGGAGGGAGTTGAGCTGCCGTTACGCGAAGGCACGGAGGAGCAACCCTGAGCAACAGCGCCAACTGCCCCATCCTTCCTTTGAGAACGATGCTTTGGGAACACCCTCGGGAAGCAGAAACAGGAGGTACTTCCAGTCGATCTTCCCCATAAGAAGGCGGCGGCGCACTGGGCGCCAAGCGGTCACTCGGTCTGGCTTTGGGCAACAGCGTCCAACCCCACACGCTCCTCCAGACCTTTCCTTGGGGAAAGAGCGGACGAGCATAATCTCGAGGCTCTCCGTGCACGTTGGAGCAGCGGCGCCCCTTCCTGAGCGGTTCCCCTGTGCCGCCTGCACGAGGTGGGGGTCTTTGGGAAACCTCGAGCAGAGAGCGTCCAGCGCCGCGGCGTGCCTGCTTAAGTGATGGCACTGATTGGGCTTCTTTGCCCCAGTGAAAGATGGCGTCTTCCTTCTCCAATAAACCAGTGGCTTCGCCTACCGCTTAGATCACCTGATCTGTATCTCAACATGGCCGCGGTGGCAGGATTTGTTTCTGTTTGGGAATACAGCCGGAACAAGCCGTAGGCGGAAGGCTAAGTGGACGACGCGCTGGGCGTATATCCCACCAGCAGGTGGTCTCGCAGGTAGGTCGGGGCCGGGGCAACTCTTCACCGCTCAGGGAAGTGTTAGGCGCAAGAGCGAACTCCACCCAGTGGGCTCAAACTCCGAGCAGGACGCTGAAAAAGTCCCCTCCCCGTAATAATTTGAGGTGGGGACGCACGGATGATCTCTCTTCCGGAATAATTATCCAAGCGTATTTGACTGAAAGCGTTGCGTGCCTGGCTGATGTCTCTGAAAGTATGTAGGAAAAGCCTTAGGTTCAACTTCTAGGGTTTTCTCTTGGCAAAATTTTCTCTCGGTTTAGGAAGCGAAAGTTATGTAAATACGATTTCAGCGTAGAGTCTGATGGTCGTGGTGTTTGCCTTTTGCAGCAGGAGGATGTATCCTTTTGGGAAGGAAGAATCTGTGTCCCTGGAACGGCTCTTCTGGTTTTTCTGCGAATCTGTGCAGAGGGGAGACTGGGAACTCGCCCAGGCCTGTGTTCCTCAGTTACATCAGTGGAAAGAAGATGACTCTGAAAAAGTAGAAGCAATCTTGCATGCCCTAGTAGTCTGTCCTTTCCGTCTGAGGTAACCACTTCTATGATTTTATTTTATGTTCTCTAATTTACTTTTGTGTGCTAGGAAGGTATCGAAAATGTTTTATAGTGCAATCTGGTTCACTATTTTTCAGAAGTCCAATTGTTTTCCAGGAAAATGTGTGTAGGATTGAAGCCTTAATGTAGTTTTTGCATGTGTTCCTTTGTTGTTTACATACTAAAGCTTATGCTATGTTCAATTGTGCACGTGCCTCTTAAACGTGCACATAGTATGCTCCTATGCATGCTTGGTCAGTAAGTCCCATTATACTAGTTGGGATTATGCAGTGGGAAATGTGCATAGGATTCCCACTTAAATATGCTTACTTAGACATAACCCCATTAGAAACAGTGGGACTTATATCTGAGTAAACATGCTTAGTTCTTTCTTGTGTTTGACAGACTGAACAAATGGCAGTATAAATCCCTGCAGTGGTCTGTGAAAATAAGGCAGGATGTCTTAAAACTAGTAAAGATTCTACTTTTTTATTGGATTCTTTATGAAATGTATAAAATATAAAGCAAAAGAAAGCAGAACTTATTTGCCTTTCAACAAACAGGTGCGGTATTGTAATAAGGCCTGTAGGATGGGGATGAACCCAAGGGGAGAGCCATGTCCTCCTTGAGGCTCCTCAGAGGCATCTGGCTCACTGCTCCTGGCACAGGTTGCTTGACTAGATGAGCCTTTACAGTGTGATCCTAAGTGGGCTGGGGATGTATATGCGAAGTGGAGGATCCATTGTTGCTTGGACTCAGGCTGGCTTATGTGGACCACAGTGAGGGGCATGTAGGACATTTGACCTTACGTGTTCTTGTCTCATGTGTTCTCCCCCTCCTTCTACCTAACTCCCACGTTGTTGATTCCTTTGATGTTTGCAATGTACTGTTAGTTCTGTTAGTAACAGGATCCTAATGAGGATGGGCCAGATTTTGGGACCTCCCTGGTGAATCATCATCATAGAAACATAGAAAACAGAGCAAGTCAGAAGGGGTCTCCCGGGCCATCTAGTCTGACCTCCGGCAGCAGCCGGCTACGCTCACAACATGCCCACCATGTGGACGTCCAGCCTATCCTTGAACACCCGCACCAATGGGGCCTCAACCACCTCCCGGGGTGATGAATCTATCATCATCACATTGCATTTATATCCTGCAACTTTTCCTCTTGTGAGGTGGCTTACATAGCATCATTTTATCCTTGCAACACAGCAAACCTTTGCGGAAGGTTAGACTGAGAGTGAGTGAATGACTGTCTCAAAGTCACCCAGTGAGCTTCATGGTTAAGTGGGAACTAGAACCTGAATTTCGCAGGTTCCCAGTCCAACTCTGTCATATCACACTGGTTCTCATGGAGTTCCTGTCTACTTGTATGTGGAGTTGCTTTGGCCACAACAGATTCAAGGCTGCCTCTGTCCTATCCCCCATGTTGTGGTCTGTTATGTCTTTGTGTTTATTTAGCATGGAGTTTTGAGAAACATCACATTTGGGGATTGTGAGAAAAACCTGCTAAGATTGCATTTCAAAGTGCTATTACTTAAAAGTAATTTCTACAGATTTATTAGAACTTCTGGATTGTTAAATTTTGGATGCAAATGTTTAATTCTTGAGTATGCAATATCTTTGTAGATGTGGACCGAACCATAGTCCTCAAAAGCTTGCCTGGTTTTGGCTCCTTGTATTGAAGAAGTGGCTAGCGTGGGAACAGGTGAATATTCTTTTTTCTAGGTCTAAACAGGAACATTGTCCCAAGTGATATGCTTTGCAGTGCCCAAAAAAGTTTCAGAATTTTTGTTGGAATAAGGACAAAAAGTCTTCTTCCACTACAACAAGAAACAAACAAACATTTTAAATGCTACCATTGCTTATTATTGGTTAGATCCAGAGCTAGTTATCTGAAATAAATGGAACTGAAATAAAATCATTTAAATATATAGGACATAAGTAAATCACTTCTAACATACATCAGATTGAATTTACTGCATCTACTTTAAGTATGATTAATTCTGGATTCAATTCTATTACTTCTAAACACTGAATGGGAAAAAGCAGACCGTTATGATGTTCCTTGAATTGCTAAACTTGTTTAAGTCCTATTTTCTAAATTTGGAAGTGTGTTGCAAACCCAGATCTATGGGTTCCTGCTGTTGATTGAGTAACTGCAAATGGGTGTCCAGTTCATTTGCACTGGAAGTTCCCAAATAGATTGAAAAGCTAATTGCAATCATTCCCCAGTTCCTAAAACCTTTACATGCTTTAAAACATCCAATTTACAAGAGTTACTAAATTATTTTATTTGTATACTTATTCTAATTTGCATTTTTTCTGTATTCGCCCCTCCTGCTTAATCTCCCCTAACTGTTCCAGAAAACTGTTCCTGTAGCCCTCCAGAAAGAAACAGAATTCTTGCTTCTCTTAGAAGAACTGGAAAAGGATGCACCACATGCTGTTCTAAAGGTACAGTTCCCTCTCCAGGGAGAATGCAGTGCAGCTGTACTGCTTTTAGTGCAGATATGTTTGAGCAGAGTAGTCATGTCACTGGTTGGTGGGGACATTATTATTATCATTTATTTCATTTCTGTGCCACCCGATAGCCAAAGCTCTCTGGGCAGTTAATGTTAAAACTGTGTTAATTTTGGCCATTTAATGTGTGTAAAGCTCATGTGGGAGGGGTGAATTCAGCAGAACAGATAAGGTGGTGAAGTTGGAGCTCCTGACATTCCTCTGAAATTGGGAAATGTTGCCACTTCTATTGTTTGCCTGATTCAATCAAAGTCATCTTGGTAGGATGTGTTGGAAAAAGATGACTGACCTTGGTTCTGGAGTGCTTTGATTTGTTGCCTCTAGCAGAACTTTCTCTTATTCCTAGTCTACTTATTCCACTTCTGAATATGGACTGCTGTTCTGGGTTGTATATGAGGGTTCTCCAAAAAGTTTCTGCACTTTTTAGAATGCTATTTATTAAGAATTTCAAAAACAAATTACATCACCTTTCTACATAGTCATCTTCTTTTGCAATGCATTTTTCTCAGCATTGTACTAACTTTCTAATGCCATCTACAAAATATAAATATAAAATATAAAACTGTAGAAACTTTTTGAAGACCCCTTGTATATAAAAATATTTTTTCTTTTGATGTATGTATTATGAGAAAGGTCTGTGACTTCCAGGGGCAGAACACTACCTTTGAAGGTAGAAAGACTCATGTTCAATGCTCTTTGCATGTAGAAACAGTTCATCTTCAGAGAGGGCTGAGAAAATCTCTTTTCTGAAACTCTGGAGCACCAAGCTAGATAGACAATCTGACTCATAATAAAGCAGCATTCTATTAGCTTGTTGTCACTGCTTTGTCCATTTCCTTGTGGCTGTTGACAGTTTTATTTACTTTGTATTATGGCATTCCAATATAATTCATGAAAAAGGAAGGGAGACATAAAGCAGGCAAAAATCTCTGCCTGCTTTTTGCATAGTAATATTGTGAAGAAGGGTCACTTCTACAGCTGGGAAGTCTTGCAAGACCCATTATGAAGATGTGTTTAGGCTGCTGTTGGATTGGTATAGCCTTCCTGGCTATAAAGGTGGTTAGCCAAGGGAAGGCGCTGTGATAGAAGTTTGGTGCGTGTGCAAAAGTGTTAGTCTTTTCCAATCATCTGTATTTACTTTGGTTGCAGTCCTTTTTCCACTGTTTTCTGTGTTTTATTGGGTTGGGGCCAGAGTTGCCCTGAAGGATCTATTCATTGCTGTGGGAAACAGCCTCTAGCAAAAGGCCCTCCAGAGTAGATTTCAGGGGGCTGCAGGGGAGAGTCTGGAATTAGCAAAAATCACCTCTCCCCCTCTGCATCATCCATTTCATAGCATTTGGCTCCATAAAACTCTAGGTCCAGTTCATTGATCTCTTTCATAACAGACTGTACAGTAAACGATAACAGGAACTCACCCACAAATAACAAAAAATGTTAGTTTGCAGACACTCACTTTTGCTGTCAATTCAGTTCTGAATTGGATGTCACAAATCGCAGATTGACCACCAAAGAGTGCAGCTGATGTAATTTCTTCAGGAGCATTGTTTTAGAGATCTTCTTGTTTAAGATACCTTGTTAATGTATTACTTAAGAAACTGTTCAAGGGCATGAATGCTGATGAATGAGGAAAGTGCTCCAGGACAGCATTTCTCAACCTGATGTCATCAGATGCTTTGGACTACAAGTTCCATTAGCCTCAGCCAGCGTGGCCAGTGGTCAGGAATATTGTTGTAGTCTAAAAAATTTGAGGGGATGCTGTTCTAGAAGCATGGGTGGCCAAATTTTTAAAAATGCAGTCAAAAACTGAGGTATGGCTGATATCTGTAGCTAGCTGTGTAGTGACTATGGTAGGAAACCCCTTAAGTAGAAATGAAACTAGAAACAAAAAAGATATGCCTGCACAGGATGCAGCTGGTTAGTTTCCTCTTGGTCAAATGGTTATTGTTTTAGTTACTGACATGGGAAGCTGATAAATATGTATATATGAATTACAATATTTCCTGCCTTCTTTTTTGTACTTAGAATGATAAAAGGGCAGAGTATGTGTGAAAATAATTTTGAATGAAATTGTGAGTTGCTGATCAACAGGCACTTTCATGATTGTCTTGAAAAGAACTTGGCAAGAATAAAAGAAACTCATTTGGGTGTTACAGTGTGGAATCGACAGTGTTGGTGCAGTATAATAAACTGAGAGTTCATTTTATTAATACAAGTAGGGGAAGGAAAAAGGGAGGTTCTCCTGGAGCTGCCAGATGGTATTCTGTTACCTTTGACTGTCTCCTCCCTCCAGGTGTAAGATTCCTGGTCCAGGTAGGCAGGCTCCATTTGTTTTCAACTGCCTCTGCATGGAGGGGCTATCGCCATCGAAATCCACCTTGCTCAACCTGCAGAGTGGTTTGGTCTGTTGGTTCTCTGAAGAGGCCAAGATACACCTTGTTACATTAGCTATCCTCTTACTTTTTTCTTTTAAAAACTAGCTTTTGTTTAGTTTTTTAGCCCTACCCTGTAGCCACCCCTACACTTAAGACCAAAGGGGACACTGGAAGATGCTGGGGCTCAGTGCATTGATTTAGCACAGATTTAACCTGAATTCCCCTGATGGGAAGTTTGTTTGTTTACTGCCAAACTTCATTTATTTTGGTTCTTATTACTGTTAGCATCGTATCCTTTTTCCTGTTTTAAACATTGTCGTTAAACAGCTGGGAACACTGGATAATAGTGTTAATGGTGTTTGTCTTGAAGTTCTTCTGCTAGTCAGTAGACTGTGGCCTAGTTCATACAAGAGAAGTGAAACAGGGCTTCATGCACCCAGACGCCCATGACTGGCTGTTGCATCTGTTGGCTCTGATGCATACAATCATCAGGTGGAGAGCCTTGTTCTGATCCTCTCTGTGCACCACCAGTACCAGCTAAGCACTTACTAAGATTCTCACACCATGGGGATTCTTTTGCAATATCAGAAAGAGCTAAGGAAGCAACATAACTTTGTCTCTCTCTGACATTGCATGAGGATTCCATGTACCCAAGATAATGAGCAAGCGGGCAGGTGAGAGCTGTGGCAGGCTTATAGGGTTGGAATGGAGCTGGCCAGCTGACTACAGTGTTCTCTAGAACCAACAGTGGCTACAGCCAGGTGCAGGCTTCTAGATGCATGAACTTCTTCTCTAGGGCTCCAGTGTGATAAGGGTCAGTGCTACTGAGAGGTATTTTAACTTGGAGTGAGTACTTCAGCCTGGAATCCTGCACTGAGCTGGGTGGTGGATCTGATGGTCTTATTGGCCCCTTGCAACTCTTAGGATTCCGTATTTGATACCTGTTCTTCAATTTTTCAAATGTATTGTGGAGAAATGACTCTTTCTTATTTCAGGCATGTATTTTCTTTCCCAGGAGCTATATGAAGCTTTTCAAGACAGACACACATTGAACAGGAAGCAAAGGGATGGATCTGTACATAAATTTAGTGTGGAGGTGATGTCTGTTTTCCGGAGAATGCTGTTGCAGACTCCTCGGAGGCTGGAAGCCATGCTGGAGCTTCTGCAGAGAGATCCCATTGAACATGGCTCCTCGCTACCACACAGTTGCTTCCCACAACACATCTTTATTGGCTTTCTTTGGGACTCCCTAAAACATCTGAAACGTCTCCGTCTAAATCCAGATCTCTCAGAATCGGATTGGAGCAAGACTGTGGATGAAATCTATAATGCACTGAGTCTGTTGAATTTGGAGACAGAGAGTCAGACTGGGGAGCTGCGTCTTCTCTGCAGAGAACTCCTGGATGCTTGCTGGGCCGAGCGGAGCCCACTGAGGGAAGAGCGGTTGCTCGGCTGTCTGCTGCGGAATGATAGCCATGCCTTGCTCAGCCTGTTTAGCAGTGTGTTTATTGAGAAGACAAGAGAGAAGCTGCTGAGGCTGAAGTCACCAGGCCAAGGTTTGTTTTAAGTGTTTATGGTCTAAGCCAGCAATGTGCAAATATTGGTCCGTGGGCCTAATTCAGCTCCTCCTGTGTAACCCTGCTTTTCCATTCCAACCCAGTGGCTGTACACAAGATAAGAGGAGGCTGCATTGATGCTGAAGCACCTCGGGCATGTTCTCCCCTCCTGCAGGGGCAGCCTCTGATGTGTGCACTTTGTCCCATTTCAGTGGACACTCTGGTCCCTGCACCAGCTTGGCTAGGGAGGCTTCCACCTCACTTAGCTGAAGATATTGACCAATGTTGATCTAAACCGTGGGTCCTCAAACTATGGCCCGGGGGCCGGTTCTGGCTCACCATGCCCATTTATCTGGCCTGCCATGCCCATTTGGTCCTGCCATGTGTGTACCCGTGCCCACAGGCACGCCCTCCGCTGCCCACCTCAGCCTGCGCGCAGGGAGGCAGTGGCTTGCTTGCTCAGAGAAAATGATCTCCAAGTGAGCAAGCTGCTGCCTCGTGCACCCGCTCTGCGCCGCATGCCTGCCCCCACGCTGGCCCGTGTGCACGGCTGGCACCACCTTTCCGGCCCGCGCCCAGCACTGGCAGCTTTCAACTGGCTCCCCTGGTGGAAAAGTTTGAGGACCCCAGATCTAAACCATAATTTAATTTTTAAAATGAACGGCAGGATACAGATTGGAGAAATAAGTATAATTGAAAGCATAGGCAAAACACTGCAACTGGTTTGGGCCATTCTTTGACGGCTAAAGCATGTGTATCAGTTTGGCCACAATTCAGCCTCTCCTGAAGGAGAGTCTTGGTCAGCCACTAGGTTGGTCCCTTGGGTGGAGCTGCATGTGATGCGGACAGGACAGACCTTGCTGCCACTGCTACCCGTCAGATGCTGCTGCTCTGTGAAAACATGCTCTCTGGCTGAATTGCTGCATCGCTGCATAAAGACCACGTATTCCTAGCCCTACTTCAGTGAAATAAATAAAAATGTACCAGTGACTGTCTCACTGATAATGTTGAAGGAGGTTTTTTGTGTCCTATAATCTCCCCTTCATATCCTGAAGTTTAGTGCTGCTGCAGGAAGCCATTGTGGTGGTGAGAATGTAGGACTGGGGGCCTGGGGGATCTGGGTTCTATTATTATTATTATTATTATTATTATTATTATTATTATTATTATTATTATTATAACATTTCTATGCCGCCCCTTGCCGAAACCTCGGGGCGGCTTACAACATGAAAAAATACATTGAAATACAATAGTACATAATAAATTACCATTAAATATAAAAATACAAAAAAATACATTGATTTACAAATACAAAATTAAAATTATCAGTATAAAATGGCCATGAAGCTCACTGGGTGACTTTCTCAGTTACTCTCAGCCTAATCTACCTCACAGGGTTGTTGTGAGGATGAAATTGGGGACTGGTTTTTCATAGAGAAAAACAAAAGGATTTATATGCAGTGTGGTGTGGCAGTGCTGGTGATGATTATGATGGTATACTTTCCCAGATTGTTATGATAATGATTAGGCAGGATTGTGGAATAACTGAACTGTTGGACTCTTTCAGATGAAAATGCAAGTTCATTTCCCAGGAGTCTCTCTTAATGGTTTCCACTCATGTGCATGCCTTTTAGTGCTGAACACATTTTGTTGGAGCAGGAATGAGGAGCTGCAGCTCCAGGTGCCAAAACCTTGTTCCCCAGAGTTCCCTAGGATTCCCACACCTGTTTTTCCCCTAATGGATTCCTGTTTTTTGTGCAGTTTTCCCCCACCCGACCTTAAAAGCTTGAAATCCCTCTCCTGATACTCATTTGCTGGGCACGAAGAGCTGTAAGCTATGATATGATGGCATGTGTTGTAGTTCTGGTGCTAGCTCTTTTGTCCCATCTGCCACTGCAAAACAGCCTTCAAGAGCTTCTCCAAGTCTGAATTTGGTCTTCAGTTTTTCTCGCTCCCTGCACTGGAGTGTCCGTGATTCTCAAGTGCGTACATACCCAGTTCTCTGTTCCAAACTTGGTCTCAATTCTGTGTGACATTGCTGATTTACAGTTTTATGTAGGCTCCCAAGAATTAGCAGGTGGCTCTCCTTTTAAATAGCTGTTTCAATTATTGTGAACGATTTGATGATGAAGGAATTATCCTGTATTTGCAACATGAGTAATGTGTGCCACCTATCTTTGGCTTCCATGTAAGCAATAAATCAATAAACCACAGTTTCCTTCCAGTGACTTGTCTGGGATACCTTTAGACAGGATTGCTTTTCTTGCTGCAGAATATCATAAATAGGCTTAGAATCTTTTTCAGAGAGACGATTAGGAAGTTTCTACTATCTATATCTACACATACAAAACCTGATTTGAAGCAAGTCCTTTAGCTTAAAGTGTCCAGCCGTGCTGGCTAGGGATGATAGGAGCTTTAGTCCAACACATCTGAAGGCTGAGGAAAGCTGAAGTACATGGTTCCCCTCATGATGATGTCTATGACTTGACTTACCAATAGCGATGTCGCAATGGTCAGTTGTATATTAGGACTGTCTGCCCAGTACAACTCAAATGTGGTGACATGACCCAGACTTCTTCCACTTATAAGAAAGACACATGGAATGAGCAGGAAGGAGATTTTCATTAGCTGGAACAGAACTTACCTTCCTTACTCCTTTTCAAGTGTTGGGGCGTGACAGGAGCTAGTAGGAGGGTATGTCCCCTCCTCTGCTGTCAGTGGTCCACAAGAGTCCAAATTTCTTAGAGTATCAATAAATCAGGCTAGCTAACCAGTACAGATTCCAGAGAAGCATGGGGAACGTACATGAATATAGGTCTTCTCACTGCAGACCCTCCAATGCATGGAGGATGGCCAGGAAGTGAAAGAGGAGTGGGACAACAAGCTGCCTCTTACATTCTATTTACATGGTTCCTTTCTTTACTGCCTGAATGAGCAATACTGTCTGTATCTTGATTAAAGTTGCCATTAACCACAGTTTTATTGATACTCTAGGTACATCTGAACAGATGGATGCTGAGCGGGCAGTGATGGCATTATTCCTGGATCATGAACAAGCTTATTCTTGGAAAGCTGCCTATTTCTATTGTCTCAGCAGCAACAAACACTTTTTGGAACAAATTCTGGTAATCCCCTAATGAGACATAGCTTAATGAGACATTACTCTAAGAGTTAAACAATGGTTCGTGCTGATGTCGTGTATCAGAGTGAAGCAGAGAACTCCCAGAATGGCACCTATGCATTAACATTGAGATCTCTGGCAAAAGTGCTGCAGTTTTAGTGACTTAACAGATAGGTCTCTAAACTGTAAACCAGGGCCTTTGTTCTCTATTTAGTTATTTACATTGAGCTTTATCCAATCAAATTTCATTCATGCAGTAAGACTCCTCTTTCTCTCCTACTGCCTGCACAGCCCATAGATTGGCTTGGAAGGATCCCACAAACCTCCAGAACAAATTTGGGGGATGCAAATGGAGGGTGAATTCATTCTGCCAATGGTGTCCGTTTTGCTGGTGATGGGTCGCCACTGGATACTACTCTGATTCATTCTCTTAAGTATTTCATACTGGGGTTCACTTATTTTGAAGGTGCATTTAAGAAAAGGGGCTGTGAGTGTAGATAAATAAAGAGCTTTATATGTTTTGGAAGTGTAGAAGTCTGAAACAAGACTAAATAGGTGACTTGAATTTAAGTGGGTTGAATCACTTAATCACTCCACAGGTATCGGTATCTGTTTCCATATAATTGTGCCAAAGGTCTGCTCTGATTTCTCAGGTGGTTCACACTAACATCTTAGGAAAGGAACTATCTACTCATGATCTCTTAAAGCGCAATTCTGTGCAAGGTGAGACAGAAGAAGGAGGTGCTGGGAGCTGTACTTTTTTCTGTCTCAACTTTTGCAGGATTGTGCCCTACATCAGAGGTGTTTGAGACTGAATAGGGAGTCTTGATAGATGTGAAGCACGCACTTTTCCTCAGAGCCGCATCCCTTCTGATTTGCTGTAACCTCGCTATGGGGTGTCATTATCCCAGCATGTTTTGCTTCTAAATAAAATTTTGAATGCATCTTTTGAACCAGAGAAAAGGAAGTGGTACTGTGATGACAGGTATATAGGTGTGTTTTTCAACCACTGTTTTCCTTCAGCCCTGAGAAAGTGAACTAGAAAAATCTCTCTGAATTGTTCCGGTGATACAACTTCAACATTTCATGGATCAAATACAGGAATAATCTTTCTGGTTCTGGCATTCCACTTTCGTTAGAATTAAAAAGTTGTTCTTTTCTTAGGTTACGGCATTAGCTTTATTGAAAAGGGAAGACTTCTCCAGCCTTAGCAGCTTACTGAAGCAGGAATTCAGCCACCTCAGTCGTCTCCTGATACTGCTAGGGTGGACACAGTGTCGCAGTTTAGAATCCGCAAAAATGCTGCTGGAAACTCTTCACAAAACTCAGGCAAGTCAGACTCTGTGAGATATGTGGAGAACGTGCAACACATTCTCTATTGTGAAGCGAGGCGCAGAATTGGAGGGATGCTTTGTGTTTTCTTTTCCCCTTTTTTAAATGGGTGTATACCTGATCCAGTTCCTCTCCCTATCACTTTTTTTAAACAGGGACTCTTCAATGATTCTATATTAAAAGATTTCTGTGATGGTCTGTGTGCTCAAGTGGATGTTCTTGAGTGGTGCATCCAGCAGAATAGGTAACAAAACATGGATTAATTCTTTCCAAGGTCTCTGTCCCCATGAGCCTGATTTATGATGGATGCTAGTGATCTCTAATAGCATGTGCAGATTCAATGTATACATGGGCTCTGACTATAGCCATGAGGCAAAAGAAAAGGTACTTCTCTTTGGACATGGCTGGGCCCCTTACAATTTTCTGCTCTCCACCCGATTTCTCCCCCAGCTTCCATTCTTCTGTCTTCAACCAGCCCATCAGCTCCTGTTCTCTGTAAAGCTTGCTCTTCTGTCTCATGTGTGTCTCCTCCTTCCTTCCTCTCTGACACTTCCACATCAAAATACCGAAGCCACACTTAAGTGGAACTATAGCTCTATGTATTTTGAGCTAAATAATTATAATCTGATCTGGCATTGAAAAAGGTATTCAAGTGATCAGGTTGGAAGCCAAATTTGGCATTATGATCATGGTTTTTTTCTTTCAAATCTATTGCATGGCCTTCAGAACCCCTGTTCATACCCCGTATATATTACTGTGAGCTGGAAGATGGGTTGGGGCAAGAGGCACATGTTTTCAGATTTTCTGGAAATTCAAATGTTTATCCTTGTCACTGGTGACGTCTGACTGCGTTTACATAGGTTACTTGGATAAAGTGCTTAAAACCCAACTATTTAAGCTGAGTTGGGTTTTAGAATGTTGTACATGTTAAACAATCCAGATAGCGAGCCAATTACTCTGCCACTGAAAGCAGGTTTCCATTCCCCTGCAGTAATACCATCCCAGAGAAACTTCTTCTGCAGCACTTACACAGTTT
Source organism: Varanus komodoensis (assembly GCF_004798865.1). Lineage (NCBI taxonomy): Eukaryota > Metazoa > Chordata > Lepidosauria > Squamata > Varanidae > Varanus > Varanus komodoensis. Next base: position 14,348,871 of record NW_025335761.1, read on the forward strand.
GGAGTGCCACTCTTCCCTTTACCTCCTCTACCATCTTACCGACCTCCTGGCTTTGAATGAAGAAGCTGTGATTGAACTTCTGCAGAAAATTCCAGTCAGGACCATAGAGGTTCAAGGTAAATTTTGCAAGGGGTATGGAGATGACCAAGTGTTCATTTAATCGCTGCTGACTTTTCTAAAACTAAAAACCTCTGCCGGTACAGTTACATACCTATTGGCTTGTTGTGCTGAAGAATACATTATGATGAAGAATGATGGGTGATGCTGATCTCAGCTCATCTAGCAACGTCTAGGGTGATGGGGGTCGTGCCCCCAAGTAATTTTATAGAAAGACCCAGCCCTGTTTTGTTTGTTCTACATTTTTTACTTCCATAATGTTAGTAGCAAGTACTGTCGCATCACTGAAAGTGTTTACTGCTAATTGGCAAAGCTTCTGAAGCAGGGGCAGGTAATGTGGTGTTCGTGGGCAGCAACATGGTCCTTGCTCGTGCTAATGTGACCCCAGAAACCACACTTGGTGCCCAGCAAAGTACTCTGCTTGTCCCTTTTTTAGAATAAATATTACATTTTAGCAATATAAACTAACAATGATGTAACAACAAAATTCAACACATGTATCTTTATTAATCACATGGTCTAGTAGTATACAATTTAAACTCCATTACAGCCACAAAACGATCACTTTTCAGTTATTCACCTTACTAGTTATTACACCCTTCCAAAAATAAGACTGATGGGCTATAGACTCTGCATGACTCTTCCTGATTTTTTTTTTAAATAATATTTTCTTACTGGCTGAGATTGTGTCAGAGTGAGCTGGGAGCCTCTCATTTTTGCCATCTGAATTTCCCATGAAAGTCTCTGGTTGGGTTCCTTTTACTTTGGCAACAGTTTTATCTCTTGTTTCTCAAATTTCCAGATGTTCTAACAAAAGGCCCAAAAGTTTAGCTAGCCCAGCATTAGAGCAATTAGGAATTAGATGTTTACCAAGCAGGTATATTTCGAATATCTAAATCCTTTAAGAACATATGTCCTGTTTTCCTGTTTTATAACCTAGCAAAATGTAGCTGGAGTGGACTCTGTGTGTGCGTGTACACATGCACATTTTGTGAGGGTGCCCTTAGTTACTATGCCACACCGGTTCTCATGTACTGGACTAGGTACAAATGACACTTTAGATTCACTAATAGCAGCTAATAGTCCTTTCAACTGTATGTGACTGCAACTTCTTTAGCATTGTTGTTGGAACTGAATGCAAAATGAGTGCTCAGATCTGGAAAATATAATTGTTTCCTTGCATCAGAGTGACTAAACCTTTTAGTTTTCTGCATCCTCTTCTTTTTTAGATTCAGCAATGATGCCAGCTTCCACCCGTTTGGGTCAGCAGCGCAATCTTATCCTTTTCCAGGCATTTTGTGCCATGAAATATGCCATCTACGCACTCTGTGTCAATGTGCACAAGGGTTCACATTGTAAGGACTGCGCGAGCCAGTTTGTCAGTGACCTTCCTGATGAATTGCCTGATCAAAACAAACCTACGGATCAACCTCTCTACCCAGGTCTGGTAGCTTGTGCATACCTTCTAACTAAATGTTGCTTCTTATTCAGTGTGTAACTGCTTCTTCCTACAGATCACAGCATATCTTAATAGGTTTATTCAGAGCTGTGAACAATGCCAGAGCAATGGGGATTAGCAGTCTAGTCCACCCAATCAACATAGACAGCCTTTGTGAATATTCAAGCTGCTGGAAGCACCTACCATGGCTTATTCTGCTGTCCAAACTTGACACAGGGTAGGTTGTTGCCATGGTTGACAAACCACTCCCAAACTTAAAACAGTCTATGGGTTGTGTGTGGTTTATTAACCAAGGCAACAAGCATTCTTGCCAGGTTCTGGTGTCGTCATAAGTTCTAGCCACTACCATTTTGGGAATATTCATAGTGGTGCCAGGATGTGCAGCAACCCACAGCGGCTTAAATATGCTAAGCTGGGCTATGGTGATCATGTGAACCATGTCATGGTCTCATCTCCCAAGCTTTATTCTCCACTGTATCACCACTGCATTCCATTTCCTGGATCAGATTGAAGGCTGGGCTCCACAGTGATAAGATGCTAGTACAAATAGAGGTTTAATGTCTTGTGAACCACTCTGTAAACTTTTGTTGAAATTGAGTAAAGTGTCTACCTGTTTCTCACTTTGCAGCCCTATATGCCCACACAGTTCATTTGCCATTTCTGCAAGGAGACTGGAACGGGTGGCCCATGATTGGTGGAGAACTACTGTGACATTTACCTTAACCTTTTTCTAATCCAAAGAAATCACTGAGAATATTTTTCAAGCTGAGGGTCAGTTTGCAGTGGCAGAAGCAATTGAATGTAGAAGGCCGAGACTCGCCCATTTGTGTGATTGAATGGAAGCCTTATTGGATGAATTGGGCCTTCATACTCAAGCTTTACGTATGCACCTGTCCGACTTTTACAAGCTGATATGATAAAGCAATTTTCATGGAATTCAGTATGTCTAATTTTTCAGGATAACATTTTGGTTGTTTGTATATAGCAGGTCAGATTGCTCCTGGAAAATTAACTCATTCTTTAAGCATCCTTATCCTACTGTCCTTGGTCTGCTTCTGCTCCTTGCTTGTGGTGCTCTGTAATTGAGATGGTATGAGCTTAACACATCAAGGAAAGGAGTGTAATTTGGTGGCTGAGACTCCTGTGCTATCAGATGCTTTAGCATCACATTTCTGTTTTGGGGATTCAGCAATACTGCCTAAGTTCTAAATGCTGAATTCCAGTTACTTATTATCCTCTGGCTATATCAAGAACCCCCAGAGTGTTTTTAAACAGGGGTCACTAAAGGTAGCATAGGATGTTGCCTGTTTTCCAGGCAAGTGTTTGAATCTACTAATTTAAAGTCAATTATTACTATTCCAACATTACATTTATACCTTGCCTTTCTTCCATTTGGAAGGAACACAAAGCAGCTTGCAAAGTTTTCCTTTTTTTCATTTCATCCTCACAACAACCACCCTGTGAGGTAGGTTAAGCTGAGAGTCTGTGACTGATCCAAAATCCATGACCAATTGAAGACTAGACTAGAACCTAGATCTTCCTGATCCCAAGTCCAACACTCTAACTACCACACCACACTGGCTTAAAATATTAAAGTTAGATGTTGCTTTTACATCATCCTGAAAGTAATCCAGTCATCAGGTTTTTTCCCTTACAAATTGTATATTAATACTAAAATCAGTTCATGCTGCAAAACATAGTTTAATTATCTATTTTATGTGTAATACATGATTATATATATGCTTGTCAACAATTGGCCAAACACAAATGTGAGAAATACACAATCCAGTATATGTTTACTCAGGAGTAATCCTCACAGGTTCAATTCAACTGGGTAGGGTAACTAAGGAAAAGGAGTATGCATCATGCTGGTAATTGTTAGTGGAAGCAAAACAGGAAGAATGAAATGCCTTTTAAACCTAGATTCTATTTTTTTCAAAAAGCACCATTTGTGTTTTTCCATTATCCATCTTTGAAAAACAGTATTATTGAGGGCAGGGATGGAGGGGAAAAGCCACTTCTTCCCTAGCAAAATCCAGAAGCAGCACTCAGCTTTCACAATATAAGCTGCTTAGCAACTGAGCTGTCCCAAGGACAGCAGCATCCAAGCAAATCTCGTTGCCGGATACTTCCCCCATTATCCTTAGTTAAACCTCTACATGTTGTGAGTTAGACTGTGGCTGCAACCCCACATTTCTGTGGGGGTATCAGGACTTCTTAAAAGGCATGCATAAGATTGTTCTCTGTCTTTATTTTACTGTCTTCCACTATTTTAATTCTGATGGAAGAATTTTACCCACTCTGAGGGCTATAGCTTGTTAACTTTGCATACCTCCTCTCCCTGTGCCCATGTGTCTTGCTTTCCTTTGCTGTCTTGCTTTCCCCCAGTCTTCAGTCAGGGCAACTTCCCCAGCAGAGGCTGGAGCCAGTATTTCATTTTTGTACTTCCATTAGCCAGAACTCTCTCTAATAAAAACATACCATCAGATCTTTCATGTACGAAGAAATTAGTTAACAGTTAAAATGGTTAACTACCAGTTCCCAGTCAAACATATGCCCCTCAAACACCCGGAAGTAGAGAGAGGCCTATATCTGGCACTGAAAAAATGACAAAGAAAACATGAGCATTTGCTTAATTAGCCAGTGGACATATACCACGGAGTACACCCCACTGAGCTCCATGGAACTTGCTTGTGCATTTGGTAGCTACAGAGGGTTCTCCCGGACCATTGGTTAATGCAGATTATAAATTCAATAATAAACAAACACAAACAAATAAATAGGAACAACTGAAATGGGTCTACTTCTTAAATTAAAAATAAGTTCAAATATGATCCTGACTATGCTGAAAATATACTTTATGCATATTATAGATACTAAAACAAGTAGTTCACTGTTAGGGCACATTCCCTGTATTTGCAAATTCACCTTTCTGGGTTTTTTGGTTCTCTGTGTGTGTGTATGTTTGCATTAGTCCATATTCTCCCTTCACAGCTAAGCTCAGTACCAAAGGCAAAGCTAGACTGGTTCTGCATGCTTGGCTCTTTGCTCTCTTCCTCTCCCTTCTCTATGAACACTGATTCTAGCAACAGTTTTTTGGTATAATCTTCCCTATGATTGTATAGTCCCTGTAGCCAGTCTGAGGGTGGTAGGATCCCTCCCTCTCTCCCTCCCCTTCCGGGTTCTTGGGACTGTAGAATATATCGAAACAAGGTGTTTCAGCAGTTAGGAATTTATCAGGAATTGCCTGGAGGTAGTTATTACATGCCCTGGGGTTCCAGTTAGTGACTATTAGCAAACCCACCAAGTGTACTATCTTTGAAAAGTTTGTAGCTATCTGGTCCTTGAATGAAGTCATCCAGAGAGGAAGTGAGCTAGTTAATCTGTTTTTTCAAATATTTTGTTTTTACAATGCAGATTATGTGAGTCTCTTTGCACAGTATCTTGCCAAGTGTCAGCATTATTTAAGGACTGTCCCTGTTCCTCTTCGCCTGGAGCTCCTGGAGAACATCTTCTCCTTGCTCTTTGTCTCTTATAGCGACCTCTGTAGTACTGATCCCCAGGAGGAGGAGAACACAGAAGATGCTGGTTCTGAGAAAAGTGGCCGTGTGGCAAGGAGACTAGAGCGTTGTGCTAGCCAAGGTTCTTCCACCTCAGCAAGCCCTCAGCACTCTGCAGGGCCAAGAAGGAGATCCAAGATGCGCACAGCTGCTGCCCCTCAAGAACATAGTGATGTCCAAATGTCACTCGGTTCAGGGTCAGATCGAAACAACTGCACTTCCTTCAGACTGAACTATCTGGACTTGAAACATTTCACCAGAGGTGTCCGTGGATTTTTAGTAGATGAAGTGGCAATGGAGATCTTCCTCCAAATGCTGTTGGACCATCTGAAGGAAATAGAAGGGTCTTTTCCATGGGACTCCCGGAATGCATCTCAGGAAGAGCTGGCCCTGCTGGATTGCTTGAATTTATCGATCAGTCGCGATGGCTTCGTTTGCCATGTGCAGCTGTTGTCCAAGTACCTCTCTGAAGCTCAGTGGCGGTATAAAATAGTGCTGAGCAACAGAAATGCAGGTAAGAAATTTACTGCAAGTGGTCTTTGAAACTGCCAAGCAGAGAGCAAGACCCTTCATACCTGTGAGTCGGTAGGGAAGGAACAAGGAGTACTGCATCCTGCCTCGTGATTAGCTGCAGGTTTGATGCTTCTGTCCACTCAGATCTGCAAGAGCCTGGGTGGAAGAGGTGCTTGCATGTTGCAGCGAGAGAACAAATGACTTCAGTGGAGAAGCAGCAGCGGCCATAAAGATCCTGTTTGTGGCCCAAGCCTGAGTCATGATGACATTTGACTGCTTTGCCTTGCCTGCATTGTATAAAGGGAGCCATCTGTGCTTCTGCTACAGAAAGGGAAGCTGCAGGTGATGTTACAGGCATGGCCTCCTCCAGTGTAGCCCAGCTCTGCACCACTATTTGGACTTCTATTCCCCATAATTTTAGCAGTCTTTTGTGAAGGCCATGACAGAAACCCCTTTTTGCCTGTTCTTTGTGGCCCTAGTTTTATCTGCCATGAATCCTCTCTCAATTCTGTGAAATACCCTGCGTTCTGCCTAGTGAAGCCATAGGCTGTCAGTTTGTACAGCATAACCTAGTGGGGTAACCATGTATCCTTGGTGTAGACCCTTGCTTTAAGGGCATTAACATAGGAACTAGTAGGATGGGAGCTTCTACCTTCTACATCTCTAGTTTCTTATGTTGCTTTCATCAGTGATGTGCCATGAGTTAAATAATAGTAAATGCTTAACGTTATCACTGAATGCTATGCTTTCAGGCAGCCCCCATGCTCCTAACAGAATGTCCTCTGATTTAACCGGAGAGTCCAACTTGAAGAGGCAGAGTCAATCTCAAAGGCAAAAGCCAGGTAAAGTGGTGAAAAATCAAAGCAGCGTACAACACCCTCAGTGCTGGTTTGGCTCACATTTCAGAACCTCCTATCTGGAACAGACTGATGATTTACAGGGCTGTGGCCCCTCCTGGCCTATAACTGGAGCCTAAGTCAAGCATCTCTAATTGTCATTGTGAGAAAACAGACTCTGCAGCTTTCAGTGCTCACTTCAGGGTTGGGTCCAAAGATAGAGTCAGCAAAATAGGTGGAGAACAGGTCGATTTTATTTATTACGATGATATATTTCTGTCCTGCCTGCTTCTCTGCAAGCAACCCAAGGTGCTCTATATAATTCCCTTCCTCCTCTGTATTTTCCTTATAGTAACTCTGAAGTAGCTTAGGCTGAGCATTAGCGAATGTTCATGGCCAATTGGGAACTAGAGCCTGGATCTCCTGAGTACCAGGCTGGCTAACCCTCTAACCACGGTGCCACACTGGCTACGTGATCCCCATGTGGATAAAAACTTTGGGAAGCAAAAGTCAGTCTCCTCTAACCAGCCCCATAAGAAGAATGCTCCCATCCTTTCCAGTGCTGCTAATCAGTAGCATAAATGAGTTATACTGTTTATAGTACAGGCTGCAGGTGGTTAAGAAGGAGCTTGTTTCATTCCTGCCAACTGTTAGCACAATTACTGTGGCCCAAGCCTGGTTGTTTCTTTCCGCATATTCTGCTTCACTGAGTTTTAAATCTTTTAGACTTTCATCTCCTGCAGCCAAATTTCCTTCAGTTTTTCTTAGAGATGGCCTTACTTCTTCCTAAAAATAAGCAGAGCGGTTGTATTCTATTACTGCAGTGGGTAAAATATAATTTGGGTACTGGCCACGTTAATTGCATGCTCAGTTAGATTGACACATTCATGTATAAGTTTGTGACACATCTTTAAAAAAAATCAAGTGCATAATAAACTATGAGACAGGAAAATCCTCCTTGGAGCAGCAGTTACCATTCCCACATTTCTTGAAATATCTCGTCTGCTGATAGCCTGCATTAAGATTGCCAAAAAGTCCTTGCTTGTTTGGCAGGCATGATGCTTTCAGAGTATTTTGCCCCCTATTCCTGTGCCTACCTGTGCTTGGTCTAGAAGTCAGCATTGAATCTGCCTGGCAATGCTGCGTGTAGCTTCTGTATGATGGTGGGGACTTTGAAGTTCTACTTGCTGCAGAGCATCCTCACATGCAAGTGCTTTTCAGCTGATTCTTTATACTTACTCCAGCCCTGGCTATCAATCCAAAGGGCTTCCTCTCTTTTTAGCAGTAACTTCCATCTAAGGATCTTCTCACTCTCCTTTGTCCCCAGAATAGCTCTTGATTGCTTTGTATGGCTGTAGAAGGATGGGCAGACCCCAAAAGTCTTACCTGGATAAAAGTTGGGAATGGGCTGTTAATTACCTGAACATCTAAAAAGTTAAAATACAGTAGCTTTGGAGGCCTCTGGATAATCATGAACCATGGTCATGGAAGCCTCACACCCTTCTTCAGTATCTCTTTTCTTTTCTGCTTCAGTTTGCAAGAAAGGCATCTCAGAGTCCTTGGTGGAAAGCACAAGCAGTGAATTAAGTATCACCAGCACATCAGGTATAAAAGTTTTCTCCATCCCTTCCTGCCAGTAGAATGACCATTCTTCCGCCACCCACTGGTACTGGGGCAGCTTACCCAGTGCCTGGTCTTTTGTGCTTTTGGTGTTTATAAAAAGAAATATATAACAATTGTTTATAGATTTCTTTTTGGCTGGGGTTTTGATTTTTTTCTGCTGCAGTGACTTAGTGGTGCAGATATTGATATTGTTAATATTTTGGTTGGTTGTTAGCCACCTTGGGAGCAACAGTGCTGAATGGTGACAAATGCACTTTAAAAATTAAGTAATTTTTTAAAAATGCGCACACTTCCATGTGTTCTTCAGCCTCCTGATAATGACAGTACTTGGCATAAACTTCCCTCTTTGAGATGACATTTGTTCCTGCTAACTTCTGTATCTACTTGGCTTCCTTTCCTTTGTTTTTCTTTCCTCCTTGTTTTTGTTTCTTTTTTAGAAGGAAGTGCTAGTTCACTATCTGACTGGAGTGAAGTAGAATATAGGAGAAAGCCTCAAAGGAACCTCCTCATCCCGATGATGCTTTCTCCTCCAGAGTCTCTTCTTGTTTCCTGTATCTTGAGGGGAAACTACATAGAAGCTCATCAGGTAACTGTGATCATGGCAAGACACTGACCTGGTTCACATAATGCAACAGCCTAGCGTGGCTTAATTTGCCCGTGGGGACTGGCAGTTAATGCTAGTTGCCCACAGGCGCCATTTCTGCATGGTACCCATGGGTGCTTGGCTTGCTCTGGCTTGTCATATTGTGCAAACGCAGGCAGCAGAGACTATCTGAGGCTTAGACAGACTTTGCTCTGATATGCAAACAGGCCTATTATTTTGGTAATGGCTGCAATCTCTGGAAGTGACCATGCATCCATGACCTGGCCAGGAAACCACAGGAATTAATCTTCCATAGTTCCTAGCCACTCTGTGTGTGTTAAGCACATGTGAAGATGGAAGACTGTGCTAGCTGGCCCCTCTCCCTACATGCCTGCCACCTCTGCTAAGTAAAGCCCAGTGAGAAGTATGGACATAGTACAGAGGGCCTGATCCATACTGTGGAAACCCAAGGAGGGTCTCGGGCTTCTATGGAAAGGTGCACTGCTATCCGGAGCGCGAATCTAAACCTAGTATGGATTAACTGAGTGTTCAGGAGATTAACAGTTTATGGTAGACCTTTTCTGTATGACATTTTAGGGGTCTACTTAGCCTTCTATATCCATGCAGGGCAATATTCTCTTTAGTTTGTATTTCCCTCATCTCAGAAAGTTGAACTTGGGAGTATTTATACACCTGTAAGACATAAATACTAAATTGTTTAACTGATATTAGTCGTTCAGTCAAAGCTTTGGATGTGTACTTCCATGGGACCTCTTAAAACAGCTTTCCGATAGGGTTTGGATTGCTCATTCTTGTTCTCTGTAAAAAATACCTAAATACTGATAAAATGCTTCTTACATGATAAATCTATGTTGCCTCTTAATCCACAATGACAGGTGGCTATTATGTTTCATTTGGAGACTTCTGCTTCCTATGGTGAGTTAATTTTCTTGGAGCGTTACCAAGAAGTGATCAGCGAGCTGGCAAAAGTGGAACACAAGATTGAACATCAGTCATGTGAAGGATCCGGACACCTCAAACAGCCTGGCAGTGGCCATTCTACCCTAAAGGCTATAGGGAATGCAGCAGCCGCAGGTAACAACCTGATCTCTGCTTGTAAAAGTTGGAATCTAGGACTGACGGGGGTCACGCCACAGCGGTTAATGAAAGCTAGGAGCAAAGACAAGGTGTGTGGATACAGAACGCTGTCGCATCAAAGGGAAGGGTTTAGCTTAGCCTGCTGTTGGTCATGCTAACTCTGCATGAGTCGTGGCCTGGTCTGGCAAGCCCTGCTGCCACGCATGGAGTGCATATGATGCCCAGGTTGGCACAACATGCTAAGCCACCACACCAGCTTCTTCTACAAGGCACCCCATGGAAAAAGGAAGGGCTCAGATGACACTAAGCCACCCCCACCCACCGTGGCCTGGCAGGCTGCGGGAGTCCAGTCAGTGTTTGTGGTGCATGGGTGGGGGCAGGGCCAGCCCTACCATTAGTCAGGGTGAAATGGTTGCTTCAGGCAATGGAAGGGGCAGCAAAATGTTGCTTAGTTGTTGTAACTTTACGACCAGGGATAGTAAGATTCTTTCTTGATAGAATTCTTTGTCCCAGGTGCCAAAATAATGGGCCTGGTATTGGATTAGTAGATGCACTGAACTGGGGTGAGTCATTTACCACTCTTCCTCGGTAATCATAGAAAGGACATTGGGCTCCAGCTCCTGCCCACTGCACGTCTCCAAGTTAAAGCATCCCTAATGAATCGCATCCTGAATGCCTCCAGTGTTAGGGGGCTCACCTTAGGGAACTGGCTCCATTGTTTTCTTGCTCGGACAGTCAGGAAGTTTTTCCTGATGTTCACTGAAATCCAGCTTCCTGTCACTTGAGCCCGTTCCTGTCGCTCCCTGTAATTTGAGTCCAGTAACTTGAGAGTTTGTATGGTATAGCAGTTCAGGGAACTGGGCTAGAATTCAAGTGATCCAGGTTCTAGACTGCACTTTACTATGGAGCAAACTTGATGACTTTGGGTCAACCATGGACTCTTAGCTTTACTCCACAGGGTTCTTGTTAGGATACAATGGAGAGGAGAACCTTGTCAGTTATCTTGAGTTCCTTGCAAGAAGAATGGTGGGATATAAATGATCATTATTCTGTGTCCTGCACTTAAGGTTATTGAGAAGTGGCCCTGGTTCTCTTCTGCAATACAACTTTTCACATACTTGAAGAGTGCTATCATTTGTCCCCTCAATCTTTTCTTCTCAAGGTTAACATAATCAGTTCTTCCAGTCTCTCTTCATAGGGCTTTGTTTTTAATCCCTTGATCATTTTTGTTGCCTTCCTCTGAACTTTTTTCGGTTTCCTTGCATCTTTCTTAAACTGTGGTGCCCAGAACTGAATGCAGTACTCGGAAAGAGTCCTAGTCAGTGCTGACTAGAACTAACACTACATATGATTTGGAAGTGATGCTTTTATTAATGCAGTCTGAAATAGTATTTTCTTGTGAAACATGCTTTAATTTATCTCTGCAAGCTGAATACAAGCTATATAAAAACAAACTCAAGCAACAGTCCCCATCCTCACTCCCACTTTATTGCTTTTGCTGGCTGCCTAGACCTGGTTATAGCAAGCACCTTGCAGGTCACAAGCCATGGTTGATGCCTTTAATATTATTAGCCTTTAATGTGATGCAGGTTTTGCAGGCCTATAGGAAATGGTTAGATCTTGCACCCCACACCTTGAGTCATTAAGCAATGAATTGCCATAGATAAACTTTAGGGTCATGATAAGCAATCTGGTGCCCTCCAGAAGTTGTGCAGTATAACTCCCACAATCTCTGGCCTTTGGACATGCTGGGTGGGACTTAGAGTTGTAGTCCCAAGCATCTTGGGGAGGGGGGCACCAGCTTGCCCTAAACTGTTCCAGGAGTGTTTGTGAGAATTCAGTATAAAATGACTTTATTTAAATTGCATTGGATGCTTTTGGTTATAGCATAGTTTGTCTGCTGTGATCTTCTTACCCTCACATTTTCCTGATAGCAGTATGTGTGTAGAGATGCATGGTCAAAGAATGAAGATGTTGGGCCCAGAGTAGATTGGATGAAACTCTGCTCCATAACAGGCCTTTCCTGGCTCTTCCCTTCCCGTTACTGTCCTGTGTCCCCACAAAATCTGCTTCTGATGTTCAGTGGAAATTCTAGGATAGCATACACTACGTGCCAGTTCTGCAGAAGGACAGAGATATCAGAGGAATTCCATGGTGCTGCGTCACGCAAGTAGAAGTGACTTTCTGCTCACACAAGGTGCTTCTGAATCCAAGCGATTATATTTGCAAGAAAGTGTTCCCTTTTGGTACCAGAAACAGCACAACAATAAGCAGCTACTCTGTCCTCCAAAACCACACCAGGCATTAAAGCAGCACTTTCACAGAACTGGCCTGAAACAAAGTGAAGCCAAGGGAGGTCTGACTTCTCTGGGATTGCACAACTGTGTTGCTTTTTACATTTCATACAACCTTTTCTTGTTCTTTCCCAAGGTATGGTGTTTTACTCCATCTCAGACGTTACCGATAAGCTGCTTGCCCCTTCTGAAGGTCTTGTTGTCCCTATGCTCCAAGAGAATTTCTGGGCCAGCAGCATTCAGCTGGAGCCTAGCGACCCCCTGAACAACGTCCTGGAAGGCCTCTGCCCCGCCGCAATGGTCATTTTTGACTTGGCATCTACTCAGTGCCACTTGTGGAAAACGTGCAAGCAGCTCTTAGAAACAGCAGAGAGAAGGTTGCATAACAGCCTTGAAATGAAGGGTAAGCTTCCCTCCTCTGTTCAGTTAAGTAGTCTTAAAAAATGTGTGGCATGGAAAGTACCTAAAGGCAAGTAAAAACAGAAAAAAAGGCCTACAACTCCCAGCATGCCCCAACCAGCATGGTTGGCTGGGGCAATTGATACACCGTATGCCTTTTTTTCTGATTAGACTTGCATAGGATTTCACGGTAAGATGACCATGTCAACCATAGCTGTGCATAATTGTGTCAATGCAGTTCTCTTGCCCTCCATTTCTCTTCTTCACTTTGCCTTCTGCATCTGATCACAGGCCGAAGATTTGATTCTGTTCTGCAGTGCCCTGAGGGCATGAGAGGTTTCCCAGCAGTTCTTCAACAAATAAGTAAAATTGTCAATATATCACAAGGACACCCTAAATCAGGTAAATTCTTTGCTTTACTTTATGAGTTCATTCACACCTTGGGGAACCATTTTCAGGGATGCTTCTCGGACGCTCATTTGAACCACATTTTATTTGCCTTCTATTGAATGAAGACTTTCCTCATTAGGAGATCCTCCATGTTTGACATTCAGTGCTTGCTGCTCCTTCTCAGTAACTGTTTTATTAGATTGCTTTACCCTGTGACTGATTTTAGGATTTGCATCTTCAAAGTAGATGGCATGGATTGGATACACCAATGGGCTTACTCAATATAAAGGAGGTGTCTTTATGCTGCATTGACTCCATTCAGCATTTGGTTGTCCTTATGTGCTTTTGCATACTTGCTTAGTATTTAAAATGGCATTGAGCTTTGATATTGATGGATGTTTTCTTTTGTTTCCCAGCAGAAATCTCCAGTGAGAAAATAAGTAGTCACTTCCATTGCAGCATTGCTGATCTGCTGCAGAGTTGCTATCCTGCTCTCACTGAGAACTGTATTACTAATCAGATAGTTTTATCACAGTGTTTTGACCAAATTCTGCAAAAACTGGAACATGTGGAAGATGCTTCTGGTAAGTTATGTGCATTTGGTAATAAATTTCTTCACAATTTTGATTTTTTTTTGCTTCTAACTGTGGATGTTTTTAAGTTTAATGCCCAAATTTGGTTATTTATAAGTAGGATCTCAAAGAAAATAACTCTAACATTTCTAATGAACATAATTAATACTTATAGATTCTAGAACTTCATGATATAATATTTCCAGTGCTGCTTAGTAAGATGCATTGACACTGGATTTAAAAAAACAGAATATTATCCCCACAATTTACTTAATGCTTCCCTGTTAAAATGTCTTCATGCTTATTTGTATAGTATTTGAAAGTTTTCTCCCACTGATGGAAAGAGTGTCAGATTACATAGAACAGACTGCTGTAACATGATAGTGTGCTGGAATGGAAAGGTGTAATTTTGCTAAGGAAAAAAAGTTATTTGTGTGCTAGAATGATGGAACATTTAATCTCTAACTTTTTTGTTTTAATAGATTCCAAAGGGAATTTACTTGCCTCATTAGTAGAACAGGCTTCTTTGAAACCTGCAGAAGTAGAAGCACATCCAGTTTATAAAGAAATAAAACTTTTGCTGAGAACCTTGGACCAACATGCTGAAACCATGCAGGAGAGTTCTGTGCCAAATGCCTATGTGCAGAGGTTCTTTGATTACCTCAACAGGCTGGCTGCCATTGTCCTCCGAAGTCTTACTCCAGAACTAGGTAAAAGATTCTGCACCACTAAACAAGCTAATCCAGGCTTGAATTCAAGAGTCTTCCACTGTCTTCTAATGGGGGAAAACAATATCTTAATGAGGAATTAAAATGAGCAAACTTATTTGCACCCATATTTGTAGGAATTTTTTTCTGTATTTGTATCAGACCGATCAGCTGTTTGTAGTAAAGTTTTACTAAAGTAGTCCTCCCACAGCTGGTCCCCACCAGGTGTTTTGTATGTCAGGTTCCATCAGCTGATCAGGAATGCTGTAAATTGTAGTTCAAAACTTTTAGAGAGCACTAGGTTGCAGAAGACACAACAAATTGTTGTCTGTGCAGTTGAAATTAAGAAGATCATGGCAAGTTTACAGCACGGCACTATCTTTAGAAGGTGGATTTCAGATGCATAACATGGAATCAACTCCAAACAATACATAAACATTTTCCAATGTTTTTCTTTCATTCTAGATCAATCTGCAGAAGTACGTGTGGGAAATCCTTTCATATTACTACAACAGACACCTTCACATTTGCTATCCCAACTTTTGTTTGAGAAACAAGTTCTTCCTGACAGGTAACATTTTTTAGACATAGATGTTGTGATATGAGAACATGTCTGTGTAGGAATCTGATTTTCTGTTTTATTCTTTTAAGTTGATATATGTTTAGATTGTATCTGAAGTGCTGCTTAAGAAATATTCTGCTGTCACCAAGCCTCTGACTACTGTTAAAGGACTTTGGGAGTACTCGCTGTAGTTGGCTTTGTGAAATTTATACCAATCTTCTCTTCCACTGACATAAGTTTCAATTTGGGAGGTCAGTGACTATTGTGAGATTCATTGGTTGGCTTCACAAAAATGAAATATCCTGTGCATCTTTTAGTACGAAATGGACATTTGGAATTGGGAAGTAAGGCCAGCAAGTTCTTTGCATTAATGCTAGACAGCTTTAGTTAAACCCAGAGTATTCCCCAAGGTCTATCCTGTATACTGTGGAGCTACGGCAGAAAATGCTCAAATGGGGTTTGCAACTGAATATGCATGCCTGCTTCTATATGAACAACACAAAACAAGCTGCTTGTTCAGCAAAATCAAGTGGTAGAGTCCTTCCTGTGTTCTTTCTAGCACATTAAGGAGAAGAGCCTGGATGTTTACCTGACCTGCTGGTGTTCTGTGTGTAAATACCTTTTAAACTTAAAAGAAAATTTTTCAACATCGTCACCACCACTGCCATTCCTGAAATCTGAGATGGCACCATCCAAGGAGCCTTCAGGATGTTGCTAGAATGTGTAGCTCATCCTGTTTATAAGCTTTATGATTTCCCTTGAGCATTGAAATGTCCGCTAACTTTCCAGAACATAACTTGCTGCCAGCACAATTAGCACAAATGTTAAAGTCTCACTTCAGTTGCTTGTTAGCACCAGCTGTGGGGGCTCTCTCTCAGTAGCTTCATTTATTTTTAGAAATCCATTTTTGAAAATGCTTGAAGTAGTTATTTCCTAGCTGAAGGAAGCAAATGCAGAGCAAGAGTCAAGGATGTTCTTAGAAATTCTAGTTTAGTTAGATCACAGCTAAGCTGCACAGCTGTGGTGTCCCTGTTTATAGAGGAGCTACTGTTGTAAGCCAGAGTGGCTTCATTATTGCCATATAAAAGAGACGAGGAACACTGGATATAACTGGGCTTCTTCACACATTCTGTTCAAGATGTTCTGAGGTACCTCGCAAAACATAAGTGTGAATATGCCGTGTACATTTGACCCAACAAAAAAAGGAATAAATAAAATAAATACCCAGCTCATCAGGAAGCTGTGATTTCTTGCCAGTCTCTGTTGAGTGAGTTTGCCATTTAACCATGTATCGAACAGTTCATAGTATAAACTTACATTTATTGCACATTCTCCTTCTCAATCCTGCAGGTTGTCTTCGTTGCTGGCCAAAGAAGAGCTGAAGCTGAATGTGCAGCAGGTGATCATTGACTGTTGTTGTAAGGCATTGCTGCTGTGCAATGCCAGGCAACACAGCCAGACCAGGTCACTTTTGACCAACATCAGCAGCCTCGCACATCTGCATGCGTATCATTGTCTGCCTGATGTTGAAGTGCCAGTCCACAATCTGGCCATGGACTCTGGGGACCCTCCTAGCCACACCGTACCACCCCTGCCTGACCAGAACCAGCATATGCTCACAGCGTCCACCCTCAATTTCCTGAAGTCTCAGTCAAAACTGACAGCTGCCATGGCTTGCCTCAATGCAACAAAGGTTCAGAAAACACCCAGACAGAGCCTGTCATGGATGGAGTTCCGAGGCAAGCGGGAAGCACCCTTGTCTATTGAGCAAATTTCCAAGGAATGTGAAGCCCTGCTAAAGGGGTTCCCACTGCTGGAGAACTTCCTTCTTGTCATGTCTGAGCCCCTGCAGGATCCTCAGGATGAAGGAAATGGCTTGGCTAGTGGACTTTGTGGCAAGTCTTACGTCTCCTTGCTTTTCCTGGGACTGCATTCTGACACAGCAGTCGAGGTGTTAACGGAGGTTTTTGAGCACGCGCTCACTGCGGGGGACTGGTCCAGAGCCCTGAAGGTCTTGGATCTCTACAGTCAGGATACGGACGAGCTAATCACTGTGCGAGATGCTGTGCTGAGCTGTGCCACTGCTGATGGTAAAAAGGAATGATTCTTCTTTTACAGTTGATACTTGGGCTGGAAAATGGGAATTTGATCTACTAAATTTTGGAGGAAAATCTGTTGAACTGCTGCCGATGCATCAATTCTAAAACTTGGGCTCATGTAGGTATAGATGCAGGAGAAGAGGGTCTATTAAGGCTAAGGACATACGGTCTTTGTTAGAGCTATTCTATTTACGTTTCATGGATTGTCAGTCACCTTTCCTTCCATCAGCTGCTCATTGCTGGAAAAAGATTTTGTGCAGATTCATTTATATGCTATTGTGCAAACTGGGTCTTCCAAAATATGAAAATCACTTGCTCAAATATGCAAATCCCACTAAACTGTGCATTTTCACACTTTAGAGAATGTAAGGAAATGTGCATTTTCAGTCAGTATTTTTTGGGGAATATTTTTCTATGACAAAATTTTCATGGAATTATGGAAAGTAAAAGTGGCTGGCTCCAAGACTGCAGAATCCATGCAGTTCAGGAAAAAACAGTCTACTGCAGAATCCATTGGCTGGATTCATAGAAATCCAAACTCATCAGACTCCACTGCAGTTTTCTCTGACATCCCTAGTTGAGGCATGATGCCCAGGGGATAAAGTATAAATGGAAAAGTTTTTCTGAAGGTTTGAAATGACTATTTCTTGAATTATTGACTTATAAAAGGGACGGACAGGCAGGAAGGCCACAGAGAAGGGAAAGGCTGTAAGTTAGTGGCAGAGCACTGCTTTGCGTGCGAAAGGTCCAGGTTCAATTCCTTTGAGCTCCAGGTATGTCTAGAAAAGACTTCTGTGCAGAATCCTGGAGAGCAACTGATCCATCTAGTTCAGTATAGACCATTTTTCGTTTTGGAAGGAGCCCAAGGTGGCTTACATAGTCCTTCTTTTCCATTTAATCCTCATAACATTCCTGTTAGACTGAGAGTCTATGGCTGGCCCAAGGTCACTCAGTCAGTTTCATGACTGAGCTGGACTAGAATTTGGATGTCATGTATCCCAGGTCAACAGTCTAACTACTGCAGCTCACTTGGTTTCTGGATGCTTTCTGTGGTTTCAGTCATGTTGTGGCCATCCCCTTCTGTGTCTCATTATCCAGTACTCTGGTTAACCTTGTACATTTAGAACACACTCAGACTGGGCATCATCGTATCTGTAAATGTTACTTCCTTTCCAGAGGAGGAAGGTTGGCAGTACCTTTTCCAAGTGAGAGATGCCATGCTGAGAAGCAGATTGGCCTTGCGCTGTTTAGATAGGTGGCCCTTGGAAGCTTGTCTGGAAATCTTAGCCTATTGTGCCTGTGACCCTGAAGTGTCTGAAGAACTCAGATCCGATCTGCAGAGCAAAACAAGAGAGCTTCAGGTTTATCAAAAGGTACCCAAGCTGTTTTATTAGGGGCAGAAAGTTTCTTCATAATGCTTGCTGAATATAGAGATAGCCTTCTCCATGAATTATACCTGCCTTGATTTTGAGAAGTATTTAAATTGTGGTTTTGGATTCTCCTGATGTACTTCTGTGCTCTGTTTTTGAGAAGACAGTGGAAATAATTTTACCAAACTTTGCAGCAGGTTTTTACCAGTATTTCTTATAGATATAGGCCATTTTATGGTCTTTGGAGAGTAGAAAGATGCAAAATAGAATTATTGGGAGGCAAATTTCATTGATATCAATTGAACTATCAGATAAGCATGCCTGAGATTATAAGGTTAAGAAACTTAAAATGATTTTGCTTGTAAGTGTGTATCTGATTTTATCTATGCACTGTTTGTAATAAATGTTCTTCAACAGCCTAACATTTATTCTGAAGAGGTGAACACCATTTTGCCTGCATTAACTTTGACAACTGTTGGGACAGCTCAGTTCTTAAAACTGAAAAACTTACTGCATTGGCCTCTTAGGTCGTTTTGTTTTGTTTTTGTTTTGGTTTTGCTTTGACAAATAATAATTTGCATTAGTAAAATGATAGTATCCCATAGAGTTGTTTGTTCTGCTGGGATTTGTGGAAGATGTAGAATTGATTTTTCAAGAGTACTTTTCATGGGACTGTCTGCTGACTTGGTTTTTTCCTTGACAAGACAATGTAAAATTGGTAGGAAGCATGGCATTTCTGTAGTAACAGATGTCATAAGATGATCCCTCCCGTCCCCTCCCTTCCCTTCCTTGTCTCTGTTGCACTCAAATTTAGTATATATAGTATTGGGATGGGAACGTCCCTTTTTCTTGTATTCTGAATTGTGTTTATACACTGATGGTGTTGTATAAAAGTGGAAATAGGGATTTCTGTTCTTTTGAGAGCAGCTCATTTCTAATTGAGATTAATTCTTGGAATAGCTTGTTTAGTTCTGGCCTTATTTCTTAAAAAAGAAGGAAATGGCTGAATTAATTATTCAGTTGCATTTGCTTTTATTTTGTCAGATTCTAAGTCTGCAAGAGGTGCCAGCATGGCATGACTGGCAGGACCTGAAAAGAGCCTGCACTGAAGATTCCCAGGCTATTATAGAGATTATTCTGGAAGCAAAGGTAGGACACTGGTTTTGTCTCACTTTTTTCACAGAAATTTCTGCCTGTGGAATCCTTAAATTTTGCTTTAAATATTAAACAGCTTCATTTAATCCATCATCTTATTTCCAGTAAAGACTGGCTAGTTAGCTGTCTAGCTGAAAGCACACAATACTGGCTTTCTCTGATATACCCATGATTAAAAGGGGCTGTATCTTCTCTCTGTATTCTTTCCTTGCCAATAGAGTATTAATTTTTTTTTTCTACCATAAGAGTTTCTGCCTACAGTTCCCATCAGCCCTAGCTAAGATAGCTAATGGAGAGAGGTGATGGAAATGAAAGGTCAAAATGTCTGCAGGACTACACTGTTCTTGCTTAATAAGTGGATTTGTTCTTGCTTAATAAGCAGATTGGGACTGCAGGTGGCGCAGTGGTTTAAACCACTGTGCTGCTGGGCTGGAAGATTGAAAGGTCGCCGGTTCGAATCTGCACAACGGGGTGAGTTCCCGTTGCTCCGTCCCAGCAGCTGCCAACCTTGCAGTTCGAAAGCATGCAAATGCAGGTAGATAAAAAGGTACCACTTTGGTGGGCAGGTAACAGCATTCCATGCACTTCAGTGTTTAGTCATGCCAGCCACATGACCATGGAGACTGTCTGCGGACAAACACTGGCTCCCTCGGCTAGGAAACAGAGATGAGCATTGCCCCCTAGAGTCTGGCATGACTGGACTTAATGTCAAGGGGAAACCTTTACCTTTTTAATAAGCAGATTAAATTTTCAAGAAGTTCTTTAAGCCTTTCTATAGTATCTGAATGACAAATCTCCAAGGAAGAGTTGTTTGTCTTTATCCTAGGATTATGAATTATGTGAAGAATGGGGTAATTTATATTCTGTTCCAAGAGAACATCTGATCAGCCTTCATCAAGAGCACCTTCTTCATTTGTTGGAGAAGGGTGATATGGAAAAGGCCCTGCAGGTAACCATTTTGGTTTTCTGATTTTTATCTATCCAAAATTGCTTTGAGATAAAGGATGCATATGCTGTATCACCAAGTCTTTCATAATTAATTCATGGGAGGAAGGTAAGTTCCTGTGTTCTGCAGGTGTCTTTGTGCTGAGCCACATCAATGGACAGATCAGTGTATGTTTAAACACATAGGAAGCATATGCCCAGAAGTTTTTCACACTTATGGCTCCTGGTCACACAAAAGCATCTCCTGAACTTTATTTATGCAATTTATCTCAATAACCTAAGTGACTCTCAATATATACATAATGCAAGTATTATAAAACTATTCTATGTATTCCAAATATGGGAACAATGTAATAACTAACATTTCAACAGACACAGTAATAAAATGGAACAGTGTCATAGTCCATTACAAGCCAGGAAAAGTGTATGTAGACAACTGTTTCCAAGTGGTGTTTGAACTTCAGTTAAATTACTGTATTGCACAGTGCATGGCAGGCTGTTCCAGAGAGAGGGTGCCATTACCAAGAAGGGCTCCTGATACTGTTAGCTGGGTGTATGCCGAGGGTTGCAGTCTAGTACATCTGGGGGACGCCAGCTTCAAGGAGACAGCAGTGATGTGAAGCAGCCTGCTTGAGATGGCACTATGGGGCTTGGAAGGAGGTGGAGTCTGGGCAGTACAAGCAAGGTGTTTAAAGTGCCTGTCCAGGAAAGGCAGTACGACTGTGCGACAGCACAGTTCATTGTTATCCGAATGAGCTGAGCATTTCATTTTGATTTAACTTCTTTGCAGCTGTTGCAGAGAATAGATGATCCTGATATTCAGCTTACCATAAGTGAGCAGTGTCTTGACAAACATCCTGGCTTGGCAGCTTCTCATTTTCTCGCGGATTATCTTACAACTTACTTTTATAAGCACCTAACGATTATGCGCCACAATGAAATCCAGGCTCTTTACATAGGATCAAAGGTAAGCAGGGGTGGCATTCTTGAGGACGTGCCACACGAGTCTTTCTCATTGCTCATCTGTGTGGTCTCCGGGTCTTCTCTCGGCTAATGGCAGCCCTGTCTCTCCTGTATCCAAGGTGTTACTGACTCTTCCCGAGCCTTACCGTGCCAGCTACTCTCACCTGTCCTGCAAGCCGATGCTCATGCTGGAACAGCTCCTGATGAACATGAAGGTGGATTGGGCAGCAGTAGCCATACAGACAGTGCACCAGCTCTTGGTTGGACAAGAGATAGGGTTCACGGTGGAAGACATTGATGCTTTGCTCTGCAAGTATGCCGGCAAAGCCCTCGAATTTCCTTTCTCATTAAAAGAGAAGAGATCAGGTGACTGTTTTTCAGAAATCTCCAGTCAGCAAAGGGGTTCCATGTGTTCTTTCACCAAGTGTCACACATACTCAGCCTGCAGGACAGAGTTGGAACGCAGACAGGTGCCGCCACCAAAACATTGTTCTTGTCACGGCTTCTGCGAAATGAGCTAATGGCTAATGGGGTGACTTAAAAGCCTCTGTGCTGCCCCATTTTTCCTCTTTCCATTCTATTTTTATGCACTCATGTGAAAGGACTGTTCTAATCTGCTCTGCAAATAGAAGTGGTTCACCAGTATCAGAACTGCTCTTTTCTCTTGTCTTAGATTCTGTGATTCAGATTCAAGAGAGCCTTTATCGAGGAACTGAGCCTGACACCTTGCCCAAATCGGAATCAGTAGAAAAATTTCCAGCTAGTTCTACCGGTGAGAGAAGGTTTACTGTCCAGATTCTGTTGTGATACCTGTATTTTTCTGGTCCTTATTCTTCTGTGGTGTCATCTGCTCTTGCTAAATTTAAGAAGCATTTAAGATACTATTTTTGCTTTACAGTATTTGAAGAAATTATGAACAGAATGTTTGATATGGTGCCCCTGTTATCTTGGAGGAGTAGAATAATAAAAGATTGGTTGATCAGTAGATATCCATGGTGCCTTGCTCATGTACGGACATCTTTTGGAGGTCCAAAGCTGGAGAGCTGGCACTTAATCTTAATGTCTGCATTGTTAGCATTCATGAAAAGCTAATGGTATGTGGGCATGAGAAGAGCATATCAGGTTTTGTTTGCTTTCTAGAGCGAGCAGTTGGCTAGCCATAAACTCCTTATTAGAAAAAAAATTCTGTTATTAGAGCTACCTGCAACACATAAATGCAAAAGAGAAGGTTCTTTTGACCCATGGTATGAGTATTTTGCAGTACTGAAGAAGTTGTCAGGTGATATACGCACTAGCCCAGAGTCTGCCTGGAGAGTCCCTGAATTAAGACTCCCTTCTCCTTCATGAAGTCTGTTTCTAAGTACAGACAGTGCTGGTTGTTGTTATCTCCTCATTGCTGCTATGCAGTGCTTATTCTGTGGCAGAGTAGGAAGGGTGGTACGAAAAGGGTTATTCACCCATCATCTCCAGCTCCTATTTACTTATTCTATCTCACCATTTTCTTTTCAAGGAACTCAAGTTGGCTTACATAATTCTGGCTCCCCTCTCAATCTGATCCTCACAACAACGACCCTGTGAGGGAGGTTGGGCTGCGAGGCTGCAACTGATCCAAAGCCCCACCCAGTTAGCTCCATGGCCAGGTGCAGACTAGAACCCGGGTCTCCTGAGTCCCAGCCCCACACTCTTAACCACTACACCACACTGGCTCTCAGCTCCTTCTGTGCCATTACTCTTAGAAATGATGCTCACATTGGCCTGATGATTCTAAGCACCTAGATAAAAGATAGGAACAAGAAGTAACTACATACATGCGCTCCCCAGAGAGGTCCACCTGGCGCCGTCATTATTTGTTTTTCGGTGCCAGGCTAAGACCTTTTTATTTCAACAATATTTTAATAACTTTTAACATTGGCTTATATAGGTTTTAATCTGCAGCCAGGGTGGATCTGGATTTTATTTGTATTATGTTTTATTTTATTCTTCTTATTTATGTAAGCTGTCCTGAGGCTCTGTGAAAAGACAGCATACAAATACTCTAAATAAATACATACATACGTATACAAATACTTCATACAGATTCTGCTGGGGGAGATAGTGGAACCCATATTTGGAAGTATATGTACTAGAGTTCCATTTCCTGGAGTCAGCTCTCTCTGCTGCTACAATAAGCGGCTATATGGTCTACATGCTGCAAGGAATAATAAGTGTGTTAGAGCCTCCATTATCTCTGCTCTCCTGCTTAGAAATAGCAGAAGTTCACTAAGAATGTTAAGTCCGCCCCCCAGTGGCAGTATAATATTTATTTATATTTTCATTTGTATGCCGCCAATTACTTTAAAAAGTCCCCAGGCAGCTTACAAAATCAAAGGGATCATAGTTAAAGCAGCAGCTTCCTGTCATACATCTTAGTTGTTCCAACTAAGCTTATGCCCCGAGAGCTTACTCTATAAAAGTGTTTGCTTCTGCCTCTATGTTACTTCTTATATTTATCAAAGTTAATACAGCTGTAAACAAAAAGGCAGAGTCCAGCAGAGTGCTGTTGTCCCCACCCATTGTGTTGGGCAGACTGGCCCTGCTGCTTGCACAATGATGTTTTAGCACTTCCAGAGGCACCCTGAAACAAGCAGAAACATCCTGGAAGGAAGTGGGGCTGTGGAGCACCACTGCCCTGCCTCTTTTTAGAAACAAGCATTTCTGGGTGTTTTGTGCCTTTCCCTAGGAATCTGAGCTAGATAACATGGAAGAGGGCAGTGTTACCATTTACTGTTTATTGCTTCTGGTTCAAGTCCCAGTACGTGTGTGTAAAACAAATGAACAAAAAAGTCACTCTGGGCAAGTTATCCGTGGAGTTTACCATACAAAATCTATTTTGTGGTATGGGAAAAAATTAACCCAGTTCGCTCCAGTGTAACTGATGTGGGCTTTTCTTCAACAGTAAGTGGACTGCATGCATGTAAGGTCCACTTCCTTGAGGTCTACAAGGTCGGGATGTGTGACTCTAGTTGATGGAAACTGTTCCAGCAGACCATCTTCTCAGTCAGTTAGCGCTGACGTGAGAACGTATTGTGCATGATGTTGTCATTATAGGCCAGCAGTAATTCAGTTCTCCACTCATTTGGTTTTCTTTCTGTTGTTAGATACATCACAGTCACCCAGTCCAGTGGAGAAAAGCCTACAGCAAACTGTGTCCCTTCAAGAGTTCGTGCCACCAGAGAAGCCCCCTCCAAAACAGCAGTGGATTCCTGATGAAACTGAAGCCACTTGCATGGTTTGCAAAACTGAACATTTTACTATGGTACGGAAACATCAGGACTGTTCTTGGGTCATACAGTTGGAGCTCTTGAACAGGGATTGTACTTGCAGTGGCCTCTGCCATCCTGTCCAGAATTTTAGTCAGCCATGTTTCTCTCTTTAATGAAAAGATCCAGAGTTCAGGTTATTTTACTGGAGTAAATATAACCGCTGAAATACCATTGCTCATTTGAACTTCCTTCTTTGTGTCTCAGTTTAATAGGCGGCATCACTGTAGACGTTGTGGGAGGCTAGTGTGCAGCTCCTGTTCCAGCAAGAAAATGGTGGTGGAAAATTGTCGGGAAAACCCGGCTCGGGTGTGTGACCAGTGCTACAGTTACCACCACAAGGAGGAGTCACCTGAAACACCCCAGGATACAGAAATGTGTGTAAAGAGTCTTTCTTCATTCTTAATGTATCTGTACTGAGTGGAATATTTAGGCATTACTGTATGGATCATTTCCACTTAAAATTATTTAGTTTTTAATTAGAGGGTTCTTTTGGTGTTTAAGTATCTTAGCTGGTTGACATTTTTGTCTGTCTTTGTAATACCATAGTTCCCAAAGATCTGCAACTAATTTTCATTCAGTAGGCCCTGATTATTCAGTCACTCAGTGGCAAGAGCCATGCATCACCTGGCCATGTTCAAGCATCAGTAGCCCATTTGGTTTCTTGGCAATAATGCGAATAGCAGTGCATATGGAAGAAAACACATTGGTGAATTTCCTAGTGATGCTGTGCACATGAGCTGAAAGATGTTGGACATAACTATTTGTTACGCAATGAAGTTGTTTATCATGGTTGTCTTTGCTCTAATTAGAACATAGTTGCCATGACACACACTCTGACTTTGTATAGTGCAGTTGCTTTTGCTTCTTTCGGAGGCTGCTTCACATTCACTGCTGTTAGGAAGACAAATAAGTGGGTCCCAGATCAGGTCAGATCAGAACTTTCCCTGAAAGCAAAAATGACCAAAAAAGCCTGTCATACTTTGGGAACATTCTGGGAAGGTAGGACTCGTTGGAGAAGATAATCACGTTAGGGAGAGTCAAAAGCAGAAGAAGATTAAAATGACAGCAGCTAAATACGAAATGGATTGATTCCATAAAGGAAGCCACAGCCTTGAGTTTACAAGACTTAAGCAGCATTATGAAGGACAGGTGTTTTGGGGGGCACCTATTCATAGCGTCACTGTAAGTCAGAGATGACTTGGTGGCACAGAGCAGCACATTCATAGGTTGGCTTAGGAAGAATTGGCTCTGACCAGCAAATTTGGGTATACAGCAAAGGAAAAGTGGCGGTGTTTAAGAGTATGGCAAGCTAGGAGAACTGGCCCTTTGGAATTCTTGTGAGGCCATTGATCATGGGGATAGAACCTTGCTACTCATTTTTTATTCATTTAAAACTTTTACATCCTATCTTTTATGAGAAGAGTCTTTGCAGTGGCTGTCAGCTCAAATAGATCTAAAGGCAGCATAAATTGGGGAATAAAATGAATGACCAGCAGGCTGTTATTTCAGTGCTTGCTTCCTCTTAACAAGAATTCTTACTTAGCAAAGGGAAACAAGTAACTTACTGTATATTTATGTAGTAAGCATAGCAAAAGTAGATGTTTCTGTTAGCTAATATTCTGGAAATGTATACACTGTTGTGGTCAAATTAACTTTTCCAAGCATGTTAAATGGTTACGAAGTAGCCTCCTTTCTTTTCCTTCTTTATAGTTTAAAAGAAGGGCAGCAGGATCAAACTGAAGGTGAGGAAAACAACTTTTTGTTTTTGCATGTAATAAGGCTAAGGTCATGGATCTCTAACCTGGCTCTTAGTATACAGTTTCAGGCAATGCAGAGAAGGTAATAGGAAAGTCTGAGGGCACTTGAAATGCCAGTAAATGCTAAGTGGGACCAGCTTTCTAGTCTGTGCTGCTGCAAGGCCTAATCTCTGGGAAGAACACAGGGGAGAATATTTGGTCTTACTGGACCACCTACCTCAGGGGTCCTCAGACTTTTTAAACAGGGGGCCAGTTCACTGTCCCTCAGACTGTTGGTGGGGGCAGACTTTAGTTTGAAAAAAATATGAATGAATTCCTATGCACGCTGCACATTAAAATTTATTAAAATTTATTAAAATTAATTAAAAATGTAAAAAATAATTAAAAATTAAAAACTGTTTGTTCTGCTCGCTTGGGCTGCAGCAGAAGCCCAAGATGAGGTGGGGAGGAGCATGTCCATATTTAACGGACATAGCTACAGTGTCTGCAATGGTGCTGGTGGGAGGGAAGACGGGCGTGATCATGCTCATGCAGGGAAGGCAGGCGCGATCGCGGTTGCGCTTGTGTAGGGAAGGCAGGCGCGATCGTGGTTGCGCTTGTGCAGGGAAGGCAGGTGCGATCACGGCTGTCTCCCCCCTCCCCCCAAGCACAACCGCAATCATGCCCGTTGTCCCTGCACGAGCACAACCGCTATTGTGGCCATCTCCCCACTGAGTACGCCTGTGCCGGCTCAGAGCTTTTGGACTCGCTCGGAGATCATTTTCTCGAAGTGAGTCCTAAAGCTCTGAGGCCAGGTAAAGCATTGTGGTGGGCCGGATCTGGCCCACGGGCCGTACTTTGAGGACCCATGAGCTACTTCCTGAAAAGTATTGCAAGCTTAGGAAAGCAACACATGCTGCTTTGGGCATGGGTCAAGGAGCCCTTATGGTGGAAATCCTTGTTACCCTTCCAAACAGCTAATTCCTCCAATACAGATTATAGCCTTATATCTGTTTCAAAGTGGGTAACAATAAAATAATAAAATGTTACAATAAAATGCCTCAAGAAAAATAACAACCAGTAGCACTTCAGTCATTAGATCAGTGAAATCAAAGTAGTAGTCATTAAAAAAAACACAAGCAAAGCTCTTTAGAAGCTTGAGCACTTATCCCTTCTAGTCCTCCCACCCTCCATGGTTGTATGGGGAGTGCAAAGCACAAAGGTGATATGAGATTTTTAAGAAACGGAGTGCATTTTTAGAATTGAAATATCTCACCATAAGAAGTAGAATATTTCCAACTTTCAATGCGTAGGATATGTAGTCCAAGGTGCTACAAGTATTTTATTCCATTCTCAAAGTGCTTCTTCCACAAGTGTTGCCGAGCTGTTTGCAGAAAGTGGCTTTTTGTCCTGAACTCTTCTTTGCTTATTTCTTCTTCCCATGGTAGCAGAGGCCTCGGAGGATGGAGGCTTAGATTTTTCTGCAGCAGTGCAAGTACCAAAGATGACGGAACTTGAGTGGCTTCTTTCTTTGAGGGAGGAAGAGAATGAAATTGTGTATGGCGAGTTCTATTATGAACAGGTACATTAATGCTTTTTAAGTGGGAAACGAAAGACTCTTGTATACAGAAGCAGGGCATGCAGGAAAGAAGAGTTAAAATGATGTTGTGGAAGAGAATCCCTGACAGGTGGGGAGAGAGCCAAGTGATGTTCCTGAACTTTTGGAAACTGACTGCTGCAGCCGCAGTGCCATCACTCCCAGGGACCATACAATTTAACAGATCGTCTTTCCACTCACAGAGATGGAGGTTTGTGGGCAGAGAGGGAAGTTCCCTTTCCCAGGCCTCCTTGTCACAGACATGGAAACCACTGTTCCACTTACCACTCTGCCATCAGAACTCTAATGGTGGTACTGGCAAAAAGAGGGGCATTCTGGGAGGGGATTAGGGAAGTCTTTGAAATGGAGTGTACATATTTTCCCTTGAGCTGCCTCCTCCCAGCCTCTGCCCTGCTGGAGAAAACCCAGCAGGACTTTGAATCTGGTGGCCCCTTTGTCTTTGGATCATTCTTTCCAGATCTCGTAGCAAATAAATGCCCTAGCTGTAACCCCATCAGATAGCATGTAAACTATTTGTATTTACTGTGTGCTCATGCAGGAATTCAAGGTTGCCAATCTCTTCATTTTTGCTTCTTAGTTTTATAGGAAAGAAGATGGTTTTGGGTTCATCTCCTTGTGCTTGGTCTCTCGACTTAGGTGCCTTCTAACAGGCAGAGTCCCTTAGCTCCAGCCTGCTAGGGGTAGAGCCATGGCTGCATCTGACTTTTCATTCCTTTCCTCTTTTAATAATCAGGCTCCCAGTGCATCCTTGTGTATTGCTATCTTCAATCTGCATTCAGACAGCACAGCCTGTGGTCATCAGTTGATAGAACATTGCTGCAGGTTGTCCCAAGGCCTGACAAACCCCGAAGTGGATGCTGGCCTCCTCATGGACATCATGAAACAGCTGCTTTTCAGTGCCAAAATGATGTTTGTTAAAACCGGAAGGAGTCAAGATCTAGCTCTTTGTGACAGGTAAATTGACACCAGTTCTGCAAGGATGCCTTTACCCCATAGTCAAGGATACCCATGGTCTGTGCCAGCCAGGTGCCCTTCAAAGATGTTCAGCTATGAACTCCAGAGTCCTCAGCCAGGATTTTGGGAGTTGTGAGAATGAAGATGGCACATCCATGTTACATTTGTACCAAGAAACAGTTCACTGGAAAGAGTACTGTTACCTAGCCAGTTTTAAGAAATGTAGATATATAGTGGGCTTTGCTTCTGGGCTGACACACTTTTCTTTTGTTTAATTATAAAAAAAGAAAAAAATGAGGCTCTTTGCCTTTGCTGGAGGTTCAGGAAATGGTGTGATGGAGCATTGCTGCCATCTAGCATAGATTCGCCTCACTGTTGGGCTGTGTCTGCCTCTTCTTTGGCTACAGTGGGTAGACCACCTTATATTGCCCCGATACACTTTTCTGCTGCTTTTGCATATGTGGATTACTTGCAGGTAAGCACTCACAATAGCCTTTTATGGGGCAGATTAGAGCATGTTTTCATGTAAACCTGCTGGACAGCCTGCCTGTTGTCTGTTGTCCACTTGTAGTAGATTTCATTGCAATTAACCACCCCAGCCTGTTTGTGTAAACAGCCAGCTTATAAGTAGCAGGAATGGAGTGCAGACCCCTCTGTGTACCTGCCCACTTAGTCTAACAATTTGTGGATCTGATGAAATAGACACTAGTCCATAAAGCATTAGTGATGATAATATGTAAAGTTTGTAAGGTGGCCTAGGATGCTGATTGTTCTGCTTTGGTTTTGCTGTAATGAACTAAGACTGCCATTTCGCTGGAAAGTGTTGTTAGTTCAGTGAAGAACTAACTTCCACATAGTAAAGCTCACAAGCTGAGCCCAAATTGTGAGCAATAGCCAAGATGATGAGTAAGCTGTTCCGGGGAGACATCCAAACAGGGGAAAGCTTAGGGAAAAGCCTAAGGTTTTGCCTATTCTGAACAGTTGTAAGCTTTGTAAAAAATAATGTAGAATATGGGTTCTTTTCCCTTAGAATAATGCATAATATTTAAGTGTAGTTCTAGCAAATTACCTATAACTGATTTTTATAAAGAAGAAGCTGCTGTAAGGGTAGAAGTAAAACGAGGATGGCTTTGGGATTAAAATACATATACTATACATCATTGGATCTACAATCTGGTCTTGTAGTACAGATTCCTTATTAAGGGTAGCTAGTTTGGTTGGCCCAGATCCAAGTGTGGATGTTTGCTCTTGGGCACCCCACATTGAAACACTGTTCCAGCGAGTGAGACGTTAGCATTTTTTAATGTTCAGGATCATGTTAAATTTTTCACAGTTTTGTAGTCCAGTGTGACTTCGCATCTAATTCTGCCATGTTTTAACTCTGCCTACAGTTACATAAGCAAAGTGGATGTGCTGAATATTTTAGTAGCCGCTGCATATCGCCGTGTGCCGTCTCTGGATCAGATCCTGCAACCCGCAGCAGTCACTAGGCTAAGGAATCAACTTTTAGAAGCAGAATACTACCAACTAGCTGTAGAGGTAATACATGGGAAATATGTAGCTGTGGATTTATCCTGGGGGTTTCTCAAAGCATTTCACTGTTCTCTGCATGGAGATAATATCTCCAGAGAACACAAATGATTTTATTTTTGAATGAGAGCCCAAGTCTCTTCCCAACAGGGATGCAAAGACTGACCCATCAGCCTTGGGGACATTTCAGGTTTGGGCTGTATAATTGATCAGATGTTGAAAACTAGGGCCCAAATATTTGTTTCCCATTTTCACCAATATAAACAAAGGAGCCATCTGAAAATAAGATTACCACCAATCTTTATCTTTGATAACTTTTTTTAGTAACACGTTTTTTAGGTTTCCACCAAGACTGGCCTGGATCCAGGTGGCGCATGGCATGCATGGGGCATGGCTTGCCTTAAAGCCAGCAACCTAACTGCTGCCAGAGAGAAATTCAGCCGATGCCTGAAGCCTCCTTTTGACTTGAACCAACTAAGTCTAGGATCGCGGATGGTCCAAGATGTGGTGCAGTATCTGGAGTCCACAGTGAAGCCAATTCTCTCAGGGGTAAGAATCCAACCCTTCCCTGCCGCAACAGCTGATCTTTCACCCTGGATTCTGGCTGTGGCTAACAGTGTTACTTAACCATATACTTAACAAAGGTGGTATGTGGTGATTCCAACCACATGGAAAAAACTGTCCTTTGTAGCCACCAGCCATGCTGGAAGCGCACTGTTACCAAGCTCAGTATTCCCAACATGACAACCCCCAAGTGAGGATTGCATGTGCCAGGTGGCATCTGTGGGCACTGCTGCTTTGGTTAAGCAAGCCATGAGGAGCCATGGCATGTTGTCAGTCCAAGCCTGG
Source organism: Varanus komodoensis (assembly GCF_004798865.1). Taxonomy (NCBI): domain Eukaryota; kingdom Metazoa; phylum Chordata; class Lepidosauria; order Squamata; family Varanidae; genus Varanus; species Varanus komodoensis. The sequence continues at coordinate 14,380,105 of NW_025335761.1, forward strand.
TATTAGCACATACTCTCATTTGTAATTGAGGTTGGCATGTTATGCCAAAATGTTTCAGATTTTAAATCAGTTTCTTCATACATTTTTCTTTTTAGCTGTGAATGTGCAATTGCTGGTCTGTTATTGTGGTCTGGAATGACCTGTCATGGACATCACATTTTTTAGTTAACATAATTCCACCTGTGCAGACAAAGTTGGGGTTCCCATGGTCCCAGGCACCCTCACGAACTGCTTGTCTTGTTGTGGAGTCCATTGGACAGTCCCCACTATCCAAGAAAGTTATTTCCTTTACAGCTTCAGTAGTACACTACACCAGTGTGAAGGGGGAATGACACCAGAGTATCTATGGCTTTTCTTTGCCATGGAACAAAAGATCAGACAAAATATATTATTGCATTTTACATTTTGAATAAGGTTGTGGTCCTTGCTAGAAGCTGGCAAAATTGACAGCTGCTGGTCTTCCAGACACAAACTTTAAAAAGCAAAACTTTCTACAATTTTTTCTGGGGAGATTTGCTCACAGGGTTCTGCAACATCATGTACTGATCCCAGCATCCCATGAACTTAGGAACCCGTGTCAGTCAGTGGTGGAACGACTGTTGAGGGTTGTAAAAAGCCAGATTCAAGTCCTTACTCAGGTGGCCCAAGGCTACTACCTCGTTTACTCTGCACAACGTTGTTGTGAGAATAAAATGGAGGAGAAATAACCTACGCTCCTTGGAGGAAGGGTGGGATAAAAATGGTAATAGAGAAGTGGTCTTGGGATGGTGATCCTAATCTGCTATATAAGAACTGCTAGTGCTGATAGGAACCATCCCGTATTATGCACTTCTGTACTATTGATCCAGGTTGTGGCACCACACTGATCTCTGTCCATTTGAGGGCAGAAGGGCCTGGGACCCAGGGGAGGATGGCTGTGGGGACGGATGGGTTCTACCCATTTGCACCCTGTCGCCCTTTGCGCCACCTCCTGCATCATTCTGGTCAGCCTTCCATCCCTCTGAAGCAGCTTCTCAGGATGGTGTGGGGTAACGAGTGGGGATGTCTTGTGCATGGAGTTCCATTCAGAGAGACTCTGGATCCAACCCAGTGACCTTTGATTCTCTGCCTCAATAGCTGGATGATGATTACTTTGCCACTTTGAGGGAACTGGAAGCGATGCTGAGGACACGAAGCCTGTCTCTTGACATGACACCTGAGGGGAAGATTCAAAACAACACCTATTATCAAGAGTGCCTCTTTTATTTACACAACTACAGCACCAATCTAGCAATCATTAGTTTTTATATGAGGCATGACTGCATGAGAGAAGCACTGCTGCATTTGTTACATAAGGTAAGATATTTGCAAGTGCCTGAGATGTAGCGGTAAGGACTTAGAAAATAACCTGGAATAGAGGCAGTGTCTGCCCCTAAGCACTGCACAATCTGGGAGAGTTTACTGTGTCATATCACTCTTCAGCTGGTGGGTCTTCCAAATGTCTTTCTTGTTGGCCTACCCGCCCCACCCCACATCTTCAGAGGACGGCACCAATCCAAAGTTCTCCTTGCTTAACCTCTGGTATTCGTGTCCCCTTCCCTGGGAAAGCTTCCTTGAACTATTTCTCCTGCCCCAGTAAAGGTGTAATCCTAAGCATGTTTAGACAGAGCAAAGCCTATAACTCCCACCGCTGCAAACTTGGGCATGCTGGGAGTTGTAGGCATTTTCTCTCTCTCAGCATGTCTAGGATTGTGTCTTTAAGTGCTCATATCAGAGTTCATAAATGATTGCTTAATTTGCCTAGGTTTTGGTTAGATACTAGGCCATATAAATATCTTATGGGAACCATTTTCCCCATGATATGATGAGGTCCGTGGCCTCTATCAATTATTGGTGCCATCTTGTGCTAGGGAGACTGGGTCCATTAGTGTGCTGAGACTAGGAACAAGAACTGCTGTGTTCTCTTCTTCCCTTCCTGAAGTAGATCCTTTCACAAAATGGCTGAGGCCTGGTTTGAGATGCTACAAACAGATGGATTGTGGTTAACAAAGGAAAGGCGTGAATGGTTCAAGGAGAGACTTGCAGAACTTCCCAGGAGTTGACAAGAATTCAAGGGAAGGCTGCTATCAATAGAACTTCCAGAATATATTAAGATGATTTAGAGAATGTATCAGCTTCTGCTGTGTTTGCCTTATGTCATACCATTTTCAGCCTGATCTGGAAATTAGTCAAAGGAGCCCTCTGGGCAGCATCCTGGCCTGCCCACAAGTCAGCAGGACCCACTGCTAGCACAAGGGGGAGCTGGCAGTTAAACAAGCAGCTAGAAATGAGTGGAAACCCTGGCTTCCGCAACAGGATGGTTACAGAACTTGGAGAAGGGTGCTTCACTGGCTTGTCCCAATCCAGAAGCTGGGATTGCTTTTTGAATGGCTGGCTTTCGATTGTGTGGGCCGTGGATGCTGTTTGCAGAGCAGAATGCATGTAGCGGCAATATTGGATACTGCCCAAATGAAACTCTGTAACCTGTATGATTTAGTGTGGACTGCCCAGGGAGTGTTGCCCATTGGGTGATACAGCAGTAAAATAAAATAAGCTTCTCTACCAAAAGCAGCATCAGTGATGTGCATCTGCTTAAAAGGTTCCTTTTATACCCTTTTAGGAGAGCCCACAGGAAGTGTTTATTGAAGGAATCTTTGTCCCAAGCTATAAAAGTGGAAAACTTCACTTGTTGGAGAACTTACTGGAATCCATTGATCCAGGCCTAGAGAGCTGGGGAAGCTATCTCATTGCAGCTTGCAAACACTTGCAAAAAAAGAATTACTACCACATTTTGTATGAATTACAGCAATTTATGAAGGTAAGAATGAGGAATATTCCTGCTGAAATTTTAAACATTGTCTGCTTTTTCCTGACACACAGGTGGGAGTGCATTGCTCTAGAATGGGTGCAGAACCAGAGGCCCAGGGACAAAATCCAGCCTCCTGGTTCCCAGCCTGGCACTCTGGTGTCCCCAGGTGCCTACACACCATTGCATGGCCCCTTCTCCTTTCCCAGGACTGCTGCTTGATTTCATAGCTTTTGTACAGTATTTTTCTCCATTCTAACAGCTTGAAGTCCCTCCCCTAATGCTTTGCTTTGGTCAGTAAGAGATTTATGCTTAAATCTGCTGGTGTTTGGGTATTTTTGTCCAACTCCTTTTGCCTTCGGGTCCTCCTTCCGCTAGAATGCACCCCCACCAAGGGTTCTCCAATATGGAATTTGGCTACCCCAGCCCTAAAGGAAAGTATGAAAGGCCATGCAAATTGAAGACTTCACAATTCTCTTGTTCAGGATCAAAACTAAGAGCAACCTGTTCCTGTTAGGTCGGAGAAAATGTTTATACATGGAGAAACTGGGGTTGCGTGTATGTACATGCTGGGATTTGATTTGAGTATTTAGCTTGAGGAAGTCCAAGTACGCCCACTCCTTTCCTCCTCATTTATGTGGAGGTTCTTTTGTGCAGTTAAATGTATTCTGAAGAGTTAGTTAAGTAAAAATGCTCCTCAGACCCAGAGGCTTTTTGAATGAAACTTGGTTGCACCCAATACCTTAATTTTAGAGCATACCCACATGTTAAAATCTGTCTTTCAGGATCAAGTCCGTGCTGCTATGACCTGTATCAGGTTTTTTACTCACAAAGCCAAGTCTTACACTGAATTGGGCGAAAGGCAAAAATGGCTCTTGAAGGTCAAGGACCACCTCAAAGTTTACCTACAGGAAGTTTCCCGGAGTTCAGGAAGAAAAAGGGTTGCGTGCACTTTCCGTAAGAAAATGCAAGCTCCTGATGTGTCAAGGTACCAGAAAAACGGTGGTTGGCATCAGCTTAAGATTTTTTCACTATTAGTAATACTGTTTCCTGAATGATGTGATAAATTATATTTCAGGACTGGGGTAAGCATCCAGATTTGCAAGTCAGCGAACCATATCTTTTGAGGTTTCCTAACTCTAAAGATAATGCTACAGTTTTAATAGTACTTTGGAATTTTTTCCTTAAAATTGCCTACTAGAGTGTAACACTCTAATTCTCTTTTTGCATCGAATGTATTGAGATGTCCAACCTCTCTACCCTAAGAAATTACAGAATGTTTTCCATGTTTGAACTTTGCATTATGGATGCTTATTTTGTTCTTCTCACAAAGTGATAAAATATGTTTATTCCAGAGGAGGGGAAAAGGAAGACAAACAACGATGTAACACCCACTCTTAGTGACCTAAAACTACATACATATTTCTGAAACAATTGCCATTATCAAATCTTTTTGCATGGTGAAGGCATTGGGGTTTTTTAAAGTGCTTTTTCTGTGCTGGTTATTGAAACCCATTTCCCCACTAAATTAGGCATATCAATACGGTTGAACTTCAGATGGAAGTAACAAAATTCCTCTACCAGTGTGAGAAATCAGGGGCCTCATCTACAGATGCTTTGTCTGTGCCCACACTCTTTGGAAATAACCAGATGAAGATGGAAGTAGCTTGCAAGGTAAATACCAATTAAATCCACATTTAATACCATGACCTTTGACTACAATGAGAACATCTGCACTCTATATTAAAAGTAATTATTTCAACTTTTTAACATTTCATGTTTGCTTTTCATCATTAATGGGGAGTAGAGTTTCCTGCAGTGGGAAAGACCGGCTTCCCCTTCTTTTATTGTGCTAGCCCTAGAGCATGGGTCGGCAACCTGCAGCTCCGGAGCCGCACGTGGCTCTTGAATCCCTCTGTTGCGGCTCCGTCACCCAAAATACGCGTCACAGTTGCCGATCTGCCGCCGAGGCTCCGAGTTACAAAATACCGATAGGTGATGATGAGGCATCCACTCAGGAATGCCTCGCTAGCCAGTTAAGTAAATTGTGACATTGCAGGGAAAGAGTGGAACAAGCTTCCTGCAGGCTCCCATGTCACACAACAGGCTGCTGAAAAGATTCTCTCTGTTCAAATGTAATCTCCTTCCTCTGAATGATAAAAGCTGTGCTTGGGACCTGTCACAATTCACATCCCTTGACTGTTTCTCCGCTAATCAGTCACTAAACGCACCTATATCTGCGACTTCCCCCAGTAGGCCAACCATGGATAAATCGAAGAAAAGAAAAGTTTCTGAAGAAAACCAAACGTTTAATGATACGTTTTAATGATACGTTAATGAAATGTTTAATGACGTTTAATGAAACATTTTAATGAAACGTTTAATGATGCATTTGCTTTTACTGCTGATGAACTTATGGGGTCTGCTGTTTAATGCATGCAGCCCTTTAGCACTGACTTTGACTCTTCAGGAAGCTGTTCTCCTATTCAAAATATATGAAAGGAGTCCTGCTAGTTTATAATAGAAGATTAAAAATACCAGTTTTTAGTGACTGAGCAAGAGCTGCAGCTAAATCATAATGAAGATATACATAGCATTAAGATAAAAAATGATATATGCAGTGTTATTTTCATTTTATATGTCAAAAGGGTTTTGCAGCTCCCGGTGTTTTCTTTTGTGTGGGAAACGGGTCCAAATGGCTCTTTGAGTGTTAAAGGTTGCCGACCCCTGGCCTAGAGACTGAGTTGACTAATAAGCTATTAGAGTTGCCTCAGTTAGACACTATTTCCATTTAGTTTTAACAGTGCAGGCTTACAGTTGCAATCCTGAGTATACTTCCTAGAAAGTGATCCCCTCAGAATACTGTGGACCTTACTTTCTTGCAGCTGTGCCTAACCTTGTTCTGCGTGCTGCTGAGGTGCCATTGGCTGCAGAAGCCTTTCTGAGGTGGCAGCTTGGATCTGGGGAGGGTCCCAGGGCAACCAAAATTATGTCTTCCTCTTTCTGTCCTCCTCCTTCCCTGTTCCATCTTTACTGCTTTCAGAAGTAGTTTTAGCTGTATGCAGACATGACTCTCTGTAGTGCATTTTTTCCCAGCCTGGAGAAGCAACCTTCCAGATGTGTTGGGCTACCGCTACTAGTATGCTCTGGGCAGCGGTGTTAGCTGGAGCATACTGAGAGTTACAGTCTGGCACATCTTAAGGACTCCGGGTTGAGGAAGGTCTGTATGCGATAGGAGACTAGGGTGCCGCAGGTCCCAGGGAGTGTTTGTGGGGACTTCCATTTAAACATGATCCTCTGCAAGAAGGTGAGGCAGTGTTACCTTGGTCCTAACTGCATGTAAATCATGTGGTCTCTAGGCAGGCTTTTGATTTTCCTTAGGTAAGTACTTATCAGTGTACTTAACAGAGTACTTTACTCAACAGTGAGTAAAAATGTGTGTGAAAGTTTCTTTTGTATGTTCATGATATAAACCTCAGATGGGCAACTTGTGTCCCTCTAAATGTTGCTTGACTGTACTGACTTAAGTTGTCTGGGACTGATGGGAGCTGCACTCCAGCAACAACTAACTCAAGGGCCACAAGTTGTCCAACCCTGATACAAGCCAATGCTGAGGCTTCTGAGTGTAAAATTTAAAATTGGGCAGATTGTGGTGTATTCAAGGAGTTGACGACACGTCCAGAATTAGAGGCTTGTTTCAAACAGAGTGTGTGGCAAGCATTGACAAAGTCGCCCATCTTGTTTCCACTTGGCAATCCAGGTTTTTCCAAAACTTTACACTGTCCTGAAGCTTAGTAAAAGGGAACAAGAAATCTCTTTGTGCCGAACAGTTACCAGTACTCTTTGTGGAATGTCTCTGCATTACTAATTTTTTCATTTTTGCTGTTCCTCTCATTTCTTTGCAGGTCATGCTGGAAGGCAAAAACATTGAAGAAGGCTTTGGGATTGCATTCAGAGTCTTACAGGTATGTTGAAAAAACTGCTGTACTGAATATTGACACCTCACAAACATCACCAAAACAGAGCAGGAAAATCATGATAAATTACAATTGCCTTTTCTTTTAGGTATGCCTAAAAGCTTCAGTGTTCAATACTTTGTGTGTTCTTATATTGCCCTGCCTCTTGTTGCTCAGAGTGGGTTAAAATGACTGCTCCTAAAGGTCATGTGGGCAGCTGTATGTGACCCTTACGTGCTCTGCTAATTATAGTGGGGAAGCAGCAATCTCCATCAAAATCTTGGGGTGTGGAGAGACTTTAACTTCCCTACTAGCTATCCTGTCCCTTCTTTTCAGTGGACAAAGAGAAGTCCCGTGTGTGGAGAGGTCTGAGCTTACGTGAGTGCATAGGCCCCAGCCCATTGTGCAACCCAGTCCTTGAGGGTTTTACCTTACCCCTGTTGTAATGTTTTTAAAAAATGTTATTTTACTTGTAGTTTGTCCTGACCCATCTTAAAACAAATGAGTGTTTAATTAATTTATTACGGTCATAGACCAGCAAAACCAAATGTAGGCCAACATAACAATGCTTTTCCAATTAAACTTACAGTTTAAAATGAACTTGAAAATTAAAAGTAAGGAATGAACACTAAAAATTAAAATAACCTAGGCCACAAAACTAAAGCATATACTGCCACAGAGATGTGCATATTAGTAATACAAAAAAACCCTTTGTTATAATTCACTACCATCTAAATTGTATACAAGGAATAGATCTATTACTAAAAAGCAGTCACAGAAAACCAAGGGGAAGAGGCCTTGTGGGTGAAGATATCCTTTTGGGCACACACATATAGAAAAAATACTGACCCAGGCTTCAACTTTTATACACCCTGTCTCCAATATTATTCTAGCATTTGACACACACCTAGGGACCTGCAAAATGGTTCTTAGAAGCTTAGATAGGGCTCTTTCCTGTGTTGCAAAGCATGAGCTGGATAGTCCCATAAAGGAACCATCGAGCAATTGGGCCAGTGTCTTTGCCTTATAAAGTCTAAGAGCTGTAGGGACACTCCCACCCCACTTTGCTTGGTGGAATTTTGCAATGCAGATCTGTTAGCAGATCTTTCTCCCTGTCTTGTCTATTGCTGTGCTGAAGCCTGGAGCCCGAGTCCTGCAGGACGAATCCCAGATATTTAAAGTTATTAGTTCATTGAACAGAATGGCCATTAATCAACCATGAGTGGATCTTTGGCCTGCGCCCAATAGCAACTACCTTGGTTTTGAGGGACTCATTTTCACAGTATTGGGAGAGCTTCTCCAGAGCCCTCCTCAGATCAACAAGGGTTCTAGAAAGTAGCACTATGTCATTGGCATTTAATAGGTCTGAAACCATCCCATTAGCAAGTTTACGAGGATGAAACGTGGGTGAGTTTAGCCAGCTTGCTATATTATTTATATAAAAGGTGCTAACAGACACCCCTGCCTGACACCTCTGAGAGTTGGAAAGCGTTCAGTAAGATGCCCTAGCTTGCTGCATTTAATCCTGAGAGAGGTTTGCTCATGTAGGGCCCGAATAAGGCAATGCCGCCTTCTATCGCTCCTTCATGGATCACTGCCTTGTCATGGCGAAGGGGCTTGCATAGCTCAATGAAGCTATGAGCTATGCTGTGCAGGGTCACCCAAGACGGACAGGTCATAGCAGAGAGCTCTGACAAAACATAATCCACTGGAGAAGGAAATGGCAACCCACTCCAGTATCTTTGCCATGATAACCCCACAGACAGTGCCAAAAGGCAAAAAGATATGACGCCGGAAGATGAGCCCCTCAGGTCGGAAGGTGTCCAATATGCTACTGGGGAAGAGCAGAGGGCTAGTACTAGTAGCGCCAGAAAGAAAGAAGCGACTGGGTCAAAGCCGAAAGGACACTCAGTTGCTGATGTATCTGGTGGTGAAAGGAGAGTCCGATGCTGCAAAGATCTATACTCCATAGGAACCTGGAATGTAGGATCCATGAATCAAGGCAAGCTGGATGTGGTCAGACAGATGACAAGACTGAACATCGACATCTTAGGAATCAGGGAACTAAAATGGACAGGAATGGGTGAATTTAATTCAGATGACCATCAGGTATACTACTGTGGGCAAGAATCCCTCAGAAGAAATGGAGTAGCCTTCATAGTCAATGAAAGAGTAGGAAAAGCAGTACTGGGATACAATCTCCAAAATGACAGAATGATCTCAGTTCGAATCCAAGGCAAACCATTCAACATCACAATAGTCCAAGTCTGTGCCCAACCACTGGTGCTGAAGAGGCTGAAGTTGACCGATTCTATGAAGGCCTACAACACCTCCTAGAATTAACTCCAAAAAATGATGTCTTTATCATCATGGGGGATTGGAATGCTAAAGTAGGAAGCCAAAAGATAACTGGAATAACAGGCAAGTTTGGCCTTGGAGTACAAAATGAAGCAGGGCACAGGCTGGTAGAATTTTGTCAAGAGGATACGATGGTCATAGCAAACACTCTTTTCCAACAACCCAAGAGACGACTCTACACATGGACATCACCAGACGGTCAACACAGAAATCAGATTGACTATGTGCTCTGCAGCCAAAGATGGAGAAGCTGTATACAATCAGTAAAAACTAGACCAGGAGCTGAGTGTGGCTCAGATCATGAGCTTCTGGTTGCAAAATTTAGGCTTAAGTTGAAGAAAGTAGGGAAAAGCACTAGGCCACTCAGGTATGACCTAAATCATATCCCTGATGAATATACAGTAGAGGTGACAAATGGATTTAAGGAAGGACCGGGCGGGGCTTCGGAAGTGCCCTGCGTTAAGTGGTTAATGCTTCTCTGAGGGAGGGTCAGGTGCCTGCCCCTTTAAAGGAGGCGGTAGTCCGACCGGTCCTGAAGAAAGCGTCACTGGATCCAGAGATGGCCACTAACTATAGACCTGTGGCCAACATCCCGTTTCTGGGCAAGGTGTTGGAGCAGGTGATGGCGGGACAACTCCAAGCACTCTTGGATGAAACTGATTATCTGGACCCATTTCAGTCTGGCTTCAGACCCAGGTACGGTACTGAATCTGCTTTGGTCGCCCTGTACGATGACCTGTGCAGGGAGAAGGACAGGGGGAGTGCGTCCCTGTTGGTTCTTCTGGACCTCTCAGCGGCTTTCGATACCATTGACCATGGTATCCTCCTGGATAGGCTAGCAGGATTGGGGGTCGGAGGCACTGCTTTGCAGTGGTTCCGCTCCTATCTCAATGGCCGATACCAGAAGGTGGTGCTGGGGGACTATGACTCTGCGCCATGGCAGCTATGCCATGGAGTACCACAGGGCTCCATTTTGTCCCCTTTGCTGTTTAACATCTACATGAAACCGCTGGGAGAGGTCATCAGGAGGTGTGGGCTGCGGAATCATCAGTACGCTGATGATACCCAGCTCTACCTCTCGTTTTCCACTAATCCAGGTGAGGCAGTGGCTGTGCTGAACTGGTGCTTGGCCGAGGTAGTGGGCTGGATGAGGGCCAATAAACTGAAGCTCAATCCAGACAAGACGGAGGTCCTGTTGGTTGGCAGATCGGGTTTCGGAGAGGGTGGATTTGACCTGGTCCTGAATGGGGTTGCACTCCCTCTTAGGGACAAGGTCCGCAGCTTAGGAGTACTCCTCGACCCGGAGCTTTCATTGGAAGCTCAGGTGACAGTGGTGGCGAGGAGCGCTTTCCTTCAGCTTCGGCTGATTAATCAGCTGCGCCCCTACCTGGAGTACGACTGCCTGGCGATGGTGACACATGCGCTGGTGACTTCCCACCTTGACTTCTGTAACGCGCTTTACTTGGGGCTTCCCTTGAAGACGGTCCGGATACTTCAATTGGTTCAAAATACTGCTGCCAGGTTGCTGACAGGGACGGGGCATTATGTTCACATGACTCCAGTCCTCCGTCAGCTTCACTGGCTTCCCATTGAAGTCCGGGCCCAATTCAAGGTGTTAGTTATGACCTATAAAGCCCTAAACGGCTTGGGTCCTGGTTACCTGAAGGACCGCTTACATCCATATATGCCCGACCGCCCCTTGAGATCTGCGGGAGAGGCCCTTCTCCAGGAACCCTCCATGAAAGAAATTAGGAGGGTAGGTACTCGGAGGAGGGCTTTCTCTGCAGTGGCGCCCAATCTATGGAATGCGCTCCCCAGAGAGGTCCACCTGGCGCTGTCGTTACTTGTTTTTCAGCACCAGGTGAAGACCTTTTTATTTAAACGTCACTTTAATTGATAACAATATTTGCTTATTTATCTGGCCAGGGTGACTTCTTTTATATTTTATATTTTTATTTATTTTATATTGTTAATTTTAATTTTATATTGTTATTTTTGTATTTTATTGTATTTTATTGTGTTTGTAAGCCGCCCCGAGACTTCGGCAAGGGGCGGCATAGAAATGTTCTAATAAATAAATAAATAAATAAATAAATAAAGTATCCCATAACTGATATCAACCTTCACCTTTGCATGTTCCACTCATGACCCTGTTTCACTTGCCCACAATTTTTTTCTTGTTCTTTTCCCCCTTTGCAATGTTTTTAGTTTGCAAATGTTCCCTTTTGCCAGTAACAGCTGCTTGACAGCCCTTCCAAAGTGCTCAAGCAGCACATTGGAGTGGTTGTCACTGGTTCAGTACCAGGTGCTTGGGAAAAGAGAAAAGTGCACTCTACCCTATTTAGTGGAACATGGAGTTTTGACAGCTGTCAAAAGAGAGTAAGAGCGAGCGGATCTTTTACAATGGGGGTTTTCGAAAGTTAAGCACAGTTTTTTTGATAGGGAATATACAGTGAAGAGAGCAGCAAGATAACCTGTTTCCAGTCTTGCTTAATCAAAGCAGTCTGTTGCCTACTGCAATCTTGATGGTAGGTGCTTGCACAGCAAGGCATCATGAGTGGAGTGGGAAATCAAGCTAGTGGCAGTCACACCAAGGTGTCACTTGTGTATTGCTGGAACAGCCCTCGCTGATGGAGGCTCAGATGATTTTGGCAAAAGTAGCAAAGGGGTTTGCTGCGCTTGTTGAGTGGCTCACTCACCACCTCCCTGGACCCATGACAGGAGTTGGTCACTCAAGTTCTGATGACGCACCAATTCATGGTGAGACCAGAAACCCCCAGATCAAGTCATAGGTTGTCAGGTTGGCTCATTGCCCCAAAACAAGTGGTCTGTGTTCGCACAGCACAAGAACCCACCATGACTAGTTACAACGGGCTGCTGTGTTGTATTTTGTTATAATTTATTCAGCAAATTACTCTATGGACCATGTCTGGAGTGAAAAGAAGGATTAAAACATGGAGATTTTGTTTTTAAAAAGCCTTGTAACCCAATCCTGTACTTACTGACTTTGAAGTAAATCCTACCAAGTGTAAAGGGGCTTGCTCCGAAGTGTGTGTCCTTATGATTGCATCTCCAGTCCTTTTAAATTACCAAATATTGTAGTTCCCAGAAAGAAATATACAGTTCATCCTGCAGGAATGCTGCACCACATACACCCTTCTCCATCAGCCCGGCTCTGCTGAGAGCAGGCGGTGAGGTGCAGCTGCAAGGGCTGTAGCGCAGTGAGGCAGAACCCCTGCTCTGCATGCAGAAATGGCGGGGGCCCTGCCTGGCATTTCCCCTTTAAGGCTGGGAAGTGTGCTCTGTCTCGCCCCTTGGAAAAATGTTGCTGTTTGGTGTAGGCAGTAAGAAACCGGATGAATCAGTAGTCTGACTGCTGTAAAGTATAATTGGTAAGGAAGATTTGCCATGCTTGTAGCCTGACCTAATACCTGTTTTTTCAGAGGTCTGAGTTCACCGGGACTGATATCTATGTAATTCTGCACAGGATAGTTCGATGGCTCACATTGTGGGAGGAAACATACGTGGTGTTTACTGTTTCAGATGGATGCACATGAGACCAGGGAGGACTTAAAGAAGTCTTTCCACAAACCCTGGTCATTTGGTAAAGGAGTTTAAATACAGCTGCCATAATGAGAACTAGTCTTGTTAACACTCAGTATCTTAAATGCAGGAGCCAGGTGAGAAAGGAGAGAGTATAAGCAAGTGGATCACAGTGGGAGGGCTTTGGAAGGAGGATTCTGTAGCCTCATAGTGGCTAAAGGTTTTCTTAAGTGCTTGGCAGAACAGGGTCCCTTACCACACTACCGTGCTTCTGTATGAAAGGTGGGCTGAACTCAACTATATTGCAATAGAGAGTGCGAAACCTCTTTCAACCCAACGGCCAAGTTCCATTTTGGAGAAGCTCTCAGGGGCTGAATTTCAGTGGTGGGAGGAAAAGGCAAATGGATTGGAGCCGGAACAGCAAGAACACCACCCAATTCAGCTTAAAGCCTGACCTGTAAATAGGGAAGCTTTAGGAGAAGCATTTTAACTTTTAGCCAGCAGGAAAACTGGAAAAGCTTGGGAGCCATGAAAAGCGAAAGGAAGGGGCGTGGCCCTCTGGGAACTGGATTTGGCCAGTGAAGCTGATGCTCTGCCCCTTTGCTCTATGGCACTTCAGCCCCCACAATTCCCCATTGCAGCTGTGTCAGTAAAGCTCAGCCCCATACTTAACACATCTTGAATGGATATTGTTTCTTCCCCCCTAGGACTTCCAGCTGGAGGCAGCTGCTGTGTACAACAAAGTAGCCAGACAGCTGGTGAAGCAGCAGAATTACAGTGAGATCAGACAGCTCCTCAAATGCATCAAGGAATCTGGTGCTGCCGATAAAAATGATGGGGACAATGTCATCCTAAGTTGTCTGGACGAATTTGATTCTATACCTGCCGAGGTAATTCTCTACTCCTCAGGGGAGGAAAGGCACAGCCAGAGTTTCTCTTTCCACAAATGGGTCTTGTGCTCTCAGAATGTCAGGAGCAAGTGCGGTACTCTTCAGGACTGAATCGTTACCATGTTGCTGCCACAGACCTCTAAGAGAGCATCTTCCTTGAATCTGTTGTCCGCAGATGGGTACCCAGAATGCCCCAGCTCTGAGTGCTTTACCTCCAGGTTGCCCTTTTCAAATGGTTCATGAAGATTTGGGGGAGATGCCAACTGTATCCATAAAGTGAAGACTGAGATGAGCACTTGTTCCCCTGCTGGATTAGGGAGTGATAGGGTTTGTGCAGCAGACTGCTGCAGCTAGGCTCTTTCTGAGAATCTTGATGTCAGAATTCAGTGCTTGGATGCCAAGCCGGAAGTACTGTCCTGAGAACCTTCCTTGTATTCTATGGTTCACAGCAAGTCACAATATAGAACAACAGAGCCAAGCACTCCTGAAGGCCTAAACATTCAGGAGTATGAATGTGGCATAAGTAATGTGATATAAATGTGATAAAACAATATAAATGGTTCCTAGTAAGGGGATGTAAATAGCAGTGTCCTTAAATTTTATTTTTAACTGTTACAATCCCCATCATCGCTTCCTGATTCCAGTCCAAAAGCTAAGAACATCTCCAGCTCCAATAGTTACCATGCAGTGAGGGCAAATAGCACCTCAGCCATATCTTTAGCCTGCAGTAACTAAAATGCCTCAATCCAAGAGTGAGCTCCTGGATCTATGGTGCATCATGGGTGAGTAGCCCCAGGAGATTGTCGTGTTCTCTGAAACCGAACAGCTGCCTGCAGGATGGCTTGGTTTTTTTAACAATAGTCCACCATGAGAATCCATGAGCTGCTGCTTTGGGGATTGATCAGCCTATGAGGGGTTGTCATGTTGTCCAAACCTGGGCAACCAGTCCCAAAGAAAAGTGGGTTGAGGGCAAAGTACAGCCCCTATTTTGCTTATACTTGCCTTTAACAGTTGTCAGACGTAGGACTTTCTTTGGAAACAGGGTGGTTTGGACAGGGAAATGAATGGATTTCGCACACACACGCGCGCTCGCGCTCTCTCTCTCCCTCCCTCCCTTATTCAAACTACCTTATCTAGCTCTCATGAATCTCTTGTTCTCCAAAACAGCAAAAAAGAATAGGTGTACTTTTCCATCTTCCTGAGCACCTAGACCCTTGAATGGGTAAAAAAGTTGGGCACACTGGGATCTAAGGATCTAAGGGGGATGTTGTGAAAGAAGAAAAGGAGAAGTCTACCTGTTCTGCAAGCAGAGATCACTCACAGCTTTGCTTTGACTTGTGCCTCGCCTTTTTACGAATGTCACATCAAAACAAAGTGCGGGGAGCGGGGGGAATCCCTTAGTACCTTCTGCACTTGGCCAGCAGGTAGCCCTCCAGGACAGTGTCCAGGCAAGGCTTCCTGTTTTCAGACCTGGCAGTTCAGACCTGTGGAACTGCACCTCCACAATTGCACATGTCCGATTAAAATACATATTTTTAAAAAAATTACCCAAAAAAGTGCAGACTTGGAGCACAATTTTTAAAAGATGTGGCCAACCAGCTACAACCACTTCAAGTATCCCGTTTGGGCATTTTGGAGGATCTGTCACTAGCTGTTAGTTCAGCAGTTGTTGTTTGCAGTTCCAAATAAATATTTTTTGAGTGGGGTTGGGGAAGAAAAAGGTGCAACAGGCTCTTGTGATCACAGTGGGGAAATGAGACTTCATCTGTCAAGTTCCATGTGATGCCACCTGGAAGACAGGGGAAATGGGGGCCGGGGGGGGGGGGGGAGACAATTCACAGCCTTCTGTTGTGCACACAGCCAACTGGTCAGCCAGCAGCCAACCTGCTGTACCTTCTTGGCAGGATGGGTTAGCCTTACATGTGATCTCAACTATTTAATATTCCATCTAAATTGGAATGGATGCAAGGAATGTTTGAGTGACACAATTATGTCACAAGGGAAGGGCTTTCAGCTTTTTTCTTCTTCTTTGTGGGATACAGGAACTAGACAATCTGATTCAGGATATGGACAGTGATGAAAACAAGGTAAGTGCAGTGTAACAGCAGAATTGATTTACAAGGTGACATAAATTCTAAAGATTGCATAAGCTTAAGCACTACTGTCCTCTTCCATGCTCCTCCCATTATTCTATGCTGTTCTGATTTAGCAGCGAGTATAGCAAGGTGGTAGTTGAGAGCTGTTGCCTGGAGCCTAACATGAGGTGAGGCTTGCAACAGCCTTGATAAAGAGCGAAACAAAGCCACTGTAAAAGGACTGCCTGGTCCTCCTTTCTCAGCACTGATAGCGCTGTTTCACAATGCTTGCTCCCCAGGCCTCTCTCCCACTTGAGAAGGAGCCTGCCAAAGCCAAGAGAGTAGAAAATAGTCACAGGGATGCTGTAGCAATGCTACTTCCCTGTCCTGGCTGGGAAAGGCTGCACACAGCAACACCAGAACAGAGACAGGCACCTCCTTTGCTTCCGGCCCCTGGCTGAAAGGGCAGCCATATCACCTGCTGTACATTCGGGGCTTTGTGTTTCGTTTGGGTCTGATCTGGAGGTGCCCTGAATGCACAGGAAGGCACTTCCACTGGTGTAAGAAGGGTGGGAGGAGGTCCTTGTTTTTGCTCATTTCCCCTTCCTGGTGCAACTCCCAGCCCCAAGCCGCATCATATGCTATTCTAGAGGGCCCCACAATCCTCAGGAGCAGACATTGTGCAAAAAGATGCAGGGGGCTGTATCAGGAGGAGGTGAAAAAACTAGGTTTCTAGCCGTGGTTTTTTCTTTCTTTCAGATCCAAGCATATCTGAGATGCCACAAGCTACGCTCTGCCTACCTAGTCTCCGTGAAACAAGAAAACACTAGAGCTGTGCAGTTGGTTCAACATGTACGACAGCTGGCTGAAAATAGTGGGGAAGACGTGGTGCAGGCAATTTGCACCCAGTGGCTCGCAGTGCACCACACCAAGCCAAGAAGCTGGCTCACCCAGAGCTCCAAAAAATGATTATCCGCAAGTGACTAGTTATCATGGGTTTGCTTTCTTTAAAGGGAAGAATCGACAGTCGTGCTGATCCAAGCAGCTTAGCCTGCGCATGGCATTAAGCTGGACCAGAGCTGCTCAGATGCCTCTAGTGAAAAGGAAAGGACTGACTTCCTGGAAGTGCCAATCGTGTCTTGGTGATAACCAACTCTTTCTACCTCAGGGGTTTATTCTCTCCTAGCTTCTCAAGTTTTAATGTTTCAGGCTTGCTTCAGCCTTATATTCTTTTCTTACCATTAAGACCAAGGTCTTCAGACATTATTTTATTAATCAACCAAGCAGAATTCAAAGTTTAATGATGTCTTGTGATTTAATGACAAGAAATACTGTTTGACACTCATCCTGCAAAAAATTCAAATTGTAGAGTAATGCACACTTTGTTCATTCCATGTGGAGGAGAGCAATTCTTCACTGCAGTTACTCTTTACAGTCTGATGCATCATTTTATTAAGTGGATGCTGTCCTTTAGTTCAGGAACATAGTGAACCTCATGTTGACCTCATTTGTGTGTCTGCAGTGCTGTCACAGCTACAACCTTAGTATTGCTTAGCTCATTGGATCTGATGTCCAGAAATAGTTTAGAGCTTAAGTAATTGCAGATGGGTACATTTGGCTTCTAGGTTCTCCCAGATTTTGAAGCTTATCCCATTAGGAATTTAAAGCTTATAGAAGCTGCTTTTGCTGTCTCTTCATAACCAAATTTGCACTTTGTCCTGGGTGACAGTCCTTTCTGGCTGGTTGTGGTACTGATATGCTCTTTTCTGGAGTGATGGTTGGAATTTAGTGCTCTTTTTGAATTTAAGGATGTAATCCTGTGCATGTTTACACAGAAAAAAGGCGTGCAGCAGCATACTCTAGCCAGCCAAGCGGGCTGGGATATACGAGGAGATGGAGATGCAGATGCAGGCCTTCTGTCTAAACATGCCCAGGATTGTGCTTCAAGTTACTCTGGTTTTGGGTAGTTACAAACCATGCTGCATGTCTCCCACTCCCCTCAATCTCCTCTCAGAGGCATCTTTGCAAAGGGAAAGTTATCATCTGCTGTGGTGAAGAGCCAAGACTGTTATTTTGTGTCCCCCTTTGCACTGTGTTTTATGCACTTTATGTGATTTGCAGCTCAAAATTCCTTAGCAGCTTATGCCAAGGATCCCTTTCTCACCAGCAAAATCTGTCCTAGACATTGTCTTGCATCATAAGTTCAAGTGATAAGTTCAGCCCTTCTGTTAGAGGGTCATTTCTCATCAGGAGTATAAGGAACAAAAATAAAATCTATTTGGTCAGTTTGGTGGTTTTGCTTCAATTTTGATATATACTTCTGATATATACTTTGATATATACTTCTGAAAGATAAAAAGTTAACACTTAAAACATCAAATATTTTATTTAGTCAAATGTACCACAAAAGTGCAGTACTCATGGCAAACAGAAGCTCCAAGTCAAAATAGATGCAGTTTTACAGCCGGATTTTCATAGAAGGAAATTCCCTTGTCTCCAGTGGAGCAATCTTCTATGTAACAAGATCACAACACCCTGGAAAACAAGTTTGTGTGTTGCATAATAATTTTGTGTTTCACAAAATCTTATTTCCTGTAGCAACAGCTGTGTTACAGCATGTGCAGCACTTAAAGTAGGGAAAAATTATTTGTCCAACAAATGGAGGATTCAAATGTGCTACTGGCCTTGTTTTCTAATGGAGGGAACTGACCATAATGTATGCATGCATTTTGGTTAAATTTCAGCATCCATGTATACACACGTTAAAAAAGATCAGGATGTCTGTTCACATATTAGAAACAAGTGCATCTTAACAGTTGTGTTGTACATATGAAAGAAGTCCCGACTGTATCTCTCCAAGGTCTTGAATTAAATTTTGAATGTATTGGTATCAAATAAACACAAGATGTCTGGCCTTTAGATTGGCCAGGGTCTGTTTTTCCTGGAAAGAATTCTGTAGGAATGTTCACCCATAATTCAGTCCCACAGGATGCCTAAGAGTTCACAGCTGACTTTCCAGAGCTGCTTTGCTGTTTCATCATTGCGTCCTTGAGGTGATACATACGCTGGTTTACAGTCACTGTCATGTAAAGGAGAATGTTTCTGTTAGGAATTTTTTGGACTGCATTAACTTCATTTAAATCTCAGCATAGCAAAAACAATAAAACAACGTA
This sequence comes from Varanus komodoensis, assembly GCF_004798865.1. Lineage (NCBI taxonomy): Eukaryota > Metazoa > Chordata > Lepidosauria > Squamata > Varanidae > Varanus > Varanus komodoensis. The sequence continues at coordinate 14,398,924 of NW_025335761.1, forward strand.
AAAACAAAAATGAGAAAGCTAAATGGAAACATGCACATCTTCATCCCTTGGCCCATCCTACTTGCTAATGCAAGTTAACATTTTACCCTTTTTCCAAATGCAGAATCTGTTTCTCACAAAGGTATAGTTAGTTCCACTTCTGAACACTCACTGTTATCCAAGCACCTCTACAGGATGTTAAATTCTACCTTCACAAACACCATTTGTAGATTTTAACAGTCATTTGTCTTTTATACTGTGTTGCAGTTCTTCAGCCAGCCTGATCCAACAACAATGGAAGCAGGCTATTGGGGTACACATCCCCACTTTGATTGGGAACATGGTGGACAGGTATGCTATGCATATGGCTCCTGAGTATGTACGTTTACCTTCAGAACAAGCAAGGCTGCTGCAGATATGGTACAATCAATGTCAATCTAACCAGAGGGGCTGAATTGAACTTCTAGTCCTAAAGTGCCAATGGGGATTGTCAAAATGGATACAAAATACCAGCAGGCTACTGTTATTAATCTTTTGGACCTGGGGGCCCTCCTTCCTTGGGTGAGTTCTACAATTAGAGGCACAGAAGGTGTAAGCATTGCTATTAGAGAAACTATTTAGAGACCCAAATCCATCCACAATGCAGCTCCAATTTAGCCACATTTTTGCATTCTATTGCTAAAGTGATTATAGGCGGTGGTTGTATCATAGTTCACCTTGCTGAACACACTATGCCGAGGCTATCTGAAAGTTACTTTCAGGTCTTGTGTGCTTGCTAGAACTGGTCCCAGTAGCACTGGAATGATACTGCCTTGAGAACTGAATCAGGTCCCTGCCCTCAAAGCTCAACTCACCTGAAGTACTGCCCACTGACTGACTCCAGCTCCTCTGCCACCGCACAATACACACTGGTCTGAGCACCTTCTACAGGTGTCTTCAACAAGAATGGTATACACTTCCGTAAAGTATCCACTATAGACAAATGACGGGTCAGTTCAGAATAGACTGTGCCTGGATGCAAGGCATTTACAATCACGCCAGTACCTACAAGAAAGGAATTGTTACAGAAAATATTTACAATTATCAGTTGTAAACCACCCTGTGAGCTCTAGCTGTGGGGTGGTATAGAAATAATACCAGCCTCTTCGAAAGCAAAGCTGTTGCTGTTTCTCTCAATCACAACTGACAAAATGATATTGGTTGGTACCTGGAAAATCAGAGCTCACATCAACATACTTTTTTCATGCATTCATACAAAATTACTGATGGGTGTGTATGCTGCAATTATTCGTTCTTGTTAAATTGTTAATCCATTTCCACAGGATGATGGTTGGTCATAGCTGTGTATGGCTGCACATACACAGTGGAAAACAACCTTGATTCCATGTGCTTTGTGTTACAACCCTACTCTCCCTGAGGAACTGTTTGGAGGGCGAGGTCCCTTTCGTTAAAGTTCAAATGCCAAAATAAACTCCCATTGGTTTGGACCAATCCTAGACACATTTACTTGGATGGAGTGCCTGCTCTTCAGCAAGACTCTATTCCACATAAGTGTGCAAAAAATTTCAGATTCAAGGCTCTTGCATCCCTTGTCCAGCATCCCTTACCTTCGCTTTTCATCCAGAAATCTGTGTTCTGCCCAAGTGGGTTCAGGTCAACTTTTGTAATTCTGTTTTGGCTCACAGAGTAGTACCAGCTGAAGCTGTGCTTGAACTCTAGACCCACCCTTTTTTCCACTGTGCGAGTTGTATAAGGCTGTTTTATGTGAGACAGCAACAAAAGGCCTCGTGTTCTTCCAGCTCACCTTGCAGTCGCCTGGCCAGCTCCCGGGTAAACAAGATATTGGCTAGCTTGCTGTGACAGTATGCCAAGCCCCGATTGTAGCACTTCTCACCCTGAAGATCATGGAAGCGAATCCTCCCGCCGTGATGAGCCAGGGAGGACACGTTCACAATGCGGGCCGGTGAAGACTGCTTCAGGCGTTCTATCAGAAGAAATGTTAAAAGAAAGTGCCCTAAAAAGAAAAGAATGACGTGTTAATGTCTACTTACAACTCTATATTCTGAATGGACCAACCCTAAGCACCACACTTGTGGGAATGTCAGAAAGAAATATTGTTATACATAATGAAGCCAATGGGCTATAAAGGCTATGGATTTTTTTTTAAAAGATAGATGCATTTGGTTCTGCCAGCATCTGGTCCCCACTAATTGCACCCATAATAGTCTAATGCAGGATCTATTCTGCTACATTTATGGTCTTTCATCTTCCAAAGGTGATTTGCACATGGAAACCTTTTCATATTGTTCTTTATGCAAAAGGCAGTCTTTACTTAAGATGAAAGACAACCAAAAACCTCATCTGTGCTTGACAGATTTGTGTTCAAAAGATGAGTTTAAACAGATGTCAACATGTTTCTGAGTACTGAGTTCAGGCATTTTAAACCAGGAGGTGCTGGTCTTTGAAGACAGTTTTTTTAAAGTCACAGCAGCCAAATATTAGCCATCTTGCTGTAGCAGAACTCTCATTTTAACACTTGAAGAAATTAAACCAGAAAAGACGGCAAATTAAAGATCCTGTATACCAAGAGGATGGCTAATACTGAGCAGTGCAGTCAAGTGGCTGTGGTCCTCAGGGAAGCCATACAAAAGCAGCGAGTGTTAAGCTGTAAGCAGTTTTGTGTTCCAGCTGGGACAAAGATGTTTTATCAAATTTTGGTCATTTGAGCAGTCAAGTGGCATGACACTCGCAACGTTCCATCACTATAAGCAACATAAACACCTGACATTCTTCTGCCTGAATCCAGCTAAGAAGGACAGGCATATCTTCACATGTATGAAGTGCTTACTTTAAAAAGTGATCAATATGCAGTAATAAGTGAAAGCAGCTAGGGCTGTGCAGATGTGACCACAATCAAAAAACTGATGACTATGTGAATGAGCCATGTGAAAACAAGAGCCTGAAATCCAATTTCATTCCTCCCACCACAACCCTGTGCTTTTTGCATCCTGACCAACATCACAGCAGTGACCACAAACACACCACACCTTTGTTGTAGCTGGACTGGCCAACTGCACTTTTCAAATGATTGTGCTGACTAAGCAGGGCTTCCTCTGTGCCATACATTGTGTCCTTTGTCCTGGACTCTTTCATAGTCACATTAAGACTATGATCTTTCCTATCTTCCTGACACAATAGTTTGTAGATTAGTGTTTCAAAGTCTTCCAAAGAATGTTAGGAACCTAAGGAGCCTTTCTCCTTCCTTCCTGGGAAAAGAGAAAGCTATCCTAGAGTCATCAATTTGAAATGCAAACTCCTGTCAAAAATTCATCAAACCCATGTGTCTAAACCTTACCAAGGTGGTTGACTCCCAGATGCATCTCAAAGCCATCGGCAGTCTTGGAGTAAGGGCACAGCATAACCCCTGCATTGTTAATGAGGATATGGAGCGCTTTCTCTTCTATAAGAAATAACACACAGGACACCACATTAAAGAGGAAGAAAATTCTAGTGCTGCACAAACAGCATCTGTCAGCTCAACTGCTTCATTTCAGAGCCTTCCTTGATCCCTTTATTCTCTCTACTAAGCCAGCAGCCCATTGGACAAGGCCACAATTCTATTTTTCCTTGGCAGAGCAACACTATACATACAGCACAGCAAGTTGTAGAAGAGGCCTGGGTGTAGTTGTTGCTGTTCTTGTTGTTATGTGCCATCAGTCATCTTTAAATGGTGACAGTGTGAATGAGTGCCCTCCACCCTGCTCAGCTCTTGTAAACCCAGGGCTGTGGTTTCCTCTATGGAATCCAGCCGTCTTTTCAGTGATCTTCCTCTTTATCTTCTGCCTTTGACTTTCCCCAGCGTTCCTGTCTTCTCCAGTAAGCCTTGCCTTCCCATGATCTGCCCAAAAACCCAACAGCCTGTGTTGTATTATTTTTGTTTCTAGGGCATGTTCTGGCTTGATTTGACCTGTGACCCACTTGTTCATCTTTCTGTCAGTCCAAGGTATTTGCAAAGCTCTCCTCCAGCATCATGGTCTGAATGCATCAATTTTCTTCCTGTCAGCTTTCACATCTATACGTGGTGGCCAGGAATACAATAGTGTGGATGATCTTGGTCTCCAGTGTAAAGTTTTTACAATTTATATTCTTTCCTAGTTCCTTCAATGTTGCCCTTCCAATTTCTTCTAATTTATTTTTTATTTATTTGGATCACTTATAAGCCACCCCATTTGCAAAAGCATACTTTCTTGGTGATCTCTCTAAATTAATGATTGAACCAAAATATACAAAAGCTTTCACTGCTGACTTTGACAGTAAACTTGCATAATTCTTCTTAATGATGGTGTTTTTTGTTTTGTTTTGTTTTTTGTTTTCTTAGTGTTGGCTGCAGTCCTATTTTTACATGCTCTTCTTTTACCTTAATCAGGAGTAATTTCAATTCTTTGCTGCTTTCTGTCAGGAATATGGTATCATCTGCATATCTTCAGTTACTGATGTGTCTTCCGCCAATTTTCAATCCTTTTCCTCTGATCTTAACCCAGTTCTTTTTGATATGTTCTGCACACAGATTGGGAGATAAAATATTCCCTTTTCTGATGTCTTTGTGTATAGGAAACCATTCTGTTTCTCCATATTCTGCCCTAACAGTAGCTTCTTGTCCATGATACAAAACAAAAATTGTATCTACATTTCATCACATCTTATTTTAATGTTCAGGTATACACCCAATCAGCATCATTTCACCCAAAAGGGATACTCATAGGATCACAATAAACAATATGCTTTGGGCATACCTTTCAGGAAATCCTCCGCAAATTCTCGGATAGACTTTGTATCTGCCAAATCTAACTTCTTAGCAATGACTTGTTCATTTCCTGTCGTGCTCCTGATTTCACAGGCTGCTGCTTCTGCTTTTGCCATATCTCTACAAGCAAGGATGACTCTAGCTCCTGGAATAAGAAAAAGTAGAAAATGGATTAAAAATATGAATGTGGACAGGTTATTAACAAGAGACCAGCAACAAAATGTTGCAGTGTGAAGTGGTTCTGTTCAGGGTGCCAGTCAATCATATTCTCTTCCAAGATAGGCCAATCCATTCTCCCTCCCCCCATAATTTTCTTCCTCAAATCAGTCAAAATTCTGTGACCACTGAGCATGCTCAGTCCTCATTGGGCTATTAGGGGTTGATCGCCTTAATTTTCTAAAAAAGTTTTGTAAACCTTGGAATCTTCCCAAACCTCTTGGTATCTCCCCTCGTGTGTATAATGCCATTTTCACTACTTTGAGAATAAGCTCACTATTAGCATATAGGGCATCTGATTCCTTTCTTTGTTCAACTTTGTATCCATCTGCACTGCTTGTACTTTGGCAGCAATTGATAGGGATGAACAAGGCCAGACCCATTTGCTAGGGCTCTAGCCATGTTTATAAATGTCTGTGGATCCGGCACTCAGCTGGCTGGGCCAAATTCCCAATGCAGTAATGACTGTTCAGAGCTACTGAACTGCTGCCACTCACAGAATGAAATCAAAGTCAGTGCAAGACCTAGACAGGGGTCAGCAACCTACGGCTCCGGAGCCTCAGGTGGCTCTTGAATCCCTCTGTTGTGGCTCCATCACCCAAAATACGCGTCACAGCCGCCGATCTGCCACTGAGGCTCCGAGTTACAAAATACCGATAGGTGATGATGAGGCATCCACTCAGGAACACCTTGCTAGCCGGTTAAGTAAATTGTGACATTGCAGGGAAAGAGTGGAACAAGCTTCCTGCAGGCTCTCATGTTACACCAAACACTGCTGAAAAGATTCTCTTTGTCCAAATGTAATCTCCTTCCTCTGAATGTTAAAAGCTGTGCTTGGGACCTGTCACAATTCACATCCCTTGACTGTTTCTCTGCTAATCAGTCACTAAACACACCTATATCTGTGACTTCCCCTGGTACAGTTATGTACAGTTGTGTATCAGAAGAACATTTATTCTGCTGTTTCTCAGCTCAGTAGTGGTTAAGCTTAATAGCAAAAGGCTATAATATTTCATTTTGGGAAGGACTATGGTGCAGGCAGTTTTTTAAGGATTGCCACAATAAGGTGTAAGGACTGGTCTCGTTGAACTGTTGTCAGTGGACTTTTTCAGGAGACCAGAAGATTAGCCACAATCAGACAGGGAGAAAACCGAGGAGCAGAAGGAAGGAAAAACAGCCCATGAGCAGGGAGCTTTGTGTGGTGGCGACCTGGTGCTCTCTGGCAGCCGGGGTTATGCTGAGAATCAGGCCAGATTTACAAGCTCAGCTGAAAAGCTGTAGTGCAAACTGCTGATAAATTAGTTAACAGAAAGCTGCTCCTTTTTCTGGCACAGTGCCACTATGGCACAGAAAGCAATTGTGTTTTATTCTGATTGCTACAGCCTTAAATGTGGCTGAATGGCTCATTCAGGAACACCTACACATGGTGATGGAAAACCGAGTCCACATGCAAAGTTAAAAACAGAATCACTACAAAAGGCCCAGCCAGCTCAGCCAGTGATCAAGGATTATAGGTGTTGGCCAAAAATATCTGGAGGACACAAGGCTGGCTATCCTGATGCCTGAATGGCTAAAAGGCAAAGACATTTCTATAGCTTTTGCTTTAACATTTAGAACACCTTAGAAAAAATTAGTGAAGGTGAACCCTAATCATATTCTCCTAGCAATGCTTTTATTGCATTCAAAAACAAGAAGCAACAAGTTAAATCTTCAATGCAGATCAGGATGCCTCCCCAACTTGGTGCTCTCCAGTTATGTTGGACTGCAACTCCTATCATTCCCAAGCACTAACCATGATGGGAGTTGTAGTCCAATAATAAATGGTAAACACCAGGTTGAAGAAGACTGATACAAATGGCTGCCTTATGTACAATTCCTTCTCCTTAACAAAGGCTTGTTACGGGGGTAGCGGGGACAACTGCTGTTGGGTGGTGATAAACAACTTGCCTCTTCCTGCAAGGTCTCTGGCTGTTTCTTTCCCTATGCCAGTGTTGGCCCCTGTGATCACTACGACTTTTCCATTCAGCTTCGCTGTAGATTTGCACATTCCTCCCGCAATAAACTTCCTATAAAAATCAGAGACATCAAGAAGTCATACATTAAAGTATTAAAATAATGAGGTACTCTAGTTCTATGCTAAATACAGTCCAGTCTAGTGCTGCCTGCTTATCCCCATTACTAAAAGCCAAGCAATTCAATGCACTTTAACAACACTAGTCCCCAAGATGCAGGTGGTTCCAAACACATTTACCTCCATAATTCTTTCAAAAACTTGTAAGATACACTTCTATCTTTTTGCTGGGGAAAAGGTAGGATTAAGAGAGAAACCTTTTTGCTTATTAGGTCCCTGTGGAAATTGCAAAAAGATCTCCACAATTTATTATGTATTTTAAGGTTGTAAAATCTTATATTACAAGTAATGAGCCATGAGTAAAGGGCTAGAATCCACCTGGATGCAATCTGAATCCACAAGGTCCAGTACTATAGTCCTGAGATGTGGCATTCACGATTCTATGCCATTCATGTCTCTCATAATTTCAATCCAGCTCTTGGCTTCAAAGTTGAGGGCCCCTTCAGATTTTTCTCACACAGTGTTTTCTCACCCTATCTCGAGGTCATGATTTCACCGCACATGGGATGGGGACTCTTGCTCTCCCCATCAAATCTGTGTTTTACTTATGGTAAATCACCCAGCACCCACACACACTGCCACATGGAAGCCACACCTCTGAGATGCAATCCTAGTGGGATATACATGAGCACATCACAGCAATATGGGTGGCATCCATAAGTGATAAAGACCTATTTCCCAGTCAGATCCAGATAGCTGTAATGTTTGCATTCCCGTACACTCCTTGGCAAGTAGAATTGCACCATATCATACCATCTTATATTTGTACAGCCTTGATACTTATTACCTTCTTGGAGTTACTGATTAAAGTGCCCTTTTTTACTGATAAAAAGTATCCTCGTGGTTCCTATTCTCTACATGGGGTGATGTGGGGGTTACTATAATCACTCCCTTCTCTCTTTTCCCTTTCTGTGGACAAAGAGACCTCTTCCACAATAAAAAGATAAAAATCTAATAGCTGCACCCCAGCTCACAATAAAAATAATACAGAGCAATTAGTTTTTAATACCTAGTTGTACTGAATTGCAGTGGTCAAAGCTGCAAGGGAGAATTTTCTAACTAAAACAGCAAGAAATATTTCCTAAATTGGACATCATATAAGAAGTTTCTCGACTATGTTGGCTGGCTGTAATAGGGAGCATGTCACCATACCAAGTGCTCCATGCCACTCAAGTTTAATTTCACTTTCATTTGATTGTGAAACAGCAGTGCTTAAACAACACTAACAAAGATATAATTGTGAAAACAGCATTTTTATTTTTATTTTCATTTAACCAGCTGATTCATGAAAGATTTTTTTAAAGCAAAGTTGTATCTTCACAATTACCATCCTGCAGGTAGAACTGTTTCCACAAGTTCCTATACAGTACAAAAATGAGAAAATTAGTTTGTATAGTACAGAGATAATAAACTATTGCTGACTTAATTTGGCAATGATGACCACAATATGACTGTGAACAGGTATCATCCTTGCCTTCTTTTTGGCACCAGGTGATAATCCTTTTTATTTTCCAATTATCATCATAGGTTTGTAATGATATTTCAAATATTGTTTATTATCTGCTGCTGTGCCACAGGGTTAGCTTATTTCCTGTGCTGTTATCCCGTTGTTTTATCGTCTTATTATTTAATGTGAATATTCATTGAATGCATATATAACATTAATAATTGTAAGAGTCTCACAGAGACTGTGGGCTATGAGTAATATATAATTTCAATAAATAAAGCAAGCAAGCAAGCAAGCATGACTGGGGAACATTTGGAGAAAAGATACTGCAGGTTACATGGGGTCAGTAGAATTAGTATTAACAGTGTATTCCGTGGGTATGTGATTTATTTTTAGCGCCTCTTTCCAAAACAAGTTATTTTTACAGCAAATTTTTAAAAATCTAGCCCATAGACACACAAAAGACAATGGGATTCCTAGGCCATAATTAATTAGTTGTGGGATATATTTCTTCTAAGAAATTCAAGAGTCATAATCTGTGAACTGGTTCAGGGAATTAGACAAACTAGCTCCAAAAGACTTTGCAAGTCTCTCATTTGTACTTAGGATCTGATGAGGATTCATCTTCACAATACATTTTCTAGTTACAGGAACACTCCCTTTCGCAGTGTCTCAATTACACGAGCGTCTGCATCTGTTGAATGTCTGCCTGTCAGAGGTACAAAGGCTGCGTTTAGCACAAACGTGCCAGCCACGACCGCCCCTTCTCACCCTTTTTAAAGCGCATGCAGCCGGACAGCCCCTGCCAAGTAGAGCCAGATGCGCCAAAGCAGAAACAGCCAAACCAGCCACACAAAGATGGTTTCGTCAAAACGGAGAAGTCTGAGGAGTGCTAAGACAGACGCACTGAACAGATTTAATTCCGATTAAAACCTCGTAATATAGCGTGTTACTTCAGCACCAGCAGTACGCAAAATTAAGTTCCTTGAGAAAGGCACTCTGCAAAGTGCTCGCTTCACCCACGTCCTCCCCCCGCAGGAGTTTAAAACCCTACAGTGACCCTACAGTCCCACTCACGCGTTTCAAGCCCGCCACTGCACCAACCTGATGTAAGGAGCTACCAGGAATATCAGAAGGGGAAGAGTTGCAGACAGCGCTAGCACGGACCCCAGAAAGCCCAGCATTGTTACGCCTTGTGCTCCCCTCTCGCCAGAGAAATTGCTCAGCAAGGCAGAAAGGCAGGCGCGAAGCGAGGCAGGATGGGGAGAGCGAGGCTTCCGAGCCTGGGCCAATAGCGACAGAGTCCGTTCATCGAACGACGTAGAGAGAGAGCGTTTAGGCGCTCACGGTCTCAATTTCCGGTGATTTTCGAAAGTGCTTGGATTCAGGGTGGATTCTGAGCGGTGTTGCTGCGACTCCTAGGGTTCGTAACACTTTGCCTTGAAATGAGACTTGAACGTGCCGGCAAACTGTTTTGCCAGCAAGTGATTACCCCGGTGCCCCCTGAGAAAACAGATCCATTTTAAGGTGGAAATGCCTGTATGGATCGAGAAAGAGGGTGTACATCACAGACACAAATACTGAAACCTGAAAAGACGATTTATGCAGGGCCGTCTTAACAGCATTGTGGGCCACGGGCAAAGCAGCGTACTGGGGCCCCTGTGACAACTACAACTACTGTTAATTTTGGAAGTTTTCCAATTGTCCAAGGGTTAACATACACTGATTAGTATGGGGCCCACGGGCAAGTGCCCATCAGCCCCATGCGTTAAGACGGCCCTGGATTTATGTGTTGCTTTCGCCGACAGCATCGTTTATTTTCTCTAGCGAAAGAGTGACAGTGTGCCTAGGGAATTGTTAACTGGGAAAGTCAGCATTTTAGCAATTGGGCAGCTGTAGCTTCCTCACGTAAAAACAGAAACTCTTGCTTTTTATAACCCCGGCGCTGTATCTTCTGGGAAATATGTAGGATTTTTGCCTTCTGTCATTCCATCAATTAAATCATAGAAGAGTTGGAAGGGACCAAGAAGGCCATCGGTCCAAGCCCCTTCAGTTACAGGTCACCAATTTACATCCTTCCACTCAAATGGCTGTCCAGTTTTTTTTTTTAAAGTCTCCAGGGTAGGAGAGTCCACTTCCTCTCTAGAAAGCTGGTTCCACTGTTCTATTGCTCTGACAATGAGAAAGCTTTTCCTGATATTTAGCTGAATCTGGGTTGTTGCAGCTTGAAGTATTCTGTCTTACACTCTGGTATCAGTGAGAAGAGATCCTGACCTTGCTCTTTGTGACCGCCTTTGAGGTACTTATAGAGGGGTGCCATGTCCCCCTGCAGTCTCCTCTTCTCAAAATTGAACATGCCCAATTCTTTCAAAAAGCTCCATCCCACTTCCAAAATTGCAACGACTCCTGTGAAGGTTCAAATCCTTCCACATTTTAAAAAAATGCATAATCAGCACATAAATTCCAAATCCATCAAAAATATTTAATATACCCCTTTTCACTTTAATATCATAAACTGCTTTATTTTTGTTGTTGTTGTTACCTCAGACATGCAGGTGATACCACTCCAATGGCAGAAAATGAAGAATTAAAGAGCCTCTTGAAGAGGGTGAAAAAGGAGAGTGCAAAAGTTGGCTTGAAACTCAACATTAAGAAAACTAAGATCATGGCATTTGGTCCTATCACTTCCTGGAAAATAGATGGGGGTAGTGACAGATTTTAGTTTCCTGGGCTCCAAGATCACCATAGATGGGGACTGCAGCCAAGAAATTAAAAGACGCTTGCTCCTGGGGAGGAAAGCTATGGCAAATCTAGACAGCATCCTAAAAATCAGAGACATCACCCTGCTAACAAAAGTGCGTATAGTCAAGGCTATGGTTTTTCACAGTTGTAATGTATGGCTGTGAGAGTTGGACCATAAGGAAGGCTGAGTGCCAAAGAATTGACACCTTTGAATTGTAGTGTTGGAGAAGACTCCTGAGAGTCCTGTGTACTGCGAAGAGATCAAATCAGTCAACCCTAAAGGAAATCAACCCTGACTGCTCTTTAGAAGGTCAGGTACTAAAGCTGAAGCTCAAATACTTCGGCCACCTAATGAGAAGGAAGGACTCATTGGAAAAGACCCTGATGCTGGGAATGATTGAAGGCAAAAGGAGAAGGGGATGGCAGAGTTGAGGTGGCTGAATGGGGACACTGGAGAGGTGGGTGTGGGGTTCTCCTATCCTCCGGGGGATGATAGGGGGCAGGTGAGCCTGGAGGAATGTTGTCGATGGGGTCATGATGGGTTGGATGCAACTTAGCAACTAATAACAACAACAACATTGTGAGCTCAGGACATATTTCAATATTTAAACTTAATATTTTACTACTGTCTTTGAAAACCTCTTTCCAAAAAATTTCATTATGTATTTGCATTCCCACCACATATGAAAATATGTACCCACTCCATGACCACAATGCCAACATAAATTGAAATATTTGCCATTCATATAATTTTTATTGGGGTTAAGAACCATTTCCATATTAATTAGCTTTTAAAGATCTTTTATTCTTACTGACATACATTTTACTGTCCTCTTAGCTCAAGTATTTTCCTAATCTTCATTACTAATATCACTTCTCATATCTATTTCCCATGTTGCTTTGAGTGGATCATATTGATCTTCATCTTATAATAATATAAAGTTTACTTACTATCCCTATATTGTCTTGTTTTTCCTTTTTTGACAATCATATCTTCAAATTTAGTATAATCTCTACATCTGCCTCCTTTTTTTTGGCTCTAGCCTCTTGGCAGAGCAGCAGAGGCACAGGCTGGGAGAGAGCTCTGAGTGGCCAGGGGAATGGCGAAGGCAAGGCAGGAGCTGGGCAGGGGAGCAGAGGGCCAGGAGCAGCGGAAAGGGGCGGGGCCAGAGAGGCTAGAGGGGCCAGGAGGAAGCGGACAGGCGGGGCCACCGGCCTGAGGGGCTGATAAGGCGTCGTCCCTTGTCTGCGTCCCTTAGCTGTGGCCCAGGCTGCCCGGGGACTCCCTTCCCTGAGACACAGAGGTTTGTTTGCTTGTGCTGTGCTTTTTCTTCCAATTTAAATTTAAGTTTATTTTATTCTTGTGTGTGTGTGTGCGAGTGGGTTTTCGTCTGGGATAACTGGGCGAGTTAGAGGAACTACAGAGCTAACAAGACAGGGGACAAAAGTAAGGTCTCGGAAGGGATACCGATGGTAAACCAGGAGATGGCCTTGGTGGGAGTCACGGGTGTTGCTGTCTGCTGTGACAGCTGCGACATGTTCGCCCTTCTCCCCCAGGAGAGGCAGGGATACACTTGCCCTCGGTGCAAGATGGTGATCCTGCTAGAAGAGGAGGTGAGGTGCCTGAGGGCCGAGAGAGCTCTCCAGCCCCCCCCACCCGGAGCCGCCCCCCTCTGGACAGAGGGTTGAGGGAGAGGCCACGGGAGGAGCAGCTGCGGAAACATGGAGGCATGTCACCCACAGGAGGAGGAGGCCAACACGGCCCCCTCCTTCTCCTGCATCAATCTGGAGCTGGGAAACAGGTTCTCTCCACTTGGGGAGGCTGGGGCTGATGAGGCCTTGGGGGACCAGCAGGACCCCAAGCCTGGGACGTCAGGTGGCAAGGGGGCCGCTGCAGGAGAGGTGAGGGCCAGGGCACGGCTGCCCACCAGCACCGGGAAGGTATGGCGGTGGGTGATTGTTGTTGGGGACTCCCTGCTGAGGGGCACTGAGCCGGCGGTGTGCCGCCCCAACCTGGAGACAAGGGAGGTTTGCTGCCTGCCAGACGCACACATCCGGCATGTGATGGACAGAGTGCAGCATCTGGTTCACTCCGGGGGTCACCAGCCGCTCCTTGTGATCCATGTGGGCACAAACGATGTGGCCAGGCAGGGTGTGGTTGGGACCACCAGGGACTTTGAGGCCTTGGGGAAGAAACTCAGGGAGCTGAAGGCCCAAGTGGCCTCTCGTCAATCTTACCTGTCCGGGGATTTGGGCGAGGAAGGGACAGGAGGGCCTCCGAGGTGAACGACTGGCTTAGGGTGTGGTGCCAGAAGGAACGCTTCGGGTTCCTCGACCACGGCACTCATTTTCTTGCCAATGGACTTCTGGCAAGGGACGGGTTACACCTCACGAGGATGGGGAAAAGGTCCTTTGGAGATGATGTAGTGAGCTTCGTCCAGAAGATTTTAAACTGAGCCGGGGGGGGGGGTTCAGGCCCCCCAGGAACGTGTCTGCACTGGACAAGTGTGGGGGGAGGATCAGGGCTCTGGGAGCAGGGTTTTAGAGATACTGCAGGGACTGACAGGACTCCTTCAGAGAGGGGCCAGGTATTAGGGAGGATGGGAGGAAGGAGGAGGCTGGGAACTCCAAGGAAAGGAAGCAGTGGGAAGGAATTGAGGTGCATGTACACCAATGCTAGGAGCATGGGTAATAAGCAGGAAGAGCTTGAAGCTCTCCTGGGAATAGGAGGATATGATCTGGTGGAATCACAGAAACTTGGTGGGATGAAAGGCAAGTCTGGAATGTGAACATAGAAGGGTATCACCTTTTTAGAAAGGACAGGAAGGGAAAGAGAGGTGGGGGCATGGCTTAATACGTCAGGGAAGGGATAGGATGCAGTGAGATAGAATGCAGCACAGATGGGGATTCGGCAGAGGCAGTCTGGGTGAAACTTAGGGGTTTTGACAGGGAAAGAGACCTGACAGTGGGGGTATGTTATTGCCCTCCAGGTCAACTTGAGACCCTGGATGATGTCCTGACAGGCCAGATTCTAAGGATATCTCGGGGGATAGACACAGTAATTATGGGAGATTTCAATCTCCCGAATATTACTTGGGAGACTCACTCAGCGGTGACAGCCAGGTCACATCGTTTCCTAGAAGCTATAGAGGGAGCGTTTTTCACACAGAGGGTCCGAGAGGCGACGAGGGGGGGGAACATCCTTGACTTGGTCTTGACCAATAGGGAGGAGCTGATAGATGAAGTACAGATTAGGGGAGTTCTGGATGCGAGTGATCACTCCATCCTTTGCTTTGAGATCAGGGGACTGTGGACGGGCAGCAGGTCGAGCACTAGAAGCTGGGACTTCAAGAGGGCCAACTTTGGCCAACTAAAGGCCAGACTGGGGAAAGTCTCCTGGGATAGGTTACTGGAAGGTAAGCAAGTTGAGGAGGGGTGGGTAGCACTCAAAAGGGAGGTTTTGGAGGTGCAAGCCTTGACGATACGTCTAGTCAGTAAGGTGGAGAGGCGGAGGAGAGTGCCACCATGGATGCAAAAGGAGGTGGTTAGAGGGATTAGACGAAAGAGGAACCTCCATAGGAAATGGGTACTGGGAGAAATAGACAAAAGGGTATACCGGGAGGAGGAAGCCCGTTGCAGAAGGATTCTTCGCAAGGCTAAGACTGATTACAAGCTGAGACTTGCCAAGAATATCAAGAGCAACAAAAAGGGCTTCTTTCAGCATGTAAATAGGAAGAGGAAGGGGAGACAAGTGGTGGGACCACTAAATGAGGAAGGAGATCCAGTGACTGATATGAGGGAACAGGCACAGATGCTAAATGACTATTTTGCCTCTGTGTTCTCCCCAAAGCAGGACGGGGGATAGCCACATAGGAGATTAGATGAGGCTGGGGACTTAGGGGCACTGATTAGAGTCACCACCCCCCCTTGAAGTCGAGGGGCTCCTCAGGGCATTGGACATTACAAAGGCGCCAGGCCCTGATGGGTTACACCTGAGAGTACTTAGAGAGTTGGCAGGGATTCTCTCACGCCAGCTGTCCTCCATTTTTGAGACCACGTGGAGAACGGGTGAAGTTCCAGAGGACTGGAGGGTGGCATCAATGGTCCCAATTTTCAAAAAGGGTAGTAGAAAGGACATGGGGAATTATAGACTGGTTAGCCTTACATCCATTGTAGGAAAAACAATGGAAAGGCTCATAATAGAGAGAGATCTAGTGATGCTAGATAGGGAAGGGAGGCTGACAGCCACACAACACGGCTTCCGCAAAAACAGGTCCTGCCAGACAAACCTTGTGGAATTCTATGACAAGGTTTTGTGATGGCTAGATGGAGAGGATGCAGTGGATGTGGTATACCTGGATTTCAGCAAGGCCTTTGACAAAGTGCCCCATGATATCCTGGTGGAGAAACTGAGGAGTTTTGGGATACACCAAAGCACTGTCCGGTGGATTAGGGCATGGTTGACTGACCGAAAGCAGAAGGTAACCATTAACGGGGAATCATCGGGATGGCGGCCAGTGACAAGCGGGGTCCCCCAGGGCTCTGTCCTGGGGCCGATCCTGTTTAATCTTTTCATTGACATGGAAGAAGGGGTGAACAGTCTGCTGATCAAATTCACAAACGACACTAAAACTGGAGCAGTGGCCACAACTGAGGAGCAGGTAGTTCAGGTCCAAAAAGATCTGGACAGACTATGGAAGTGGGCAGGAGACAACAGGATGGCGTTCAATGTGGATAACTGCAAGGTCTTGCACTTGGGGCATAGGAATAGCTGTCATAAGTACAGGTTAGGTGATAAGTGGCTGGAGAGCAGCACTTGTGAAAGGGACCTTGGGGTACTGGTTGACTGCAGGCTAAACATGAGTCAGCAGTGTGATGCGGTGGTCAAGAGGGCAAATGCCACCCTTGGTTGCATAGCCAGAAGTGTGGCTTCTAGATCAAGAGAGGTATTACTACCACTCTACATGACTCTAGTGCGCCCGCAACTGGAGTATTGTGTTCAGTTTTGGGCCCCTCATTACAGAAAGGATATAGTCAGGTTAGAGTCAGTGCAGCGTAGGGCCACAAGGTTGGTGGCCGGTTTGCAGGGAATGCCGTATGAGGCGAGACTGAGGGAACTGGGTCTCTTCAGCCTGGAGAAGAGGAGACTCAGAGGGGATCTGTTGGCGACATACAGGTATGTGAGGGGATGTCACATGGAGATGGGTAGAGACCTGTTCTCCCCTGCAGAGGAAGGCAGAACGCGCTCCAACAGAGCAAAGCTCAGGTAGCCAAGGTTCCATTTGGATGCCAGGAAGCACTTCCCGACAGTCAGGACCCCGAAGGTGTGGAATGGGCTTCCCTGGGAGGTGGTTGAGGCCCATTGGTGCAGGTGTTCAAGGATAGGCTGGACGTCCACATGGTGGGCATGTCGTGAGTGGAGCCGACTGGTGCCGGAGGTCAGACTAGATGGCCCGGGAGGCCCCTTCTGACTCGCTCTGTTTTCTATGTTTCTATGTTTCTTTAACAGATCTTTAGTACAACATTCTAGATGAATCACCTTTTCTAATGCCACTCTTTTATTTTTGCTTTTACTCATTTTCTCTTTTTAAAATTTTTATTAAACTAACAAAAACAATACAATTAATATAGTAACAATAAGAATAATTAAACAATACATTAGTATCAGTGCTACCTCCACCAGGACCAACAACTCTAATTACTTAATGTAAAATCATGTATTCATTCAGGTTGCTCCACTTCCCTTCCAGAAATGCATGAACTCTTGTGGTGGTTCACACCTCTTTTCTTTTATTAAAACATATTCAATAAAAGGTCTCTGAACATTTTCAATTTTTTCCACTTATCAAACCTTTTCTCCATTTACTATGAGAAATCAACTTATCATTAATAGCTATATTCTGAACTTTGTTATCCCAGTCAGCTATATGATATTCACCTTTTATTTTCCAGTTCTTGTTATTATTAATCTTACTGCTGTGAATAAATTTATCAATTCTTTAGTGTCTTGTCCCATCTGTTTTTTAAATAATGACAATAATGCTAATCCAGGATCAACTTCAATATTTAAATTCAATATTTTACTAATTTCTTTAAAGACCCTTTAAAGAAGGGTCATTTATATACTTGCACTTCCACCAGATATGGAAATATGTACCAGTTGCATCTCCAACAAATATGTACCAGTTGCATCTCTGATAACTTAATTGGTAACATCATAAACAAAATCATCATCATCATCATCTTAGGTAAAATCTTCATTTTGAATGCTGTTATTCTACCAAACCATGATAAACCAATCTTTTAAAATTCATTCATCTTCTCTTTCACTTCATATTTTAACTGATCAAAATTGTTCTCTTTCAAACATTGTATTTTTTGTAATATTTACTCCTAAAAACTTAATAATATTACATATCTTAACTTCTAACCCTAACCCTAACCCTACCCCAAGCACGAGCCTGGCCACCCCCCCCCCCAGCACAACCACAAACACGCCTGGCATCCCTGCATGCGCTCGTCATCCTGGAACTTGGAAAAGAAGATTGATATACTAGATAAAGAAGAAATGGAAAGGGAAATTACTGATGACAAAATTGAAGTGGTAATAAATAAATTGAAAATTGGTAAAACCCCCAGGGTAGATGGGCTAGGCCCTGAATTTTTTATTTGCAAATTAATGATACCCAAATTGAAAATTTTGATGAATAAAATCTTAGAAGGTGAGGAGATCCCCCCCATCATGGAAGGGATCTCTGACTGTTTTAATACTGAAGGCTGGAAAATATGTGGTAAATATGGGCTCTTATAGACCAATCTCCCTGATAAATCAAGATGCAAAATTTTTTTCTACAATCCTATCCAACAGGTTTATTTATTTATTTATTTATTTATTAAAACATTTTTATGCCTCCCCATTCGCCGAAGCCTCGGGGCAGCTTACAACAAATAAGTTAAATCATCATCACATTTTAAAATATATACATTAAAATAAATTACAAATATATAATAGAAAATATATAAATATATAGAAATATAAATATATATAAATATAAAAAGGTTGTACACCTTTATTGGAAAATATATGAATAAAGATCAAAATGGCTTCCTGAAAGATAGACATATGGCAGATGTCTCGAGTAGAGTTCTGAATATTATACATCTAGCAAAGAAAAATAGTTGAAAAGCTGGGACTTTAGCATTAGACATTTTTAAGGTGTTTGATTTGGTGGAATGGGATACATTAAAAATTCTGATAGATAATATGGGATTTGGAGGTAAGTTTAAACATTGTATAAATCAATTATATAAAGATAACACCACAAGAGTCCTGGTAAATGATGGAATTACAGATATAATATCTCTAGGCCAGGAAACATGTCAAGGATGCCCCTTGTCTCCCATTTTATTTGTGATGGTAATGGAATTATTAGCTATTGTACAATGAAAGATACAGAATTTATGGTATAAATCCCAAAAGGAAGGAGGATTAGGTTTACCAAATATTAAAACATTATTTAGCAAATCAAATAAGATAGATATAATGATCCATAAAGAGTTACTTTGTGGTGATGTCAAATTCAAAAAGGATAGAAATTGTATGGAAAATATTTTATTTAAGGGGGATAATATTTTAGATTTAAAGAAAATAGAAAATCCATTTCTAAAGAATATGTTGGAACTGTGGAGACATAGTAGGAAGATTTTAAGCCCAGTTATTTCCCCATTAACCCCAATAGTTGCAATGAAGAATTTTCCTGAGAATTTGAAAGGTGAGTTATGGAGAGTATTAAGAGAACAGAACATATTTAGACTGAAGGACTGGTTAAAAACTTTGGATAATAAAGAGAAAATGGGTCAGATATGTGCAGAATTGAAGGGTTCGGGTTGGAAGATGATCCAGTTACAAAATTGGGCAGTGGAAACGAGGAAAACACTCAGTGAAAATAAGAAAATTAACTAAATTTGAAGAACTGGAAGAGAGTATAGAGAAGGAAGATAGTAGCAATAGGAAAGGAATTACAATATTTGTTGTTGTTAGTCGCGAAGTCATGTCCGACCCATCACGACCCCATGGGCAACATTCCTCCAGGCCTTCCTGTCCTCCACCATCCCCCCGAGTCCACTTAAGCTCACACCAACTGCTTCATCCTTCATCCGTCCATCCACTGTAACTTGCCAGCCATGGCCGGAGGTCTCGGGCTGGCAATCTAAGGGGGATGGCCTAAGGACGTTGCTGCTGTTTGGGACCATGCAGGGGCGTGCGGGGGCTGGGCTGGCCAGAGACACTGTGTGTGTGAGCTTTTGTAATTGGGTAGGTTGGAGGATTTTATTGTATTTTTATTGCATTTTAACTGTATTTTATTAGATTGTTTTAAAGGATTCACGCCTGGCTGCTACTATGGGATTGCCTGGGGAGCACGTCGACACCACCATTGGGGTGGTTTTGGGCAATGGTCGATATGGCATTGGGGGTTTAATGTGTCATCATAGAAGAAGGAGGGACAGATGGTTGACACCTGTTCCCCCTTCTGGTTATTCCCCCAACCGTAAGGTTCCGGGTATGCTTATCAACTGCCCCTCGGGCCTGACAGTGCTGTTGCTTAATGCCAGGTCGGTCCATAACAAAACATCCCTCATCCACGACTTAATTGTGGATGAGGGGGCCGACCTGGCTTGCATTTCAGAGACCTGGGTGGGAGAGGCAGGGGATGTGTCCCTCTCTCAACTGTGCCCGCCTGGGTATCTGGTCCAGCACCAACCACGCCCAGAGGGGAGGGGAGGGGGGGTCGCTTTAATCTGTCGAGCTTCAATTTCTCTTGCGGGGCTTCCTGTTCTCTTGAGACCGGGCCTAGAGTGCCTTTACCTGGCGTTGGGCAACTGAGACAGACTGGGGATTCTGCTGGTGTACCGTGAACCCTTCTGCCCATCAGACTCCCTGCCTGAGCTGACGGAGATCGTCTCGGACCTAGGATTCATCAAATCTTTATTGGTGTTTTGGACTTAAAACTATTGAAGTGTATTTCCAAGATGCTGGCATCTCACTCATTCCAATATTCTCTTGAATAAAGATTTTAATTTTAGACTCAACATCTTCTTAACAACTTTATAATACTCTGGACCTCAACCATCTATCCCAGGAGTTTTCCCTACTTTTAACTTACCAATAATATCTTCTATCTCCTCCTCTCTAACTCATTGTTCCATCACCTCCCTACCCATTTGTTGTAGTTCTTTTCCCAACATTCTTCTCTATGTATGATCTAATTTTATCAAATGACACCTTACTACTTGAGTACAACTTAAAAAAGAATCTAAAAAACATTTCTAATTGGTCTTATGTTAAATTACATTTTTTACCACTCTCATCTTTCAGTAACCCAATTAAATTTTTAGCTTTCTTTTGTTGTGTGGCTCTAGCTAGCAATCAAGAATTCTTATTACTAAATTCAAAATATTCCCTTTTTAAGTATATTAAATTTCTCTGTATTTTTTCAGTTTCAGTATCTTGCAATTCTTTTATTTATTTTTCAGTTTATATCTTGCCCTTTTCCTACAAAGGGCTCAAGGCAGCTTACATTTCCTCCTCCATCTTATCCCCACAACAACCCTGTGAGGTAGGTTGGGCTGGGAGTCTGTGAATGGTCCAAAGTCACCCAGTTGGCTCCATAGCTGAGCAGGGAATAGAACCCAGTTTATCTGAGTCCCAGTCCCATGCTCTTAACCACTATACCACACTGGCTCTTTTATCTTGAATTACTGTTAAAATATGTATGTCTCTATTTTATATACTTTTTCTTAAATTCTTTTATTTGTCCTTCTAAAATTTCCACACATTTAAGTCTTTGCCTTCTTAAATTATACGCTTCTTTAATATCTAGCCCTCTTGCAACTGCCTTCATTGTATTCCAAATCAAATCTTCTTGACTACCTTCTCTATCATTAATCTCCTATATCTCTCTTAATTTTTTCAATTCTATCTGTTATATCTTTGTATTGCAAAATATTTACATCTATTTTCCATCTTTTATCTATAATCACATTTAATTTTGATTCATACTTACAAAGCATGATCTGTCACTTTTATCAAACCTTTATCTGCTTTGCACACTCTTATTATTAGACACAAATATATAATCTAACCAAGTTGAAGGCCCCAACAATAGACATGGGTAGATGAGATAGGTGCTTAGTTTTTGTATTCTGTCTGTCATGTCTTTCTCAGGCTCTCCCCAGTTCATTCCCACTGGATGCCCAACAGCTCACAGCTGATCTGCCAGAGCTTTTTTGTTGTATCTTCATCACGACCCTGAGGAGCAACGCATGCTTCTTTGCAGTCACTATGAAAGCAAAGAAGACACATCCATTAGGCACTTAACCTTCTATCACTTGAAGGGAGTGCTTATCATCACAAATCTGCCTTTCCCCACCTAATGTGCCTTGATGATAAGACTCATAATTCAAAACATCTGGAAAGTATGACACAAGCTAATATGGTGGGTGCCACTCACCATCAATCAATTCAAACCACTGTTGCTTATTTAAATAGTGCTGCTTTCATTTCCCTAATTACCTATCCAAGAATGTTTTTAATCCTGTTCAGACTCTCAGAGAACCCATAGCATGTTGTAGGGTAGTGTAGGACATGTTTCACCAACTAAAACAGGCCCCCAAACCAGAGAATAGCCAGGCCAAGTAAGCCATCATTGTTGTGTAGTCACTCTGGTGCCTCAGTGAATCACTGAATACAATATTATTATATTGTGATTCACACAATCAGGTCAAGTCACCATAGCTTATTTAGGCCAAGAACTGGCCTTCTGAATCAAGAGTGCCCTCTAGGCTACAGCACTGGCTTATTTTATCTAAGCCCCACAATGTGAAGATGGTCAACTGCCTTAACAAGCCAATGGAGATGCATTAGACTGCATAAAACCTTCAATCCAAGCTAGAACCTCAGTGTGAACAATGTATTGCACCAAGTAGCAATATAAACTCTTTGGGCTTTCTTTGAAAGTCCAGTATCTGACAGCCTGTCTATGACCATAGACTGCTTCTGGACAATTGTAAGTCAAAACATCCAGAGGATCACGAGTTGCCCACCTCTGGTTTAGAAGTTCCTGAAGTAACTGTGTTATTTTGTGTAGACTTTTTCAAGGAAAGATTTCTCCAGTGTTCACAGTCTGCAGATTTCTTACATCTCAGTCTCTGTTGGCATTGTGTGCATGAGTTCTTGCAGTATTCCCAGGAACACACAAGAAGCTGACCACTTTGGCAGGACTGACAGCTTGGACTCTGAAAATGAGCTGTATGAAGAGGAGTTGGCCAGTCTCAGCAGGACTGACAACTCGGGCTCTGATAACGAGATGGTCATTGAAATGGACACAGCTCTAGCTGCAGTCCAAGGCCTGTGTCTGCTAGGAAAGAGATTCATTTAAGGGCAGCTGAGGGGCCTAGTCAACCTGCCTGTGGGAACGAAGAACAACAACATCCTGAGGTGGCGGGGGTGGGGGGGTGGGATTTAGAGATGAGGAGTCTATCAGATGGGAAACTCCAGCCTCCTGAGGATGTGGACCTGAAAGTCCATCATCACAGTCACAGGGTGACCCAATTGGGATTTTGGAGGAAAACAGGTGTGCTCATTTCCACAGTGCTCCTATCTACCAAGACAGACACAGGATTCATAAGCAAAACTTTGGGTGAAGAGACCCAGAGAGTTCAACATTTCACTTTGCCAAAGACATTTGGCAAGATGCACTGGTGTGTCTGTTACTGCTGGGAGGGAATACTCACCTCATAACAGTTGTATGCCTTTGCCAAAGCTGATACTTTAAGTTGTGTCTGGAATCAAAAAAGCAGGTTGCTTATCTGTAACTGATGTTCTTCGAGTGGCCATCTGTGCATTCACACATATGGGTGCTGCGCCTGCACAGTGCCTAGGCTGTAAGATTAGAAAGCTAACGGTTTTTGGTAGGAAAACTCCGCTCCCCTCCCCCTCCATGGTATAAATAGGGCGGAGTGTCCGCCATTTTACTCAATCTTGGAGTCCGAACATTTGCCCCCTTGAGGTTTAAGTATATAACAGCAAACGTCACCGGTACCGTGAATATTAAAGTATGGTACCGATGGAGGTCGTCCACTCACTGACACCGAGCGGGGCCAGTGGTTGGGTTGTGTGAATGCACAGATAGCCACTCAAAGAACATCAGTTACAGGTAAGCAACCTGCTTTTCTTCATCGTGGCCTCTGTGCATCACACATATGGGTGATTAGCAAGCTTACCAGACTCGGAGGAGGGAGGTGTCATCAGCGAAGAATAGATGAGAGAACTGCTCTGCCAAAAGAGCAGTCCTGTCTGGCAAGGACATCCAGCTGATAATGCTTGGCGAAAGTGCATGGAGCAGCCCATGTTGCAGCTCTGCAGATATCCCGCGGCAAAGGCAGATGAAGTTGCTACTGCTCGTGTAGAATGACCTCTTGGAAACACAGGTAAGTCTATTTTTGCTAGCTGGTATGCTAGGACGATAGTTTCGACGCTCCATTTAGAAAGTCTCTGAGATGTGACTAGGGACCCTTTGTCATGCTTGGAATACTTAATGAAGAGTCTATTAGAACGACGGAAGGATTCTGTACGAGATCTGTAAAAAGCCAAGCAGCGTCGAACATTGAGCGTGTGAAGAGGCCTTTCAATTGGATTCAAAGGCGATGGAAAGAATGCAGGCAAAACAATCTCTTGACTCATGTGGAACGGTGTAGCCACCTTAGGCAGAAACGACGAATCCATCCGAAGAACGACCTTTTCTTTATGAAAATTCAAATACGGTGGGTCTATTCGGAGTGCACAAAGTTCGCTAGGTCTCCGAGCTGATGCGACCGCTATAAGGAAGGCCGTTTCCCAAGAGACTAGGCGTAGGTCAACAGTCACCAAAGGTTCGAACGGGGGCTTTGTAAGCGCCTGAAGCACTACAGAAAGACTCCATGTTGGCATAACAGGACGCATGGAAGGATGTAAATTCTATAATCCTCTATTGAAACGCTGAACTATAGGTTGAGAGAAGACCGATAAGCCTTGTACAGTGCCACGATAATGTGATATGGCAGCTGCGTAAACTTTAATGGATGGTTTAAGTCCCGAGTGGTACAGTTCCAAAAGGAATCGTAAGATATTCTCAATCAAAGCCATTTCAGGAGCGAATGAATGGTGTTCAGCAAAAGATGAGAACCTCTTCCATTTCGATGCATAAGACCGACGGGTGGACGTTCTCAAAGCAGATTCGAGAATCGCTTGAATATCTGGATGTAAAGCTGTCGGTACCGAAGCGATTCCCATTGAATTCAAGGGAGGGGTCATTTGTACAGTTCATCGAACCGGGTTCTCTGGTACTTGAGATGTCGTCGGTATTGAGTCAGCAGGAAGATTTAGCTGATGTGTCAGGCCATCAACTTCAAAGAGGTCAGGTCTGGTGCCTGAGCGCTCCATTCTGTTGTGTTAACAACTGAGGAATTGTCGGGAGCTGAAGAAACACTCCCCTGGACAGTCGACCGAGAGTGGTAAACCAAGGTTGTCTCAGGCACCATGGGGTTATTAATATCCCTGTGGCGTTGTCTTGAACTATTTTCAATGTAACTTTGGTTAGGAGTGGAATCTGAGGAAAAGCATAGAAAGTCGTCTGTCCAATTCCCACTCGTGGGTCATTGACATCTGTCTGCTCAGCATGTTGGCTTCTACGTTGTCAGTTCCCACCAAGTGAACCGCTAGAAGTAGTATGTCCCTTGGGATACACCAATCCCAAATTTCCATTGATAGATGAGCTAGAGTTGGTGACTTTGTCCCGCCCTGTTTGTTGATGTAAAAAACAGCAGTGATGTTGTCGGATGCAATTTGGACAACTTGACAGCATAGTACAGTCTCGAAAGATTTGAGAGCATTGAAAATTGCCAAAAGTTCAAGGAAGTTGATATGCTTCGTTGTTTCCTGTTGGTTCCAAGTCCCTTGGACCCCAAGTCCTACACATGCTGAACCCCATCCGAAGAGGGATGCATCGGTGTACAAGGTTATTGTTGGTTGAGGTGGTCGGAACGGAACACCGATAGACAGGTTGTCTGGAATAGTCCACCAAGTCATAGTACGTAGGATCGACAGTGGGATCCAGATCAGCTTGTTGGGTGGATCCCATTGCGGGTGAAAAGATCTATTGAAAAACAGCTGTATGGGCTGCAGTTGTAGTCTGGCATACAGGACAATGGCAACTGCAGCAGCCATGTGTCCCAAGAGTCTCTGGATAGTGACGGCTGGTACCGTTCTATTTAGTCGAATTCGATGAATATGGTTGCAGAGACTGTCTTGACGGTTCGGAGGTAGAAAAGTTATCTCTTGAGTAGAATCGAGGCGTGCTCCGATGAAGTCGATGACCTTCGTCGGAATAAGGGACGATTTCTCGTGGTTCATGTAAAGTCCAAGATCGTCAAGTAAAGCGCAAGTTTCATGTACAGCTGAGAGGAGGTCTCATCTAGTCTGTGACACGATGAGCCAATCGTCCAAATATGGGTATATTTGTATGCCCTGAGTCCGTAAGTATGCGCACACCGAGGCCATACACTTCGTGAAGACTCTGGGGGCAGTAGCCAGGCCGAAAGGCAAAACATTGAATTCAAATATATCGGATCTGACAGTGAAACGTAGAAAGCGTCTGTGAGAAGGATGGATGGAAATGTGGAAGTAAGCATCTTTCAAGTCCAGTGAGGCGAACCAATCCTCTCTCCTCAGCAACGGGCTCGGCTGCGGGCATCGGAGTCGGAGAGCATTCCCTCAGTGGGGAGTCTCTGATTTCTCCATCAGAAATGGACTCCCTAAGCGGCTCCTCCGGCTGTCGAGGAGGCACGCTCTCAGGCTGTATAGATTGCCTGGGGGATCCCGGCAGAGTCACCTGCATCGCGGATTGCAGGGTCGGTCCCAAGGGAGTCAGTACCGCAGCAGTGGTCGGTACCAAAAAGCCCGATGAACCCAAATCACGGTGTTTGGGGTGGTCGGGTTTTTTGCCCTTACGGGCGGGCTTGTCCACCTTTTCCTTCCTCGGCTTCTTGTGCGCAGAGGGCTTATCTGAGCCAGTATGCTTACGCTTCTCCCGTTTTTTGGCTAGGGGAGAAGGTAGCTGCTGGGCCTCCATAGAAGTGGCGCCTTTGTCCGAAGGACGCTGTGGAGGAATGGTAGAAGTCGGAGCAGGGCGCTTCGAGGGCACACCAGCAGTAGAGGCGGAGTGTTGAGAGGGCGCGGCCGAAGAGGACCCAGGCATTAAGACCAATTGGTCGGATTGCATCAAGGTCTGGTCCCATAGGAGCTTGCAGAGACGATTCTCCCTATTTTTCCTAGCCTGCTTGGTAAGCACCAAGCAGTGGCTGCATTTGTCAGTTCTATGCCCCTCACCAAGGCAGAGAAGGCATAGGTCGTGCGTGTCCGCGGGCAACATTTTGGAACCGCACTCAATGCATTTGCGGAATGCCACTCGCTGCACCATCACGAAATAGAAAAAAGACAGTGTAGAGGGTAAGATAATATTTTTGGTTTGGTTTTTTTTTTTTATAGGAATGAAAGGTTTGAAATAAAATGGGGAAGAGAAAAAACTTGGAGTATAAGGAGATAGATACGAGATATATGAAAAACTGTAGAACGAACAGTAAACAGGAGGATCTAAGCGAGAGACGAACAGGCACGAGGCACAACGAATGGCGGTCGCAAAGACTGAGTAAAATGGCGGACACTCCACCCTATTTATACCACGGAGAGGGAGGGGAGCGGAGTTTTCCCGCCAAAAACCATTAGCTTTCTAATCTTCCAGCCTAGGCACTGCGCAGGTGCAGCACCCATATGTGTGATGCACAGAGGCCATGACGACGACCTATTTTATCACAATCCCTTTCTTTTAACACATAATCTGTCATTTAAATATTGCCTTTCAGATGTGAGTACCTCTTATCCTTCCTACAGCATCCTTTATCTAGGTGTGTCCAAAACATTTGAATTTTCATTTGTACACCACTTGTAGGTCATAAATCCAAACCAACCTGAAATACTTGCCGGTCACTGACTCCAGTTCCTCTGCCACTGCACAGTTTATACTAGTTTGGGCTCCTTCCTTTGGTGTTTTCAGCATGAACCGACAGAGAGTTTGCCAACATTTCACGTGCCAGAACTGATGTCCAAATCCAGTATAAACTACCCCAGGATGTAAGGCATTTACAGTAACTCCAGTACCTAGAAAAAATAGGAATATGTACCAAAGTACAGACATTATTATTATTATAATTATAAATGAAAGCATGTTCAAAAAGTTCCTGCTTTTCTTGTGTAAACTATAGCATTTGGTTGTGTAAACTATAGCATTTAATATTTTTAAAACAAAGTATAAATATAAAAAAATGGATGCAATTTAATTCAAATGAAGCAAATACATTGCAATTAACAAATAAATTACATCCTTTAAAAATGTGAACATCACCATATTTTTCTCTGTTGTTCATTTCTGTGCTCTCCAATAGCTGAAGCTAGTGACACAAAAACTTGTAACTCCTGCTAAAAATTCAACATTCAGCTCTTGCTTCTTATCTAGCCACCCACATATCTCCATCTGGAAGACCATATGGATTTTTGTTTTTTTGCTGATGAACAGCAAAACCTTATAAACACTGGATGTGTTCACATGCCATGCTAAGCCATGCTGCATGGTAACCATTGTTGCTTTAGAGTAACACTACAGGAATATCCTGTGTGCTGCCACACTTGGTACCAATGTGCAAGAATACCCACCTTGCCCCCTCCCTTCCTCTCTTCACATGTGTCCACACTCCTCTATGCACAGGACCTGCACTTGCTGCCTCTCCTGCAGCCAGGCACATGCTGGGCATCTGCATGGGCACCCAAGCCAGAGACAGAAGTGCATCCTGGCAGACAGACTTTCACTAGGGTGCCTGTGTGGGCATCTGCTTAGGAAAGTTTTCTAGTGGGCTCCCAGGGCAGTGTTTGTCCTGTATGCTGTGGAGGATGGGGACACAGTGGGGTTTGCTGAGAATCCTTAGGATTGTCAGGGACAAGATGGGAGCAGAGGAAAGGGCAGGAGGCAGAGGGGCAGACATAGACTCCAAGGAACACTTGCCCTGTTGGCAATGTCCTATGTAGAGGGCAATTTTCTTGTGAGGAGACCAGGGCTTCTCTGTGTTGTGCAATGGTAGCACACTTACCAAGTGCCACTGCAGTGTTGTGTAGCAACCAGAGAGGAGTGCAGGCATGGCCATCCTCACAGTCGCTACCTCTGGAGGCGGTGTGGCATGATGTCTGACAGGCGGTAAGTTCCCATCGGCATGGCTGGCCATGGGAAAGCTGAACACTGTCAGGGAGTGTGGAGCAGCCAATCACCACATTGCTGCCAGCAACTCAGCAGTTGCTGGGTAGAGTTGAGCAGCAATCAGTACAGGCAGGAGCATCTGCTGCAGCCAGAGCTTTCTTGCTGCCAAACTCTATGGCAGAAACATGGAAATCATGCAGAAACATTGTAACTGGATTCATACTACAAAACAAGCTGTGATGATGTGCAGAAACCCAACAACAAGCTGTTGTTTCTCCATGTGGTTTCATGGAAACCAAAGGTACCATGTTTCACCCTGGATGTTGGGTTCAGACATAATGACAAGCCATGTCTTCATGATTCTGACTGCGGTTGTCATTATGTATGATCCATTAAATAGGTCTATGGGGAAAAAACAATACCTGTGAAACTGCTGGTGGCTACTCAAACTACAAAACCCTACAAGTAAGCCATTTGTTGTCCTCTCTAGCTCAAAATCAGCATAAGCCCTCTTCAAACTCACTTTTTCTAAATTGCTGTGTATCTGTTTGCTTAATATTCGCCAAAGAAGCTGCTGCCCTCCCTCATCCCATTTCTGCTTCTACTGGCAGAATGTGACACACCCTTAAAATATGTCCAGAACACATAAATCGCTCTTCATAGAACTTACCTTGCAGTCGGCTTGCCAACTCCCTGGTAAATAGTATATTAGCGCATTTGCTTTTACTATATGCCAGGAACCAATTATAGAACTTCTCTCCTTGCAGGTTCTGAAAGTCAATTATCCCACAACAATAGATGATTGAGGATACATTCAAAATTCGAGCTGGGGCTGATTGTTTCAAAAGGTCTAGGAGCAGGAAAGTTAAGAGATAATGCCCTAAAGAGGAGGAAACATGACTCCTTACTTGTGCTTTCACGTAACGTGTATCTTCTAAAACGCATACCAAAATTTGAGCTAAAGTAATATGCAACGTAGAATATATTTAAATAAATGAAACAAAAGTGTCAAAAGAAAAATTTACTATAGATTGCCTAAAAACTAGTTACCAAAGTATGGGTTGCTAAGTTCAAGTCAACATGTGAAATTCAGTCTCCCTTTCTCTGGCCTACTGTGACTTGGTCCATGATCCTTAGGTTTTGCTGGGTCACCTGTACGCAGATGAGGTCACAATACAGTAGACACTGCAACAAAGGTCTGATATACCATGCAAACCCAAAGGTGCAGCCACCTCGTCAGGCTCTTGGATCTATACCTACCACATCTATACCTTTGGCTACCTAACCTACAATCCAGCCTTCCCATGTTTGCATACTTCCTTCATACCAATAGTGTACGATCACTGTTATCCTTAAATCCTATGTAAGGTTATTTTTCTCAACCCTCTCCTTACTTTACCAAGGGGCACTACTTTAGACCTCAGAACTGTATCTGGCCTTCTTGGAATCCTACTCCAGCCTATTAGGGTTCCCAGAAGTCTACTCATCTTCTCCAGGCCATACTCTTTTCCCCAGCTACCAGTCATCTGGCCAGTTCCTAGAGTTTGTGCAGTTCATACCCCTTTTGAAGATATTGAAATGCCTTTTGAGTTATGCTAAAATGCTTCTTGAGACTTCTAACTTCTTCAGATCTTATAATTGACTCCAAAGATGCAATATTATATTCCAAGCATCCTCCTCATCATAGCAAAGTATCAAAATGCATAGTTGTATATCTTTACCCTGAACGTATCTCCCATCCTCAAATCTCTCTGTACCACAAATTGTTTCCCAGCCTCATATAATTTCTTGTACCTTCTGAACGATCTCTTTCCACCCCACAGGCCCATGGCTGCCCCAAGACTTTTTGCTGTATGAGGCCAGGGCAGCAAACTATGCTTCCATCCCCAACTCAAGTCAAGATGCATAGTTGTAGTTAAAACAAGTCAACTTCTAAGTCTGATGTAATCTTGAAGATGTTTCAAGATTATATCAAACTTTAAGATGTTGAAATCTCATCCAGAGACGTCATGGGAAGCATAGCAACAAATGGCAGGTTTGACCCCCATCCCACAGCATTCATTCATCTTAGTCCTCAAGGCAGTCAAGTTGTTTGGGCCCTCGAAGAAAATCTTTCAACCCCGACACCCCCACTCCCTTTCCTGGCACTGCAAATAGAATAATATTTAATGAATTAATAATTTGCTACTTTTTCATGCCTCAGGCAGCTGTTTCAGGATCTAAAATGCATGTGTGTGCCCTTAAAGGAGCTTGTCTGCTGTCAGGACAAAATGAGCAAAAGCTCTGCCATAATATGGCTGCCAAAAGTCTGACACTGTAAGAACAGTTTTAGACTTAAGCTAAGCTCCTCATCTGGCCAGGAAACCACGTTACAAATCCTGTTCCCCATGTACACTATGGACATGCTATGTAGGCCTGTTCTGAAACTTCCTTCTGTGTAGTTTGTCTTAACCCATTCAATTTTTTTGTTTTTACTCTCTTGTGGCTCTAGCAAACTGTGCACATAAACTGATAGGTTGTAAAATCATTCTGTGCAGAAGCCTTCTTTGTAGTCCCTTCCTGGGTGACCTACATGCAGCATGCATTTCCCCCCTGTATATATGAATAAACTGTAATGCTTTTTTGATTGTACATCCCAAGTGTACCTGTGCTCATTGTTCTGTGACACCTCCTTGGGTTTGAGTTCTAATGTCTCTTGGTTACTGAGTGCAGGGAGAACTGGGCTTGTGTTAAGGCAGTTGATGGCAACTGGAATAGCTCTAAAGACCCTAGCCAAGGTTCAAAAGATTTGGGGGACATGCTCAGGTAGACTATTTATAGCATAAGGATACTTATGGTTGGAGAAAAAGGTACTTAGGAAAAGGAGCAGAGGAGGTGATCTACTGAGGCAAAGCACTGCAGTGGTGCAATGCTCTTGTTCTGTGTCCATTTATCACTCTTATCATCTTACCAAGGTGATTGACTCCTATATGCATTTCAAAACCATCAGCAGTCTTGGTGTAGGACGACATCAGCACGCCTGCATTGTTAATGAGGATGTGGAGCTTGCTCTCCTCTGAAAGAAATAGTACAAGAGATGGAAGAAGAATGCAGAGAAACCCAGGAGAGAGAGAGAAAGAACAAGTACAAGGGTGATGATAAATTTCCTGCAAATACACTTATTTGCCATGTCTCATGCATGTTCAATGGGAGGTAAGCTGTAATTAAAATGTTGCCATACCTACACTTATGGTATATCACACAGAGTTATTAGTGTGAAGATAAGATTGAGAGGAGGAGGAGAAGTATGCAAGTTGCCTTGAGTTATTTAAAAGAAAAAAAGGCCAGGCATCATCACCAACAACTTTTATTTATTGTTACATCCCATCTGAGTGGGATGCTGTAATGTGGTGTCCTGCAACAGCAGGGGGTTGGACTTGATGGCCTTCATGGCCCCTTCCAACTCTACTATTCTATGATTCTATACTTTACTAGTACTTACTACGTTTTGGCTAGCCTAAAGGCATCTCAAATGGTTCAACAATACTTAAGTTTAGTCAGTTGGGATTTAGTCACATAGCCATCTTTAAAGTTGAGTTTGTGGGATAAGGCGAACACGTTTAAGATGAATATTATACCTTGGATTGTTCATGACATACATGGTATTTATACCTGGCATATATTTTTAAAACTCAGGGCTCTGTTTTGTACATTTTAGAGACAAAAGAGCTAGACATTGTAGAGCTAGCCATAGCATAATCTTAATGCTGATGCATTTGTAATCCTTGTAACTTCAAAGCATACGCTTGTATCAATGTCTGCTTTTGCTGAAAACAATGGAAGGTGTACAAAGTGGGCACTTAGGCCAAACCCTCTTTCTTTGGAATTGCAGGACCAGCGGGCTTTACTGTTTGTCTGGTCCAACTGATGACAGCCTCACTGATGGGCTGCTGTAACTGAGTGTTTTGTAAGTTACTCAGCAGATCAATAAAAATCTCCTTGTAAGTAAACCTGAATCTTGCATATTGTTTCTTTCGATCCTCAGAAGCTTGAACCCACTGCAGGGGGTTAACTGGTGTATGATATAGTAGCAATTACATTTTAATCCATTCTCTCATGCCAAATTAATTATGTGGGGAAATTCACATTCAAAAATGACTAAGAAAACTTTTTGTGGTGGATTTGGAGAGGTAAGTTGATTTTTTTCTTTCAGATCAGTTTGTGCATCCTGATGGGTTTTTGTTATTCTCAGCTTTGTGTGCCAAATGACTTGCCTGCTATGTCTGAATATAAGTAAACTGACATTGTGACTTATTTGAAACTAGGTTTGACCCTGCTACCCTTATAGCTTTGGATTTTACTTCAGTATTGGAAGCACGTATTGAGGCTAATTGATAAATTGAGGACTTAACATTTTCAACATTTGAATGGGTGGTAAATAGTCACTATTGGCAAATGGATACAGATATGCATATTTGGTCTTCCTTAGTTTATGTTCATGTATAATTTTTAGAAAGATATACACATGCACAGATGCACACAATAAATGCATATTAAATGTGTTATAGTGAAAAAATGTATAAAGAAACAATCTAGGCTTTAATGTTTAAGTATTGTTTAAGCTGGCAGACCCATTCGTGAATCATGTGAATTCATCCGTATCTATTTGAATTATTTAAATAACCTTAATATTCAATTTCATGGTTTATTCTGTATTACAATACAATTTATGTTATCCATTATGCCCATACTTCATTAATATGTACACATAAAATTTGGGTAAGCCACTACCATACTTGATTTGTGCACAAAGCCCATTTGTCAGTTGTGAAACATGGGATTTACAAGTATGTTTGCCTTCAATTGCAGTGAGAGCATTGAAACAAGAGCCCTTCTATTGAAGGTCCATTTACCAGAATCTTTGGTAGCTGTTCATCATTCCTTCTCCTAACTCTGCTTCATGGACCAGAAGATCACAGGGAAGCATCCAAGCAGAAAGTTACATCCCTTAAATGTCACAGAAGAAACTTTCATCCATCATACCTTTCAGGAAATCTTTAGCAAATCTCCGTATAGATTTGCAATCAGCCAGGTCCAATTCTTTCACAATAACTTGCTGATTCCCTGTTTCAGTTCTGATTTCATGGGCAGCAGCATTCCCTTTTGCCATGTTTCTGCAGGCAATGATGATACGAGCACCTTCAAAAGGAAATTGGGTGGGGAGGTAACAAAGCAGGCAAGCAGGATCCTAAAACATGTCCTACCTATTCCTAGCTCTAAGAGGATTTAAGTTGATGAAACAAAAAAATAAACCTAGAGCTTGCATAAATGTAAACTCCCTTAGTAGAATACATTATAGGCAGCAATTAATGTTGATATATGGATGATTTAGGGAAAGGATGCCCAGCTTTATCAAGGTCAACTCAAGCCCTTAACGTAAGTATGTTGGTCTAGATAAGCAATTTATACCATGTCAAGGAAAATATACTTAAGAAGTACTCCTAAGTAGAGACATTTTCTTTTGATTAAACTTATTTTTTGAGGGGATGGGGGAATGAACACACATCTATGATACTACTATATCTCACCTACTCCAGTTTTAATGGCCAATCCAGACACAATGCTGAACCATGGTTTAGACTGTAAACCTATGCTGATTTAGCTAAGAGTAAGTTCCACTGAACTCAGGAAGCCTTACTTCTGTGTAGAATAGAATTGTGCTGTTAGTATTACAAGAATGCACCATAGCAAGCCTTAGTCTTGAAATTTGAAGCTTTCCATTGCTGTTGGTGTTAGTTAATATTTCAATTTCCTGTTTTTTCCAGATATGGAAAATTGCATATACTCTAAGTCACTGCTGGTGAATAAATGAGGAAACTAGACCACACTGTGATCCATAGTTTTGGATTATGTCCAGACTGTTCTAAGACCATTTTTTTTGCCTGAGGAAGAGTAACATTGTGCAATCTCACCCACCCTGATGTAAAAATATATAGTAGCTAAGGCTAGCTAAATTATTCTGGAATCTGAGGCAGAAAGTCCTACAATCTACCCCTCATTCCCTGGCAACAAAATCATTGTTGTTGTTATGAAAATATCTAATGTGGTCAATGCAACTAAATAAATGCAAGGTAATCAGAGCAAATAATGGGATTAAGGATATCATCATGGAAAAGAGTAATTTCAAATTATAGCTACTTACACAGACATAATTGCTTACACTCTCTGCTTACTCAGTTAAAAATGTTTCATCAAGCATGATCAAGCGTCAGGACATTATGGCAGCAGAATGGAACACAGCTTGTGCTCATAGCGAATTACATGGAAAGTCACATTAACTCACTCAGAAAAATATAGCTAAGGAGAGGAACACAATACATGCTTACAAAATTGTGCATGGTATAGCATCTACACCATGGAGGAAGTGAATAGTGGGAAGTGAGAATAACAATAATGCACTATGAACCAAAAGGCAAGTTTAGTTAAAGCAAAGATAGCAGAGGGATAACAACCCTAACCATGATAATACTCTATACATTAGAATGAAATTACTGTTTATCAGAGAACCCCAGTCATGTCCTCTTGCAGCCAATCCCCTTTCAGAGAACTCATGTAAATTCACTAGATTCTCTTTTTAAAAATCCTTGGGTCAAGAAACCATTTAGACACTGAAAAATTCATTTGTGCAACAAACACAAAGACATCCATAAGTCACAATTTTTTCCATGCTAAGTATAGAAGATGGATGCATAACACAGACAACTTGCCTCTTTGTGCAAGACCCTTGGCAGTCTCCTTCCCTATGCCAGTGTTGCCTCCTGTGATCACTGCCACTTTTCCATTCAGCTTGGCTGTGGATGTGCATACTCCCCCTGCAAACCATTTCCTAAAATATAAAGCAACAGCACCGCGTTGTATTAGCTATGTACAGATTATTGGTTATCAATCTAAGGCTTGTCATGTTGATTCTCTGACTCTTTTACCCTCTCTGGCCCAATTTAGACACTTCTCAACCCTCACCCAGTGCATACATGATCATTGCAAGTATTAATCAGGGCAGTTATTGAATCAGACCTCAGTTGCTGACTGGGGGGGTTTTATATATACACATGTCTTCCAAGTTCCCATTTCCTCTGCTCATCACAGTGGTAAGGGGGAATGTCCATCTCTTGCGAACTTGGTCCATAATATGTAGAAATCTAAGATAGCTTTTGATGTTATTTTTATCAAAGCCAGGAGCTGTGCCCAAAAACACTTCCCATTAAGTCTGATTTCATTTTCAGACAGAAGGGGCAGGAGTGTGCGGGGGAGAGAATGAACAATTTCATTCCATTATTTTATTTTATGTATTTTATTTATTCGATGAATTTTTTTTCTTTTTGTATTTATATGAGGGATTTTATGATTGTAAGCTGCCCTGAGGCTTATGCGATGGAGGCGGCATAGAAGCTGTCTAAATAAATAAATAAAAAGAAAACTGATCTTTTGGAAAGAACAAGAGAATGCTTTTGAAATACAATGCACTGTGTTATTCTGCTCTGAAAGTTAAACATTGTTTTGAGTACTGCAAGAAGGTATGATAGCAGATGCTATTTGCACTGCCCCATCTTCCAACTATATATAACGAAAAGTTAGATAAGTACTTATTTTGTATTCCCAGTACTGTATACATTTTGATACTTGCTATACATATTAGTATTATTTTAAATATCTGTATCCTATATTACTGTGTCATTTCTGGGAGTTAAGGCAGCTTAGAATCTATCAATGAAACACAATGTGAAGACAAATCTAAAGACAGCACAGACAGCCAACTAAAGAGAACAAATTCAAAGCACCAAATAATTTAGTTTTGCTGTGCCTTACTTTGTTTTATTGGAAGACCGTCCTGAGATGGTCCATAAAATTTTGCAGATTTGTGGTTTCCTGGTAGGTAGACAGATAGGCACAGATACAAAGGGGAGAAATGTGAAGGGCACATAATGCAATCAGTAGTTGTAGACAGATTTATCTAATTGACATGAATATTACCATATTGTTAACTTGGATTTATACATTTTTATCTACACATTTCAATGTGATTGCTACAATTACTCTATGCGCATACTTCAGTATGGATACCAAAGTACAGTTCACTGACAAAAAAAAGCCTTGCATTACTGACAAAGAGTAAATAAGTTCTATAGGATAGTTAGTCAAAAATAGTAGTCATAGTAATGATATAACAAACCTGAGAGAAGTACACATATCTTTGACTCTCTGAATTGAGAGCAGGAATGAGAAAGTGACCAAGTGAGTATGCCTTAGAAGTAACTATTTATATATAGGAGAAGGCATGCCAAGTTGTGAGCTAGCAGGAATGCGAGGAATGTCCTGTAGGACTTATTCATTCATGATCAGAGCTCACTGTCACCATCACCCTCACGTTTCATTTATTCCTACAAGAGATTCCAAGATTAAACTTTCAGAGAAGGGAGACATGGTTATAAGAGGAGACTTTCTATTTGTTGGAATCAAACTAAAAGGAAAAGGCTGAATGAATTTCTGACTTGCCTTGCTGACAATGGGCAAGCTTGCATGACATGCCAAGCTGCAGCAGTTTTTTGCACAGATCTGTTC
Source organism: Varanus komodoensis (assembly GCF_004798865.1). Taxonomy (NCBI): domain Eukaryota; kingdom Metazoa; phylum Chordata; class Lepidosauria; order Squamata; family Varanidae; genus Varanus; species Varanus komodoensis. The sequence goes on from NW_025335761.1 coordinate 14,436,180, forward strand.
TGTCCTCGGAACCCCAAAATGGTATTTAGAAACAGAAACAGAGCAAGTTAGAAGGGGCCTCCTGGACCATCTAGTTTGACCCCTGGCTCCAGCCAGCTCCACTCATGACATGCCTACTATGTGCAGCAGCTGAAAGTTGTGCCTGCACAGGAGGAGCACACAGGCTGCATGCAGGCATTGCCAGCAGGGGCTTGCCTTGAAAAGCCCTTGTCCCCCATCCTCTGCTTTGCCCTGACATTCCACGGGACTGTCAACAAACCATGTTGTCCCCTACCCCCACCACTCCTATGACACTTTGGTGGGCAGGTGGCCTTTTGTGGGCACCCTTGAGACACTTCCCAGCAGTACTGAGTACCTGTGCAAGAGTTAACCCTCCCCTGACTCCTTTAATTAAAATGGGTCAGAGTCCAGAACTGAGCCAAGGCAATCCAGTGGATTTTTACCCTCAAAATGGATTCCTCACACATCCCTAGCATTGACAATAGTAAAATGCTTGGAGGTCAGAGCCAGGGCTCTCAATTTGGAGCAACCCCCCTAACTTTTGCAACCCCCCTAACTTTTGCAACTGTATCAGTTGGAGATTTGGTGGGGAGGGGAGGAACAGGTCTCCACATGGGAAACAAGGAATTTTGGTGATGCCTCTCCTCCTCATGAGCAGGGGTAAACACTTAGATGGTGAAAACCTGACCTCTATGTGGCTTGGCTGTTTGCTTATTTTGGAGGGCAAGAGAAGCACAGAGGCAATCCTCATCTCTGTGCTCCTCCTACTTTCTTCTGACTGCCCAAACTTTCTGAGTTTGGAGAATTACAGACAGGCACATCAAATGGCTTGTACCTGCATATTGCTATTAGCACACTCAAATTGCACAATTTCATCATCAAGAGCATGTTTATCAGTGCAAGTTTTTCAATACTCCCTACATTATGGAAGGTCACATAGTACCATGTAGAGAACATCCTGATCCTTCTCCAGTTCATTAATGAACAGCCTCATGTTCTTCTTCCAAATTTTTCACTGCCAGTATACAATGACTCTGTCATAGCAAGGTAGGGAACAGGTTTTAGAGCTAAACTGCTACCTATTAGGCCAGGTGACATCAATGAGCATATCCATACACAATGATTCTATCACCCCATGCATTTTGCCTGTCAAGTCTAAAATGGGGGCAGCAGGTTTCTGTGGTTGGAGCACCAGGACCAGGGGTGTATGGAGATCTTGGCCATGATCAGTAGGGCCAGAGACAAGGGTGAAGTCAGGAAAAGTAAGGTTGCTTATCTGTAACCGAAGTTCTTTGAGTGGTCATTTGTGCATTCACACATATGGGTATGGCACCTGTGAAATGCCTCCATTTGTGAACATTCTCCTATAATATTCTGCGGGAGCCCTGCCTCCTTTCCCCTAGTATAAATAGGAAGGGTTCCCACTATTTTCCCTGTTCTATGGAGTCTGATGTTTTGGTCTCAGAACTGGGAATCAGGCCAAAACATGGCCCAAGTCTAAGATATTTTTTTAAAAACAATTATGGCATACTCAGAGAAATGGAAACTATCTGCAATTGTAGGTGGGTCACTGACACCAACAGGGGGTATTTTGGATGGAACAGAGGAGGTCTTCCCTAGACGGAGCAACTAATAACCAATTTTCCAAGTAGGGGATAAACTGGATGCCTTGCAGTCTTAAATGGGCACAAAGCACCACCATACATTTCGTAAATACCCTTGGGGCTGTAAAGAGTAGTGCCAACTTGGAACCTTAGGAAGTGACAATAGTCCAGGTGGATGGAAATCTGAAAGTATGCATCTTCCATGTTTATTGTTGTGAACATAGTACTGGGAGAATGTTTTGCAGTGACAATTAAGAATTTTTGATCAGGATAAAGCAGTTGATGCTTTGCAAGTTTAATATTGGGCAGAGACCACTATCTTTCTTTGGGACAGTGAAATATCTAGAATAAAAACCATATTGGTTCTGTTGAAGGTGATATCACAGGTGAAGTTATGTTTATGGCTGGTACTAACATTAGCACAATAGATTATATTCTGGTCTGCAGAGCCTTATTTCCCATGACTGGGAATTTGCGAGTGCTTCCATATATGGAGAACAATCACTTTCCCCTATTACTATACTTGCAGCTGGATTCCGGAAATCTTCATCTGGAATCTAGATACCTCACAACAATTAAACCTTTAGAAAGATGCAACTGCCAAGTAAGATGGTCACCTAATTTGGCACAGAACTTAAAATATATCGTAACCCAAGAAAATTTGCTACCTGTCAGGGAACCTCAGAACTGTTCTAGATCCCCTATTTATGAGACCTTTATACAAAAGTTAAACCCCTATCTAGTTCACTTACATAATGCTGAGTTTGAGAAATCCTTCAACCACTCCAAACCATGGTTTAATAATAGCTGTGTGGTTGCAAAAAAGCATTAAATTGGAAATACCAGCAGTATCTGAATGCACAAGTTCAGGCCAAAAGTGAAGTCCTGACAGAATTATTGATAAAAAAAAGTATACACTACAGATTCAGGGTAGTAAAAAAAAGTTTATACTAAAGACTTATGCGGGAAACTGATTGAAGCTGCAATGGCAAAAAAAAAAAAAAAAATCAGCTCTGTTCTGGAAACTAATTGAAGGCAGAATCTCAAGATCTAAATCCTTGATATCTTACTGCCTCCTGCCAGGCAAGTGGGTCTACTTCTTTACCAATCAGTATGAAGATTCAACTAAACATCATCCTGTAATAGTTACTGTTGATAAAGTTAGGGGATGTACCCTGCCAGGATCATTATTCACAAAGACATGCTAGAGACATACCAGTAACAGAGGAGTACTGCGCAGGAAAGGAGCTGACAATTCCAACAAGAGGAGAGGTGATAGGGATTGGAATAGCCTCCTTTGCAGTGTCTACCCACGGATATTTAGCACATCTTCAGGAGCAAATGGCCTGTGCAATAGTGGCTCTTAGAAATGCTACTATGCGTGCACTAAGGAAGCTGGCTCTGAATCATGTTTTAGTACCAAAGGAGGGGCCTGTGGGGTGATTGGACACATCTGCAAGATGGATTTAGATAAACAGATGTCAATGAAGACTTAAGAACAATCCAACAGGTAATACCAGGGATCTTGGTACACAGCTCTCCACTCTGGATTAGCCGTCCACACTTGTTCTATCCCGGCTTCCACTGTAACCCAGCTGTAAAATTTCCACTGAGGCACAGGGATCACTATGTGTTTTGGTATGCAAATGAGGGTGATTGCAATGCTGTCTATCTGGCAGCATTATCTGCCCTACCTGATCAGCAAAACAATGGCCCCAGCAGCCCCTACACAAGCCACCAATTCCCATCCTCTTGAACCAACAGCCAATACCAAAAGAGATCTGACCTTAGCACAGAGGTGCATATAAGCAACCCCCCTCTGCCAGGATTTTCATATTTCTCCAACAGTTCCCCCCTTTTGTGAACAATCAAACAAATCAGCCAGTTCAGATAACTCCTGGTGCTTCCTCTTTCTCGGGAAGCAGCTTCCATCCAAGCAGCTCAGATGGGGATTGTCTTAGTCAAATCCCTTGATCTCTTTGCCCCCTCCTTTGGCTGCAAGGAACTCAGTGCCAGCCAGCTCTCACCTTTAACCTGCTCCCCTGCACTTTTGCAGCACTCTTACCCAATCTATTTTGAGGCCTGGTTCCTTTGCTCCCTACGCCCCTCCTTTTGACCCATTGACCTAAAGATATCATCCTCATTGGGGCTGAGACACCCCACGATGATGAATACCCTGTCTAAGGCCACCACCCCTTTTTGGTCAACAGACTTGGGTTAGCTTGCTTTGCAAGGTGGGAGCAGTGTGAAATGAGGAAATGGCCTAATGTCCAGTTCAGTTATCTGCTTTGCCCTTTGAGGCGATTCTTCAAGATTTTGTTGTCTAGGCTTCACTCAGTTTCTGGACTCAGCTGTACACTTGGCTGTAGGACTTGCCTCTCACAGTTTGCCTGGTTAGTCATTTGCTTCCTTGTGGATGATACAAAGAGCAAGGCAGAACACAAGAATCCCAGTCTTTGCAGTTCCAGTTCATCTGGCGTCCGGAAAGTACAGCTCACAAAACAGGTGGATTAGAAAAAAACCTTTACATTACAATTTTTTTTAATCACAAAAATTTGAAACAAAGTAACAAAGAACAAAGTACTGTAGAGAACACTAACCTGGGGGTGGGGGGAGGTTATTGTTTGGAAGGAGAGTCCAAACCATAATCGTGCAATTGCAATTGTACTTGTGGGAGATGGGGGAGATGGCTGCAGTTGTGGGGAGATGGCAGCACTCACGCTCATGCAGGGAAGATGGGCGCGATTGAGATTGTGTTTGTGGGTTGTCACCCAATGCAGAGTTTGCGAACTGAGGCATTTTTTTAAAAAAATTGTTTGCAACCCGATTTGGTCATGAACTGAGGCATTCATGAGCCGAGGTACCACTGTATACCTTCTCTGTGGTGGCGCCCCAGTTATGGAACATGCACCCAAGAAAGGTGCACCTGGCACCAATACTTTATTTATTTCAGCCCCAGGCCTAAACCTTTCAATTTTCCCAATATTTTAAGATTTAATCCTGTTTTAAAATGGGTTTTATTTGTTGCTATTTGATGCTGATCCTGTGTCTTTTTATTGTATTATCGTCCTGTTACCTGAAACATACTCTCTCACAACACTTAGGCTAACCACTTAGCCAGAAATCTGTAGCCATGTTGTACTTCCTGTCCAGGAGGGACTGGGGAGGTGAGAACCCTGTGTGAACTCCTGGGACAGGATGACTGAATGTCAAAGAGGGTAAATGAGAAGTATCTCTGGAGCCTGGACCAGTTGGAATCCGGGTGAAGCCTCAATAAAAGTAGCAAATTGCATTATAAATTACTAGTAGGTGAGAAACATAGAGCGGATGTGAATAATTCAGAGATAATCAACAGACACATGAGAAGGGAGTCTCTGGATAAATAAAGAGTTTTCTGTAAACTAACAAATAGAACAAAGAATAATGGGGAAATGAATTTACTTTGTATCCGGACAACATGTTATGATGTAGGGTATATAATGTATGTTCTCTGTACCTCTTTCGAGACTCTGATTTAGGAAGCATCTCCCCATTGTCTCCGTTTATTCTATAGTGCACCAGAATAAAACTGCTATTAGCTCATCTCAGTCTCGATTCAGGCTCTGTTTGGCTTTGGGTCTGGGGTCCACCCGGGGTTTGCCCCAGCTGTTAACTGGTTTCAGTCCGGTAACAGTCCTAAGACACTGGTTGTCGTGCCTTGAACAAGTTGCCCCCCCCCCCGACTCTGAGCGGAGTTCAAGCACCTGAGTCAGGATGAGGAGAAGCCTCATCGTTATGCTGTGGGGTGGCTATTTGCTCAGTGGACTCAGAGTCATGCCGCAGATGGGCCGTTTGGTTACTGGGTCCCAAGTATAAGTCCCCTTGTTCCAATGTCTGATTCTCATTGTGAACATTTGGCTCTTTCTCGCGAGTCGACTGGTGAAGGACGGATAGAAAAGGTTTTAAAACATGGATAAATAAATACCAGCAAACCCCAGCCATCCCGTGCATGGGACCGGCCCTCGAAAGGCCTTTTCCTGTCTCTGTGGAACTCGCCGGGAACCAAGGAGGCGCTGTAGGACGGCCAGCGGAGAGCGGCGCAGGGCCCGTTTCGCGCCGCCATAATCGCGTCCCGGAAGTGCCCGTGAGGAGACTGCGGGAGTTCCCAGGTCGAAGTGACCGGGACCGCACCAGATTTCGGAAGCCGTCCGCAGCAACTGAGTGCCATGGAGAATCGCGGCAGCGGCTCTTCGGAGCACTTGGAGCGACTGCACGAAATCTTCCGCAGCCTGCACGGGGAGCTGCGCGGCGCTCCGGAGCGTGTGCGCGGCAGCTCGTCGGTTGGTACGTGAACGGGCCGGGGGCGAGCCGTTGGGCGCGAGGCTCGGCCGCCCGCGCCAGGGCTGCGCCAAGCAGGAGCCGCAGCTGCCCTTCCCGGGGAGAGGGGCAGGAGCCTCTCGCCGGCGCGGACCTTCGGCCCGGCGCCTGTGGTGAAAATGAACCTTCCGCCTCCCTTCCCATCCCTTCCGGCTCCCGGCCGCGGTCTGTGCAGGGCGTATCTCTCTGAGTTTGCGTCGGCCTCCCTTTCTTTTTCCGTCTTGTTGGCCCCGCGGACCAGCCCGACCCGGCCTCCCGCATCCAGCCGATGTTATATTTATCACTAGCAAGGAGAGTGATGGGGGAAGCTTGCTTGCAAATTTCTGCGTGCCCGGGTGCTGTTGAAGGCCCAGGCGTAGGGTCAATAATAAAAAGCGAGTGGCAACCCCTAAGCCCCGAAGGGATTTTAAAAGGGGTTGCAAATAAGGAAGGATGTGTGTGAGAGACTCAGATTTCACGGTAGAGTTGAATCCTGACTACCCGGAAATCATGCTTTCTCCCTCAGAGGCTGCCTGTTAAAGTCCGGTTTATTTGGAAGCAAGTGTCGTTGAATTCGGTTCATGGAAACTTACCTCCTTTGTCAGTGGACATTGGATTGCAGCATTCAACTTGTGGGAGAAACATTTATTTATGTATTGCATTTATATGCTGTTCCATAGCCCAAGGGCTTTCTGGGTGGCTTACATTCAAATAGTAAACAACAGTAAGAACAATAGATCACTTAGAAGTATTAAAAACATAAAATCAATTAAAAGAATACAAAATCTAACAATTGGCTAAAACAATAAGGCAACACAGCAATAGACTTAGGACAATATTTTTAAAAATGATTAGCTACAAAAGCACTTGTTAAAGCATCTTTACCCGGCATTGAGAGAACAGTGAAGGTGCCAGGCACATCTCTTTAGGGTGGGTGTTCCATGGGTGGAGAGCGATCACAGAGAAGGCCCTTCTCCCAGCCATTTCTCTCCTCACTTTGTTTGGGAATGGCTCTCTGAGAAGGACCTCCACCAAAGATCTTCAGGGTTGGGAACCTGGCTCCAAGCAGTTTAGTGCTTTGCATGTTAAGGTCAGCACTTTGGGCCTAGACTACAACAGGCAGCCAGTGCAGCTGATGAAGGATTTGTTTGATATGCTGTCTAGGAAGATGATTATGAATGCTTAGCACTGAGAGGAGGGCAATGTGCAGTTACCTGAAAGTGCTGTCTTGCATATTTTAAATCTATAAACTGAAATTCTGATAAGGGCTTCAGGACGCAGGGCTGGTAAGCCCAGGGTTCCTGTCTCTCCTCCCACCTCATGAAATGCTTTTTTGCTTGGTTTATGTATAGCTTTCAAGTCAATTGGGGCACTCTTTTGGCTGTGATCTTGCAAGCATAACTATTTGCTCTCCTTTTTAAAAGTTCTCTGTTTTTGATGTCACTTGCACAATATGACAACACTGTATTCTGTGCTAATATAACATAGTTGTCAGATTCTTACTACTGCTACTTACTAATTCTTACAACTTTTATAAACCTATAAAAGAAGGTTTATAGATCTTCTTTTATCATTTTTAACTGCCCTGATGGTGAATAAATGACAGGACAGTTTAAGGCTGTCTAGTGATAGTGTTGACCAAAAGAGGTCCATGCCCTGGTGTGCATATGCCCAAAATATACAACAGGGGAAGGTTTTCTTTTAAAAGATTTATTCTCTAGAATAACCAACTGCCAATGAATCGTTTCAGATGGTGCACCTGAGCAGTCCTCATTTGGTCCTTTTATACATTGATCATTAAAGTGTTACACATAACATAGTTAACACTTTCTAACAGATTTCAGAAGTAAAAAGTTACAATGGCATAATCTTTTCCCATTTGCATACCAAAATAGAAGGAAGATGCTGCAAAGGAGTGGAGGAGGATGGGGTGCTATTATATAGAAGAGGAGGAGGATGGGGTGGGTTGGTGTGACTTGCCCTTTGAGCTGCTGTAATCAGTCAAGTGTAAATGGCACCTGGTTAGTGCCAGCTACATTTCAAGGATGCACATGTTCTGACTTCTAGAAAAGAGGGGTTTTCTCTGCTCCAGCTACATGTGAATAATGTTTGTATGATTTTACCTATGAAAGTTATACCTGTTGATTCGTACATCGATAGTAAGTCAGCATTATTGAACCTGTGTTACACTCCAGCTTTACCAAGCCTAGTGCCCTCCTGATGTGTTGGACTACAACTTGTATCACCCCCAGCAAGCAGGGAATCTGAAGCAATAAGAAGCATATAATCTATTATTTTGTATCTTGCCCTTTGAAGGAACCAAACTGATATTTAGGCTTACAGCAATCCTGTGTTTAGTTGGGCATGGGTAGATCACACACTCTCAGCCTGTCAAAATGATCTTCATTCGTAAGAGGGGAAACTTGATTTTCCTGCATTCAAGATGAGCACTAGCTATTGCACCCCTCCAACTTAGTTTTGTTTTTTGTGAGTCATTTCAGGGTGTGGCTTTTGGGAAGTAGTAGGTGAAGGGCTCTGTCCCTAAGTCATTTTGGTGCATTTGGCTCCACCCTCATTTTACACTTGTCTTCCATTGGTGGATCTTGGGGTTTTGCATACTCCTGTTCTAGGGGCACATTTCTTATACTTCCTCAGCCATAGAGCTGTGGTTAAAAAAAGACATACTAATCTTCCTCTTCTGTACATATGAGGCAGCATGTGACATGGTTGTTTACTTGTCCATCTGTGTGCTTGTTCCTTCCTCCTATAAAAAGGCAGTGGTAAAGTTGTACCAGATCTTTCTCTGTACAGCTGTATGTACATACCACCCATGTCACATATTACCTGTATGCCTGAATTTCACACATCCACCAAACTGCTCATATCTCTGCCTGAATTTTTGAATGATAATTTCTTATGAACATGTCTAGGTTAACATAATCTTTATGCAATCCTTTCTCAACTGTTTGAGGGTCATTTCATATGATCAGCTATTATGGTCTGATTATCAAAATAGTTTTCACAAAAACAAATAATAGAACAGAATAATGTATTAAATTATCTCGTGAATTCTCCCTGAGAATTCCTTTTGATGCTTCTGATGTTAGGTTATTTTTGCCTTTTACATGTTATTTATTATGTCTTCCAGAGGAGAAGAAGAAGTTGATACGAGAGTTTGATGAAAAACAAAAAGAAGCAAATGAAACGGTAAATATATCATTTATAATTAGAGGGTTTTCTAATCAATGCTAAGTAATGGACTTAGATGTCATCAGTTTGTTTGAAATGTAATACTCAGGGTCTTACTTCATTGCTTAATGCTGATTTTAAAACCCATTATGAAAGTATTTTCTATTCTGCTTTTTTCTTTGCTGAATTTAGCAATTTGGCATGCCAAAGCAAGTGCTTGAACAGGCATTTGTAATGGTTATTTCTGCCCTGCATCTAACTGAATGTCTACTTATGTTCATATCATGTTCTTGTACTAGCCCAATACCATATGGATTCCAAGCTAAATCACAAAGAACTTTTGAAGTTCCTCTTGCTTTGAAAGAAGATTGCCATGCACTAGAATGAGATGTTATTTAAGTCAGTGACTGAAATCTCACAAAATCAAGACATTCATTCCAATGTTATTTTGATCCTTGAAAGTATAGTTGTTGCTGAGATGTGTGGAACATACCTCTTCAGTGTTGGTACTCATATATTTGAATGTTCCCCATACAAAATGTCTCTCCCTACATACATCCATATAGAAAACTAGGAACAAAGGTTCTAGCCTAGTCTTCTCCCTGACATGCTAGTTTTCTATGCACACAGATTTATTACTTTGGTTAAATATGGTGCATTCAATCAAGCCCAATTTTACAATCTGAAGTGTATCCTTCTGGTTTGCCATCTCAGCAAGACCTAGGACCAAATTAACTGTGAATTTAATCAGAGTTTAAACTCTGAACAGCAAAATAAATGGGGATTTTTAAAAAGGAGAGTAAAGAAATCATAGAGTTTTAGCAAACTATGCCCCTGTGTCCTGCCAGCAGAATAGCAGCCAGTAAGATTGGTTGGATGATATGTATCCATAAGAAGTCTGTTTTTACAGCCATGGTATAACACCGGCTCCCAGCGAATTGATGATAGACTTAATATACATAATTCATATACATTAACAAGAATGTTAATCTGTGTTTATCTTTTATCCATTGCAGCTACAGGAAATGGAAGAGGAACTGAAATATGCCCCAGTGTCCTTTCACAATCAAATGATGATCAAAATTCGGGCATACAGAAGAGACCTTGCCTCATTCCAGAGAAGACTGAAAAGTACTGATTTAGGAGTGGTCCCAGGTGGACATGCAGATCCCAAATTTGGAATCTTTTCCACAGAAAATGAGCAGAGTGTGAGTACTAGGTATACTTTAACTACATGTAGTGTTATTTTAGATCACTGGCAAAGCTCTTCATGTTCTTGCTAGCTTTAGACCTTTAAATAAGGACATGAACTTTTATGTAAGTACTGGGATACTATTAATGGCAACATTGCAAGTATATGGTAAAATACAAAAGTTCATAAAAATCTTGGTGTGTTAGTCCTATAGGAATGCAAATTAAGTCTAACATCTTTTAATTTAAAATTCTGTATAAGTCTTGAAAGTACAAGTTTTTGTAAGTATGAGAAAATAAGCCAATGCTGTTGTTCGAAGGAAAGGATATCTTGCATAAAGTGTCCTGAGTTCTTTTATTTTTGTCACCCCTGTTGATTTAACAGGCTTAGCAATTTTCCCTTTATGTTATTCTGTTTGCACATAAAAATCTGTCAAAACATAAACAAGATGCACATTTGAATGCTTGCTGAAGCACTCATGTATTGAAACAATGCAGTGTTGACCCACATCAGCTGGGCACCCATTTTGGAGGGCTAAATGCACATCTGACTTATGGTTACTGATACAGTAAGCCCTTTTAATTTCAGTTTTTAACACACTCTAAAATTTGCCTTACTGTATGTTCTTTTGGCATAAGTTGCCAGATACATTTATATTTCATCACACAAGCTCATATGGTTTTAATTAAATATGGGGTATTCTGATCATTTTAAAAATTTTAGTACATTGGCTATCAACCTGGCCATACATGAGCAAGTCAATTAGCTGCATCATGGAGCCTAGCATTTCCTGTATACCTTTTAAGTTTACTTACCCAGGCTTATATAGGAGCCCTGTGATTGTACCTTCACTGGAGTTTTACCATGTGTTATTTTAAACTTCAGAGATGCTGATGTCAGATTTAATTAAATGTGCATTTAAATGTGAAGAAAGATTGGCCTTTTAAAATCCATGTCAGACAATGGAGATGCTTCATCTAGCATATCTCTGAGAAAGAACATTGAGGATCAATGTTCCTTATATTCTGCTTTAGGAAAATGTTCTCAGATATCTTTTTCTCCTTTAAGGTCATGATATATCTCTTAATGATGAATTCATCATGAAAAGGTAGTGCTTACATGGTCCTATAGTTATACAATCTTATCTGTGTACCACTGCAGATTACAAAAGATCAATCACCTGGGAGAGGCCAGGGAACTTGATTACTGAGGGGAGACCCAGTCTGCATGCTGGGTCTCTACTTTTACATGCATAGGTTTCCATGGTTACTAGGTATGATTACAAGCAGGAAGGATAAATAGACTTTATGTAGTGTAGATGAGTTGTAGACCTTCCTTTTCAGGTCAGTGGACTGAAGGGAGAGATGGAAGTGTAGCATTTTCCTTTAACTTCTTTGTTCCACATTCTATCTTGTATTTAGTAGGGGGAGGAAGGCTGCTGCAGTGTGGTAATTTATGCAGTTCAGCAAGAGGTCTCTGATGAAACACCTAGGGCCTCTTGGGAGGAAGGCCAGTTCTCTGTAACCCTTGGCACCAAGAGCAGTGTTCCTCATCAGGACATCTGTCTGTTCCTATGCCATCGTCCTTCAGTGGTGGGCCACTCCCTAAGAAGAGGGATGATACTGAGCCTGCCCTTTGAAGCTGCAGCTGGAACTGTAGCAACCTGGACAGTACATGAAGACATGAAAAGAGTTCTGCTGATTTATCTAGCACAGCATTCTGCTCCCACAGTAGCCAACTCTGTGTCTGTGGGAAGCCCACAAACAAGAATTGAACACCAATAGCACCTTCCACACATGTTCTCCAGCAGCTGGTATTGCAAATCGTACTGATAGTCATATGTGGAAGCTCTCTTGGCTGTTTCCTAGAAACTACAAAACTCCAAAACCAGTTAAGGAGACGCGAACTATTTGATTGGGAGGTTTGATTATAAGTCTGTTATGAGACATTATTTCATGTTATTTGGAGCACAGTTCTAATCGCTTACATGGATTTTGCTCATGTCAGCAATTTGCATCATCCCAGGAAGCCCTAATTTTATTTTATTTTATTTACATTTCTAAAAATTCTGATAAAATAATCCAGGGATTAGGATTGACAGTTATAGTGTATGGTCTCTGAAGTAATGTTACAAAGTGTCTTTGGCCTAGTCTGTTCAGTTTTCACTGTCTGTATAGTTAGATTGTCCATTGCCCCATGGACTCTGGTCCATCCCAGTTATTTCCTGCATAGTTGCTCTGGATTAGTGACCTGGTAGTGGTGAACCCTGCCTAGTGTTTTCGAGGAATCAAACCCCAAGGGCTGTGCAAGCAGCATTCCTTTTCCATGCCCATCACTGCCACTGGCGGTGGTGGGCAGGGAAGATGATTTATTGTAAGGAATGGTGCTTTCCGTGTTCACTTGCAGCAGCTCTCTTCTACGTCCATTGCTGGCAGCAGTGGGTGGGGAAGAAGAATGGCTGCTGGGAATGGCACCTGGTGTGGCTTATTTATTTATTTTGAACCTACAGACCACTGAATAGTTTTGTGATTCCCATTTTGACTGCTGCAGATCATCTTTTTAAAACGCTGTTGCTCCTGAGCTTTTAAAAAACCTCACTTTTTTACCCTTTCTGAATCCTGCTTGAACGGTGGAGCTCTACTGTTGACAGCTTCAATTTCAGTTGGAATTTGGGGTAGCTTACACTATTGTATGTTCTTGAGGTGTTAGAACCTTGGGGATAAGTGGAAAAGTGAGGATACCCTTGGTACGCATGAAGCCCCCACAAAATACCTGAGGATCTTGCCATGGAGGAGGTGAATGGCACAGCACTAACTTTTTGAGAGCTAAGATCACTGGCACCAATGCAGCTTGCATTTTGGCAGCTGTCATCTAACCAAAGGGAAGGATAAAATTACCTACAGCCTTTAGGTAACTTTATGGGTAGTGTCATAGTGGGAACTTACAAGATGTTGCCAGCAGCCAGCTTGCATCCCATTCTGGTACCTGAATGTCCACAGTTGTGCAAGTGTGAGCAATTTTTCAAAAATACACAAATGTTTGCAAAATGAATAGAAGAATTTTAAAATGAAAAAAATGGTTTTTTGTTGTTTTTTTTTTTACAAAATTCTTGACAAGATGCCTCTGTGGGGCTTTGAAGGTACTGCCAGTAGCTGTCAAAATGGTAATTGTGAAAACTGACTTTACAGCCAGCTTCTATGATCTGAAGAAGAAAAAAGTTTAAATAGGAAAAAAAACTCATAGGGAGTCTGAAACTTCTCCTTGCAGTGATTGTGAGTCAACTTGATCTTCCTACATTGTCCTTTGGGATATTCATGGGAGGATTGAAGGGGGTTGGGGGTAGCAAACGATGTACCATGAGCTCGATTATGTGTCACGTACACTGTTGGTTCACCCAATAACCAGCTCATCATGGGTTTGCATGATGCCCATTGAGACATTTTTTCTTAGGTATGATACACAAAGATCTTTGGCTTGTATTAAATGCTTACACAAGTGCAAAATCAGAAGTCTTTCTTTTATTCTGTACAATGTCAAACATTCCTATGAAGTAGAGATTTCCATCGGTTTTTGTAGTTACTCTGCACCTCTTTTATCTGAGAGAGAATACTAGAAGGTAAAAAACATTTTTTCTGCCTTTTTAAATAGGTCTTACTTGTCTCTCTTAGACTCAAATACAGTCTCAGAGGGTATTGCTACTTCAAGGAACAGAAAGCTTGAACCGAGCTAGTCAAAGCATAGAGCGTTCACACCAGATTGCTGCAGAGACGGATCAAATTGGTACAGATATAATTGAAGAACTTGGGGAACAGCGGGAGCAGCTGGAACGCACGAAAGGAAGGGTGAGTGCCATAATTCTTATACACTAGTCTTATCTTTCTGTGTCAGAAGTACAGGGTCCCTGGCACAGTTTCATGTCAACATGTCAATTTGAAAAAGAGTGTTGGGAAAAATATGTTTTTAAAAATCCTTGAAAAACGTAGTCATGTGCACCTAACTTTACTTCCACTTCAGAGTAGTGTAGAGAAACCTTTACTTTCAAGGGTTCCTTTTCAGAACTATACCTTTTCAGGATATAGGAGCCAAAGAATGACTTACTTTTCGCCGGTGTGGTAATTTGCTGTTAAGGTGACTTTGTGGCATTACTTGTATTAGGTATGACTCAGAGCATTGATCTCTACAGTCCTCTCTTAACTGATAACAGCTCCTTGGACAGGAGATTCAGAACAGGATTTTCTGAATGCAATGCATGTGCTGTATCACTGAGAAATGAGCCCTCCCCATTCTGTCATCCTTGGATGTATGATGATAATAAATCTTGTGGAATGATTTCATTCCAAAAACCATCTTGTTGAAAGAAGGGAGAAAATATATGAAGCTTGGACAATGTGCTGTATTCTCCCATGGGTCTTGTTTTTATATTTTATAAAAATCAAGCCTAGGAGCTTTAACATTTAATAGGTTCCCCCAGACTTACAAACTTACAAGACCATTCCTTTTATTGAAGCTGTTCTGCATTACTTCACTATTATCTAATCATTTTTATCTGACTTTAAGACTATGGTAGCGTTCAGTTCTGATGCAAGAACTACTTAAATTGTGACACAGTTACAGTTGATTGATTCAAAATTTATATTGACTTAATTTATATTGTTTTATAGGATTCTATTTATTTATGGTTGTGAGTCGCCCCGAGGCTTCGGCGAATGGGGTGGCATAGAAGTTCCCTAAATAAATAAATAAACAAACAAACAAAAATATAAAAAAATAAAAAAATAAAAATATAAAATAAAATAAAATAAAATACTAACTGGAAATCTCTGCTCATGCGATGCAGCTAGGTACCACATTCTGTGAATGAGCTAGGTATCCATATTCTGTGAATGAATAGGTCCATTCTCATGGTGTCCAGTGGTTGTGTGAACAGAAGGCTGCTTGTGCAGCTGTTTTTTTCCTCTCTTCCTCCAGTCCTTGCTTCATTCATACAAGGTTCCTGATCTACTTTGGATAATTTTCCCCCGCTTCCCCAGCTATCTCCCATGAGCTCCTTCTTGAAAGTCCTGAGAGTATGTGCAAGGGATTGTGGGAGGAAATTGGGAGTGATCAGCGCTATATATTTAAAATAGACATTATTAATTATGCAGTGTTGTTATTGTACTGGGAAAACAACACAGGTATATGTATATCGACCATTTCCAGAAATCCCAAAAAAGCAGACTGTAGTACTCAGTGCAGAATTCAGATTCTTTAAACCTATATTTTCATTTTTAAGAGTAATTTTTAGCCCTTATGAATGTATGCTTCAAAATGTTTGGGTAATACTTGCCAAGATGGGTTGCTAAATAAGTTGGGTGGTGGTTGGTTGTGAGACTGTGGTACAGCTGACAGGGATAGGAAAAAAACTATGCAAAATAAACAATTACTCATGTTTACCTGGTTTGCATAACTTACAGATTATATAACTGAGACATCTTGGTTCAGAATTTGAATTGCTTGGGTAGAGAATTTTAATCTTTGAACGGCACAGACCTGTGGGTATTGCCTTTGATGCTTTTAAGCATCCAAAATTTCTTATATGTATTTAGTGTAGAGCAGTAACAGCAGAGGCAGTCTCTGCCTCCTTACACCTTCCTCTCTGCTTTTAGCTAGACTATCTATGGCATGGGTCCTCAAACTATGGCCCGGGGGCTGGATCTGGCCCGCCATGCCCATTTATCCGGTCTGCCATGCCCATTTGGACCCACCACGCACGTGCCCACCACCACCGCCCACCTCGCCCCGTGTGTGGGGAGGCAGCGGTTTGGTCGCTCAGAGAAAACAATCTCCAATTGAGCAAGCCACTGCCTTGTGCACTCGTCTCGCGGCGAGTACCCACCCCTGCCTGCACCTCCCCTCCCCTTGCTGTGCCCGCCCGCCCGCACCTCATCTCGCCTTGCCTCACACCCCGCCTCAGCATACGCACCTGCATGTGCCGCCCCCCCTCCCCCAGGCCTGCGCGCACCGCCGGCACCACCTTTCTGGCCCACAGTCGGCACCGACACCTTTCAACTGGCTCCCTGGTGGAAAAGTTTGAGGACCCCTGATCTATCTGAACTGCTTTGGAGATGGAGGGAAAGAGACTGGGATGACATTTTTTCCTTGCAGTCCTAGTCTGCTTCCCTCCTGGTCCCCCTTTTCCCTCTCTGAGACTGCTTTCCTGGCCTTGTGATAGCAGCCTGTGTGGTTCCTACTGCACAGGCAGCAGGGTGGTGTGTGTGTGCATGTGCGCACCCAGCCTTGATTTCTGGTTCTGAGGTTGGAGCTCCTTCCAGCCTTGAACCTGGGAACCTGAACTATCTTACAACCCTGCAGAAGAGGTGTAGGGACCATAGGGTTGCTCTCTAAACTGACTTACCCGAGGCACACTACTGTGTGCAAACACTGGAGCAGTGTATTTTTAAAGCAAACACGTGAATGTTAATATATTTTTTAATCTTTTTTAGCTAGTAAACACGAGTGAAAACTTAAGTAAAAGCCGGAAAATACTGCGCTCCATGTCAAGAAGGTTAGTAAAATATTGTTTCAAGTCTTGGATCAAAACCTTTGTGATGTTCAGCACTGGCAGTCCAGTTTTACTGTGGTTCATGGAAAGTCCATCTCTTCTGTACAAGGTTGCCTTGTCCTGAAATATTTTCCAGTGCCTAAGAAACCTAGTGTGAATCAACTACCATTTTATAAAGGCTGCATTTGGAATAACAACCATTTCCAAACATGGTGGTTTGATTCAAAAACATACACTAGGTTAATATGACAGTTGTCTGCTGGAATGACATCTATTTTGTATACAGATATAACAAAGTTGTTATTGTTTGATTTAAAGTTACTCCTTAGGAAGCATGATGGATTGTAATCTAGTGAAGGCTCTTCCTGAACAAAGGGAGAAAGGTGATTTTTGCAATTGCTCTTTCCTGCAGCCTCCTTTGCCACCTCCCATGATGTTCTGGAGGGTGGTGGGTGTCTTCAAAATTCTGGAGCTGATTTTCAGAGGGCTGCAGGAATAGTTGTAAGGCAGATTGATAAGAATTGCTAACAGAGTGTCTTGTAAATGGAGTTGTGTATTAACATTAACTCTGGATTCAAGTTGTTGTTTATTTCTCCCAAATAAGTGCTTAGAAAAAATACAAGAAACTGAGAATATAAGCCCAAAGGGAAGATTCATATGAACAAAGCAAAACAGATTTTAGTAATACTTCTATACAGCTTCTAGAGTAACTTCTTGGTATTTTTTAGTCCAACTGTGTATGTGTAAAAAGATACTATGAAATATCAATTTAAAGGACATGCATATCTAACAGGTAAATAATTGACATGGCAACAATTTGCTCATAATGTGTGAACAAGCTTTATACTCATTAGCAAAACACAGACATACTTCCAAAATTTAACTATGATTTGTCACATCTGAAATGACTTAGTGGTTTAAAGCTGGTTTGCCATTGCAACCAAGTTGACAAACCATGGTTACAGCCCTTGCTACAATTCCTAAGGCTACTGTGTTAGAGAAAGTTCTAAGCAGTTAGCAATGAAAGCACTCAAGCAGCTCTCACTGTAGTTCTCTAACATAACTTTCTCTAGGCCTGAGGTGGCCTTCCAGGTTTTTTGGTCTAAAATGAACTATCCCAGCATAATCAGTAGAGAGGGTTGATGAGGGAGTTGTAGACCAAAACATCTGGAGGATCACAAGGTGCTTGTGCTAGGCTGTTCGCAGCCTTGGTCTCTTTGACTATCAGCCTGTTCCAACACTTCTTTATTTCAGCTGCTAAGTCGATTCTCAGTGCCAGAGCCAAAAAAGGAAGGGTATTATACATACTCAGTTAACATTATTTATTGAACTAACCATAGAAGGGGAATTCAAAGACAATATTCTAGCAGTTGATTAGAGGAAAGAGGAAAAATGTGTGTGCTTCAGACATCTTTCTTGGCAGCCTGCTAGTTTTCTTGCAAGGCTCTCCCCTATTATTTGGATGATTACATACGGTTTTCGGAAGGTGAGAGGAAACATTTCTGGGTATCCAAAGATGCATTGTGCACATTTCAGGGCAACCAAGGAGAGAGAAAGTAGCAAAACTGCTGAAAGGAAGGAATGCACTTCCTAACTTATCAAGTACTGTTGCCTTGGTGATTGCCATCCAGTAATAATGTGGTAACACATAATCCCACTGTGCCAGTGGTAGGGCAAATATAATAGTTTGGAATAGCAGCTGGGGAGATGGGCAAGAAGTGACAAAATATAAAGCATTGTTTGACTGTATGTTTGGAACACAAATAGTGATTTGGCTTCTCAGCTTCAGTTACCTTGAATTATAGTCTAATATCCGAATTCAGCACACAAATTCTATAATGTTTGTAAGCCATCTAATTATGGCTTGGTACTAGAATTTGAAGAGGCTACATTAACTTGCCCATTAAATTTCATTCTAAGTATTCACAGATGTTTCCATATGAAAACATAGAATAATCATAGGAGAGTTGGAAGCGGCCATGAAGTCAGGACTTGTTAACACGTTTTTCCTATTTGGAAGTAACTTTTTGTTTTAAATAAAGAATCCTAGGAACTGTTGAGTTCCTGTAAAATTAAATATTGGTTATTCCTTTCCTGTGATTCCTGAGCTTTGCTGCTATACAATGTACATGTTCCAGAGTAAGCTTCATTGAACATAGTGGGATGCATGTTCTAAATATGATACTTAAGGCTTCTATCTCATCTAGTGACAATCTCCTAGATAAGCAGTATTGTCAGATTTTTAAAATCAGTTAAGATCAGTTAACAGATTTTTTCAGTTAAGATTATGTTTCATTTTTCATTCTAGACTTATGACAAACAAGTTATTGCTCTCTGTTATTATCCTACTGGAGCTAGCCATCCTGGCAGGCATTGTCTACTACAAGTTTTTCCGCTAAATTCTCAAGATACACAGCCTTCTGCCTTTGTTTTCCATCCACCTGAAGGACTATGCATGAACACTGCTGAGCAATGGCTCTTGGGCACAGATTGAAAGGGGTGGGTTGTACTTAATATAATATAGTTGAAAGACACTACTGATGCGGTAGTAGTCTTGACAGTGTGCTCATCTGAGAATGGTGCTGGGCTGCTGAGAGGAAATATGGCTGGAAAAAAGACAAAGAGGAGTGAAGTAATGGTAAGATTGTATAATTGTAAAGTAATAAACATTTGTCTAAGCTGACTTGTTGTCTAACTTGCAGCAATTTGGTCATGCAGTGGAAAAAGTAACTAATATCTCCAAAACAGAACACAGAGTGTAATATAGTCAGTTCTTCAGTCTGTCCATGTGAATAGGTCAGCAGAGCTGTATATAATGCCCAGTGTGAAGCATCTGCTGATTCTTGGGGGTCCTACATCCGGACTTGCTCTTCACTGTCGGATTCATCTGGTGAACTGGGTGATGGGAGATCATCAAAAACAATGTGTGCACCTTCTCTTGTCTGCCCAAAGCATGTAGCAATCACATCTACTGCAAGATTAGCTGTTGCGTTCACTTCCTCCTGTGAAGTTCCAAGTAGGGGATTTACTTCTACAAGGTCCACAGCTGAAAGCAGCCCTAAGAAATTAAACACAGTGTATAATATGAAAGAAACTGTGAAACTTTTTTTTAAAGTACCAATTCAACCAAAGTACAAGTTATTCATACTAACTGTAGTGTGACATGCATCTTGTATGGGTTGACTGGAAGAAATTCTTGCAATTTTAAAAGTATTACATGATTCAGAATAACCTTGTATTGCCTTTCATATGGCCGTCTAAAATAACAATAATGACTAACAGTTTCAAGTTAAATCTTTAGGTTATATTGCCAGTAGCATAAAACACAGATCAAACTAGTGGCATCTAGTGGCTAAACACTTAAGAAATGCTGCAAAATAGATGCATAACCCAGCAACAAACCATGGGTTCCTTTCTGGGTTTTCTAGTTAACAAACCATGATTATTTTTAGAAAGGCCATATTCACACATCATGACATTCTAGAATTCAGTGATGTCTGAACTAGGCTACTAATTTCTTTTTTCATTCTAGAGAATCTAGCAAAATTACAAGTAATAAAAGGATGCAAGGGAATAGCAATGTGATCACAGAGCAATTAAAATAACAGTTCCTGTTAGTAAGTTAAATTTCCATAAAGATTTTAATTGTAAGAATTTAGTTGGAATAAAGTCTGTTTGGATTTTTTTAAAACTAGGAAATGTGATTTAGGCTTTGTTCTAAAGAATTGTTTTCCTATTATTGTAAGTGTGCAGTCCCATCTTTCTCATGAATTTCCTTCCAGAAGGGAGCACAGTAAAGAAAGAACATGAACTTTTGTTTGAACTGTACTCCTACCTGTTTATTTCAACCATCTCTAAATACTTTGTAATATATCTACCATGCAAACATATACTTTTTGTATTATCCTAAGTTAGAAGTAAAATATGTTCAAACTGGTTCTTACCTGTGTTATGTATTTCCTCTGAAATGTACATGCCTTCACGATATGTTAAGCCACCCAAGACAGGGGTCCCTGTTGCTGGAGCCAGTGTTGGGTCAAAAGCATCAATGTCAAAGCTCAAGTGAATTGGTCTTTGTCCTCTGTGGAAGGAGAATTATTTTATAGGAGAGCCCTTGTGTAATGAATCACTTATACTAAATATGAACAAAGAATGACCAATTAGACAGAAAACAGATAATTGACTAGCATGTGAGTATGTCAGGTATTTTTTGTCAGACAAAGTATCTTCCAAAAGATTTTCAAAGAGGTTTACCTGCCCAAAAGATGATCAAATGTTCTTTCCATCACTTTCTGGATTCCAAATCGATCAATATCCCTCATTGAAAAATACTGGATGCCATAATTCTTCAAAATATAGCTGTTTATGAGAAAAAATAGTGTAAGGTTATCATGTGCTGTAAACCAAGATAATTACTGTTGGTGCTGATAACCTACAAATGCAGCAGCAGCCCAAACCAAGTGCTTGTAAAATATTTTCCGAATCCAACTGTCTTGCACTTACTGTTCAGCAGGATCAACATCCCTCAGGCCAATATATACAATATCAGATCTTGAAAGGCAGGGCTTTAGCCAGGAAAATCCAGGAAGCAATGGCACCTACAGTAAAAGAGAAAAGAATGTGTTCCTGGGAGGCTTTGGGAGACATGTTTTTCAGCCTTACACTTTGTATCAGTAAAGGAACAGTTAGACTTTTTCAGACATGTATAGGGTTTCACCCTAAGTGATCTGTTACATTCTTCTCCAGGAGTAAGATCATGGGGCCTCTGGTAGCTCCAGCTATATCCACTATCTGTCGTAACTTAAGAGCGTCTGGAATTAATGGCTTCCTTCCTAGTCTTGGGTTTCCTCTTTTTTTCCTGACTTGTGCAGCAAACCTGGACTTCTGCCTGATTCTGCCATTTGGATTGTTTCCACTTGACTGCTCCCCTGTGTTTGCGCTTGTTGCCCATCAGATCACTTTTCCAGAAAACTTGTTTCCCTGGTAAACTGTTTTGACTATAAGCTATATATTGACCACTCCTATCTTAGCCTGCTCCCTTTCTATGGTGGAACATTTCTGTTTGACGACTTGCCTGCTTAAATGACTTCTTTATTTGGATTTGTCCCTGTACTGGTCTAGCCTTGAGCCTGACACACCTGGAGTAGGACACTGGCTCCATGATTTCTCCAGGCTCAGCAATGAAGAGATTTACTATGTGCTTCCCTGCTTGATCTGCATGCAGTCCACTCTGTTCAGAAGCCCCCAAACGCTGAGGCATCTGAGATTGCTATGTCCCATGAAGCTGAAGCTGGCAGGGTGGGAGGAGTGGCATAGGCAATCGTTTTGCTCTCCATCTTCTGACCTTTGGGTTTTTGCAAGATGGGCTTTGCAGCTTGTCCAGCAAGGATGCTTTGCAGAGGAGGGGAGGAGACTGGAGGTAGCTCAGAATAAGTATTGTCCTGGCCTCTCCAATCTACTTCTTCCTCTGTCTAGCAGAACACTACCTCTTCTTCCCTCTCTGAGGACAATTCTTCCTATACTGGACAGGCAGCTGGTACAGTTCTTTCTGCAGTGCTTTAGATATCAGAGCATTGTCTCCATCCTCAGAGTGGGGAGTCCAAACCATTCTGTGGACCCTGGAACCATGTGATTGCTAAGATAATTGTGTAAACGGAGGCTAAAATAAAAACAACTTACTAGTACCCCGTCCCCCAGTGTCCCAGACTTAAGGAAAGGCCAATGAAAACTGGTCGGTCTTCAGTTTGGAAACTACTTGCTTTCTTTGGACAATCTGTGTAATGTTTTGAATTTTTTGTTTAAATATTCACAAGACTGAAAGGTAACTTAAGATCTAGCATCCCCATGCCTGCCTCAAGCAACCATGATAAAATCTTTTGGTATTATTTTTCAGAAGGAGTGTTCAGGTGTGTTCCCACGAGTTAAAATTGCAGTGTCACAAGCCCTATTGTGGTCCTAGTGAGACATGGGAGCCAAACCTCATCAACAGTAAAAGGCTGTCCTAAAGGTACATTTACTTGTGGCAGGCATAAGGATTCTAGACCTTACTGTAAGTGAGAAAGCAGCGTCACCTCTGTTTTATATAATTGACAAGCAATGGAGAAAAGGCAGATTTATACTTCACAGCTGGATGGCCCAGTCCCTGCTTACCTTATCTTGAAGTTCTCTTAAAAGAAATGAGACTGGTTGTCCATGAAGATTTCCTGATTCAGTTGTGAGTGGAGTATTAATGTCAGCATGCGCATCAACCCAGATCACGCATAAGTGCGGGTATTGTCTTGTGTGGCCACTGATGGAACCAAGTGCTAAACTGAAAAGAGATCAGAATTCATTTTTTATCTGTTCCACATAAATTAGGTCAAGCAGTTTTAGAGTATCTGGTACTCTAAACATAGCTGGGTGCACAAAGAAGATAGCCACTTATAATACAAAGGATCTTGGAGACCATGTATACAATTACACTAATTACTCTGATCCCTGATATCATACTAGAACCATCATCCCTGCAAACATGGACAGATAAGCATGTTTAGAATCCTGAGTGCAACTTTTTGTACCAGGCGAAGTTTAAAACACATTTTAAAGACAAGCCCTCAGAATGTTGCAGTGATCTAGTCAGAAGTTAACAAAAGCCTGCATAATAGAAGCCATATTGATCCTTTTCAGGAATGGACAGTTCAGGACTAGTCAACTGTGGCACAATTTCTGCTTGACTATGAGGAGCACTTCCAACCTATAAATTTGATCCCTAAAAGGGAGAAAAACCATGTACAGAAGGGGCTGTAGGCCACCTTTTGAAACCTGCCCTCGAGGTAAAACTGAAGCAACCTCATAATAGCAACTCCCAATTTTGCTGGATGGCTCAGAATGCTACCATTGAGAAGTCCAAGAAAATAGACGAACTGCTGCATTTTCCAGCTCCCTTTGTCAGGCAAGCACAACTGCAACTAAGGCAGGCTCAGTACTAAACCACATGATTTTTCAGTCTTCCACAAATAGCTTGAGGTAGGCTAGCACTATCTGTTCAAGCACATTGCCCAAGAATTTAAATTTAAAAAACACCGTGTGCATACAAAGAGAGAATAAATCCAGGCATGGAGTTGCCTCTTCTAGCTTTCAGTAAGTCACATATAAAAGTGAGCATAAAGCATATGTATTCAACATAAAGTTGAATACCTTTGAATCAGCAAACACTAGTAAGCCTATGAATGACCCCTTCCTCTATTCAGAATCAATCTGTTATATTTCAAAACTATTGCTTTAGACTTATCAGGTGCCTTGCAATGCTTAATAGTTTAAACATTGCACCTGTAGCTATTTCATTTTGTTACTTGTTGCTAGAAGTTGATAAAGCAAAGGGAAAAATACTGAAATATCACCAAGTAACTAATTATTTTATTTATTTTATTTATTAAAACATTTTTATGCTGCCCAATTCGCCGAAGCCTCAGGGCGGCTTACAACAATTAGTTAAATAATTATAATTAAAAATATAAACATTAAAATAAAATACATACAATATAAAATAAGCCGCCCTGGCCAGATAAAATTCAATAATATTAACATTGAAAATGCTGCTTAAATAAAAAGGTCTTCGCCTGGCGCCGAAAAACAAATTTAGTGACAGAACTAAGAAAATAATCCTTTTTTTCCTGTTCAGTCATCAGTACATTAGTTGTTTGGTTGCTTTTTTTGTTAGTAGAGCCTAGAACACTCTGAGCCCAGCTATTAGTGACTTGGATGGATTCTGCTTTGTTGCCAGTGATCTGCCTCATATCTTGTGAAACATATTACCATTCTGCCAGGAAAAGGGAGTGCAAATTTATTCTGCATTAGCATCAGAAACTGCATAAGTAGAACCAAGCTGAATCTGCAGCAAAATCCTCCTTTCACTGTAGTACAGCGAAGTAGTGGTGGAAAGAGACATTTTAATGGTCTTCCACATTAGCTTCTTGTATATAGAGAATAAGCACACCAGATCAAATGGTTTTGACTCCTTCCAGTATGCAACCTTTCTACATCCATAGCCCCTAGATGTACTCTGCAATAGGGTAAGTAGTGAAAAATATAGCCCTGCCTGCAGCCTGAAGTGCTCCAGTTAAGGGAAGTCTACAATGGAATGTATGGCTCAGCATTTAGTTCCCCACAAGTAGCCAATTTCATCACTTGTGGAACTTTTCCATTTTAGCAATTAAACATGCACAGTAAAAGTATTATTTATGGTCTCGAATACTAGGCAAAACCAATTGCCATTTACCATAGGAAACAATGATTAGTGCTGATCATGCTTTAGCATGACTTTTAATCAGCCAGCACTAATTCAGCGAATGGGGCGGCATAAAAATGTTTTAATAAATAAATAAATAAATAAATAATAAATAAATAAATAAATAAATAAATAAATACAGATAAGGAATCCACATAGGGAATATATTTTACCATTCATTAAGCAAAGCAGGTTTAAAACTTACTTCACTCCTTGCTAATCTTTGTCAGCTCACCTGTGATCACCTCCAATGGTTATACAGCTATGTCCAGCAGCAATGGCTCCATTCACTGTGTCAGCCAGAATTTGGCTAGCTAAGCCTACAGAGCGTGGATATTTGATTAGATTATTGTAGAGCTCATCATTGGGCACGGGGGTGAAACTCAAATCACCGAAGTCATATACCTGGCAACCTGGGGACAAGATAAATGGAATTAGAAAGTTGGTAGTATACTTACATATACCTGTACTAGTGTACTAATGTATTCAGCCATATTGCTGCTTATGCAAGAACCCCACCTTCATATTAATGCTTAAGTGAACTTGTTAACTTATTTCTGATTTTCATTTTAGTTAAACACTCCACCTGCCCCACCACAAACAGTAGGGGCAGAGCACACTGTTCTCAAGTACATGCCTGATACCCAACACTGGCAGACCATTTGCTATGTTCTGCAGCTACAAGCCCAAACACTGAAGAATATTTAAAGAATAGCTCTGAAGTAGAGTCATGAAATGCATTCTTCACTATAACTGCTCCTACCTGAAATTTCAAGTGCAACAATTCAGGAACAGCCTATAGTTTGAAAATATTTATAGATTCTTTTAATCAATTATTTTCTTGCCCTCAAAATTATGCATGATTTAGGGAGCAACCCGGTGGCTGCTAGATGATGTCCAGATGACTAAAGGAAAGGTTGAGCTCCAGCTCCAACCTCAGAAACACATCCCAAGATCAGAGCTAAAACTCTGACCTCACAGTACCTTCCCCCTCTTGCAGGAAGCACAATTCTTCCTGCATCAGCCACAGTTCCTAGAATGGAAGACCAACCTCCAAAGGAGATGCTGTTGGGGTGAGGAGGGAGAAGAATGGGGCCCCTTGTGAGCAGGTATAAAAACACATAGAGGCTGAAATCAGCTAAGTGCTTTGAGGAGCAGAATAAGCACAAAAGTGATCTTCATCTTATCACTACTTCTCTCGATAGGATGCCCATGATCCTCCAAGTATGGAGGGCTAAAAGCATTCCTATTATGTCCTTAGACTTTTCGGAAGGGGATTTGAAAACACATGCATGGTTTTTTTTAACAACATATTTTAAAACTTGGAAAAGAAAACAACAGGAAGTTCAAACAGCCACTTATTAGTGTTTCTTCTCAGGTCTTTTCTTTCTTTAAAAAATACCATTGCCAAGTATACTTAGGTTGAAATCCTATAATGTAGTACCAGCTCTGATTGAACTCAGTGGGACATACTTCTGAGTAGCATGTTTAAGAGTGTCCTCTCAAAGGAGATAATTATTTTCAAAACAAACATCAGAATATCAAATAGACTACAGTTATAGGCTCCCTTTAGAGTAATAACACAATGGCTTATGAGATCCTAGCGGATCTCAACAGTGTACTTTGCTTGGAAGCAAGATCATGTAAATAATGTAGGTTGGCCATTTCTAAGCTGCCAAAACAAGAAAAAATTAATTTGCAAAACAAAGGACTAAACGAGGGTGCATATTTGGATAAAATGTGCACATGCTCTTTCATATGTACAGTTGCAAATTTAGAAATTATGTTAATTTTAATGGAAACAGTACATTTCAATATAGCTTAGAAGATGGGTGACTTGCATTCCTGCCTGTTTAGTCTACTATGCAGATGCAACCTGATAACAGGATAATCAGTCCCTCTGTTTGTATTTTTTTATTTTTAAATGAATTGAACAAAGCAGACTTTCAAACTGAGGCTGAACCTTTGGCACCTCTTCAAATAAAAGACTATTGGGCTTTAGGTTGCCATTTTAAATATCGATTTAGTAAAGTCATAAATAGTTTTATAGTACCAAAAAAAAAGTCAAATTGGTTAGATTATTTCTGTCTGATTTGCAAAACACTGAGGGCTCAATAAAGGGCCTTTAGTTTTATCTGCAGAAAGTTAACAAAGCAATCAAATGGCCTAGAGTTTGGCCTCAATTCTGATCTATGAAGGTTGCATAGAGTCTAACGTGGCTGAAGAAAGCTTGCAGTACATATTCCATGAAGAAAGAATTGAGTAAAGCAGCAGTAGTGGGTAATCCTTAAGTTTACAAACCTTATGAAATTGGGTTAGGGACAGTCCCCCCCCCCCCACTTTCTAGAAATGTTTTTGGTACACCAGACTCAACCCGCTGCACAGCTTCTTCATCTGTTCATTCTGCCCACTTTAGTCTGCTTCACAGACAGCAGGGGACTCAAGTCTCACGCCCAGTTTCCAGGCTTGCCTTGTCTTTGTGTCAGTGTGTAACCGGACAACCAGCAGGCTGGGACTTGCAACTCCATTCTGCTCTTTCATCTTTTCTTATGAGTCATCATAAGCCTTTGCTATTTGTGCATCAAATACCAGTAAGACAATGCTTGTTTGCACATGCCTGCTGCCATTCAGTGGAATGCATATTTTAAGAAACAATAATTTCCAGGATCAGCAAGCAATACATCAGCAGGCAATACTGGGGAGCACCTCAGCTATTGGGCAGTATAAAAATAAATGATATCTCCAGCACATTTCCCTGGATTCCACCGGTTCCCATCCTTTAAGAGCCCTGATCTCATAGAAGCCCGTTCATAGGAAAACTGCACTATGACTAAAGAGTAGAAGAAAATTGTCTGAAAGCAACATTATGGTCATCACTTACCTTTAAATTAATTTAAATCCAGGTGACCTGTTTTAACTGATTTCTTGGTATTAGAAAAGAAGGGCAGTTTTTTTTACTACTAGCACAAGGAACATCTTCCTCCCTTTTGGTGCCTGGCAATCTAATCCAGAGGGTTTCCTAGAATGGATTTTGAGGGCAAGCAGGAGGAGGTAGAGTTATTTTGCTTCCTGTTCCATTGACAACTGCTCCCATTAGTGGAATGACAGTGTAGATCCAGCCCACTGTATAAGAGCATGCTTTCTGTGGACATCTGGGCTGACCTGATCCGCTCCTGTTTATCTGCAGCTAGCTGCTACATCCAATACTCTTGGGGTTACTCACTGAGTCCCAAAATCAATTTCAGTTAACTGTCTCACTGATCAATAAAGTGATGGGGTAATCCATATATTTTAATCAGTTAATTCTGGTGCAAGAGTAACTATACAAATACACTATACACAGTTAAAGACTAAACTTACTATGTAATAGGGCTTATGGCCAAAAGCTGTTATATAATTTTGTCTCTATGCTACTCTCTTAACCTCAGAGGGATTATTCAAATAAAGAGCAGGACATTTAACATGAATCATAGAATAGCAGAGTTGGAAGGGGCCAAAAAGGCCAACCTCCTGCTGTTGCAGGTCACCAATTTACAATTCTGTGTATCCAGAGTATGTCTGAAATCAGACAGCTAGCAATCTTCTAACATAAACTGTTATATTAAGCTTGATACAAAAGTAATGTTTTGTCATCATGTGCAAACAACAATAAAGAACCCTGTTGGTTCTCCTGGACCTATCAGCAGCTTTCAACACCACTGACCATGGGGACAGGCTGGCTGAGTTGGGTGATGGGGGCACTACATTGCAGTGGTTCCACTCCTTCCTGGCCGACCACGTCTGGAAGGTGGCGCTGAGCGTGACTTGCTCTGCTCTGTGGCAATTATGCTATGGGGTTCCTCAAGGCCCTATACTATCCCCCATTCTGTTTAATATCTACATGAAACCACTGGGAGAGATCATTTGGAAGGGTGAGCTCAGGTGTCATCAGTCTGCTGACACCCAGCTCTACATCTCATTTTCAACTTACCCAGGTGAGGTGGCTTCCATCCGGAATCACTGCCTGAGCTCGATAATGGATTGAATGAGGGCCAATAAATTGAAGCTTACTCCAGATAAGATGGAGATGCTATTGGTAGGTGGACCATCTGCCCAGACGGTGGGCCTTCACCCTGTCCTGGATGGAGTTGCACTCCCCCTGAAGGACAAGGTTTGGGGCTTGAGGGTGCTCCTGGAGTCTCAGGTGAACTCAGTGGGCAAGAGCACCTTCTTTCAGCTACACTTAATTTACCAGCTGTGGCTCTACCTGGACAGGCAGAGCCTAGCCACTGTCACACACACTCTGGTAACCTCTCGACTATTGTAATGCACTCTATGTGGAGCTACCCTTGAAGACTGTTTGGAAACTTCAACTGGTACAAAATAGGGCAGCGTGACTGCTGACACAAGCAGTTCCATATCCCTCAGATATTATATCATCTGCACTGGTTAACATTTGAGCTCCAGGCCCAATTTAAGGTGCTTGTTTTAACTTATAAAGCCCTAAATGGCAGGATACCTGAAGGACTGCCTGCTCCCATATATACCTACCCAGTCCCTAAGATGAAGTGAGGAGGCCCTTCTGAGAGAGCCATCCTCCAAGGAGGTAAGGAGGATGGCAAACAGAAGAGGGGCCTTCTCAGGGGTTGCACCCTATTTATGGAACGGCCTTCTGAGAGCAGTTCGCCTGGTGCCATCACAACAATCTTTTTGGCGCTGGGCAATGATCCTATTCTCCAGGAATTTGAATAACTGATTTTAAAAATGTGATTTTATACTGTGTAATTTTAATACTACTGTTTTAATCTTTTTATATCTGATCCCTCACTGGCTGTTGATTATTATGTTTTTTATCAGAAGTTTTTATTGTACTTTTGTAATCTGTTTAGAGAATCCTCAGACTAATTTAATGTGGAATATAAATTGAATAAATAATTGAATAAATAAATCCCTCAAGCCTTGTTAGCAGAGCTGTCTGCTGGGGCTTGCCCCTTTCGTAACTTGAACTGAGCCAGCATTTCTAGCAAGAAGCCAGGAAAAGGAAAAAGTGCATTTATACCCAGTCACATCCCATTTTTTTTATACCTGCACTTTAGGCTCTTTTACAGGGACTCCCCCTTTCTTGTTTGCAAATTTTTCCCCATGAGACTAAAAGCTGGAAAATCCCCTCTTGTTCCCACTAATGGCATTTTGTCTGTCATTATCATATGAAATAGGCACTCTCCACTGATGAGCCAGAATTTCATTCTTTACAAAGGTATGTCAATTACTGATTGCACATGAAGGAAAAGGGGATATTTGCATAATGCTATGATTTACTCACTGGAAATTATGTGGGTGATTATAAATTGCTGGAAGCTACAATTAATACAATTTGATTTAGTAACTTGGTTTGCTTTCAGATTGGTAAGCCTAGTTCAAGTAAAATGAATTCTGTCTCTCTTTTTACACCTATGTAAAGAAAGTTTTACAAAAGACTTAAAAATATGCAAAAGCAAAAATGTCTAAATACACATTACATTAAACAGGGTGAAGCAAGAGTGGAGCATTTTGCTCAGTCCAAACATTCTGTACAACCTGGAAGAGAAGCTGCTGAATCTTCATCAACAATGTTGTGCAATAAGGCTTAAACTCATGTAGGACCTGCTAGTGGCTGGGTCATTACAGAAGAGTTGTTGCTCCTCCCCGTGCTTCATCTTATTTTACTCATTCATTAGAAGTTGGGAGGGAGTCACATCTACTCTGATGGGATCTTCCTTTGAATGGATCCCATTTTCCTTTAGCACCTGAATCAAAACCTCTGTCTAGTCTTTGGGCCTAACTTTAAATTAACATTCCCCCTTCCTTCTCTCTCTGATTCCCTGCCTGGTGCCATCTAGGTGTTGTGTACATTAAGGACACACCAGAGGCATTGAAGGCTGCTCTATACACATCTACACAGATCATGCTTATAACCACTTTGTGGCTGACGAAGCGAGCCATGAACAATTAGTCACAAAACAATGTGCTCATCTTTGTCTTTGGACCTCTCTGCTGTTTTTGTTGCAACAGACTAACCTGGCTACCCCTCAGGATTTGCAGCAAAAGGATTTGAACCAATTGAACTAATCCAAAAAGTTTAGTCTGAATCATGTGGCAGAATCACTGTCTTGTTTCCTGGCAAGAAGCTGAAGTTTAATCCTCACTTTAAAGCTCTATACTAAGTTGCAAAAACTATGCAAAGCTGAACAGTACTTTCGTCATTAGATGATGTAATGTTTACCACACTTCAGAGGTCATTGATGTTGACATTTCCTTTTAGGTTGTACTTCTCTATACTTCCTGAGTATGAGTTTTCAGCATCTACTCTGTGGCATTCCTGCTCAGTCTAGTCTCTACAGGCAAGGAAGAGGACAACTGCACCAATCCAGCGCAAAAGCACAACATGCCCAAAAGCCAGAGTGGACTGAGTTGAGTCTGGCTATAAAACACATTATGCACAGATCATCATAGGTATTTTACTGCCACTTTCCTAAGAAACAAGATTGTCATCTTCCTTATGTTCAGTTCTTGAAGGACTCATAATGGATTAAAAGATACTGACCAGGTTTACACACCTCCCAAATGCTTAGCATGTCTACTTTGTTTCTGCCTTTTTAACAACCCGGGAATGTCTACGGGATGTAATTGCAGAACTCCTGGCTGTTGAGGAAAAAACATCCCCAGGTTTAACCCATGGTTTCTTGTTGCTTGATTACTTAAGGATTGAACAACCCATGAGTTGCCATTACATGTAAACTGGGTCAATCTGTCTCATGAAAGGAGTAGAAAAATACATAAGACGAGAGTAGGGTTTTGAACATCTCAAAAAGTTAAATCAGTTTTCTATATCAGCTCTTGATGCTTGTTCTTTCCCTTCCCTGCCACTCTACAAAGGTTGAAACCCTGTCCTAGTTCTAGTTTTAACTGCTTAATTTACTATGATTTATTCTTTTTCTTATATTTATTTACCTGGGTGCCCCTATAGTCTTCAATCCAGGTTATTGATTAAGATCCATTCCTGCTTCGTTTCTGTAATGATGCAGCATTCAACAGGCCCTTGATATAGATTTGCCAACAATCCATTTATGGAGTGATACTATGTGATGGGAACTGTCTTGCCACTGAGATTGGAATTTACAATACAATACTGCATGTCTACTTAAAGCAAGTCTCACTAAGTTCAGTGGGATTTACTCCCTTGCAAATGTGTACAAAATTGCAGCAGAAAGGGTTTAAAGTTAATCACCACATATTTCAGCCAATCAGAAAATCAGGTGGGAATTTCAGTTTATTGACTGACTTCCTCCATCTAGAGTCAGGACAAAATCCTATGCGTGTTTGGACAGCAAAATGTCCTGCAACTTGCAGCACATCTCTGCCTTTAGTTTGTTTTAGAATTATGAGCTGCCTTCTGGTGCGTCTTATGAAAAGAGTGGAAAAATACACATGAAATGAGCAGTGTTTTGAAATTCTGAAAAAGGTAAAGCTGTTTGCCATGGCAGTTTTGGATACCATAATGTGAAGCAGCCTCACAAGCATTATATGTGCATTTTATATTGGTTCGTATGTGAATTTCAAAAGATTCAGATTGTGCAAACCTTTCCTCAAGAAGCTTGAGAAAGGAAACATTACTAAATCCTTGACACAATACCATACAATTCTACTCCCATGACATTTCATGGAAATTTTGTGGAAGATGACATCACATGTTAAGTCATGGACAAGGAACTGACTTGCCAAGTGGCTAGTCAGAGGGTATGGCTGACAACTGCCATGGCTTGGAGTAGCTGTCTGGCTTCCTGGCTCCTTCCACCTTCTGCCCCACAGTTCTTCTTTGAGGCAAGACCTGGGCCACTCAGCCAATGGCTCCCCCATAAGTGCCTCTCACACATGAGATAGAGAAGGGAGAAATCAGCTGAGAACAAATGCCCCCCAACCAGGCAGCAACTCCCAACTGATTGTTCCTTCTCCCACCCAAGAAAGGGATGGAACCTCTGGTGTGCATGTGGGAGAATCAGCCTGGAAGGGCTACCTTGGAAAGAAGGTGGCCTGTCTCTCTGGCCCTCATCACTCCTGCCTGGCAGAAAGGTGCTTTGGTGCATGCCAGGCTCCCCAACCTTGTGTCCACCAGAGTGTCTCTCCCAGGTGGGAGTGGCAGAAGGCAGGATTGCGTTCTTCTTTCCCTGGAGAGAAAACCACTCAAGCAATAGTGGGGAAGGGAGAGTAAAGGATGTTCCCTTCCCAGCCCCAGCTTAGCCCAGGAACTCTTTACCTGCTCCTGCCTGAGCAGCTTTCTCTCCAGCAGGGAAAGCAGGGCCTGGGCTAGGCAGGGATGCACCAAGAAGGGAGCGTCCTCCCCTAGCTCACGTTCTCCCTCCCCTGTCCTGCTTTAATAGAATCAGGCTGGAGCAGGAGAATCAGCCTATCAGTGCTACTCCTTCCCACACTGCCACCCAGCTGAGCGCTTCCCCTTGTGCCCAAGAGTGGATCAGACCCCACCCTTGAAAAGGGTGGCTCACTGGCTCCCCTGCCCCATCTGCTGCACTTCAGGGCGTGAGCCTGGTTTGCACACTGGAGACTGCTTGACAGCCATGGCTGCAGCCACAGCCGTCAAAGAGGGGAGCCACATTCTCCATGGTGTCCCTTGGGATACTGCCTGGGTAAAGGAGAATGAAGGGGAGTGGGAGGGAGGAGATGGGTTGCCATGCAATACAAACACACTCACTAGGTTAGCTTAGCAAAACTGACCACCGTGCTGCCAATTGCCAACGTTTGTGATAGTCAGATGCTATGAGCAAGAAAAGAGCTGCACACATGCTTTACTCTTCCATTAAGATAAGGGGACTTCTCTTCCATCTGTTTATCAAAAAAGATAAATCAGCATGGTCACACTTGGAATGAAAACGGTATTGACTATGCTGCTGAATGACTTCTGATGTATGATCCTTTGGTTCTCTTGCATGTCTAAACTGAAAAAGGATGGCAGGCTAAGGAAATGCTGAGAGTTGCAAGACTGTTTTCTGGCTAAACAGGATTGCACCTTCAGTTGCTTTCAATATCATGGACCAACATAACCTTCTGGAGGGGCGGACATTAACATCAGTCCTTAAATGGTTCTGGTCATGTCTGGATGGGCATTTCCAGATGTTGATGGAGGATTTCAGCTTCTTCCTCTGCCACTGATATGCTGAGTTTCTTTGGCTCTAGCTTAAACACATCTGCATGAAACTACTGACAGTGTGCATCCTCTTCTGGAGAGGCTTACAAAAGAATAGCGTTCATAGTTTTGGGGCTGCTTATTAATTTATCCCTGTCACTAGTGACACAAGTGCCTCTGTGGCACAAAGTATCTATCCTTTACTAGCTTAGGCAGGTACCCTAGCATGTTGCCCAAGCTGTGGGCTAAAAGTTTGAGCAATCCCAAGGAATTGATCTGCTAGGTCCAGGTTTGTTTACAAGAACACTTTGTTGTTGTAACAGGCAAGTTACTAGCTAGCTTTTCAAAAGATTTAGCAGCAAATCACTTACAATGCTTTGCATGGACTAGCCTGCAAGGCAAACTACAATCAGCTGGAACGTATCAGTCCAAGTAATACACAAGGCCAAAATGTATACCATAGGCAGTTTCCCATCATTGTGCTCTATTACACATGAAGTTTCCCATCTTCATTAGCATGCCACAAGACATAACAGCAGAGGTTTCCCATCTTGCTAGTCCAAATATTCCCACCCTATGTGCCAAAATGATAGGATGTAATACCATAGGCTAATTAAACTAAGCATGACCAAAGTATAAACTTGTAGGCAGATCCGGTAAGGTGCACTCTTTCAAAACAGAGGATAGCTCTGTGTCCGTCCTTTGGCCATCTCTCTCAGAGCCTTTAGAAAACAGTACCTAGTGAGCTGAACAAGGTAACTATATGGCAGCATTTCACTCATGCTAAGCAAGGCCTATACTTTCAGAGGCAGAGGGCAAGGCCTGGAATTTACAGTGCAGGTCCAATAAAACTAGCTATGACCCTGCTTGGACAAGATCAGACGTGCCTTAATTATCCATTCTCAGTTAGCTCATGTCTAGATTTTAATGATGTGTTATATATGAGGTTGCCTCAGAAATGGTCTTGAGATGTAAGCCACTCCAGAATATGGATGTGAGATTCTTAAGGGGTGCTAGGCATCTGTTAGCTTTGTGCTATCTTTCCTAGCTCCTGGTATATTTTCAAGCCCACTTGAAAGGGTTCATTTTGACCATTATGGTTTGCGATCCGGAAACTGAAGGAACACTTCTTCCCATGTATTCCTCCCTGGATATCATCAGACAGCATCATCTCAGGCTCTTCTCTGGGTGTGGCCGCCAGGGAGGTGCAGCAGAGAACTATGACTGAAATGGCTTTTTTTTCTTTTTAGTAGTGGCACCCTAGCTATGGACTGCCTCCCCAGAGAGGCTCACCTGCAACCTACTTTAAGGTCCCTTCTGCACCAGGCTAAGACCCTGTTACTTGTGCAGGCCTGTTACATCTTGCTATCATTTTAAAAATCCACATACATTTTATTCTTCACTCTTTATTCATCCTGTTGTTGAACTTTGTTTGGAGTTTAATTATTCATTTGACTGCTTTAATTTTGTTGTATTCTATCAGCTGTCCTGAGGACTTTTTATTATAGGGCTTAGCTGATATGGAAAGAAATACCTTAGAGCAGGGGTGGGAGTCCCCAAAAGGCTACATCCCTATTCCTGGCCTCACTCCTTTCCCCAACGGGAAAATCATTTGGTGCTTTTCCAGCTTTAGCAGATACTCCCACCACCATTCTAAAAGGTTTAAAATGTATTTCCAAATACTTAGCTGCTAGCAGTTAAAGCTTTAAGCTAAAATATGCTGGTATGCTCAGTATGTTGACCTCAGCCTCCACCCAAATGCAGCTTTCTATAGCTTCTCTGAAATGGCATTCAGCCCTGGAGCTGAAAGAGGTTCTCCATTCATGCATCAGAATAAGTATTTTAGAAGTATGTAGGGAAGACTAGGATTTCATTTTGAAGTAGATCTGATCAATCTGTGCTAGAATCTGTTTCTATTAAGTTTCTGGGGGAGCTACTCCTTGATATGGTTGCACTGTCAAGTAAGATTAAATCCTGATCCCCCACCCGACGGCTGACCTAACCAACTGGCAGGGTGATGCTGCTACCATAGACAGCTGATTCAGGGTTAGCTGCCAAGAAACAGCAGCAAATAGCTATTACTGTATTATATTTCTACCCCCAGAAAGAGTTGTTTATGGGATTTTCTGCTGCAGGTACAAAAATAAGTCAGCCTTGGGTGGTATGCATGCGATGAAATGGACTATAGTTTCTAAAGGCTAGTACCAGGATGTACTTTTTAGCCTTTAAGGGAACACAAGACTCTAAATCTGTTTGATGCAACACTGCTATGCCACTGGTGCTGGAGGGCAGGAGCGCGGGAGGCAGGGAGGGAGGAGGCAAAAGGTAATGCTGTGCCTTGGGCAGCAAAATGCTTTGGAGCCCTTCTGCTTTCAAAAATAGATGAGATATTTAAAATTCTTCCTTGAAGAGAAAATATATCTTGGTGGAAAGGACATGGCCTCTAGCTATGTGAGGTCCTTCCTTCCAATGTCTTTGCAAGGCAGCCAAAGATGCGAATTCTAGAGTAGAAAAAAGGAGCACAGCCGGTCTCCGGGATCCTTTGTCCCTACCGCATAACCCTCTCGCAAGCAGAGCCTGCCTCTCTCATCGGCGCATCAGACCCCAGCATTAGGTGTTCCTCCCCATCCCCATCCCCACCCCCACCTCCGTTGACTTTCCTGAAAGAAGGGCGGTTCGGATTTCAGAATTGTTCGCATTCTCCTCCCTATTGCCCAGGTATGACTCACGACTGATCACACGCGAGCGGAGAGGGGACAGAGCAGACACCAGAAAGGGGAGGCCGGAGACCCGGCCGCGCTTACCCATGCGGGAGAGCTTTCCCACCAGCCCCGCGTTCCTGACGGCGGCAGGGCCATGATCCACTCCTCTCTTTTTCTGGAAGACAAAGAAAGCAAAGAGGGTCCAGACACGCCGCGTGCGGGGCGGGAGGGGCCGGGGCGCCGGGGCTGACATCACGGGGCGGCCGCGTGGAAATTTCCACTGGCGAGGAGGGCGCGCCACCTTCGCCTGCTCCCCGCCGCCTCTCCCGCCCTTCCGACTCATCCCGTAGCACCGTAGGCACTCCGTGCGCTCACCCCGCGCTCGCTGCTGCCGTGACCTTGGAAATCGCCCCCCCCCCATGGGGTGGATGCTGGGAGCTCGGGTCCGACAAATCTGGAGAGCACCGCGGCTCGGGCTGTGCATTTGCCGCGGGCGTGGGGAGCTATGGAGCCACTACGAGAGCTACTTCAGAAGCCAAGCATCAATCACACAAAGGCGGCCTGGGGCTTTACAAATCGCCCCGACGGGGGACAAAGGATACAGTCAGATGCTGTCCGCTCCCCCCTTGTCCACTTTGGGAATCGCCTTCTGAAAGAGCGAAGCAGGATTTCCCCTTCCTCCCCTTTAAGTCCCGGTGAGAGGGGTTCAGCCTCCTCCAATTCTCTGCCCCCCGCCCCCCCCAACGCGTACGCGGTCTCAGAAGGGCCGCATGGGGGGAGAGAGAGTCAGGCTCAGGCCTGCAAACCCGCACCGCCGTCCAGCCTTTTGTTCCGTATCCCCTTGCACCGCGATCGCCGCTCACCTGTCCCCGGGAGAAAGGAGCTCCGATGAGGGCCAGCGAGTGCGCCCGTCTCTTCTGGACCTGCAGTGCGGAGTCCGCTTGCTGCTTCAGGAGCCGGGCGAAGCTGCTGCGAAGAGACATGACGGTGAAGAGCGATCCCAAGGCAAGCGACAAAGAGGATCTGAGGGGCGTCGCGGGCGGGCTAGTTTGCTCGCTCGGTCTCTCTGTGCTCTCGGCGACCAAAGCAATGAAGATGCTGCCGCCGCTGCTCATGCCGCGGCTTATAAGCAGCCGGCTCCGCTCTCTCGCAGGTGGGCAGGGCTGCGGACGCGCCTCCGCCTCGCCCCTTTCCCTCGGCCGGACGCGCCTCCGCCCGCCCCGCCGGCTGTCGACCCACTCTTTTATCGCACGCAACCCAATCGCGGCGAAGCTCCCCGGGGGTGTGCCCGCGAGCCCCCCGGGAACTGCCAGCGCCGAGACAGACGCGTGATGGAATGGCTTTTCTTTTTAACATAACCCTCCCAACACACCCCCGACCAACGCATTGTCGTTCCTCCCACCCATTCCGTTACGCTCGACTTCAGATAAGCACGTAAAATACTTTGCAAACTGTAGCTTTGCCCCCTCTTTGAACGCTTACTCCTGGCTTCCAATTTTAGAGGTTTTTTTCCCTAAAGTGGACCGCAGTCCTATGCACAGAGAGGCGTGGGGGGGGGGTAAGCGCCCCTTGACTTGCTTCAAAGGGCCCTGCAAGAAGTTTTAAGGGCCAATAATACAGTATTTTTTGAAAGACTTTAATTACTATACTTCGTAATGTAACAGAGTTCAGGAAAGTGCGCGCGTGTGAGTGAATGAATGAATGAATGAATGAATGATGCTGACTGAATTGCATCAATTCCCCGTCTTGATTTAAAAAGTAATGGGATTTATTTACCCAGCTACGATGTGTAGCATTCTGCTGCACTGAAAGTATTAGCGAGCCTGGGCTGTGGGGTTTATAGG
Organism: Varanus komodoensis; assembly: GCF_004798865.1. NCBI lineage: Eukaryota > Metazoa > Chordata > Lepidosauria > Squamata > Varanidae > Varanus > Varanus komodoensis. The sequence continues at coordinate 14,475,010 of NW_025335761.1, forward strand.
AAGCTTTTCGCCAATGGGGGCAGCTCTCAGAGTTGAACTCGAGGGCTGAAACCGAGCTTTCACCGTCGCCTTGTGCTCCGCCACTTCTGCCTAACGGCACGCGCGTCCTCCCCAACCAGCTCTTGGAGCACCAAACTTGCCCCGCCTCCCAAGGGCCCGCCAGTCTCTCATCCGGATTGCCGTTTCCGGGAATATTCCAGAAGCCGCGCCCACCCTCTGATCGGTTCACACTCTCTCGGGTTGGCTTTCCAATGGAAACGCAGCGCCCGTTTTCCGGGAAGACAAAGGAGGCTCTCACAAATGTTCTCCTAGGGAAAGGAGCGACTGAAGGACTCGACTGACTTGGAGCATCTTGTAAGCGGTGCCGAAAAGCCAGGCAGCCGCATGCGGATGGGCACAAACTGAAGGAAAGCCGGGTCCTGCCACCTCCCACTGGAAAATTCTACAGAAGGACCTGGAACCGCCAACTGAACAAGGTTCCAATGCCATCTTAAAGAGCTATTGTCCGGACTCCTAGCGGAACCCTCCGGTGCATCTACTCGTATCGAGTCTCGGTGCCTGTATAAGATTGCACCTTTAATTCTCTGCTTGCCCAGTGTTGAATCAGATGGTTTTTTCTGCAAGTATTTTTCAAGTTTTCTCTAAAAGGCTGAGCTCCGCAAATTTCACGCACGGTGGTTGCTAAGGATATTTGCAATCGATACTTGGGTTTTGTCTTCCGAAGATTATGGCTGCAGTCTTATGCACACTTCCCTGAGGGTGAAGTTCCACTGAACTTTCTCCTGAGTAGACATGGTTACTTAGGATCGTGTTATTTGTGGGGTTTAGCCTTCCCCAACCTGGTGCTTTGCAGATGGTTTGGAGCACAGCTGGATGGGTCCTGTAATTACCACAGCTTGCTAGTAGATAGTTCCAAGTGACACAAGTAAATAGGAAATCTAAGCTCCAATCCTGCACCCATTTATCTGGGATTAAGTGCTATAGAAATAGAAATCCGTAGGGCTTACTTTGAATGGACATGCTTAGGATTGCCAGTTAGTTTCTTGGATCAGGAACAGACATCGTAAGAAATTATGATCTTTAAAACTGTAAATTGTGAAGACTGTTTCTTGTTTGCACACATTTCAGAGAATATGAATGCACTGTTTGTGATGTAGGATTTTTATGGTGATTTTTTCCCAGTATGCCACTTTTTGGGAAAAATAATAGGTAAAATAGAAATCGCAGAAAAAATATGAATTAAACTCCTTAAAGCTCATCACATTATAATGAATATTTAAAATGTGAAACTAACAGGATACCTGAAACAACAAGACCATATAATTAATATGGCAACTCTATAAATTAAATCTTTAGATTCCAATTCTGTGCACACTTAAATGGACTTAAGTATCATTGAACTCATAATGCTCTATTTTTGAGTAGAAATGCATAGGACTGGCTTACCAATGCACTTGGATGTATTTCAAATGTGCATGTAAATGCAAAAGAAGTGAAGATGTTTTCAAGAAACCTGACATGGGCAACTTGTAGTTTCTAGATAATACTAGAATGCAACTCCCATCATCCCTCACCATTGACTGCTGCTTGGGCTGATGAGAGTTAACAGTTCAGCATCTGGAATGCCACAGAGTTACCTGCTCTGTAACAAATAAAATAAGCAAACAAAAACACATCACACATTTGCTGGTATTTTTCACTCACCATTTTATGCTCCATATTCTTGTAGGGATAGGTAGATTTGCTCATCTCTTGTACATTTGAAAATGTATGTTGAGAGCCAGTGTGGTGGAGTGATTAAGAGCACAGGACTGGGACTCATCTGATGTAGGTTCCAGTTCCCACTCACCCATGGAGCCAACTAGGTTACTAGGGTCTAGTCATAGACTCTCAGTCCAGCCTATCATAGGGTTGTTGTTGTGGGGATGAGTGAGAGCAGCAGGAGAAGACATCTATAAACTGCTTTGATTATGTTGTAAGAAAAAACATGGATATAAATCTAATAAGAGTCTATGACTAGTGGGGTGGCATATAAATTGAATAAATTAAATAATGAATAAATAAAATGTCACCCTTGTATGTGCTGCTTTTGTGAAAAAAGAAAATGTTAGTTACATAATCCTACTTCGTTTATACAAATCTATGGTGTGACCATACTTAGAATACTGTGTATACTTTGATCACTGCATCTAAAAGGGTATTGTAGAGTTGGCAAAATGCAGAGAAGAGTAACTAAAATGATTGAGGGGTTGGAGCATCCCCTTTATGAGGAAAGTTTACAACAGCTAAGATAGTTTATCTTAGAAAAAGTGGGGACGTTACAGAAATATACAGAATTATGCATTGTGTGGAGAAAGTGGATAGTGAGACAATTTTCTCTATTATTTAACAGTAGAACCCAGGGTCATTCCATGAAGTTGATTGCGGGGGGCGGGATTCAGGACAGGTAAGAACATCTGAAGAACCTAAGTAAAATCATGCTGGATCAAACCAAAGGTTCAACTAGTCCAGCACTTGGACACACAGTGGCAAACCAGCTGCCCACAGCATCCCTCAAGCAGGAAGTGCACGTGCCCAAGCTGCTCAGCAATTGGTGTATGCAGGCATGCCACCTCTGGTAAAGGAGCTAGCAGTCCACCAGCAAAGCTAGTAGCCACTGATAGCCTCCTCCTCCACGAATCTGCCCAATCCCCTTTTAAAGCCATCCAGGTTGGTGGCCACCATCACTTACCAAGGCAGGAAATTGCATAGTTAAACTATATGTTGTGTAAAGTATTACTTCCTTTTATCTTTCCTAAATCTCCCACCAGTCAGCTTCATGGGATGTTATGAGAGAGGGAGAGAAATTCCTCCATCTTGCCTTTCTCCACATGCATTGTTTTAAACACCTTTATCATGCCTCCACTTACTCACCTTTTTTCCCTAAACAGTCCTAGTTGTTGCAACTGCTCCTAATAGATGAGTTGCTCCAGCCTCTTGATCATTTTTGTTACCCTTCTCTGTACTTTTCCCAACTCAATAATGCCCTTTTTCAGGTTAAGTGACCAGAACTGAACAGAATATTCTAAATGTGGTCATAATAAAGATTTGTATAAGTGGAGCAAGTGTTGGCAGTACTATTTTCTATTCTATTCCTATTATTCCTTGCATGGAGTTTCCCTTTTCAAAGCAGCTGCACACTAGGTCTACATTTTCAGCAAGATGTTTACTACTACCCCACTTTCTTGCTTTCTTGCTCAATCACTTTCTTGCTTAGTCACTGCTAGCTCATATCCCATCAGTATATACTTGAAGTTGGGATGTTCTTTGCCCCAACATGCATTACTTTACTCTTGCTTCTACTAAATTGCATTTGCCATTTGATGCCCATTCCCCCAGTTTGCAGAGATTCCTTTGGAGCTCCTCACAATCCTTTTTGCTTTTAACCATCCTAAATATTTTAGTTTCATCAGCAAGCTTGGCAACCTCACCATTTAGTCCTAATTCCAGATCACTTTTGAATAGATGGAAAAGCATTGGTCTTAATGCAGAACCCTGTGAGACTCCATGGGTGACATCTCTCCATTGGAAGAAATTGCCATTTATTCCCACCCTCTGTCTTCTGTTCTTTAACCAGTTAATGGTCCATAAGAGGACCACACACCTATTCCTTGACTGCTTAATCATTTCATTTCCCGTCTCAAGATCACCCTGAGCATTCTGGGCTGGGGAATAATAGTATAGGCCTATGGCTAAGTTAGTTTTGATTCTCTGATTCTGTGACGGAGTCTTCACACTTCAGATTATCAATTTTGCTGGACTCAATGCCCTCCTTAACATAGAGGGCAACATCACTGGTATGCCTTTTCCTGTCTTCCCTATACAGTTTAGATCCAGAGATTACTGTATCCCATTGGTTATTTCTACGTTACCAGGTTTCTACAATGCCCACTATATCTAGCTTCTCCTTGATCACCAGGAACTCAGCTCTCCCATTTTGGCCCTAAACTTTTAGCATTTGCATTGGTACACCTAAGCACATAGAAACACCTAAGCACCTTCAATACACAGAGTGCTACTTCGCACAGCACATAAATTTGAAATTAATTTCCACAAGATGTGATGCTGGTCACTATTTGGGATGGCTTTAGAACAGCATCTGACAAATGCATGTTGGAGAAGGCTGTAAGTGGCTAGTCCGGATGGCTATATGCTAACTCCAGTAGCAGAGGCAGTATGCCCTTGTCTACCAGCTGCTGGGGTCCTTGGGAAGGAAGGTGCTACTGCCTGTATAATCCTGTGAGCAGCTGGTTGGCCTGTGTGTGAACAGAACGTTTAACTAGATGGGCCTATGGTCTGATTTAGCAACTGTTATTACATATATCAATAATAAACATAAATGCTTCTTAAATCCATGCTCAGTTTCTTCTTTACAAGAAATGGGGAGGGGGGGTTAAAACAAGCTTGCTATCTGTATGTTTGCGAGATCAAAAGGACCAGCTTTGGTTCGCGAGATGAAGACATTTCTTCCCTGCTGGATAATGACCTCGGGGTTGCCAGATGCTAGCTTCGTCTGAGAGAGGCAGCGAGAGCAAGTTATGTTTTGCGGACGACCGACGGTGTCCGCTACGCAGCTGCTCCCAGGCGGCTAAAGCCGGGCAGCTGCCCCACCAGCCACCCGAAGTCCGTCAGTGCTCGCTCGCCGCCACAGCACAAAGAGACGGCCGGGCCGGGGATGAGCTCTGCTACCACTGAGCCGCAAAGGCTAGAGCAACAGGCGGATGTGCCAGTCGTCGGGTGCAGCCGCTCTGCGCACCCGGGAGGCCCGCTCTTGTCGCTCCCTGGGCCAGCCGAAAAATGGCGGACGAAAAGGGGTACCTAGCCGTGTCCGGGGAGCGCATCACGTTGCAGCGCCGCCACCACAGCGCCTCTTGCCGGGAGTTCCAGGTGCGCTGCCCGCGGCTGCAGCTGCGGTCGCTCAGCGCCGTGACGTGCTCCGTGTGGCTGGCGGCTTATGGGCTCTTCGTCGTCAGCCAGGTACCAAAGCGAAGCCGCTGAGGCCGGGCGACCTCTCCCTTCCCCACCCTCCTGCTGACTCCGCCTCTGGTACCCGAATCCCCGAAGCGGACCCAACCGTGGAGAAGGCTGCTGCGTGACCCGCCATCTCGAGGGGTGTCCCGAATTTTCCCGCAGCCACTATTTCACCCCACTGCCTTGTAGGCTTGGCGAACCCCTCTCGGCCCCGTTTTTGTGTTACCTAACGGGTCCTGTGCTTGTTTCCTCAGCCCTCAGATCAGCAGTAAGTTTCTCTGAATTAGGTAGGGTTCAATTCTGTTCAATGGCAGTAAGTTCTGAACAGGTCCCGTGGCAGCAACAGAACTAGTGGAGGCATCTATTGATGCCCAGACTGACGAAGTGATGGCGTTTTAAGACAGAATTATTGCTTAAGCTGCAGGTTGAGGAAGAAGAATGGAGTTTACTGTATGAGCTCGCTTAGGATTGTTATGCGGTTTCCAAAATGCAGGGAAGGAAGATTTCAAGTAATCCAAGAGCCCCCCAGAATCAAGGGAGTCAGTGAAAACCATATAAACAAGTGGAAGTTAAGTTTGTATGCCCAGCATTTGAAATGTTGCAAAGAGTTTGTATTCTGATCTCTATGCCAGCACATTCCCCAAGATATTTACATGGAGCTGGATCTAGTTTCTCTTCCACTGGTAGGAACATATCTGAGTGGTGCTTCACTTAACACTGCTCCCACTAATGAAATTGGCTGGGGGTGGGGGGAGATCTTTTTAAATTTTCCCATCTCGCTGCAGTTCCCAGTGTCACCTCCTTCAATGTTTCAGACCCTCTAGAGCAGATTTTCAGGTTACAGTAGAGAATGAAGGTTGCATCTTCCCTTGTTCAGCCAGCAAAAATAGCTTGTAAGCTATCAGAGAATGGACAGAAAACTTGCGGGGAAATCCCTGGACCTTAGTCATTCCATATAACTACCAGTGCTTACATCTATAAAAACATAAGAAAAACTATGCTGAATCAGGCCAAACCCTGTTCAGCATTCTGTTCATACAGTGGCAAACTGTTGCCTGCAGGATCACACAAGTGGGTGTAATTGCAATGGCACCTTCCTCAAGTTCCCCAGCACATGTTTTACATAGGCATCCTGCCTTTGATATTAGAGGCAATATGTAACCATCAAGATTAGTAGCCATTGATAGTTGCCTCCTCAGTGAATTTGTCCAGTCCACTTTCAAAGCCATCCAAAGTGGTGGCCATTGCTACATCTTGTGGCAGTGAATGCCTTATTTAACTATGTGCTGTGTGAAGTACTTCCTTTTATCTTTCCTCAGTCTCCCCCCACAATGAACTTCATGGAATGACCCTGAGTTCTAGTATTATGGGAGAGGGAGAGATATATTTCCCTATGCACTTTGTCCATACCATACATAATTCTGTACACCTATATAATGTCTCTTATTCTTTTTTCCCCCTAAAAAAAATCTTGGTTGAGGTAACCTTTCTTCATAGAGGAATTGCACTAATCCCTTGATCATTTTAGTTGTTCTTTTCAGCACTTTTTCCAGCTGTACAATATACTGAGATTTGGCATGCAGAAACTATAGATTTGTATAAGGGGAGCATGATATTGGCAGTTTTATTTTCAGTTCCTTTCCTACTTATGCCTAACATGGAGTTTACCTTTTTCAGAATAGACACATTAGGTTGAGCTGTCAGTCCCATCCCCAAGATTCCTTTCTTGGTCAGTCACCACTAGCTTAGATCCCACTCACTTGTACTTGACGTTGAGACTTTTTGCCCCAAAATGCCCCTTATATCTTCATACCATGTTGGGTAGTCCATGTTCTGAAGTTTTAAGGACATATTTTAAATGTACATCTCTGTTATTGTTTAATGTTATATAGCTTGGTCTCCCTTTTTTACATCTAAGCACATAACTGTTTGCTTATACAGTTATGGTGAGTTCTTGATTTTATTCCATATTGTTAAATAACTTGCATGGGCTATCCTTTCTTTGGAAGGTTGTTTGATAATTATGTTAGTTTACTAGCTAATTAATAGAAACTGCTTCCATCTTGATGTTGCAGAATTCAGTCTTATGTTCTTGACTTTTTTTCTGTTACAGAATAGTATGGTGCTCTCTGCTGCTATATTTATCACACTGATTGGCCTACTTGTCTACCTTCACTTTGTGAAAATTGACCAGGAATCCCTGCTGATTGTTGGCTCACTTGGAATACAGATGACTTCATCCTACGCATCTGGCAAAGAGACTACAACCTTTATAGAGATGAACCAAGTAAAAGATGTGGTCATCAATGAAGCCATTTCTATGGTAAGCATTATGTGCTGTAGGGCAGGAAAACAGGCTTATGAGTAAGCGATAACAATAGAGTGCATGTTCATTTTCTCTTTTCCTTCAAACATTGGTGACATTAAGGACACCACTTGCATGAGGGAGGTTTGTGTGTGTTCAGGATTTCAATACTTTGCAGCAACATCTGATCTTATGCTTCATTTTGATATTTGTTGGAGGTTTGGAAACTTTTAAAGGACTGTCCATTAGTAAAATATTTCCATGTAATTAGTTGGGAAAATCTGCATTTGCATTTCAATGCTATTAGGAAGAAGTGACCCCCCTGATGTGACATGGAAAGTGACCTTTTATGCTAGATTGCAGGGTTAAAAAATAGACCCGTATAACTTGCAATATACAACAGCTTTCACACTGTACGATTTGTGTATTATGTTTTTGTAGCAAAAGGTTATCTATTACCTGTGCATCCTTCTTCAAGACCCCGTGGAACCTCATGTTGTTTCTGAGGTAGTGCCACTGTTTCAGGTGAGTTCATTGTATATACTGGGGGCTCCTACATTGTTTATTCCTTGATACCACACAGTTTTTTCTTGCTGGCTTATCCTCAGAGCCCATCTGTTTGATTTCATTATTTATTCAATGGGAAGCACAAATGAGTACAGGCGGTCCCCAAGTTAGGAACACTTGAGTTACCAAGCAACCCATACTTACGAATGAACTGCCCTAAAACCTATTAATTTTAGATTAATTTTAGATGCAGAAAATCATCATCACCCTAGAGAAAGAGGAGGCAAGAGGGGCGAGAGGGAAGGCTTCCAAACCATATCTTTGGCCACCCGAAGAGGGAAATATCTTAGCATTTCCTTGCTGCAAAGAGGAGATACTGATGAGTTTGGGGTGGGGGCTAGAGGGATTTGTGATTTTTCTACTTTCATGGTGCTCCAGTTCCCTTAACTCCCGCACACATGGAGGGCCGACTATACATGATCTGACTTACAAATTTGAGTTAAAGATGATTTTCCATTTTTTCAGGAATGGAACTCATGTGTAACCTGGGGCTGCCTGTATTAAAAATGCTGCAAAATATTTGTTAGGCTGTGCACAATTGACAATGGCTCTTTATTTTCAGCACTATGTACAAAATCCAGAGCACTGTTTTTTACGTGATCTCATTAGCAGCCTGGTGTCCAGGAACGCTGGGTATGTGTTAGCTTGAAATTCACTGAATTGTAGTAACTCCCTCTTCGATATAGCAGTGACATGCTCAGTTGAGCATGGATTGACTGCTGAACATTTTAGATAGTTAATTTTGCACAGGTAGGTGGGGCAGTAACCCTTGTCACCCTTTGCTGCATTTAAGCCCTTGTTTTTCTCAGTTTTGTTAGTTCTAAAGAATACAATTTACCATCTCACTGAGTCTATTAACACTTCTATAATCACATACTAAATTAACCGGTTTTTCTATGAAATCTCTGTGGCAACCTTCACAAAGAACGTTTCCAAATGGACTTTATTCTAAGAGCTGTCTTTAGGAGCTCAAAAGTCATTAGAGAGCTAAGTGTGGGGGATGAGGTACAAAATGACTGGGGAGACTGGAATAACATGCAAAACATTAATTTGCTTCTTAAATTTTCAGGAGTAGAAGAACATAATTTTCTGCTTATTCTTCAGTGTTAGTGTGGATTGAGTTTTAGAATACTATTTAATACTATTTATGGATGACCACATCAAAATAAGGCATTAGCAAATTCAGGCCTTTAAATCTTTCTGCTTATTCCAGTTTTGCCAATAAATTTATTTCTGCAGCTGTCAAGGCTAGAAACAGATTTTGGCACAATACTTATATTCTTTCCATTTGTATTATGATAATTGCCATAATCCTTGGAAAAGCAATGGAGGCATATTTTAAATAAAACTCCTTTAGGATTTCTGAGAAAACCCCCATAAAACAATATGATTTTGTCAGATGGTGTTGCCTATCATTATGCCATTTCGACTGTACTTGCATTCAGGTGCATCACCTAATACAGATCCGCTAAATACAGATCTGCTAATATAAAGATATCATAGATATTCAAGATTAGTATAAAATCAAGACTCAGTTAACTGAATGATTAATAAATGAATTGCAGATTGCAGTATGGTTTTCTAATTGTTCTATCCTTGGTAGAGAATCAAAGAATCACCTATTATTTGCGCAGTGAATACGCAATCTTCCTGTAAACACTGTGACCAGATTTGGATCACATATTGTGGTTTGCCGTGGATTATTTAATTAATTATGAGCAGTAGTGCCCACAGGCATCAGATTACATTATGCAAACCTGGCAAGCATGGGTTAATGCAAGGATTAACACCCCTTCCAGTCCTATGCTTGCTTGCCAGGTTCCCACAACAGGACAACTTCCAAGCAGGCATTCCCTATTCAGAATAGCAGCTGAACGCAGCCCACACACACCACAGCCGCACCTTGGGTTCAGTAATCCACAGTGAGCAGTCACGGTATGTAGACTGCCCCCATATCTTTGCAATTTGTTTAAGATAAATGGTATGTACAAGAAATTTCCTCAAAGTATGTCTTTTGAATGAGGTGATTAATGTGTTTAAAGAAAACATTTAATTGTTCCTTTGAGAATCTTTAATCTGTTGAAAGTCTTTAAAATGACGGAAGTGTAGCTGAAATGAAAGATGGACAAAGGAGACCTGCTACAGAAACATCATAGTTATGGGACAGACACACCATTGTTTATGTCACAGAGCCATCTCTGTGTAGCATGAGGAGCCATGCTCAGCCATCATCCCCTTTTTTGCCCTCCCCCATGCTTAGTTTGTGTGAAGATTTCCCATTCTTTCAGCCATCTAAGCATCTCTCATATCTTTATTTCCCTTTAACAGAGTTCCAAGCCACGTTTAGATTGCCTTGTAGAAGTGTACAAAAGCTGCCAAGAAATCCTGGAGCAGAGGAAGAAATCTTGACATCAGCTTTTAATGTGCGTTTTTTATCAATGTAGATAATTTGATATGCTGAGAATCCCTAAAAGTATTTGAGAAGGGATTCAGAGGCAAGTATGTTAATGAACTTGGCCATGTGGATAACTAGACGGTAGTGGACCCAGGGAACTGAACATTGCTAATGCTTTCTTGGGCCAGGATGGAACGTGCAAGTTTGGAGAAATGTCAGGGAGAAGAATTACTAAGCGAGGCCCCACATCTTCTTTTGTCAACATGATGATGAAAGAAACTCAATGATAATCTTATTTTCTGTCAAAAATTAACTCTACTTAATGACTGGAAATCTACAAGGAAGGTTCAGCAGAAATGGGATGGAAGCAGGGAAACTGCCCCTTAATAAACGTTCATGGAAGAATGGAATCCAACAGTTCCATCACGTTTTGTTTTCCAACAGCTGAATACTTGGATTATGGGACCGGTCTGTCATCAGTGTTATGTAATTGGTTTTATTTTATATAATTGCTTTTAAATAAAAACTTCAACTAGTTTGTTTTAGCATAGTTTGCAGTGTTGCTCTGTATGTATGAGATGATCTTCATTGATATAATTCCTAAGCAATAGCACTTTTTTCTGGATCACCTAATGATTTGGTTACAGTCTAACGAATGACACATGCATTCAACTCCCAAACCCTAGTGGGGTGGCATTTGCTTGTACTAGATGTAGAGAAGCTTGGGCCCAGGGACCAAATCCCACCCTTCAGTGTTCTCCAGATGGTCCCCAACCACTGACAGTTTGGTGATTTCTGGCTTTTGTGCAGCTCTTTTACTCAAAAAGGTAAAAATGACACTGGTTTAATTCCTGGTAGCAAGAGCTTTAAGCTAAATAAAATGTGCTGGTATTTTTAGTATGTTTACTCCTTTTGCTTTTGGCTCTCATAACCATTGGAATGCAGCCCTCAGAAAATTCTCAGAAATGAAGTTTAGCCCTCATTGTCCAAGAGGTTCAACACCTTTGGCTAACACCTAAGCAACAAGCTAGTAATATTCTATTATAGACATAGACAATAACATAGTTATCTTTTGTTTTACTGATAGTTACATTTATTAGCATCACCATCTTCTTGCTACAGTACATCACATAGCTTTTTTATACAGAGAGTAGTGGTTAAAACCATTTTTTAAATTCATGCTACCAATAGATCATGTTGCATCTACTATCCAGTTAGGACCATGGAGTTGTCAAATAAAACTGAATAAACTGTTCCACCTTTGCAACAGTGGAATTGTACACATTTGGTAGGATATTTCTACAGTTTTCTGTATTCAGATAAACTATAAATAAATAAATATAGATGAGTGCCTGTGGAGATCTGAGGAATGAGAGTTGGGTTCAGGTCTCAGTGGGATCAACTAGTATGATACTATATTTTAGTCTCCATTCCTCCTGCATAAATTGGGACTATCAATTCCTTTATAATGTGGTTGCGATGGCGAACAAGTAAACCATAAAGCACTTTTAATTTGCAAATTATTATATAAGAATTTAATTAGCATTCATTAGTGTGTGGTGCTTCTTTGAACAGCTGGTTCAACATAGATGAGTGAGTAAGGAAGGTGAATTCATATGACTGCCAATGGGAACAAGCTGAAGCCTTGTCTGAAATCAAAGGAGCAGTTTGAAATTTGATTCTAAATCCCTAACCTTAATGCATTATTTGAAAGTAAGCAATGTCCGTTGAAATAGATAGGACATGCACTGCAATCTTAGAACAGATAGGACAATCTTAGATGCATTGTTTGGGAGTAAGCAGTGCTAAGAGCAGTAGATTACTTGACTCCCAGATGCAGTCAGAAAATTCACCTTCTAATTCAGATTGCTGCACTGCTGATTTGCCTAAAAATATGAAAAATAACCTCTAAAGCAGTGTTTGAGGTCGGGCAACCTATAGCTGTTCAAACAGTCTGAAGGTAAATAGCCCTGACGAACACGCGGAAGATCATGAGTACATAGAGCAAGCATCAGGAGGTTATCTGCTCCTTGTCACAATTTCATCAGACCCTGCTTTTTGAAAGTTAGGACCATAACAAAGATACTGTCAGAAAGTAGGTAGAGTTTTTTTTTAAAAGATACCAGAGACCTTTAAAGTTTATGGTTAATTTGAAACAGAACCAAACTCTCAGTCGAGAGCAGCACATACAAAAAGGTACTGCGTGTGTTTAGAAGTCCAAAGGAATGGATAAGGAGGCTTACACCCATCTCAATTGCAAAATGAATGTGAACACTTTTTGCTGGCAGCAGCATGCCATTGAGATGGGGATCTGGTTTCTAATTGTCTTGCTTCTAGATATGCACCTTGCTGAGGATGCACAGCCAGACACATAGCTGTATGGAATATGTGCAGGCAGATAGTTAAGCAAGCAGATTTGAATGTCTGGGACTCGCTCTTTTGAGGCAGAAAGTGTTTCCTTTCTAAGGCACCCACCATTCCACTCCATGCAATAATTTGCCAAATACCTTGACCCTGGATAATGGGTACACTAATCACATTAAACAAAAATTATCTGCAAATTCCATTAGTTCTGTTGTACTAGAAAGTCTGGTGGTACAAGTCTGGGTGGTTAGGTAAGTGCATAAGGTTTCATGGGAAAATAAATTGCAGTAACCATTACAGCTTGTATCACAGCTTCCATCTGTTGGTTTTGTCACAAGTGATCACTGGAATGAATACATTTCATCAGTTAGAAGATCAAGAAGGATTGTAATTTTAGACATGTTTGCTAATTACTCCTTGTTTGAAGGAAGCAGGAATGCAGAAAGTAACTATTAGTTTTAAAAATGTGGTGTTAAACCAATCCTAGGAGCCAATAGAATCATATACCTTTCCATTTCATTGTGATCCCAATCCTAGGGGTAGTAGTTAGCACATTCAGAAATAAATACAATACATTACAAAGTATGTACCTGAGACTGTACTTGCTAAAATGCACCTCTACAGCAAGAGCCGAGGAATTGTCCTTTATGTACAGTAGCTAATGCTATGCTATAGTATCTCTGTTCAGTAGAACACATTAGAGATGGTACCTTGCAATCATTCAAACCTTTGCCAAATCCCATGGCGACCTAAATTTTACTAATATGTTCCTTGTGCCCATCCATATGCTGCACCATGTATGAAAGCTGTTCTACAGTGAATTGAGATTTTTCATCAATCTTTTATATTTAGTTTAAAGCCTATGCAGCATACAACCATACAGCTGGAGGGAAGCTTTTCTGCATCACCAAGAGCAAGCGCCTACCTTAAGACCAAATCAGTCATTGGCCAGGTTCAGACATAATGTCAAATTAGGGTACAAACGACTATAGTACGATGTGATGTTGTCTGAACCCAGTCAGGGACTTGCTGCATGGTATGTTTGGTGGCTGTGTAATAACACAGAGAAACAAGTTTGTTGTATGGTTTCCATGCTTCACCATGGCTTGTTCAATAGCGTGAACCCAGAAATGTGGTTTCCATGTGGCTACCACAGAATTCTGTGGAGTGACTGTTGCTTGAGGAGTCGCTCCTGCCTGCAACTTCTGCTGTCTAGATCTGCCTAGCAACTGATGCGTCAGCTCCAGCCATACTCTGATTGGCTACCCTGTGCTTCTTCCCACCTCTGGCTTTTCACTGCCTTCCAGATGCCCACTTGTGGTTTTGGAATGGTGCTGATAGCAGGCAAATGCACCAAGCTGCCTCAAGCTTGCAGTTAGTGAATGTTTGGTGCTCCTATCTGGTCCAATAGTTCACATAAACTCTGGCAGAAGAATTGTTCCCTTCTCTACAAAGTTGCCCCTATACAAAAGGACTACATGGGTTACACCTGGGGCATTGCCTACAAGGCAGTTGCCCCCAAAAGCCTATGTCCTCCACTCTGCTTCCTCCCTTCTCCTCCACTCCTATAGTTTCCCTAGCTTTGCTTGGGACTATCAACAAGCCTCCCTGTCACCTCTGCTGTCTGAACCTGCTGATGCCTACCATTGCCGGGCATGAAGTGCAGGTAACCCATGTTGCAGTGTTCAGTGGATTAGGAAGAACTACCCATGGAAATCCCACCGGTAGAACCTCCAGCCTGGCATGGATGTCAGTCTACTTCAGGGCAGGAGCCATGTTAGAGTGCCACTCTGTGCTTCCTGCCCGCTCTGCAAAGAAATACTGGGCTGGCGAATGGGGTCATGGTGCAGATGCTCACCTCTCCCTGCCACAGCCCTATTAGCAGCTCTCAGAGCCCCTAGTGCATCACTGCAGGCTGTCTATGCACTTATGGAGCAGGCAGTCCCAGGTGTAGGGAACCTGCATCCAGTGGCTTCGTGAAGCTCATGGGAAGGGAAGCAGTGGGGAGTTTATGGGCACAGCTGTAGGGCAGCAGAGCTCATGCACCAGCAGAAGAGGCTGCTTGCATCAACACCTGGCATGTTTCCCTGTCCCCGAGTCCCTGTGATGCTGCAGCAATAAAGACACGGTTTGCAACAGCAGTGTGGCTCTGGACAGGAGGGCTGGCTGTGGGGACAGATGGGGAGGAATGAGGCGTAGCCGATCAGGCCATTCAGGGCACCCCCTGGCACATGATGGCGTGCTTGGACCTGCCCTCACTGAAGCTCTTCATGTGCCTAACTGCAGGGGAGAGGCAGCCCATGGCAGTGTATGCAAATCCTGACCCAGGGAAGTGTGGACATGTCTGCAGCACGGGAGGGGCAGGGAAGAGGTGTGAGTGTGGGTGGGTACGCTTATACATTAGCTCAGAGTGCAGCAACATTGGAATGCTAAGCAGTGGGGGGGGGGGACATGCCCAGGGGAGCATGTGGAGCAGTGAGGGAGGGGCAGGCAAAGTAAACACGAGCAGTGTACCCTGGCATTGAATTTTGGCTATCGGGCTGATGGGATACCTTCCACCATTAGGAAGAATAAGGGAGGTGAAAACCATGCAAGCATGGAAACTGCATACTCATCTAAACACCCAGGTAAGAATCTATGCCACATGGGAACCATGCAGCATGGTTTAGCGGTACATGTGAACACAGCCATTAAGTATCGCTCACTTATATGGTCCAGTTTTCCTTGAAGACAGCCCAGATACACTCTAGGCCAGTTGCTCTATTGCTGAGCTTTTCTTATCTCTACTACTCTTATCATCCTTATCCAAATATTTAAGCTGAATTCATCTTTCTATAGCCCTGACCCACATTTCATGTTCTTGGTGCATGTAACGTGTAATTGATTTCACACGTCTTTTGTGCATGCTGCAAATAACTTTAAAATTGTCAGTATAACAATCATGTAGCTTGGTCCTATGCAAGTTTACTTGGAAGTAAATTCACCAATTAATGGGGCTTATTCCCACATAAAAGTGCATTAGACTGCAGCCTTAGTTTTCTTTTTGTTACACATACCCAGTTCCTTCAGCATATACCTAGTTCCTTCAGCATTTTTTTTTACTGAATCTTCTTCTAGATATGTGATCATCCTTGTAACTCTCATTTCCAGTTTCTCAGTCTGATTTACATCCTCGGTGTTCAGAATTACTTGTGTCATGGTTTGTTGGAGGGTTAAACAATACTCAACCCAACCAAATGGGATGGCTAATTAAACAAATGGGCCCCAGCTTGTGCTATAGTTTTGTTTAAGCCATACAAAACTGATCATAATATGGCATCACCACATCATGCATTTCCTAAACTTTACTGCATGTTCTTGGCTGTCCCTTGTGTGGCACTTTAAAATAAAATTGGTTATTTATACAACAATGTAATAATGTTTATTTATGTTCACACTAGTTTCTGCTACAACACTTGAATGTACAACTGCCTAATTCTATATGCATTGTTCTCTCCTTACATCCACCCACCCACTCACAACATTTGACTTTGGGCATTGTCATTCTTTTTTTTTTTTTTTAATTGGAATAGTGCTGCAATTTGAGACTATTTTCAATTTTTGGTTGAGCCATTAAAGTAGGAAGGGCCAATTTTCCTGTATTCTTCAAGCCTCTTCAGACTGTAGCCCAAGGACCAGAGATGCATTTTGCAGCTTCCCTCAACAAGCCCCTCACAGGCTCAGTTAAAATGTTGGCACCACCTTGGGCTTCATAGTTATGTAGCATATGCAATCCAATTTGACTCGGGCATTAATAAACAAAGGCAGAAAGAGGTATAAATGTGAAAAATTTAGAATACCTCTCTCTCATACTATGGGAAAAATTGCCCTTATCAGTGAATTTATGGGCAAGATGTTCATTATACTTTGGAAAAAAATAGAACAACTGTGGAAGCAGAAGAAATTCCTTGATGGGTTGGAGGTCCATACGTTAATTTATCTCCAGTTCTTTGAATTCAGTTTTTCCAGCCTTGAAGTACTAAATGGAATGCTTGTGAAAATCTGGCACAGAACTCACATACACTGGGGGAAAACCCTTTCTCTGGCTATTTCATTTCCTAAGGCTCTTTAAAAGCAACAGTTTTCTAGTACTCCACCCAACTATTCTCAACCAGTCTAATAGTTTATGAAAATCAGGTACAAAAGTCCTTTATGTTGGGGAAAGCACCTAATCCAGCAACTGCTTCTCCCTCAGCTGTTGTTAAAAAGGCAACAATGTATACTCTAGTAACCCCACACACACACACACACACACACACACACACTTTAGTAACTGCCCACTAAATTGTGTAAAGTCTGTGATTCAGTAGGTTTGACACTCACAATACTCTCAGCATCCATTGCAAGCAGTATATGATTGCAGGATCTTGTTCTCATAACGCACTGGATTTCAAGTAAAGGTAAGAGGAATGCAGCAAAAAATGCATTGTTCTGGGAGGCCATTGGATTCTTCAGAGTCCTAGCTCTGAGATCCTGCAATCCTGTTGCTGGATGCTCATGCGCTTCCGGGGCCAGGGTGGTATGTGCATCTGAGGGTGCAATAGGATTACACCCTGCCTCCAGGGGATGAGATAAGGAAAGAAAATGTTTGGGGAAAACCAGGATTTTAGATAAACAGTTCTGTTTTCATAAGGCTGTGTAGAAGAGACAGAAAGCAATGTCAGGGAATTAAGAGATGACTATCCAAAATCAAGTTACCTGAGAAGTTTGCCACTTGAAAGGAGATGTGTACATGTTCAGGAAAAAAATGAATTAATAGCTGAGAAACATACAAGTAGTAAGGAGATAAAGGATTCCCAGTTATTGTATAAATTAATATGAAAATTCTAGGAGTAGAGAGTGTTGTCTGAGACATAATGCAGTATCTAGAGGACAAGAAGCTAAAGACAGCAACCCTAATATGTAAACAGGTTGTTAAATCTACAGCTTCAATGCAATGCTATGGAGCCATTTGAAGAACTGACATTGAGGACATGACTGGATAGCTGCTGGAGGCAATGCACATATTAAGGCAGAAAATAGTGGAAACAAAAATCATCTGAAAAACAGTTACCCAAATTGCTCAAAACATTCTCCTGGCTCAGCAATTAATTTTTAAGGGTGTTTGGCTCCAAACCCTCTAAGAATGCTGCAGTGCACCAAGGAGGTAGGCCTGGTGTCTGCCTGATTAACCAGGCATATAACCAGTGAATTCACAGCAGGTTTCAATTCACAGTGTGGAAGACAACTTCTCAAGGCACTTGCAGTGGTCCTTACAGCAGTGTAGGCCCCTTAGTGGTCCGCAGTAGGGAAGGAAAAAAAGACCTGCTTTCCAGTTCCATGATCTTCTTAGAAGGACTGACACATGGAGCAGGTGCCACAGGAGGCAGGTGTGGTGATGTTGAAGAGCAGTTAATGTAGCTTGCAATAAGGAGCGTCACCTCCACAATCTGTTGTGGGGATGAAAGGGAAATTCACTTTCTTGGACTTACTGCTCAGCTGACATTTTAGCACAATTTGTGTGTGCCACAGGAGTTATCTGGGACTGATTCAGACAAATGGGCCCACATCTAGCTTATTTCTGTCACTTGTGACTGTTACGCATCTCGGACGAGTAATTTTTTCAAGCCCTGCTACCTGAGAGCCTTTAACCAGGGAGAACTTGAGAAGCCTTTATGCACACTGAAGTATGCACATTATTTGACCCACTCTGCACATGTTTCACCTGTATTTTGAACAGGTTGTAAAAATAATGGGCACTGTCCACCAGGGCCCTTAGGTATCTGTTGCTCAATTTCACCCAGATGATGCCTTTCCTCAAACAGTGGGTTCCTTGATCCCATTGCACAAGTGGGACTTACCTCTTGTCCAAAGGGAAATTTAGCAGTTCCCAGAGGAGGTCCTGAAATGAATGGAAACTCTCCTTTTTGGAAAAAGGCAGGTTGGCAATATGAGCTCTGCCAATCTTTCTCCTTCAAAAAACAAACAATTCTACTTGTTTTGGGCTGCCCTGGAAGGGCTAAATCTCCTTTGTGTGAGGTGTGGGTCCCACTTGTGCAGTGGAATCAATAGGACCCACTCACTGCTTATGGCATGGAATCTGTGAGATTCCCGTGTCCTACAGAGTGGTTGTATAATAGGATTTTACTATAATTGTAGACCAGTTAGCAAGGATAAATGTATCTTTGTGGTCATAAAAATAACTTCACAGGAGGTGTTTGGCTGGTGTGCTGAGAAGTGGGAAGGGGAAAAGACAGGCACTGCCAAGCTACACGGTACCATCATGACTTCTTGGCCTCCTTTTCTCCCACCCCAAAGTGCAATGTTTAGACGACTTTCAGCTAAGTGTTTCACTGGGTAGGAGAGTGGAGGCAACCTTCACCCATGCAATCCTTTAGCTCTGCCTAGGATGCCTGTAATTTTCTGAGTTCAGAGGGTTATGGACAACTAGATTGGATTATGCCCTAAATAATCATCACCGTGTGAAGTTTTTCATTTCTGGGAGATCTCCTGATTGGCACTTCAGAGCAGTCAGTCTGCATTTAGTAATCCAAGTACATTATTATATAGTCATATCTAGAAAGGGAAAAATCAGCTGCCTGTCCTTACACTGTTTGCTTTATACTCACCTTTACAGCAGCCATCGTAAAAAGTAGTTTTTCAGGCCTGGCTTTACCAGAACACCTGTCCTTCACGTGACTGATGACAACCATAAAGTCATCACGGCAGCCTCCAAAGGTCAGTACAGAGGAGTACGAGTAAGTCACCTTTAGGTGCTGCATAGAAGCAAAAGACAGAGAAAAAGGTTGCTATTTGAGAGGACTGGTTTTTCTCCCCTTCCCTACTTGTTTTTAGCATCTGTCCTTAACAGTAAGTACAGACATTTTAAGTATAGTGCTAAGGGATGATTTTCCTTATGTATCCAGAGATCTGCATCTGTAAAAAGAACTGAAGTGGGGCACTCCATGTATGAATTTTCATTTTGAATCAAGCACTGGGAATATGGGACCAACATAGGTTTCCTGACATATATTTTGGGCTCTCCTTGGCAGAAGGATTGTGAAATTCAAGGTGCTCTTAACAGGGCAAGCTTCCTTGGAAGGAAAAAGAAGGAGAAAGATTGTTCCTTTCTGATAGTGTGTTTACAAAATGTATAGGTTAAGCAGGCCTTATGGAAAAGCAAAAAAAAAAAAAAAAAAAAAAAAAAGGCAGAGAAGCAGGCTGTGCTTATGCCAAGACATCAGCATGTAAGCATCCAAACAGAGTGCACTAACAATCACTGGATGCGAAAAACTAGCGGGGAACAGCTTCTTTGTCTGGCATACCACAACAGTACAACTCTCAGCATCATATTTGTATATTTGTAATAAGAATGAACTGTGGTACACAAAATATAAACCATGGAAATCGGTCCTCACTTGCTTATTTGCTCATTCATTAATAGTTTTGGGTCAGGCAGTCTGAATTCGTCAAATGAAATGATAATGACAGGGAAGTGCCATAAAATGCCAGGAGAGTGGTTAAATCATAAATATGCATATAATCCAAGACTATGTATTGAATCAGTTACTAGTTTGGCTGAATGAATTTGAAGTTGACTTTACCCATAAATCTAAACAGTATTCTCTGTTACTACCACCACTGTGTCTGGTCACCATAACCTTTCCTAAGGTCATAATTTATCTTCCTCATTTAATAATTACATATGATTTAAAGAGTTTTGTTCTATAATCAGAAATAAGGACAGAAAGTGCATGTCATTTCTATGCTGTACAATTATAAATGTGATTTTGAAAAAAAAGAACTTCATTTTCCAGGGTTTTTCACCATACCAAAGTATTATATTCCAGTATACTGATTCCATCTTCATTCACAGCTATCCATAAAATGGAGTCTTCCAAAGAAGAAGGTAGAACAGGCTGGGGAAACAAGATAAGTAACAGTAATTCCATGGCAAAGTCATGTAATTATGGTTAGGTGATACCCACTGATACTTGGGGTATCCAGAGCTTATTCTTTGTCAGTGTAATCACTGATAGTTTGGATTGTAGTGTGTATGACTCTAAGGAAATCCTTCCGCATTTTAATTTTATACGAGATTTTAGGACAAATACTGCGATTCTCGATTTAGTCCTAGTGTAAGCTAACATTTTGATACTGGTGCAGTCAATCAATGCAAGGGAAGTTACTTACTCTTGACTTTTTAAAGTAAATAGCTTGCATGTTTTAGCCCTAATTTGTGTTATTAATAGATTTACTGGCATTTTCTTAAGCAAATATCTATATAATATCCTCTTGTAAATAAGTCACACATGCCATTTGATAGCAATAGAATACAGTACTTCTGGCAGGACTTTTACTGCAAATATATTAGTCTAAGGAAAAATCAGTTTCTTCCCCTAATTGGAAAGGTTTGTAGATTCAATTGCAACTCAGTCAGGATTTCAGAGGCTTGCCTTCTGGATGAAAAGAAGCTACAAAACCCTTAGTAAGAGGGAAGCCCCTTTGAAAACAGTAGGACTTCAGAGTAAACTTTCATAGGATTGCATTGTAAGGTAGTCTAAAACCTAAAATCAATTTATTAAAGTATTTCTGGAATCACTACATGCCTGGAAATCTTCCAAAAGAAGAAATCAGATTGAGATAATTTCTCCCATAGATATTTGTCCAGTTAAAATTAGTTCATTTTACAACTTATAAAAGTATTTGTGATGATATTGTGACACCTAGTGGTTCTGGAATCGCATGCTTAACACCTTGAAAACAGAAAACAAAGGTAGCTATGTTGACAGTAAGAAAATATGGAGCCTAAAAGCAAAGTCTGACATCAAAACCTCTCTATCCCTATTTCCCCCCTATCCATCATGCTTTCCTAGAATTGGGAAAAATCTGGTATTTTCGCCAGAAAAAATATTCTTACTAGTTATTATAGTTCAACAGTGAATAAAAACTGATCATGTAAATGGACAAAGATAATTACCTTGGCAGGAAATAGTTTGGCTCCAAAGAGGGGCCATTTCCGAGCGACAGTCAAATAGATCCGGACACATTCCTGCGGAGAGCATCCCTGCAGCAGCATCCACTTTGTAGTCAATTGGTCAGCCAATCGCCTATAGGAATAATACCAATTTAATATCTTTAAACCACCTAGTGAGCTTCCACTTTGGGACAATATAGAAATGAATTTTATTATAATAATTTAATCTAATATTGTAATTTCCAACACCTGAATTGAGTTCTGCACAGCAGCTTTTATAATAAAGTAGTATAGAACATTAGCTATTCTTATGCAAGCCGCTGCTGATATATTTGAATATATATTTCAAAGTCATTTGACCTTTGTTTATATCTCAGGCATTACCAGATTTCACAAACTGGTATCTGACTAACATGTCTGAAAATATGGATCTTACGCTATACTTAGACATAATGTTTCCAAATTAAAAAGTGCCATTTTTTTTGAAACAGGATTAACAAGGATGAACATACATTTAGATCTGTAGCACGACAGATTAAAGGCTTGAGATTGTAGCCTGTTGAATGCGAGTGTTCTTTTTTTGGTCTTAGCCAGTTGTACACTTAGTAATCGCCATTTGAGAGAGGGAGAGGGTTTGGATTTTGTTTGTTTTTGAAATGACAATTAGCAAGTAAGGACTATTAGCTGTTTTTTATAAATTTCAAAATCAGAATCCTATTATCTTAAATAAAGTTAAAATAACAGGCAACAAAGAATACCACCACAAGAAACAACATGAGTAAAGAAATGCACTCCTTAGTATATCATATGTACACTTGTGATACAATTAGAGTAGAATAGCTTAAGGAGAAGCTCACTAACTATTGCGAGAATTCAGATGGGCAAATTATGTAGCAGAAATATAGTCAGCAAAAATATAGACATCTGCATTTGATTGGAATGTGAATCCCGTTGCCCAAATCTATGTAGCTAATTACAGAAGAAAGCATACAAGGAGCTGTCCCCAACTTTTGTAGTCTAAAAGAGGTGCATATAGTATTTTATTTTTATAAAGGTTTATGAATGTAAGGTTTTATGCTCATGCTTACCTCAGCTGTTTGGGAGTCATACTGCATTTGTAGCGCTTGGGATAGAATTTATCCAGGACCTGCTGAAGGAGATGTTGCATTTTGGAGTGGGATGAGCCCCCGGAGCTTAATGGCACTGGCCGATCCAAATCCCCATATTCCACCTAAGAGAAAAAGTTCAAGATGTGTGTGGGAAAACTGGATTAAAATGCAATGTGAAAGGCAAAAGTGTGTGTGCATGCATGCAAGGAAAGGTAAGCGACCTTTGGAGGCAAAATAAATCAGGAAAGTCCTTAGTGGCATTTAAAGAGAATACCAGATTCAAGCTAATAAATGACACTTGCAACAACTTGCTCAGGGTTCAAGGCACCCATGTCCTTTTTCAGGGTATTTTACTCCCTCTTCCCTGTTTTCTCTGCCTCCCAACAGATGGCCGGTGTTTGAATGCCCCCATTCAGCTGTTGGTTGAAGCATCCTCCTAGAATTTTTTTGTGCTTCTGCAAACCTTGGGGCTCTTCCCAGCATGTTGATACCTCCCTCTTGTATCTCACTGGCCCTTTTTGACTGATGATGATCCTAGCAGCACTTATCAGCTGAGCTTGCTATTAGAGCGAGTTATTATTTGAACTGTTGGAAAAACTAATCATGGCAGGGCTTGTTTTTATTGTGATCAGTCAGGCCACTGATAAAAAGTCAAGCCAACATGATAAAATGCTTGAGGAAATCCCTGATTCTATAGTGACAGCAGAGCAAATGTAGTCTATGGAATATGTATTTCCTTCTACGCCTTCTACTGAAAAACCAGGAAAACCAGACCCGGACTTACAAAAATATGTCATGTCTGCACAAGATTCCTGTATCAATTCTACTAGATCTTGGGGTCTCCTCTACTTTCCCATAACTCCTCATTTTGATCCTCAGTTTGTCCCCTGTACTCAAACTTCTTAGACCAAACCAGCCATAGCATGACAGGGAAGCCATGAGGGTTCCTGCACTCATTCATGAATAAATCACCAAGTAGCAATGAACTTATTTTTCATGTGAAGAAAGGGAAGGGAACACCCCTCTTCCTTACCTTACCTGTCTGAATTCTGCTACTTTAACTACTTTGCTCCCAGCCCATCTCCAATACTCAAAGTGAGTTGATGAGGGTAGAGAAGTGTAAGGTTGAGTTTCTTTCGCCTCCATTCTCTTTGTTCATATGTGTACACCATCAACTTCTGCTTTGCATTTGAAAAGGGCAGACAGGAAGGCAGAATGTAGACAGCCACCTGCCACACATAATGTGTCCCTGAATTACCCAAATGTCCCAGGGCATTGATGGGCTGCTAGTGCTCATACACCAACATTCCTCCTTTGTTGTCCTTCTTTGTCTTCCGGCAGAGCCCATCCCTCTGTTTCTTTTGCCACACAATACTTCATAGTACAGCAGGACCCCTGTATCTGTTGTCTCAGCGTGGTTTCACTTAACCAAGGTTGACCATCAGCCCTCTACATTCATGGGGGTTATGGGAAAAAGACCCCACAAAAGTGGGAAAAAAATGCAATTATCTCTAGGGAACTATGCACGTTGTTTGGGGACGCCATGCTCTTTGTTTTGCTAGTAGCCAGCCTCGCTCACATGCTTTGTCCTTCAGTGGGCACCAAGATGCTAGAGGTATTTATGCTTTCCCCCAGAGATATTTGCAGTTTTTCTACTTTTGTGAGGGTCCAGCACCCCAACCCCTGTGAATGTAATGTCTACTACTCTCTGTGGTTTCAGGCATCCACTGGGAGGCCTAGAACCTATTCCCCATGGATGTGAAAATCCTGCTAGATCACGTATTGGTGCTGTAGGAGGGCAAATTCATTCTATATGCTTTCAGGAAAACATTTATTTATTATTATTTATTTAAAGTTTTTATATGCCTCCTCTTCTGTCCTGTCACCTACAGCCACCTGGTTGAGCAAGAGAGATCTTAGAGATAGAGCACCTTGCAGTGGTCATAAGAAAATAAACATTCAAACTCTCTTTGGCATTTCTCCTACAGCTGGAGAGCACTGATGTTTCACTGCCTTGGAACTGCTAATGACCACAGGCTACCTTAATCCCACAGGCACAGAAGACTGACCACTTACCTGAGCCATCAAAGCTGCCATTTCCAGAGCAAGCTCTTTACTGACAGGGAATCTCCCGTGGGCTATTTCACCACTTATCTGGAAAGCCAGCAGCAAGCGCTCTCGCTCTGTCTCACCTTTTGCTTGGCTTCGAAAGTACAATCTAATGCCGAGAGGAAAAACAAATATGCCAAGTACTTCCTTAGCACAGAATCTGATTCCTGTTCGACCCAAGCTAAAATGAATATTTATATACCTTTTTTGACCTTAATTTATATAGGGGAGCACACCAGTCTTCTTGAAATGAATGGCTCTTGCACAGCCCCAGCCCATTTCAGAGCTTCTCTGCAGGAGAAGTTCCCAAGGGATTGTGTCCTTAGATTTGCAAAGCTTTGCAAGCAGAAAACACATCAGAAATAAAAAGTAGCACAAGCCCATCATAGGGCCTGTTGCTGCATACAATGCACACTTGGAAGTTTTAAAGAAGGTCTAATAGCTTTGTGATCCCACCTGCTTATAACTAATGTTTGGTAAATACTTGGTAAAATGGGTCAGGAATGGCTGGGAATGGACACAAACCAAGAATGTTTATTAGCCTTTCCACAGCTCCTCAGACTGAATCCAGCACAAGCCAGCTCCCAGTTGGAAGGGATCCTAAGGTGTTGACCTGGTGTATTGGTGCTTAGGAGGATAAAATCCATTACCTGGCAATGGAGCAGCACACAGTGCTATGGAGGAGTTTGGATCACATCTGCATACAAATTAGGTTGGACACACACATCATACAAACAATTCTTGTGGGTTGTAGGTGGGGAAGGTTTGTGCCTTTTCTAGACATTTTCCATTCTTTACTTGTAAGGTAAAGTGCCTAGCAGGAAAGACTAGTTGCTTCAGCAGGGCTTCACCTGACAACTCCATTTCACAGGCAGATACTGCAGTGTGCTCTTATGAATGCAGAGAGCAGATAAGCTTTGTCTACATGCCTAAGAAACAGATTAAGTCTCTTCAGGTATTTCTGCATTTTTCAAAGGAGCTCCCAAAGGAGGAGCTTTTACTTCAACCATCTCTCTGTGTGGGAATCTTCTCCTTTCTGATTTGTGTATTTGAGACACTGTTTTCTCCTTTTCATCCCCTATTCAGATGAGACCACCTGACTAGACAAAAGGACTGTGCCACCCAATGTTCTAATTAGGGGGCAGCCATGTGCCTTCAGAGCCACTGTGGTGTACTTCAAGCATCAGGCAGAGCAGGGCTGAGAAAATGGGGGGCTAAATTGCCCTCACAAGGTTCTCTATGGGGTTAGTAAGCTTTAAGCATGAGCAGCACAATCTGGTAGCCATCAGACATTGTCTAGATGGCCATTGGATTCTTCAGCAATGCAGTTATGAGATAGTAAAAGTGATCTGATCTTATAGCCCAGCCTCTGAGCTGACAGTGCCCTCCCCTTCCCCCTTGCAGCCCACATGGTCTCTGAGGACACAAGGGCAAGTTCAGAGAAGGAAATTTGCATGCATTAGGTTGGGCTTGTAGACATGCCAGAGAGCAAAACAGGAAGAGGCAATATGATGGATCCTGGAGGCACCTCAGCCTCCTCTCCTCATGATATCAAGCATAACACTTAGATGGCCAAAATTGACTGTTTAAGTGTTTTACTGTGGAGGAGGAGGGCGGAGACAACGTTTATCTCTGTGCTTCTTCCACTTTGCATGGGATCTCCATTATCTCTGAGTTCAGAGGGTTATGGGCATCTGGACTGGACTGCACCCTAAATAACCGAATAACAACCACACTTGCACATCCGGTTTCCTCGCAAGCCCTCATATCCAACAGTATTCATAAAGGGACAGTTACAGTTAGTTAACAATAATTGAGAATTTTTATGTGCACATTCGAGATAGGAAACTCTCATTGAGAATTTCCCTAATCCAATTCAAAAATAGAACCCTAAGCAATATAAACATATGAACTGATGATCCAACTGATACAGTCCCAGCCAGCAGTGGAGAGTACCTGTTTTTATAGGTTAGTTTCACTATTCTTGTGCCACCTTCATATTTTCCTGGATTCAGTTCTTTCAAAGCTTGCTCCCACTTTGAAATGACATCACAGATCTTTAAAAAAAACAATAATCAAAGAGACAGAAAGAGGGTAAAGTGACACCAAAACATGAAGTTCAAGACATGCATAAGAAAGGGCACAGGCCAGGTCCTGTGAGCTTGTCCACATCTCATAATTCATAACGCATGAATTCTTATCACTTAATAATGAATATCAATTATTTTTGTCCTATGTGTATCCCATCTTTTCTCCAAGGCAGCATAACAACCTTGTGAAATAAAAACTTGTCCGAAATGAGAGCTCATAGCTAAGGGTCATATCTGAACTAGCTAAGGGTCATATCTGAACCTCGGGTCCCTTGTACTGAGTCAACACAGAAAGCTACTCTGAATTTCTGCTTCCAAGACTGCTCATTCTGTCTCATCAAATATGCACCTTATGGAGATCATTTCATGCCTTTGCCATCAGCAAGTCAGTCATCAGTTGGGCTAATAGTATGGGGCTTAATGTGTTGCTACTAATATGCTACATATTACTATCCAGGTCCATAGGATACCAAAGCAAGAGTACCAAGAACTGACACAAACTCTATGTATCATAAAGTGTGGCTTATGTATTATGGAAGAGTATATTTAAGCAGTAAGAAAGCTCCTGGTAGGCCATCTTTTGGAACTTTTTAATTAAAAAAAAATTAATTGTGATTTAAAATTCTAAATACAACAGATTTCCACCCTGTTTTAACTGACACATTTACTATCTAAGAAGCATTTCTTTCCTAAATAACTGCAAGCAACTTGGCAAGAGAGAGGTAATATTATATATAGTTGTCAACATCATTAAAACAACTATATAATTATATACTTATTCAGTTTATACCAATTTGGAGTTCAACTATAGTAAGTAGCCAGAGGAACAAAATATTTGTAATATTGTAAAATTTGTAATATGCTAGTTTGTAATATTATAAAATATTTGTAATGTGGATTTGGAAGTCATGTACAGAGATAGCACTACAGCAATCACCTTCATGGTGCCTTGCAGGCAATATTCTAGATCTCTGCCTGAAGGATCATCTGTAAAGAGGTGAAACCCAGAGAGGGAGGGCTGCCTCATTCCTGTCTCCTGGTTCAGCCGCTGCAGGAACTCATCCACAGTTGAGGAACCATCAAAGCCTACCACCTACAATCAAACAGACAAAATAATTATGGAGAGCAGAGTGAAATCCATCATTACAACGGACAAGCATGCAGTCACATTTCAGCTGTACAACACATACTACGAATGGATTTAAGTAAAAGAAGGGTTTTGTGTGGAGACCTTTCCATGCTGTCATCTAAGTAACTCTTGCTCCCTGGTTCAAGAAACGCTATGAGCATGCCAGCTGACACGGGCTCAAGATTTGTGACCAGAATTACTAAACAGTGGCACTTGTCCTTCTCTCGTCCTTAGCTAAGGTTAGCTAAGAGGGAAGGCTATGCAGGGCAGGCCAAAATAATCTGCTACTAGAAGTAGCCCAGCAGTTGATATCCTACCCCAAGCAAGATGCATCATCTCCAAGGGCAACCAAGTTATTTTGACACATGAGCAGAATATCCCAGAAACACACCTCCCTATGCTTGACAGTAAAATGACAATAACAAATCAAACAATCAACCTTTCATGAAACTCAAAATCCACAGCCAGAAGTGGATGCCTAAATGGTAGATAAAGGGTTTATTTATGATTATTGAAGAGGTGATAACCACGTGTCTTGTGGAGGGTGCAGAGCAGACCCACTTGCAAGCAGAATCCACTACAAAGGCAGCCACTGAGGCTGAAGGGCTCATATCAAACCATTCACCAAGCCCTGTAAGACCCCCAGTATCTGGTTCCTGAGCCTCATGACTCACCTGGTAGGTTCCATTCATGAAGTGAACTGGAATACTGAAGGGGAGCGAGTGGTGGTAGGGATGCCTCAGTAAAATGGACACGACCTCCATTCGGGATGGTCTGGCTTCTCGCTCTCCAGCTTTCAAAGTATGCTCCATTGATCTCTGACAGTAGATGGCATACTTGCCTATTTCATTCCTAATTACACATGGAGAGAGATTTTCGGTGAGTGATTCACTGGCTTACAACCTTGTTATATAGTTACCTCATAACAAAAATTCTCTGGTGTCTCAGAAAGAAATTCCAAATAAAACTACAGTCGACAGCAATTAAAAGCTAAAACACAATTCAAGCCTTTCAGACTTTAAAATGTAATGCACACAATATTTACTTAATTTAGATATTTAGCATTATCTTTCGGCCTCCATTAAGGGCAGAACCTTCTCAGAGGCTGCTTGAGTGAATAAAAAGGGCTTCAGCTGGTGCCAAAAAGTCAGTATATATGATTCCAAATATGAAAACTGCTCCATATTTGGGGTGTCAGCATCAAAAAGGCCTTTCCTATAGTGGTCAACTGACATATCTTTTTTGGTGAGCAGACCAGATCTTAAGATTTGGCAAAATATTTATGGGAGAGGGTAGTTTTTCAGGTGAACTGGCCCTAAAGGTTTTCAAACTTAAAGTCATTGGTTTAAACTAAGCCCAGAAATGAACTGGGAGCCAGTGTGGTGGATCAAGCCCAGGCCCATTCAACCACTGATCCTCTCACAAAAGGTGCTTTGACCACCAGCCAGCCAAGGCTCTAATTGCAAGACAGGATCAATAAGATTGTGAATCTTTATGGCAGGGTTGCAAAAACCTTTGGCCTCGAAAGGCACACCTATGCTTTACCGGGTCAGTGGGGGCCCACACATTTAAATAAATAAAAATGTGTGCACAAATGCATGTGTGTGTGCTCCCACTAACAGGGCATGTCGTTTCTTTGCTGCCAGAAATGGGGTGTGGAAACACATTCTTCTCATAAATAAGCAGGACTTTCAAGGAGCATGCCAAGTGCCAGGCCTCTGGGGATCTGTTTAGAGGAAGCAAGGCAAGTGCCTCTGCACCTCTATTCAGGTAAGCAAGACTGAATCATTCAGTAACCCCATCCCAGGCCCTGCCTCTGCTCCCTGATGGGGAAAAACTTTTGAGCCTGCAGCTGCTAGGCCCTGCAAAAGGCAGCCTTCATAATTCTATTTGTAAGTCACAAAGCCAACCCCTCCAGTCCCACGATTGCATCACAGTCTAATGTTTTCTAAAGTGTTTCTATACTGATTATTTGTTATTTTTTCCACCTGTCTTAAGTATTTTAAACATCTCATCTTTGCATGCCACTTTGGATATTTTTATGGAGAGCAGCAGACACACTTTGATAAATAAAAATCACAAATACTTTTGCCAATAATCACTTTTAATATATAGGAGTCACTGCATACAGTTGCCATATGAGGCTGTTCCATTAAAGTACCATTTTAAGCAGCTGCTACACTGTGGCTGTTTGGAAGCAAGTCTTAATATGGGCCATTCATACACTGACTCCTTAGTTTAACTGAGCCATATAGCTGACACAGAAAGGATTCGGAAATAACCCAGCCGGGAGAAAAATAAGACAAGATATTCACTTTGGGTCCGCATGCTGCTGCAGGTGGTGCTTAAGAAACCAAAGGAAATGGTGCTGAGGCAAGAAGAGAGGGACACAAAGAGCCAGTAACTGCCAGCACTGTGGAGAAAAATAGTTTTACAGTCAATAAAACTGCTGTTTGTGTTCAGTTCTCCCTGCCATTTATTCTTCAGACAAAAACATTTTATTCCCAGCCCAATTCTCATCAAAGGCTGCTTCACATGTTACCAATGCCACAAGTATAATATGAAAGGGAGACAAATACAATTGACTGAGGTCAGTGGGGACAGGTTGCTCCAAATGCAGCCGGGGTTATTCTCTGCTCTGGATTTTACTTCAAATTTTAAAGGAGCCATTCACAGGACTGAAGCTATGCTGGGGGAATTAAAAGCTTTCTCTCCCCAGCTCCTCTCTTTCTTCCTACACACACACATTGCTACTAGCTCTATTTGGGAAAAGGGACCTTTAAAAGCAGCCACAAGTCGTGGCCACAAACAATTGGTTAGGACTACCAGCCACCTGTTGTTCCCAGCAAGGCCGATAGCAGCTTGCTGGGGGTGGCATTGCAGCTGGGGAAATGGTGCTGGAGGAAATGATATTGACCCATCTTCTCCATAGTGCCATTGCTCCAGTCCAGTTTGTTTCTCCCTTGCATAATGCCTTTTATGATATTGAACCTTGGCTTACCTGACAATGATCTGGTTTACCAGGGATTGTCTTCCATTCTTCCTTCCCCCCAGATACTCCTATGGATAACCCGGATACAGATACCCCAGGAGATTCTAAGGCAGGACCCATCTTTTCTCCTCCTTCCCGTGCAAGCCTTCTTTTACTTGCTCTGTACCTTTTTGCAGGCTTCAAGTTGACAACCTATGACAGCCCCTCCAAAGTGCCCATGCAGTGTTTTGGAGAACCTGCCATTGATTCATCTTCCCTTTTTGTATCCCTGTTGTACAGAAATATTTTCATAATTTTTTAAAAAGTGGGGCTTGACGGGTCTGAAATGGGGAGCTTCACTTGTACAATCCCTTGGGAAGTATCTGCTGAACAATCAGCACTCTGGAGGGCTGGCAAAAAAAGCCAGAGTGAGAGAAATGGGTTCGCTGCTGGCCAAGGGAACAATGGGCCAGCTACAGTAACTCCATGGTGCTGCTTGGGCATGAGTGGGGTGGCTGTTGCTGGCAGTGGCCTGGGTGAGGTTGGGTTCCTGTTGTTCTTGCTGAGCGGCTAACTAGCTGCTTCCCTGGTGAAGCTGGTGACCTGGGTTTGGGTGCTATGACAGCCGACTGTGACCCACAGTCTGAGTTGCCAGGCTGGCTTATAGCCGACAGACAAACTACCTTGGGAAAAGTGGGCTCAATTTGCATGACACAACAACCTATAGCTTGTTGCCCACAATGGGTTGTCATATTATGCAACCCATCATTTTAAGTAGTTACTATGTTATTAAGAACTTACAGACAGAGGGCTGCTAATGCTTCCAATCAAAAGGCATTGTGCAGCTATTCTTTTTCTGTTTAATTGGTTTTCTGTGGTAAGAAAAAAGGTAGAAGCAGCAGTGGAAAAGAGTGGAAAAGACATCAGCTGGGTACCCCACCATGAAATTCCATGAATGAAGCTGGGCAACAGCACCATAGAAAGCCTGGAAGCACATATTTGAATCTTCTAATGGCGCAATTAGGCATGCAATCAGCACACTGAACCTTAGGGCAGAATGTGCAGAGCAATGGTCACCTGCAGGACGGCGTGATTCTGGGCCTCTCTGGTCTGTTTCATCAGCTGACAATAGATTTCATTCTGTAGCTCACTGTGCGTCAGGCAGACCTGGAGCGCCGTCTGAGCTAGTGTCACATGATAATCAACAGATGGAGCTTCCACAGGGACGTTGATAAACAGCTGGCAAGACTGAAATGGGGAGATGGAGAATGCATTAGAAGGACATCCATGGAGAGAGAGGCAACTGTGCTTTTCTAGTTTCCCTTCCACCGCTGAAAAAGTAAATAAATTATACTGAGCAACACCTTTATTTATTTCCTATGCTTCTACCAGAAATGATACTGAAAGTAGTTTACCGAACAATTTAAAATAGACTAAAAGAATAAAACACAAGAAAAATGCAACAAATATAGAATAAAAGCAGCACCCTGTCCACAGATGCACTTGAAGACCAAAGACCTTCTTGAATAAAGTAGCCTTAACCTGCTGTGTAAGGGACAGGTGAGAGGGAATGAACCAGGCCTCCTTTGGGAGAGAGTTAAGCAGCCTGGGAGCAGCCACCAAAAGGCCCTCTCTTGTGTTGCCATCAAATGTGCTGCTGACGGTGGCAGTCTTGAAATATGGGTTTCACCAGGCAGGCTGATAAGGGAGAATTAGGGATTTCAGATAGCCTGGCCCTAAGCAGTATAGGAATTTATATGTCATAACCAGCCCTTTGAATTTGGTCTGGACATAAACTAGTAGCTGGTCATCTGAACCCATCCGTCACTGATGTAACATGGCGTGGCACGTTCTCTGTAACCAGTTCTAGTCAACACACTGGTCACAGCATTCTGGACTAGCCAAAGTTTTGAACCATTTCCAGAGGCAGCTCCACATACAGCGTTTTACAGTAGTCCAAATAGGATATAATCAAGGCATGTTTGACCATGACCAGATCAGCTAACTTTAGGAACAGGTGCAGTTTGGGCACCAACTCCAGCTGTGCAAATCCACCTTTGGTCACTGTTCAGAACAGGGCTGAGTACACTTCAACTGAAAGCTGAAGTCTTCAGGTGCAATCTAACATTATCCAGCACAGGTTAAATTCCTATTCTCCGATCTGCCCTTTGGCTATGCAATGGCACTTCTGCCTTGTCTAGATTAAGCTTCAATGTGTTTGACTTCATCCAGTTTATCATTTATTTATTATACTCCTGGGTTATAACATAAACAGAAGGAATGTAGCAGTAATAATAGGACTGTTTGAAACCCATGTGGGAATGGGTCAACTGTCTTCTCTATTCTCCCCATAGTCTTTATTTGTCCCCTTCCAAGTGCTTGAACTGCATATATTGAAAACCAACTATAGCCCCTTATTAAATACCTTGAAGAGTTTCAGGGCCTCTGTCTGCAGTGCTTTGGAGGGAAGAGTTGTTAGGGAGGTCTGCAGCCCATCCTTGCTGTGACACAGTATAGGGTGCTTCCACAAAGGAGAATCTGAAGGAGTGCACAAAAGAAAGCTGTGAAAAATCTCAGAAACCTAGTTACATGACAAGGGGCCTCATAAAGAAACATTACAACTCTTGCCAAAGAATCAGATATTGAAAGTACCACACTAATTCTCAGCACCTTTGGTCTTAAACTACCCTGCTTATTCTGGGAAACTACAAGAGACAGCCACTGTGAGACCGTCCCATTTCTGAATGCAGTTGCAAGATGGTCTGCTTGAATTTTTGGCCACGCTAAAAGCTATATAGCAATGGATAGCTAGCACTGTAGGCAGAAAATGAGGCTGGAATCTTTTTCTCAGACACATGAGGTTTCCACATGGAGGGAGGGAGGGAGGGAGGAAGATTCTGAAGAAAGAATATTTGTACAGTAGATCTTTAGACTGAAATTGCCATGCCTTACTTGTTCATCCTATAGTTCTTCCATAGTCTTCCTTTTCTCAGGTAAGTAGCACGATTTCCACAGGTATCAATAACTTTTGCACTATTTTTCCATTTTTTAAAGAGAAAGGTTTTAACATTGTTTTTGCCTTCATTAAGAGCTACCCAGAGAACCTTCAGGCTATGGGGTGGTATACAAGTGTAATAAATAAACAAACAAACATGGACAGTGATGTACCATGCAGGTAAATCTGTCACAGCACAGTGCATATTTATGAGCATTTTTGCAGTGGGTTCCCTTTTATAATCCTGTTAATCCCCCCTGCAAATAGCATGAGATGTTTATCTGACTTCTCACTTTCTAGACAGACAGATATGCAATGGAATACAGGTATAATGCACTAGTATTCTGGTATCATATTGCTTTGACACTAAACATGGGATTAGTCTATTTATACCTGCAAGTATTTCCTAAATTTAATACTTTATTTTGTAAATTCTTATGGGGTTCCATTCTGCCATGAATATCTTTGGAAAGCATGCAACTTGTGATTTATGAGGGTGGCTTTGGCTTCCCCAGTGTCTCTCTATATCATAGGTATATTTCTTGACTTGTACTAAATTTTCATCTTTACTACTCAGATTAGACTTCTCACCCTTGTAAATGTTAGAATCTTCATGTTTAGATCCACAAACTTATTGTGTTGGGTTCTTGAAATATTAAAACAGATTGGATGCCTCCTACATTGCAGCAGTAGAAGAGGAGTGGTGCAGAGTTTCACATAAATTTGAGCAATTTTTGCATGCATAATTAGCTCTATGGGGAAACCCAGATTTAACGATTGACAAGAAAACACTTGAATGGATAGGCTGATTTTTACTTTGGATCGGTTTCTCCTTAGTCCCCAAGTGTTCTCAGTTCCTTAGGAATGGTTGGCCAGGTATCCCACTGGGCTTTTGTGTTGGGCTTCTTTGAAACCCATCTGTGTCCTTAGTGCAACACAGCTAGATGCCAGATTGTACTCGAGACACTGAATATAATCTAAGTGTTGAAAAGTGGCCTCTTGTGAGTCTACCCTCCTTTCACCCACCATATCTGAGGCCAAGATTTCCTAGTACCTGTATCAGGTCTTTCTGCCTTTGTGGAAAACTAGACCTGAGAACTTGTACCAGAGAAACGTTTGACAATCTCTCCATGTGACTACCTCAAGGCCCCTTTCTTCCTGAGAGACTTCCTGGTTCCAATTTCCTTTTCCAGTGAACAACTATACTGACTCACGATCTACATTTATATTCATTATCAGCGAATAAACATGATACACAGAGTCTTAAACAGGAATGGAATAATGAATTGGAGTATTTTATTTTGCTCAGTCAGTGGTTTGCTTCATTGGCATCTATGTCAGCAGGATAATGGATGCAAGGTTATGTTTACTTAGGCAAAAACTAATGTTTCAGATATGTAACAATTTCATTTTAATACAGGTTTACCTAAACTGACTGATTTTTGGAAGGGTAATATAGCTCATGCTTTTCTCATTCATATGTTTTGACAATACCTACTGGCTGCTTCTTTTGTGGGGAAGTACAGTGGTACCTTGGCTCACGAACTTAATCCATTCCAGGATTCTGGTTGTGACCCAAATTGGTCGTGAGCCAAGTTAAATTTCCCCATAAGGTTCAATGTAAATAAGGTTAATCCATTCTGTAACTATATTTTTTAATCAGAAAAATGTGAAGAAGCAAAGTGACAAAGTACAACAAAGATCATGGCCATCTCCCCCACCCCACCTCAAGCATGAGCCCGGCCATCTCCCCCCACCCCCAGCATGACTGCGATTGTGCCTGTCATCCCTGCACATGTCCGTCATCCCAGCACGCTGGGGGTGGAAAGATGGGCTCGAATGCAGATGCGCTGGGGGGGAGAGATGGGTGCGAACGTGGGAGTGCTCGGGGGGGGGAGTGGGTGCGATTGTGCTTGGGGGGGCGAGATGGCCAAGATCGCAGTTGCGCTTATGCAGGAAAGACGGTCACAATCACGGGTGTGCTCCTGCAGGAAAGACGGGTGCAATCTTGGCCATCTCCTCCCTGCCCCCAGCACGATTGTGGCCACCTCCCCACTCGGGTTGCCATCCAATGCAGAGTTCGCGACCTGAGTCAATTTTTTAATGAAATTTTTGTTCACAACCCGATTTGGTCATGAACTGAGGCATTTGTGAGCCAAGGTACCACCATAATAATCAAAATAATGTTTGTGACAGAAAATTCTTTAGTATTTATGAACACTCATATTCTTCTTAACAATCTGTCTCTCGGAATTTAATGAAAGAGCACCATCAATGGATTCTCTGTGCTCTTCTGACAAGTAAAAGACATATTACAACAGTGGGATGACAAACAGCCACTTTTGAAAATATAGTGCAAAGAAGACTTGATGGAACTTTTGATTTTTGAAAGACAGGTATTTATGAATTAATAAGTACATGGATATCTGGGCTGCCTTTGCTGGAGTCTGCACATAACTGTGCCAAAAAATAGTAGTACATTTTACTATGCATAAAATATACAGGAGTACATGGCATATAGGTATTCATTGCAATAGATGCACACAGAGTCCATGTAAGAAAACTGTAACACTTTAGGCACCATAGCACTAAAGCAGGGAAAACCACTGTTGGGGCAAATTCTAGTAATCAACAGCTTCAGGCAGTAGCTCTGCTACAGATGCCATGCAGAAGCCTCTCAGAGGCCAGATCGTTGGTAAGAAACAGATGAGTTTTGTGAATTGAACTGTGGAATACACTAGAAGGGTCAGCAACAGAGTGATTTATTCTGCACTACAATAAAGATCTAGAGGAACAAAGTCTTTGATAAAGAAAGAGATAATACCATTTCACTGAAAAATCTTATTGCACAAATGAAGAAAACAAACATATAATATGGACACTGATTGCTAATTAACACTTTATTGTTAATTAGTTTAAATGACTAATTAACTCCTACAAACTAAACTTAACAAGTTTTCCTGAAAAATACATTTTCTGAAGCATGTATTATTCAGAAACACAACCAGTTTGTCCTGAGGTATCCTAGATAAAATCATTGGCCTAAATTTGGAGCAAGTTAGTTACACTTAAGTCCTTTTAAAATGAAAAGGAAAACTTAGCTGCAACTTATGTATATCCTGTTAGTTTGCAATGGATCTTTAGAGTGACTAATTTTCTTTGGATTTGGGATACTGAGTCATAATGAGTTGCCTGTAGTACAATGAATGCTGGTTGTTTTGATATAGTCATCCCATGCCAGATTTTTCTGTACCGATCATCAGCTGACTGTAACTTTTCCCAGTGCTCAGCAATCAAATCCTTACTCTTACCAAAGAGCTCGTCTTGCTAACTTTCCCAAGAACATTCAATAAGAGCATCTGTGGAATCTTAGAGATCTGGTTATTACCTGAATTGTTTCCAGCACATTATCTCAACACATAAATTCCAATGAGATATCTACACCATAGGCTGGAATGGTCTCACAACTAATAGTTCAAAGGCAGTCTTTGCTTTAGCAGGGATGAGCATTGCTTTGCATAATGAGGTCAATTGGCTAATCTAATCCCATAAATAAATTCTTGCCACTGCCTTAGGAGAAAACATTTTGCCCTCTACTTACTTGGGTCTCCTTCTACATCCAGCAGCTTCCCGATGAGTTGCTCACATACACTACCGACATTTGTGCCCCCACCGCTGCCACCTGCTGCAACTGTCAGGTGGTACAACCAGGCATCCTTGGAACAAAAGGGTAAAGAAGATTAAGTGATGCTAGGTAATCTGAATAATATTAAATATTAAACATGAGGTATAAATCCAGATGTAACATTTTAACTGGGGTCAGTGATAAACATATGGGACTAATTTCTGCAGTTTCTGGCTTTTGCTATTTGTTTTTTTACTCTTAAGCAGTCACAGGGCCCTTTCAACACAATATTTATTTTGTGTAAGGAAGATGCGCTTGTTCATACTTTATTGACGGCCTGCATTTCTTCCTTCAAAGTTGTGAGGAGATTCTACGAGGTAATTAGGAATGTAGGAAGCAGGCTTCCATATGCAAAGTCAGAACATTGGTCCCTGTTTTATGTATGTATTACATTTCTAGATTGCCCAATAGTCAAACCTCTTTGGACGGTTCACAGTAATTAAAGCCACAAAATGCAGCATGATTAACACATAATAGAAAAGTTTAAAACTATGCTAGAAAATTAAGATGTAACACACAGTAAGGGTGTAACCTTGTGGCCTCCCAACACTGATTAAAAGGCTGTAGGGTTCTTTGATGTCCCAGCTCTGAGATCCTGTGATTTCAAAGCTGGGATTCTGAAGGCTGAGGCCCGGCCCGGCCCACATAGCCAGTACTGAAAGAACCACAATGGCTGCCCCAGTCTTGAGGTCACAGCTGAGCCCCAGAAGGGGCAAACAAGGACATGCTAGGGATGAAAAGGGAGGAGCCTGAGCCTGTGACCTTATGCCCATTCCAACTAGTGTCCAGGCTCCTTCCCTCTCCCTCCCTGGCAATGAACCTAGACAGCCAAAAATGGCTTCTAGATAAAATACTAGAGACAAGGCATGGTGGTGACAGCGATCACAGGTGTCTAGGGATGTGTGAGGAATCTGATTTGGGGGTGGGAGTCCACTGGGTTTCCTAGGCTTGTCTCCCTGGACCCCACTCCCCTCTGTTCTGACTCTGAGTCTGAGTGTCTGGCAAGCACGCCTCGTGTTCATGGGGTGCTCATCAGGAATGGGGCTCTGTGGAACCACTGTGCAAACAGCGTCCCTCTTCTATGCCACACAGAGCAGCCTTTCTTTGTGCTGCTCCACCTGACACAGAACATGGTTGCCTGTGGTGGAAGCTTTGTTCTGTTCACAGACTTCCTGTTGGCTCAACTTGCTCTCTAAGATTGGGCCAAGCACAAGAGGAAGTCCATGCATGCTAGAGGGACAGAGTCTGCTGTGTTTTGTCCCAGCCTTACTGATGGGACAGTAAGGCTGGAACAAAAGCCTGACAGCCTCATTCAAGAGATAGAAAGCATGTAAACCTTTTAGTTTGTGGGCTCACATGCATGGAGGATGTGGGATGCAACATTATGCTCAAACGGATTTAAAACAACAGAAACAGAGGGTAAAATGAATGGCAATGGTTCTACAGGGTTTCAGGCTGAATTCCTTCCTAGCACTCAGTGGAGATACCGGGGATTGATCTTGGACCTTCTACATGCCAAGCAAGTGCTCCACTACCGAGTGTTGTCATCTCCCAGCTGATGGGTGGTGCTGTCAGGCCATCTAGCCCGAAGCACCTCTACTGCTAACACTCACAGTCATAATACATAAACAGAAGAAGGGGAACAAACCCCATTCCCATATTCTCCTATGCCAGCAAAGTGGCCAGTCTATAGCTAGATGGCAGCAACTGTGGTAGCTGGCAGTAGCAAAGGCCTGCCATTCTGTTCATTATCAGTAAAGCTGCTTATGTTAATAGGCATTCGCATGTGATTTTTAGGGTACTTATACCAGCAATATGCATGATCAGGAGCTGCAAACAGATAGCAGAGTGGGGTGATGGAAAAAGAGAGAGAAAATCTAACAAAGTTGCAAGCTCAAGCTCCAAATTACACTAAATGAGTAGGTAGCATTGTTGCTTTTTAATTGCAGTCCCCTCGCCCCTCTGTATTGGGATGGCAGTGCATGGAGACATTTAACCCTTCTCTCCCTCACATGGGAAGATTTAACCCTTCCCTCCCCAATTGTAAAGAAATGCCCTCTCATGTTGCAGCTAGCCTGAAGAAAAAAGCTCCCCTCGGTACATGTAATTAAATTTTTGAAATGCCAAATGTAGTTGCTAGCTATATTAGCACAACATCTATTTGTGAGTACCCAGTTACTTCTCTGCATTAGCTACCACGAGTAGTCCGCCCTACACCCCAGGTTCTTTTTGGGTCATCCTTAATACCTTCTCCTGTTTAGTACCAATGAGTAAGTAGGTAGGACTCTGCTCTGGAGGGTGAAGGACCAGGGTGCAATGTGAAGACAGAAGGCCCCCACCATTAGTCTCATAATCTTCATCAGAATCACAGGAGCGATCCACTTCTTCCACTTTTGCTTCAGGCATGTGCAGATGACCCAGGGGGCACTGAGAAATGAACAAAAGAAGAGTGATGGTGGATTAGGCCAAGGGCCTCTGAGTCCACCATTCTGTTCACACAAGTCAAAGCTGCCCAAGTAAAACTCACATGCAGGACATGAGTGCAATGGCACCCTCTTGCTCATGGACCCCAGCAACTGATGTGCATAGGCTTTACTGCCTCTCCTACCAGAGGTAGTATATAGCTGTCAGGAATAGTAGGCATCTTTTTCAACTCCACAGTAGCATTTTTGAGATGCAGTGACAAGAATGGTCTTTTTAAGTGGGGCTGCACCACAGATTTTTATATTGGCAGTATGGAACTGGCAGGTTGGTGTTTACTTCTTTCCTAACATGCTTATTAAGCCTAATATGGCGTTTACCTTTCTCACAGCAACCATACACTGGGTCAATATTTTCACTGACCTGTCCATCACAAATCCAAGATCTCTTTCTTGGTCTGTCATCACTAGCTCAGATCCAATCACCTTTTACTTGGTGTTGGAAATTTGGCTGTAACATGCATTTCTTTACATTTGCTTACACTGAATAGGCCATTTTGATGCCCATTCTTCTAATTTGGAAAGATCCTTTTGGAAATCCTCACAATCCATTTTTGTTTTAACCTCCCTAAAATTTTTGGTGTAATCTTTAAACTCAGTCACTTCACTGTTCACTCTTAATTCCAGTTTATTTATGAATAAGTTTTAAAATATTGGTCTATATAGACTTTCCCTGGGAGATTCCCACTGCTTACATTCCTCCACTGGGAGAGTTTAACATTCATTCATACTCTGTTTCCTGTTTTCTGACCCTTTACTGATCCATAAGAGGACCTCCCTTCTTATTCCATGGCTGTGTCAGGAGCTACATTGCCCTCTCTCCTCTCTTTCAAAACAAATATATGTTCATGAATTTTATTCTGGTGAAAGGAAAAATAGCACTTTGGAGTGTAACGTGCTTTAGGAGCAACCGATAAATACGAGATGATTTTATTACTTAAACGCAGATTGTAGAATAATCTTGATATGGATTCTTTATGATGGAATGGGTTCCATTTATGTTATGTGACAGATTTGTCCTTGACTAGGGATGTTATGATACAGGATTTTTGTATTTAGTGTGTTTATAAATCAGAAAATAATAATTTGCATGCCATCTCCCAAGTATGCCTAGGAATTTCTAAGTTTAGAGTATTACGGTATTTACAGTAATAAACAGATTTTTTTTTTTTTAAGAAATAGAGGGATTTGAGTTTAGGTGTGCCTTTTAATATTTGACTTCAAAATCTCAAGCAGTTTTTGTATTTCATGATATAAGAGTGTCAAAATCTCAAGCAGTTTTTGTATTTCATGATATAAGAGTGTTGACATAAAACTACAAAGTGACTACAGGAAAATTACAAGCATTTTAGATCTAGGGGAACTGCCTTCATTTTAAAGATTAAAAACATCTTGCACAATGACACTTTTGATCTGCAAGCAAAACAGAACAGAGAAGTCAATGAGGACCACTGCCATTATCCTTCTGAAAACAAATATTGTATCCTGTGAGAATTGATGCTGGTTTCTTTGAGAACAGGTGGAATGCCCTGGAGTTTGATTTCCTCTCTCATCTTTAAATGATTACTCCTGAACTGCTGACATATGCTTTCCTTTTGCCAAACAAAAAATATTAAATGATTAGTCATTAACATAGAAACATAGAAGCAGAGCGAGTCAGAAGGGGCCTCCCGGGCTATCTAGTCTGACCTCCGGCACCAGCCGGCTCCGCTCACGACATGCCCACCATGTGCATGTCCAGCCTATCTTTGAACACCCGCACCGATGGGGCCTCAACGACCTCTGGTGAAAGCCCATTCCACACCCTCGGGGTCCTAACTGTCAGGAAGTGCTTCCTGGCATCTAAATGGAACCCTGGCTCCCTGAGCTTTGCTCGGTTGGAGCGAATCCTGCCTTCCTCTGCAGGGGAGAACAGGTCTCTACCCATCTCCATGTGACATCCCCTCACATACCTGTATGTCGCTAACATATCCCCTCTGAGTCTCCTCTTCTCCAGGCTGAAGAGACCCAGTTCCCTCAGTCTCACCTCATACCCCATCCCCTGAAAACCAG
This sequence comes from Varanus komodoensis, assembly GCF_004798865.1. Lineage (NCBI taxonomy): Eukaryota > Metazoa > Chordata > Lepidosauria > Squamata > Varanidae > Varanus > Varanus komodoensis. The sequence goes on from NW_025335761.1 coordinate 14,517,266, forward strand.
CCACCAACCTTGTGGCCCTACGCTGCACTGACTCTAACCTGGCTATATCCTTTCTGTAATGAGGGGCCCAAAACTGAGCACAATACTCCAGTTGCGGGCGCACCAGAGTTGTATATAGTGGTAGTAATACTTCTCTTGATCTAGAAGCCACACTTCTGGCTATGCAACCAAGGGTGGCGTTTGCCCTCTTGACCACTGCATCACACTGCTGACTCATGTTTAGCCTGTAGTCAACCAGTACCCTGAGGTCCCTTTCACAAGTGCTGCTCTCCAGCCACTTGTCACCTAACCTGTACTTATGACAGCTATTCCTATGCCCCAAGTGCAAGACCTTGCACTTATCCACATTGAACGCCATCCTGTTGTCTCCTGCCCACTTCCATAGTCTGCCCAGATCCTTTGGGATCTGGAGTACCTGCTCCTCTGTTGTAGCCACTGCTCCAGTTTTAGTGTCGTCTGCAAATTTGATCAGCAGACTGTTCACCCCTTCTTCCATGTCGTTAATGAAAAGATTAAACAGGATCGGCCCTAGGACAGAGCCCTGGGGGACCCCGCTTGTCACTGGCCACCATCCTGATGATTCCCCACTAATGGTTACCTTCTGCTTTCGGTCAGTCAACTATGCCCTAATCCACCTGATCCATGCCCTAATCATTATTTTTTCCAAAATTCCCACTCTACATGCCTCTATAAAACTAAAGATTCCTGTAATTGCTTACATCAGTCCTCCTTGGTACTTTCATGTTTTGGCCATAGTGTTAACACAGTTTGAGTGTGTGAACAAATGGTAATAAAAATGAAGAGGCTCTGGACTGGATGAGAAGATATTTGCTAGGGATGATAGGAAGATGATAAAAACACTGAACATAATATAGAAAAATACCTTGTCTTCATGATTTCGATAGTAGTAAAAAGTTTTTCCAATCAGTGCACACCAAACCAGCTTGGAGTGTCCATGTTTCACCTGAAGAAAAAGCACAGGAATGGAAATATTCTTTCACCTTATTTGCATAGATCCATTGATTCTACTGCAAATGCAGCCAAAGGACAAGTCATGGTGCATCTGGTACATCTGAAGTACCTTGGTGAGCCAGCCCTTCACAGTGGGTTTGGCGTCCCTGAGAGGGATTGCAGTAGGACTGGTCACTTGCACCTTCAGGATGCTTTGAAGGACACGAATCCACTCCTCCAGGATATTGGGGGAGTCAGCTGTCAGGAAGTAGGTTCGTTTTTCAGTGATGAGCTGAAGATGAAGAAAATATCACAGGCTACTAACACGAGGTATTAAGATTTTTTTTCTCTTTTTTTAAGCAATACATATGTTAACTTCTAACTTTCAGGCCACATTCAGTAGAATTATCTGGGGTACAATCCTATGCATATTTAGACAGCAAAAGTCCTACAATGTCAAGCATTCCCCAGTCAGCATGGAACTGTTGCATTTTTCTGTCTAATTATGCATAGGATTGTACCCTAAAAGGCTTTAAGGGATAATACTTTGAGAACAAAGCAAAAAGCAATTACTTTTATGGCACTTTGGTAGGCACACTTACAACATGTGAGGAAACTGGTCATGTTTTATACACACACGAATAAAAATCAGTTGAAGGTGGTAAACAAGTTGCCACAGAAAAATGGATCAGAATTGTGGTTTACTCACAAGATGAATTGTCCATGGATTGTTTATTATGATACAGAGATCAGAATTTAGCTGTTCTTTAAGGCATTTCGAGTTTATAAAACCAGATTATAGATAATATGTGGATATATGCCCTGCAGGATAATTCCTAGTACTTTATGGCTTTGAATCAATTAGAAAAGCCTCAATATTCTTCTTCACAGAAATTGTCCACTATGCTTATATTTGACATGATTAGCAACTGCATTTTTACTGGAATAGAAGCTTTAATCTAGGGGTGAAGAAACTGGGGCCTTCCAGATACTATTATAATGCTCATTATCACATTATACTAGCTGGGCTTGATGGAAGTTGGAGTCCAACAGCATTTGGAGGAAAAGTACCTGTTGAATCCTTATTGCAAAAATGGAAAGATTGGATTTTTTTTTTTTTTTTGTACAGAAGTGCAAAAAGACCCAAATATTTCAGAAGGGTAGGCTTTGACAAACAGGAAACATTTTAGGTTTTTCAAGTACTAAAAGCTAAGTTTACATTCAGAATTAGGCTTCAAATCTTCTAATTTTATACAAAGTTAATCTAACTTTAAACAAAGTTAATCTCTTCTGAGCAGTAAAACCATGGGAAGTCCAAGATGATCAATTCAGGTCTCTCAGGATGTCTGAGAAAGTCATTAAAAAAAATCTCTTCCTGGCAATTCCTATTTTTATCATTTGGAGTTTAGAAATAATAAGCAAAGGTCAAGAAGCAATGCTTACCTGGAATGTCTGAGATCCTTCACCTCTTAAGATCTGGCAAGAAGAATTCAATTCAACCTGCCCCTGGGGCTTGCAGATGATATCACTCTATAAAGACCAATCAGAAAGGTCAAATGGAACATCAAGTGCGGACACATTTTCTAAAGATACAATGATGTTGTTATTTTAACACGGGACAAGCACCCAAGGCACTAATGAATAAATTGAGGTTGAAAGCAAACATCGATAAGATCAATGATCCACTATATTTTTAATCTGTGGTGCCCATTTTTAATACTAAAGTACAGAAGTGGATTTTTTTGGAGGGCTATTTCTGGAATGTGTCTGCAATACAAAATGAAAATATTCAAGATGCTCTAAAAATAGAAGTAACTTTTGTTTATTAAATTTAGGGACACAAATCCTGGCATACAACTCACCGGGGATTTATAATACATGATCTGTCCATTTCTCAAAACAAACCATCGTCTCTTCCATGCTTTTATCTGGTTACCCATTTTCAGCAAATAGCCAGATTTCTCTAGTGGTTGCTAAATGAGAGAGAGAGAAAAATATTTCCCTGTGAGATGAACAAGGTAGAACTGAAAAGGAAATGCACCAAGACCAAGGAATACCACTGAAACCTGATTGTATTCCATGGTTTTCCCCTATTGTAAAAAGAAAGGAAGGCTGAGAGATGGGAACCCAAGTATTTCGCCACAATCAACCCCAGAGCTGGACTTTCAACCCCTAAATTAGTCCATATTGCCTCCTCTATATTCCAAAGTTCCCTCTGAACCTGAGTGGGAGAAGGCACCTAAAGGACTGAATGTGCAGGAATATGATAAGGAATGTAATATTACCTAAAGGATCACCTGCTCCCACATGCCTGCCATAGGTCTTTATCTGGATGATTCTACTGTCAGAAGTTAAATGAGCGGCAACAAAGGAAAGGTTTTATTTGCAGAATGCCCTGAATTTGGAAAGCTGTCTCTAGAATTGCTCTCCCGAGAGCCAGCCTGATGAGTTTTAGGCACCAAGGTAAGCCTTTTTTGACTTTCCCAGGTTTTTAAATTTTAGCAAAATAGTTCCTGTGGTGGCTTCTTTTACAAGGTTGGGACTCTGACCTCATAGCAAGAGAAAGGGGAGTATCAAAGGCAGCAGAGCAGGCAGGGAGTGAGTGGTTGAGGATCTGTAGGATCTCGAGCCTTTCCAGCCCCCAACCACATTGCTGGCAAAGAGGAGGAGTTACAGAGGCTTTGTAGCCCATCTAATAACACTGCCCTTTTTGGAGGATGCAGAAGCAAAACTTGCCTCCACTTGCTGGAAAGAGCCCAAATCAGCTTATAACAAGGCAGAGTCCCCAAGATCAGGATGCTGCATCAACAGGCCTCTTCACCTATAGCATTACTCAATAAATACTTTAGCGGATCATGAAAAATGACAAGACAAGGCACTCTATTTTAAGACAATGTGGAAGTTGCTGTCTGCTGACAGGCACTGGGTAGACTTTTCTCCATGTTTCATAGTTACATCTAGCTCAAAGTGGCAGGGAGAGGCACAGCTTACAGAATAAACCCCCCCATCAGTGGAATAGGATGATGTCCGCTGCAATTTGTGCTCTGGTTCAGAATAGTCTTCATCCAAGGAGTAGGCATCAGGAGGGATGGCATAGTCACTCTCTGAGCTTAGTGAAGACATAGAGATGCCTGCTGGAAATAAAAAGAACAGTGAAAAACCTGCATGAGATTCCTCTGTAGTCCATAATAGGTATATTGGCCCATTTTCAGAGCTATTCTATACACATCTGCTTAGAAGTAAGCCCTGCTGAGTTCAGTGAGGCTTGCTCTCAATTAAGAGGGTACAGGATTGCAGTGCTAAGGGCTGCTTAACACATGCAGTTGCATATTTAATGGTTCACTTGGAAGCCAGCACTTAATAATTTCTAGCTAAATATAATCCTTCATACCATGAAATGTTGTGTAACATGTGATCCAAGGTGAGCCCTTGATTTTGGAAGCTATGTCTGGAGGCACAGTTTAAAAATTCAGCATGAAATATATAAATACATTGAAACATATCACCCTCCTTGATTTTGGACAGTTGTTTTGCACAAAAAAAGTCTTCATGTTGTTGTCATTAATGAACATGTATAAAAAGTCAGCACAGAGTTATCATTTAAACACCAGCCTCAGACTGGTACTTAACTTTGGCTATAATCCTCAGAATGCTTACTTGGGGGTAAATTCCACTCAATTCATTGAGATTTACTTCTGAGCTTAAGGTTGTGCTGATGGAAGACTTTGTCATACCAGTACTGCCCTGCTCTGCTCAATTCCCGGATGACTTACGGATTTCACCATCCTGCAGACTTTTTAAAATACCTTATCACAGCAGTGCAGAAAGCTACTTCCTTCAACTTACCTCGTTTTACTGCGCGGGGACTGCCTGGCATGCTTGACCTTTTGGGTTCAGATCCTGCATTGGAGGTTCTGAAGCTAGCATGGGAGCTGCAGTCATCATCAGAGCCTGAAGACTCATCTAAGAAAGGAACGTTGCTGATTTGGGTGGCTTTCTGGAAAACAAGCCTCCAAAGTCAGGATGGAAATTAAAACAGGCATCCCAGTTCAAACAAATGCCTCAATTCACGAGGAACAAGCAGAAGGTGAGAACAACTTTATTCTCCAGACATTTTAATAATTGATTTTATACTGTACAATTTTAAAGGTAGTTTTTACAATGTTCAACAGTTTTAAGTTATACTATTTTGTCCTATTCGCATTTTAACTCTCAGCTGCATATTTTTACTGTATGTTATCACATGTTTCCATATTTTTATATTGTTGCTATTTGATTACTATATTGTGTTTTTATTCTGTTTTTATTGTTACAAACTGTTTTGCTGTAATTCGTTTAGAGAGTCCTATGGGACTAGTAATGTGGAATATAAGTTAAATAAATAAGAAATACTAAGAAAAACTGATTACATTATTCATTATTCTACCTCTAGCACAGAACAAGAAAGAAAGAAAGAAAGAAAGAAAGAAAGAAAGAAAGAAAGAAAGAAAGAAAGAAAGAAAGAAAGAAAGAAAGAAAGAAAGAAAGAGGAAAACTCCTATAGCTCTTCATCTATTTTTCTGTGCCTTCCAACTAATTTGCCTTCTGTTTCAGGCAGTGCATGAATGGAACCACTTGCCCTGGCATGGCATGCATTTGGCTAAACAGCTGTGATAAACTTCAGACTCCACCCTGTGGCTGCTTATATATGCCTCAGGCATTTCTGAGATGCTGGCATGCATTCTAGCTGTGAAGTTCAAACTCAGAATAGCTTGTGGGTACTAATTGCACAGGTATAATTAAAAAAGAAGGGTCATTGAACTGTATTTTCCTATTTTACCTAGCACCCTACAGGTTTTGAGAGGAAAACAGTCTCACAACTTAAATAGAATTTTTAAAAAGATATTGTCCATAAAATATAACAAAGTATTTAACTTGAAATAAATAGCCAACTATAACTGAATGTAAACATATTGATGAAAAACTCCTTTACTGACTTGAACCTGCAAGTCACTTTTCATTAAAAGCTCCTCCCACCCCACCCAACTAATTAATGAGCATTGGGTTCCTACAGCATGACATCGGCCTGACTGGATACAGTTGCTTCCTTATTTTTCTTTCTTTAATCTTAACATATTTTATAGCTCAATTGCGAGCACATTTCCCTTTGTTTCTGGTCTTTTGCCAGAACTTACAGTTTCAAGGACATTAGAGCCCTCAAGCCAAGTCAGTGCATCCTGCATCTTTTCTCATGGACTCATCCACCCTTTCCAATTTTCTCCAAACACAGGATAAGTGGAATAGTTTCTTACCCCTTTTAGCACGGAGTAGACAGGCACTGTGACATTTCGGTAAATATGGCAGGTGAATGACCCAGGGTGTAAACAACTTTGTGCATTTGAAGCTGAGTTTTTTAATGTATTCAAACGTGGAAAGAACAAGAAACACCAATTAAAAGGCTGCATATAATTTCACAGACACGTTACAATTAGCTAGATGAGACTTTGAGAAATGAAACTTTCATGCAGCAACAGGGAATTTGACAAAAATCGACAAATGACCATGAAGCCATGAGCTGTCAGAAAAAATTTAATGGAGCCCATTTCTCACCCTGATGAAAGGCTATGAGAAAAAAAAACAGTTCTTGGGACTCTGGATCCAAACAATACACACTGCACTACAACTGCAAAAGGAAGCATGCAGAAGCAGAGGGCAGAATAGAGGTTTGTATGTGGGTAGCATCTCCCAGACTTGGTCTCCAGTTACCAGGCCGTCAAAACGTTGTCCCTCCTCTCATCCCCTGGCAATTTCAACATGAATTTCCCTGGGTTGAAAGTAGTTCCTGCACCCTTATCCCATGCCACTGGGAAAGACCACCCACCAACTCAGGGCTTTGGAAGCATGCTAAGCCTGGGCACTAAGCAACAGGAATATTTTGGCTGATGGTGACAAGTACAGCTCATGATCCCAAAGCAAATCCAATCCAAGGAGACACTATGAGGAGGCTGTCCCCCCATCTTGAGAATTGCTGAGGCTTTGTTTTCTTATCTGTTGAGTGAGGAATTTGTGAGCAAGGGAGAGCGAAAATGAACTTCCCCTCCTCTCTGCCTGATCTCTCCTAACAGGAATTTGTCATGGGTCTCTGCTTCTTCCAAATATGTAACCATGTTTATACTCTAAGAGCTCTTCCATTGATTTTATATTTTCTGATCTATAAAATTCACTTATTTTAATTTTTGATTGCAGTAATCTAGGAGCAGGCATCCTTTGGGGCTGTGAGCATGTTTGAAAATATAAGATTCTTTTTCTGGCCATCACCACAAAATGGATGATTTGGGAAATGTGGCAATGGACAAGAAACTGCCCAAAAGAATAAGTACAAGGCTAGGGCAGGATCTGAGTTCTTACACACTTAAATAACTCATTTGAACCATGATTTTCATGATGAACAGAAATCTATTTTACAATCATCCCAGCAACTGATAAGAAAATGTGTAGCTGTTTAAGTAGTAGAATTATTTGATGGGCATCAAAAAGGTGCCTGGGGGCACATGGGTGATCACAGATGTCACATTTCCTACCCCAGCAGTAGACACTGACTCATCTATTAATTGGTTCCTGCTGAAAAGAACTACCAATCCATTGGGGATTCCAATTAAGTAGCACCTATCACAGCCATGGGGAGCCTAAGGCTGTGGGACTACAATTCCTATCATTGCTCATGCTGGCTAGGCTAATGGGAGTTGGAGTCTGACAGCACCACAGGCTCCCTGCCCTTGATATACAGAGCAGAGGAGTGGATCTCTTTGAATATTCCACTTTAGAATGGTTAAAAGATACAGTACTAAATACACTAGGTAGTAGGGCCCTCTGAGAAATATTTTTAGGATTGCCCTGCACACATTTTGGCATGCTCCTTTATACAAAAGTTTCATCCACATAGAAAGCGAAATGTCATGCAGAAAGTTTCTAAGCTAGCTTTATCCCTGTCATGCTAGGTTACTTTTTGGGGGTGCATTTTGAAGAGTATTCAATAATTTGGGTCCTCACCACCAAATGGAAGGGATTTAGTTCAGACACAGACTTAGCATCTCAGTGATAAAGAGGCCATTGTCAGTATTCCACTGATCTTTTTTGCACTCATCAGTAGTGTACCTATCGATAAACATGCATCATGTTGATTATGATGAGCCGGGGGTTAGACTGGATGGCCCGGGAGGCCCCTTCTGGCTTGCCCTGTTCTATCATTGTCAGATTCTATCATTGTCAGAAGATGAGTCTTCCCTCTATTCTGCTATTCACTCTGGAGAAGAAGCAATACCCACATCCACATTTCAGGGAAGGGACTTACTTCAGCTTCTCACACCCTCTGCAAAATAGACATGCAGCCAGAGAAAGCCCATCTCTCTCTTTACAGGTCTAGTTTTTGGAAAAGACAACAGCTCACCACTGATGCAGCTACCTTTGGTGCAGCACTGACCAATGAAACATGTGGCCACATTAACTTCTTTCCATAACTAAAGTTCCTTTCTATCAACAAATATGGTAAAACAGTAGTACAAACTTCTCAAGCCTGATGCTGGCTGCAGGAAGCTGGGAGTTGTAGTCCAACACAACTGGAGAACATCAGAACAGGGAAAGCCACAGTAGCACATTTACAAGCAATAGGGTGTTTATATAACCAAACTGTTTTATTTATTTGATTTATATCCTATCTTTTTTTTAAGAACTCAAAGCAGTTCACATCATCCTCTTGTTCTCTCAGTCTTATCTTCACAATAACAAACCTGTGAGGTAAATTCAGCTGAGAGTCTGTGACCGGCACAAAGTCACCCAGTTGTGTCCATGGTCGAGTGGCAACTAGAACTCAAGTCTTCTGCGTCCCAGATCCACACTCTTAACCACTACACCACACTGGCTCATCAAACGGTGGTATCCACTGAACATTAATATATCTGATTGCACATTTGGGCTGATTCAAGCTAATACTTACTCTGGTTGGAAGAGTCACTCTCAGAAGCCACTTCTGAAAGTCTCATGCCAGATTTGGCAACTGCATAGATCCGACTCTCCTACAGCAAGACAAAAGGATGAATGGAGAAAGGCAAACTAAAAGTATGGTTTCCACTACCTTCTGGTAACTCAGGTTGTGCTGTCCCTTCTTCAGGCCCAATCATCTTACTCTTGAGCTAGAACCAGATATCCTGAGCAATATAAATATATAATTTAATTTGATTTGATTTAAAATTTTTCTGTACCATCCCATAGTTAAAAGTCTCAGGATGGTTTACAGCAAATTAGCCTAAAAAATAAAAATAAGAATAACAATTGCCCAGCATCCAATTTTAAAATAGAAACCGAGCACTAAAACAAGTTAACAATTAAAATACTGGGAGAATAAAAAGGATAGAAGTGTTGGCGCCAGGAGAACCTCTCTGGGGAGCGTGTTCCACAATCAGGGCGCCACTGCAGAGAAGGCCCTCCTCTGGGTAGTCACCCTCTTGATCTCTTTCAAGGACGGCTCAGGAGGAGGGCCTCTGACTCAGACAAATATCTAACCTATGCTGCACAGAAAGGAAGATAATAAGCTCTGCCTACATTTTAAATGTAAAGATATTGCTCCCAGAGATGGTAGAAATATGCACTGGGGACTCTGGCAGGCGAAAATGTTTATGGGAAGGGATGGGTTGCAACACCATTTACTTCTCCTCTGTAAATCACATCTTTCCACTTTTTGTAGCAGAGAAACAGAGCTCCTATTTCTAAAACTTGACTTGGCCATGAACCATCTAGTTCTAACCTCTGATGTATTCCCTGAAGTGATTCTCAAATACTCAAGGCTCAAAGAGCCTTTATTGCCTAACTAAACAGAGGCATCACTGTTAGTAAGGACATTCTGTGCCTTTCAAATGAATGGGGACAACAACCGGGAACATATGACTCCGTTCCTAATAAACTATATTACTAGCCTCTAGCTTTTGCCTTTATCTTTATTTTAGCATGGGCATGTTGGATGTTATCAACTGTATCTATCAGTTATCCAGCAGGTTTTGACTTTCATATTTTCAGAGATAAGAATCTGTCACATCCCTGAGACTACAAGCAGCCTGGGAAAATATTTTCATGGTTAAGCTACACACACACACTCACGCCACTCTTCAAGATTCCCAGCACTTTTCCTCCTTTATGCCACCACTTTATGAATCTCAACCTTTCTACCATTGTCTTATTTTGCTATTTGAATCCAACCAGGCTGCAGCATTTCAGAGTACTGGTTTCATGTCTGCTGATGGCAAAGAGAATGTGTGCCTGATTCTAACTTCTGATTGTTAGAGTAAAATAGTCAAACAGCATCTGTGCAATTTGCACATTTAGCAGATTCCAGTTATGGTGAAACCAGTGGATTTGGCTTTCCAAGCTGCTGAACTTGCAATGAATTTAAGTCCCCCACAGATATAGTGTGTTAGGTGTCTTACCCAAGATGGAAATCTGTGCAATGGAGGGGTGGGTGGTTTGCCTCCTGGGTCCATTACTCTGGTTTCAGAAGTTCCTGTCTGCTTCCTTGAACAAGAAGACTGATGAGCCACTTCCTCCATTCCTGCTTCTTCCACCAGGCAGGCTTCCACGTCCATTTTCTCTGCTACCTCTTCATCAATATCTGTTTCTTCCACCTGTCCCTGGCATTGAGCAAAAGCTCTTACAGGCTGAAATGTGCTGATTTCAATGTTCACCACATGATGGAGACAATCAGCTCTTGACTGTGGTTGGCTATAATGCCTCTTGGCTAGCAGAATGCTGTCCCTTGGATTGCTAGGGATCTGAACTTTGGGGAGAGTCATGCTGTTACCTAGTCCATCTTTCCTCCCTGCAAAATTGGAGGGCATTGAAATGATGGATTTTGGCAGCTTCAGGGCTGGAACTGCTGCTGAGATAGACTGATTAAGGGCAGTTTTGATTTCCTCAGAGGAAGATAAATTCCACCTATGAGTGCTGAGCTCACTATTCAGCTCATCTAAGGGCTTGTACAGGTCAGATACTGTCTTGTCTGAGGGACTGATGGAGCTCTGCAGTTCCTCCAGAGGAGAGTGAAAAGCTAAAGTGCCATGAAATTTCACAGTCTCTTGATGTTTTGATAAAGTTGGGCGAATTTGGGCATGTCCTGTGGAGACCAAGTCATTCACTGAAGAGTTATTGTAGTCTGAGGAGTCAGGAATGAGCCTCAGTGACCTCTGAGAAGGCACTGATTTGTCAGCCTCTCTTGCTATGCAGGAATCATCCATAAACACCACACTTGCTATATAAGGAACACCTTGCATGGACATGCCCTGGTAGGCCTGTTCAATGTCTACTGCAAGAAGCCTGGAATCCTGTCTTGAATTCTCAAGAAGGCATGACAAGGGGTCTCGAAGCAGCTGGACATTATGGCGGGAAACAGATTCTTCAGCAGGGACAGTCATCAAATCTAAAATTGGGAATAAAAAGTGGACAGAGCTTTTAGTTGGATGCCACTTATATGGCATACCTTACTTTTTAGTTTTGCAAATCTGTTTTTCAGTGAGGTTTTATCAAAAGGAAGTTTTACACTCCAAAAAGGACTTCTGCATGTGCAAGGCCAAGCATCTGAGTGTTGCCAATACAGATATTGCCATGGAGAGAGCCTCAATTCTAAAGAACAACTTCAGGGGGAGCTAAGGGGTGCAATGATGGAGGGGAATCTGCAAAATCTGGATATCCCACCTTGAGCAATCACTGGATGAAGTTTTATCTATCTATTTATTTACATATATTTATAGGCCGCCTGTAATTGCCGAGGCCTTCCTAGGTGGCTTGCAATATAAAACATACCAACAGTAAAAACACATTAAATACCAATTAAAACATAATAAATTAGAAAAAACAATACAAAAACAATTAAAAAGGGCCACGGCACTCAGGCTAAATGTTTAAAAATTTCCTACAAAGAAGTCCTTTGTCTTTACAACTAAAGACATTGTGAGGTCAGATGCCAGCCTGTGAAGACCTGCAAATTCAGGCTCTTTGATTTCAGGCATTCAGCCAGTAAGGATAAAATCTCAGAGTCTTAGCTCAAGGTCCCCAGACTTTTTGGATCAGTAGATGCATTTGGAATTTTGTGAGAGCACTGTAGCTACTTTCACAAAATGTCTGTCATGTGAGGGCTTGTTCATTTACAAAATAGTCACCATAATGAGCCAGGTTGGTCAAATAATAATCATTTCCCAAAGGCAAACTGGTGAGACTTAAAGAATAGTAGCTTACTCAAGAATCGAACTGCAAGACAGAGGTGCAGACTGAATTACAGGACAGAAAACTACTCCCCTGAACCCAATATGGGAAGAAGCACTTCATCTTGAGGTATGTCAACTTCCCAGTTAGGACTTAAAATTATATATATTTGTGCGTGTGTGCATTCTGAGGAATAAAATGAAAATCAGGAGATACAGGGGCCTGGGCGGGGGTGAGGGGGGCAGCAGAGAGGTGTCCACAGGCATTTTGGTACCAACCTCTTCCTTCAGAGACTTTTTAGCTTAGAGCCAAGCCATTGTATCATACAAGGGCTATACAAGTCCTCTGGGTCAACTTGGTCTGGGACATTCTGCCTCTGACCTTCTGTCCACAAGCACGGATTTCTTTAGAACTGCATGACCCTGCCTATGGTGGCTGTTCTTTTTGCTCCATACACTGATTCATGGTAAAAGAACGGTCTGTCATGGCTTCCTGACAACTATATTTACATCAAAATAAAAATGAACACTACTTATTTATTTATGTTTTAAACTGTAGCCAAGAAATTAGAAGACTGACATTTGGAAGGACAGCAATAAAGGAACTAGAAAAGATCCTCGTGTGTAAGGAAGTTTCACTGGAGACCAAGGCCAAATCATCCAGACTTTTATATTCCCAGTCACTCTGTGTGGGTGTGAATGCTGGACAGTGAAGGAAGTTGATAGGAAGAAAAGTGATGTTTTGCAAATTCCCTGGACTGAAAGGCTAATGAGTGGGTCCTAGATCAAATGAAGCCGGAGCTTTCTCTCTAGAGCAAATGTGACAAAACTGAAGGTGTCATACTGTGGGCACATCATGAGGACACAAATCACATTGATAGGTTTTCTTTGTTTTTTACTTCTGTTTTATACTGTAATTTAAACTTCCAAATGCCTATAGTGTATCTTATGTCATATTTTATAGTTTTAATTGTGGATAGCTTCAGCTATTAGGTAGTACAAAAGTGCAGTAATTCATTAATTTATTAAGATTAGTATATTAATATTTATCACACACTTTTCTCCTGTAAAGTGTTTGTGTATTTCATTTAAGTAGCACTTACTGTCCTTCATTATAGAACAATATTATTTCCTGACAGGGTCATATTATTATTGTTTCGATATTTTGAAAGTATGTCGAACAAGGCTGTCATGCATAGGACATTTTGGAGGCCTTTCATTCATAGGGTCACCCTAGCAACGTTAACAACATTTTGGAAACAATGGCTGGGAGAAACAATGGTCTTACACCATCTAATGAGTTCGTCATAGGGCTCAGATCAGAACTGGAGACTTCCTTGCTCCCAGTTCATACATAGTATGCACATAACCAAGCTTTTCCATGTATGCTAAAGGGAAAATATTCCTTCCTAATGATCAAAGTACAGCATAACTTCATTAACTGCACAAAATATGCAATGTACTAGTGTGATAGACAACGTTGCTTATTAGTAAAGATGTCTGAAAGAGATTTCTAAAAGACGAGAAAGGTGGGAGAAGAGAAGAACAAACAACTTTATCACATATTGCGTTTTGCCTTTCAATCCCAAACACATGTGCATCTGTGTAGGATAGAGATTGTGGCTAGTTAGATGTGAGGAAAATACATTCTACCTATATACAAAGACAATGTTTTCTTTATTTTTACTTGTCAAATTGCCATGCAGAATAATGGCACGGAAGATAAGGGATTAAGCCTGGTTCAAATTACCCCTTTTGCTGGAGCTTCCAAACGGAATCTGACACAATGAGACCATACAATTATGTGCAGGAGTCAATGTATCATTCAGAGTTGTTTCACTGGTAGCGATCTGGGAACACTTAATACCAGGTTATTATAGCAACCATCTCACTCGGTAAGCAATCAGAATGGATGTAGACAACCTGCTTACAAAGCTTTCAGCTGGAAATGCGCTTGCAGAGAAAGCTGAAGCCTCATGACTGAAAAGGCATAAACTCGTGCAGTTCAGGAGTATCTCCCCAGAATGGGCACCCCCATGTATTTGCATACTGCTATGCTCTGGGTTACTTGCCTATGTGTATGGCCATGCCTAATTTGTTGCTATAGAGAAAGCAATTCAGTAAAGATAAATCCCTTCCACTTGAAATGTTAATTATAGTTTAGTAGAAAATGCAGCTTTCAGGATCCAGTGGGAAAAAACACATACCTTTAACTAGGGATGAATGAGAATTGCATCTCTGTTCACAAAACATGAACACAATTCTTGTTCATCAACCTGAATGTGAATGCAAGCAGGAGATTTTTTTTTTTTGAAAAAATGTTAGTAAATTCCTGAATTTGCAAGCTCATTTGAAAAATTGGATTTTTAAAAAAATGTGCACATAGAAAGGATTATTTTAAAAAGCATTTTTGTCAATAGGGGAACATGCAGAATTGAGAAAAATATGCACAGAAATATGTTCTTCTCTCATTTAAAATTGGCACTTTCTCCATTCAAACGGGATGGGAAAAAGGTCAGCAATGAAAACAGCAGCAAGCCAAAACAAACTGCAAAATGAGTTTTGGAGAATTCAGGCAAGCTTGAAAATTCCTGGTTCTCTGGTCCCTACCCTTAAGAGCAGGCAAGGTGATAGAAAGCTATGGATGCAAAATAGGGTTTCTCCCAATGAACTTTCAGTACCTACATGCATTCCATAGGGAAGCAAGGCTTACCAGCATAAAAGATTATGCATGGAACCTATATTGTGCATGGAGAGACCCTGGGGAAAATGTCACACATGAGTGGCTGGCATCATTATATGTATTTAAACGACAGAAATGCATTGCACATACTTCATGCCAAGAGTGTGCAACAAGTGCTTGGAGGCCAGAGACCCTTCCCCCCATGGCTTTGAGTGCAGCCCTTGCCAGCCTTGCCACCGTACCTACACTGCTGGAATGTGGCGGCATAATGCCAAAAAAGGTGGTTTGCTGCCTATATTTGGCAGCAAATTGTGGTGATTCAGAAGTACCAAATTCAGCTTGTTTCAAAAGAAACACTGTTGAGCTTCTGTAACATTTTACCACCAAAGATCAGTGGCAAAACACTACCATTTTTGCTGCTATAGCAAAGCAGCCCCAGGGAGAGTCTGCAGGCTGGAAATTAGTCCCTGGACCACTCAGAGATGCTCACCCATGCTTTATGTGTTATCTGAAAGAAACACCAATGCACTAATATAGCCTCAGCAATCATGGCAGCCGTATAAAGTGTGGCACTGCCCCTACATCAGGGTGAACATGTTGTGGCCTCCAGATATTTTGGCCTACAACTCCCACCATGCTTCACCACCATACTGGTTGATGGGAGTTTTCGACCAAAACATCTAGAGGGCCACAAGCTGCCACCCCCACCCTAAATTCTTAAGAGCTGAGTGCTCAGCAAGAGTTTCTATTTCTTATATTTAGAGATGTTACATCTTGGTATCAAAGCAATGTCTACTGAAAATATTCAAACCACATTGGAGGAGACATGGATCTTGCTAGCGAGCATCACAACACCTCAGGAAGGGAGTCTGCATGGACACTGCACACATTCCAGATTCATGCTGCAGCACGCTAAACAACAGTTGTGTGGAAGTCCTTTAATTTCTTAATCTAATAGAATTACCCATTGTGCAGTCAGTAGTGCTGCATATGGTTTTTGGGATGCAGCCCCCCTAGGGGACAAGCAATATAATCCATTCAAAGTTTAGGATTACCCTAGTAAAGTTAATGGATTTCCTGCCAGGGTCATTAAGAATGGCCTTTACAGCCAAACTAAAGTATAAATGTTTTATATGGCTACAATAATAGAGATCTTATAAACAGCCTGTCTGAAAGTATGCTAAAAAGCCTCATACAAGAAGGAAATGGAAATGTCACATTTGTCTCCCTCTGCCTTGGTACACTAGAAAGAAAAAGGAATTGTCCTAAAGCATTGCAAAGAAGTATAATGAAACCACAGTCCATGTTCTTCTTCCCAGTTTCCCTGCCCAAAATAAACATGAATGTATGTGTACACATACTCTGCAGTGCTTCTTGTAGGGCTTTGATCTGGTCCATCAGCCTCTGGTTGCAACTCTTGAGGTAATGGTTTTCTAGCTCCAGCTGTGAAAAAAGGGAAAAATGCTGGAAAAAATGCATGCATCTTTCTTTATAAAAGCAGTCATCTCCAGGCCTCTGGCCTTAATAAAAACTTAAGAAAATTAAAAGAGGAATGTAATGCTAAATTCCTTTTCTTTGAAAGTTCTGCCTCCAGAAAGAGTCCTTTGACCTGTTTCCTCCACAGTGAAATTTGTGAAACTGCTTAAAAAGCAATAAAACTGGACCATTTAACTAAATCACAAAGCAAGTCCACAGAATGCACTGTAGACATCCTTGGCCAATTCCACGCCCATCAAAGTAATATATCACTCTAAGTGGTGCCTTCTTCAGCAGTGCAGCACAACACTAAACTTTTTGGATCTGAGAAATGGGAATTTGCTCTGGGTGCCAGAAAAATGGTTCTCATGAAAAATGTGTGGTTAGTCACATAATGGCTGATGTGAGGGTTTGGCTTAGTCAAAGGAGGTAAGGCGGGGAAAGAAATAGCAAGGCTAGAGTCTGGAAGAGAAGGGGGAATAGCAAGGCAAACAGTGAGAGGGAAGAAAAAGAACAAGATTAGAGGTTAAGATAGGGGGGCAAGATAAAGCAGTTCAGTGGAGAGAAACATGGGGCTGCAGTCGAAAGAGAAAGCAAAGGGGGAAAGGGCTGCATAGATGGAAGGAGAAGAGGTGAAGCAGTTCTTTCTCGCTCTGCTTGCCTGATGAACAGCTGATCAGTGGCAGGTATGAAAGAGACCCCAGTGCCCTAATGTTTTTCAACTTTTAACAGGTTGAAAGGCAGTTTTGAAGGGCAGGTATTGGAAAGCTTTGTGGGGATCCCTATCATATGTTCTTGCAGCAGTTGCAAATGTCTGCATTGTCACTGGAAGATCTCCTGGTGTCAGTTTCAGAGTAATTGTGGTCCCCAGATCATTTAGGTGGGATTCTAATAAATAGAGGGCAGGGAGCAGAAGCACGGAAAAAGGAAAAACAACAATAAGGTTTTATTCTGCCAGTGTGAGTCTCCTTGAGTGGAGTTCTGCTCAGAAAGCTCCCACTGGGGTTTGTGTACTTATATTTGTTGCCAATTCCAATCTTGCCCTCCAGGCCTGAGCACTGACTTCCCCACTGTTCCATAGGGTCCTCCAGTACAGATGCAGGAGATAGAGGAACTGTGGAATGGAAGGGGAAACTGTCTAGTCATATTCCTAACCCTAACGCAAAAGCCTCCCATGGATGGAAGGAACTCCTCTATCTGTGGAAGATATTCCCTGGATCCATCCCAGTTTGGGAATAGACTGAGTACAGGGCACTTTCACAGCATCCTGGAAGAGGCTTATCCCATCAAGGAAAGAGTAAACCAGTGCCAGCAGGAGCCCAAATAGAGAAATTTCAGAAGTCACTTTGGACAGCACTGGGCTATCTTTCAAGCATAGAATGCCCTGCAGAAGTGACAGAAAAAACACCTTTTGTTCCACTGTGGTTATGCAAATCTGTAGAAAGGGAAAATTGAGTAAAACTCAACCAGTACATGGCAAAATATGCCCTACAAACAATAATTTAAATCTGAAAAATTCACAATTAAAAAGTTCTCTTTGTTTGCATGAGTTACCTCCATCTCCATCAAATTACACACTAATCATATGCCTACTCATATCAGAAAAGAATAAACAAACTGCCTTTCACCTCTCTTAGTTTCTCAGTCACCCACTCTTTAATTTTGGCAGCTTTTTCTTGAACAATTCTAGCTTCATCTGCTCTCAGCTGCTTCTGTGAAAAAACATAATAATTAAAAAACAGATGACATGTCAGGCTTGCAGCTGAGCATATTTCATGTCAGTCCTGCATGCTGTTTGCCTTTGCTTACATTCAGATAACCCACACTTGAGGGGGTAACATGCTCACATTCAGCCCTTGAGTCGGGACTACCTGTTGCCTGAACTAAGCCAGTATCTTTTTTCAGCAATCTTTCCATAGCTATAAGGAATATTCTGGAGACTTGTGTGTGCTTCCAATTTAAACCAAAAGAAGACTATTGACCTTTGAAGCTTCGAGGCCTATCTAATCCTGATCAGAGAAAGCAAGAACAGGGAGAGATATTCTGAGGGAGAGCTGGAGACAGCCTTGAATCCATAGTATTGCAATCTGTCTTATTTCTCCAAAAGGCCCTGAAATTGGACCCAAAAACTGTGACAGCCAGATGCTCATTTAGTAATACCTGAAGGAATCCTCCTTCCCTATGAGTCTATCTGTACATGGAGGTAATCTTTAAAGCTTTTCAACCAGGTGCTTCCTCTGTCCAGAGCAAAGGAATTGCTACCTCATTTGTGTCCCCATCAATTTCACTGGGCATCAGGCAAAATCTTATTGATGATGCTAGCTATTTCTACAAATATGCCCTTATTACATTTTATTGAAGCATTTTATCTTGTTCTTGTAAACTGCCCTGGAAGCCCTGCTGAAGGATGGCAGAATCTTCTGCAGGTTTAGACAGGAAAAGGGGTCTACAATTCCCAGCATGCCCCAGCCAACCAGGATTGTGCCTTAAGTAAATATTGATCTGAGAAGGGAAACAAATATAAATGTATCTATACAATAAGTAGATATTCTGTGATCTCAGACAATAGCTTGCCTAGTGCTGGAGAAGCTACGTGCATTTCAATAAACAGTCATTTTACCTGGTTTTCCAGCTGTGTCTGCAATTTCTTTATCAGTTCATCCTTTTGTTGTATGCTGCTCACCAGCTTCTGATGTTTCTTGTGTTCACTGGACTCACTTGATTTCATGTTGGCAAGTTTCAACTTCTCTTCCATGATTTCAACCTGAAAGATCCCCTCACACTTTGATTGTAATGACAAGGAGTGGGGAAAGTGAAGGAAACACCCTGGATCTTGGTGGAATGAACCATTTCCCAATGGACCTTTTGTCCACAGACTGGTAGCAGGGGAATTCTTAAAGCATTTCTAGAATTTTTCATTTCTAGAGTTCCATGAACTATAGTTTTGAGTTACAGTTTGAAAATATAACATTACATGCTTCAAAGGGTCAAGGAGCAGATGTTTTTCAGGAAATACAAACAAGAAATCTAGCCTCTTCAGACATGGAGATCCCAAGCACATAAGACATGAGTGAAGGGACAAAACATGTCTTACAGGTGTAAATATAGGAAATTTCCCTCTGTCAGATCAAGACTTCCTATCCATCTAGCCCAGAAATGTCTACTTTGACTAGCAACTGTCCAGGGCTTCAGGCAGCAGGCTGAAGCCCTGGATAGCTCATTACCTGCTGCCTGGACCGTTTAGGTGTCAGGAACTGAACACAGGTCCTGATGCATGTTTCTTTCCTTTAAATGAAATTTGCAAAAGCAGAAGCAGAAATGTGTTTGATGCACAAGGGGAAAGTGGTCCAATCTGCACTGTGGTCCTGATTAAAATTCCTGTCCCCCACTGTTACTCTTTGCCCTGGAGGAAAACTGCCCTGCAAATAGCATCTTTGGAGGCAACTGGAGGGAACAGTTCCATCCCTTCCTGTGCACCATGGATCAAATTCTCATCTGTTCCCTACCCTGTTCCATGCCTGCTACTACTTTAGCAAAGAACAAACTCTACATGAAATGTGATCAGTCCTTTGTCTTCTCTTTCAATATGGTAGAAGGAGGATTTGCATTTGCAGTGTTGCCAGAAAGAACTTTTTAATGCAGCTTTTGCATAGTATCCATTGGCTGTAAAAGTTCTACAGAGAAATGTTACATTTAAGATTTTCCAGGTGCAATGTGGAGATCTTCCTTTTTAGGTTCACCATCATGGATCAAGGTTCACAGGTATCTGCAAAAACCCAAATGCTATCAGAGGACCTCCACATACTGTTCCCCCAGCACACACACACTTCTGCTGGATGCCAGTTGCAGCCTCCCCTTCACACAATTCCAGGTTCCCTGTCCTCTTCCTGCATGCTGAAGTCCACCTCCCCATCCCTGCTACTTCCTCTTTTAAAACTTGTAAGACACCTGAAATATGGTCATGCATTTCTCATATTGTTTAGTTTGGGTCTCACACACATGCACACATTTTGTTTCATTTCAAGCTTCCTGGAAGCTCGCAGGGGTAGCTAGCAGTAAGTTCAAAGCAGGAATGAAGATCAAGGCAGGAAGAAAGTAGGAGTCCCAGCTTGCTCTCAGGTTCAAGGACAATGGGGCAGTATTGTCTCAAGAGGGAGATAAAACCAACTGGAACTTTAGCATGAAAAGACTTGTAGGGTGGTCAATTTCATCCCACCTGGTTGTTAAAGCATCTTCACCTATTCTGCAGTGTGCAAGGTGAGGTAGGGGGAAGTTCTGCTGGTAACTCATCTTCTGCAAAGAAGATGATAGCAGAAGATGCATCTACCAGCTTGGGGAGGTAAGCTGAATAAGGAACTGGTTGTCACATTCCTTGGATATCTCATGTTTATCAAACTCCTCTGCTGTAAACTGGAAGACACAAGGGCTGAGGGGGCATCCCACACATAGTTTGTGGTGCTATCGAGTCACTGCAGATTAACTTCTTGCTGTGTAGAGACAGCTGCCCCAGTTATCAGTTTTAAGAACTCAAATAAACCTGGGAAACTGCTTACTGCTGGATCAGACCTTTGGGCCCTCAGTCTGCTTCAACTGGTCATGGCCCTCTGAAGTCTCAAGTAACAGTTTTGCTTAACCCTGCTGCCTAAATATTCATTTTTTACTCTAGCCCCTATACTTCCTTTCTCCTTCTCAACAGCTGGATTATCCTTCCACTGATTTGGACACCAGCTTTACAGGGATGCCTGTCACCAATCAGTAGCTCCTTCTTAACAAGGTCAATCATACCACTTTTCTCTTTAAAAGAATTTCTGGCTCAGAACCAATACCTGTTGGCTTCTTTCCAAAGCCTCCAGGTTGGCAATGCCATGCTGTAATATTTCCCAGTCTTCTTGCAAATGTCTGTATAAAAGTAATGCTGCAGTGAATATTCCTTACCCCAAGACTGCAGAAATCTCTGCTTCATCCTTCTGTCTGTTTGCATTAAAGGGGCGGGGGGCAAACAGTCTGTCCTCAGTACTAAAACTGAAAGGCAAGTGCCTGGAACTCGGGCCAAAAAGCTAAGCCTGCTGAGCGGGATATGTTTTTATTAGCATTCAGGATGATTACAGACTAAAGAAAGAGCTCCTCCCACCCATCTGAGGCTTGGGCAGTGACTCTATGCTGGAGGCTCCAAATGGGCAGGGAGGGACGATAACCATGTGGTCTCCTTATTTGAAGATAAAAGCTGTAGGGAGCACATTGAGCCAACCCTCCAACCCTCCGAACTCATGCAGCGAAATAAAACAGCAGCTCTAAAACTCAGCATGTCATCTTTTCATTTCCCATGCCGCAGGCTTACTGATAACATACCTGTTTGTGGAGTGGCAGCTCCATGTTATGAATGACAATCATTCCCTAAGCCTGTCAGATTTAATTAAAGCATTTCTTAAGACACATCCCTTTCTCCCTAGATACCAAGGCAGCTGGTGCCACTGGCAACAGGGCGGCAGCAACCGCTAAGCCTCTGCGCTGCGCTGGATTCTCTCCTCCGGGTTTGGCCAGTTCAAGCCAGTTCAGCCTTGCTGAAGTTCACTTGCTTTCCCCCTCCACCTTTAAAAGAGTGTTGGGGTCTCACAAGATGGCTCCTCAAAACAAGGTTCCTTCACTCCTGGACCTGATTCAAGTTTAGAACAGGATTAGAAGGACAGCAAAGGCGATTTACTGTAGCACACATGTGCCTCTGAGGCATGGGATTTACATGGCTTCATCCCGGTGTCTGGGCAGAGGAAAGTGGGGCAAAAATAACTCTGTGTGTCACCAGGCATGAGCAACACATAGTGCTTGAGCCAAACATGCCTGTCGGGAGATGGGTTACCTCCTTCTTCCTTTCAATCAACAGACAGTTCTTCGGCAAAAAGCACTTTATTTCCAGTGTACAGCCAGCAAAGTAAGAGCCAACAGAGGAAGAATCGTTGAGCATTCAACCCAAACTAGAAACTATTTTCAAAAATCTTCCTTTTCAGTAACCCTGGGCTCTTCCCACCTGGGTGTGCCTTGCTGGAGAAGGGCTTGCCTCCTAGAACTAGTCGGCCAGTGCTTCTCTCCTGACACTACATCATGGGGCCAGGGACCAGACCAGGCTCCTCTGGCTCCTCTCCCAAGTCCCCTTCCAAACCCTGTCAGTTCTCAAGGTCTGCCTGAATACCTGGAGCTGGCAGCCTTGAGATAAGCTCTCCCTCCTCTGCCATCTGTATGTCCGCAGAGCTCATTTTCCAGGCCTCACAGTCCCCATCCAAAGAGGCAGTGTCACCCTGGCCCTGGAAAGTACTCCAAGGATACCTACTTCTTTCATTCCCAACAGGCCCCCTCAAAGGCTGTCTGTGCAACTTGCTACAGGTGCCCTGCACCATAAGAAGCAATCCATCTCATCACTCTATTGTTTGTCTCTATCCCTGGAATGCCAGAGAATCAATCCTCCATAAAACCAATTGTCACATTATACATGCTATTATACCCCCAGAGATACCAGACTAGCTGGTATCAAATATTACAGAAGTGACAAAATCAGGGTAGTTCTTACCTGTTTTTCTGCACATTGGGCTCTCTGTTCTGCCTCAACCACTCTTTGTTCCAGTTCTTGCATCTTCAGAGCAAAATAAGAAAGGGAGGGGGGGAAATCAAGATTTAGGAGAAAAGTTATCATCTTTCAAGTCAAATCCAACTCTGATCATGACGATCTCTGGTATTGCTAGAGTAATGTCACCAAGCCAAATCAGGAAGAGCCTTTAAGAGCAAACTCACTGACCATTTTCTCATTATCGAACTTATTATTTGACTATATGGTTAAAAAGGATTCCAGTACTCCTGCCACTAAGATGATGCTCATCTCTACCACATTCAATCATTCTCTATATATACATATACAGATTAGCATTCAATCATATACATACATACATTCAAATATCTCATAGAATACTAGATTTCGAAGGGGCCAAGAAGGCCATCAGGCCCACCCTCTGCCCCATGCAGGACTCCAAGTTCAACATCCCAGACAGATGTCTGTCCAAGTGCCTTTTGAATGCCCCCAAGGTTGGAGAGCCCACGACCTCCCTAGGTAATTTGTTCCACTGTCATATTACTGTAACACTCAGGGCAGTCTTCCTCATGTCCAGCCAGAATATGGATTCCTGTAACCTGAGCCCATTATTCTATGCACATTATTCCTCTGAGATAATTGGGAAAAGATCCTGGTCTTCCTCTATATGACAACCCTTCAAGTACTTGAAGAGTGCTTTCATCTCTTTCCCTCAATATTCTCTTCTCCAGACTAAAATGTCCAACTCTCTCAATCTTTCCTCACAGATCTGGGTTTCCAGTCCCCAGATCAATCTTGTTGCCCTACTCTGAACCTTTTCCAGTTTGTCTCCATCTTTCTTAAACTGTTGTGCCCAGAACTGGATGTAGCACTCCAGGTGAGGCATAACCAAAGCTGAGTGGAACTAGTATTTCATGTGATTTGGACATGACATAAATGTGATGCATTTCCAATAGATTGTATAATAGATTATAATTATATTATAATGTGTGTTATAATAATAATAATAATTATTATTATAACATTTCTATGCCGCCCCTTGCCGAAACCTCGGGGCGGCTTACAACACGATAAAATACAATGAAATACAATAGCACATAATAAATTACCATTAAATACAAAGTACAAAAAATACATTGGTTTACAAATATAAGATTAAAATTATCAGTATAACTTAAGTAAATAAAAATATAGGAGGAGAAAGAGAAGGAAGAAGAAGTTGCCCTGGCCAGATCATATGTTTTAACAATTCAAATGATGTTTAAATAAAAAGGTCTTTACCTGGCGCCGAAAAATATAATATATAATATAATGTAATAGTAAGTATCATTAATTTCAATTGATTTTATTTACAGTATGTATATGCTGTCCAATAACACAGCATATGTTGGTGGCTCCCCCAAGAATTTAAAACAATTAAACAAGACCATAGAACCATAAGATGTCTGAAAACTGTTTCTAGGAGTGCTACATACACTTGACAACATTTTTGGAAAGTGTTAACAAGAACGCTTGTGCATTTCTATGCCACCTTTCCTAACAATCATACAATGTTAAATTCTATGGATTTTAGTGTCAGTGTTATAACCTCCCATGGAATAACTCAGGCTCCTCAGTGATTGCTCCCTTTCTCTTATAGTTCACATTCAGTTTTGGAAAGCATGCCCTTGAATTAAGCTTCAACAGTCTTGACAGGAATGTCCTTGTTTTTCAGACATCAGTTCTTAATTATAGTCTTCCAGGGTGGTGGAGATACTCAGCATCATCCTGAGCAAAACCATCTTGTCAAAATTAAGTCTGATATAAGAAATGAAAGAATTTTCTGAAAGTTGGCGTTTTCTTTCAGATTTGATATCCAAGCTTTACTTTGGTCCTCAATTTCCTGATCTTGACTGAACACACAATGATTATAATATATGGATACAAAATCAGCCAGTATTGTGTGAAAAAATCCTTGCAAGTAGCTTTACCACAGTTGCCCTGTGCTTTTTTCAAAAGTTGATCACCACACTCTGGGTTTCTGTTCTGAACAACCAAAAGCTGTCATCAACTCCTTCCTCTGTGCGGTCACTTGGCCTTGCTATCTCCCAATAAATGAACACTTCCTAACCACATACCTTGTCATACTATGTCCCAGAAGAGCTGCTGAAGTACCAGAGAAACCAGGCCACAGGGACAGGGAAGAAATAAGAGATCTCACTGAGATCACTTTCTGTGTATAACCTTCCTACAGAAATATCAATAGAATTGTGCCTTAAACCAGTTTTAGGAATGATGGAGTCCTCCATGGTACAAAACACGGCAGCAAAAACAGAACTCAGAATGAAGGCCAGTGAAACTGGCAATTCATAACAGTCTTTTTTTACATTTTTGCTTGTATTATGAATTATGGGCCTCCCTGCATCACAGAGAGACACAAAAATCCAATAGTCCCAATCTTGCAACTACACACATGAAACAGCAAGTTGCTCAGTTCCTAGGTGAGCATACAATGGAATTGATGGATTGGTAGGGGTCTCAAAAACAAAAGAGCACAAGGTGGTATGCTAAGGCCAATCTCAGCATAGGTCAACCTCCATGGGCCTGATCTACCTCATGGCATGACTGCAGAGGAACTAAAGCCTTGTCTGTACTGTGTTCTCTTCCCAATGGGACAAAATGTGGGGAAAACAAAACAGCTTTTCTGGCACATGTCTTCTCCAATTGGAAAAAAAAATTGCAGACAAGTCAGTTCTTGATGGATGTACCAAAAGGATTATCCCTCTGACACACCTTTTAGGGACCAACAATGGGTCAGTTATTGTGGCCATGCCCCAGCACATTATTTGACTTGCACAGAGTTAAGGGGTGCCTTCTGCTGGCTTTTCTAGAGGTGAGAATGTTGTATGAGTATGATTGAAGGATATTTTCCACTAGGTCTTTAGAATAGCCAATTCGTTAGCCTTCAGTTGATTTCACTGTATTGCTGACTTGGCAGTGAAGCAGGAAACTGCATATTTTTGGAATTACAATTCTTTCATACCAACAGAAGGGCAACTCCTTTTTAAGTCGATTAAAACAGAGGACCCATAGGTCATGAACTTTATGTCAGCAGCTAGTAGTCACACATTGCCATCAGAATTCTTCTGTTCTTGCCATGTAGAGCCTTCAGAAATTATACAGCGTTCTGGGAATAAGCCTATATACCTGTGTACAAGCCATCAGGACTGAGTTTCATTGTACTTACTATCTCTCAGATACTTCTCCAAATATTATTGGTATATTTCACTGTCTCTCATGAATAAGCAGGACCAGATACATAATTCAGAGGAAGGCATGTGTTCCTTTAGTACAGTGGAACATTCCTTACCTCCCGAGTAAGTCAATATTCACACCATTTATTAAATGTTTCATAGACTCTCCTGCTGATCTGCCAAACCTTCAGGTAGTTGAATAAAAGTCCACCTAGCCTGATTCAGCCTAAAAATAACTAGTATTCTCCTTCCTTTTTCCACTTCATTGTTTTGCTGCTAATGTTAAAACAGCTGCTCTGTTGTTTTACATCAGACCAGAATGTAATTTCTTGTTTTGCTTTTTCAGTGTCAAGAATACTTCTAGGCTCTCTAGGGATGAACAAATAATATGCAGAGCATTCAAATGGCTCTTTCCATGTATTATGTTTTACTGATGAGAAAAGTGAACCACACAGCTAACTAGCTACAAACAAACACTAAAAGGCAGTTTTCAAAATACTGTTCCTCTGTTTCTCATCGTTAGCCCACCACACTGTCCCCCTCCAAAATAAAGACCTATTATCCACCCGACAAATGTCTCAAAGGTAAAGAGGTTGGTCAAAGATTCATGCCCCACTGCTCATTTGTTAACAAGGTCATCATGCTGCCATGGAAACTGTTTGCTGTATCACTCATCAGCAGAATATTACCGCTTTTTCCCCTTGTGTGCACCAGTGTGTAAGTAAATGCCAGCTACTAAAGACACAAGATTCTTGAATACATTTCCAGATTTATTGTGTGAAGATGTGTTAACAGTCAGTATGAATACCCATTCCCTAGGAATCCTGGAAAAGGTGCAGAGGGAAACCTGTTTACACACACATCCACTTCTATGCACAGTCAGACATTCACATTAAAATAAAAACATTCCTTTCTTTTCCCTTTCTCTTTTAAATTAATTAGTGTTAGCCCCATCTCTCTCCCCTCAGTTCTTTTTTCCCCGAGAGGCAGCTTATTTGTAACAGGATGATCATGCTGCCATGGCAACAGACTGCCATGTCGCTCATCAACAAATATTACTCCTCTTTTCCTTGGTGTATGCAATGCGATTAAAAAAAAACAAACCTGAATGCAGAACACAGAGTTTTTATTAAGAGGGCATACTAGCACTTGCTGTACATTTGTTAAGCACTTGGGGATAGTTTCTACCTGCTTTCTAGTCAGCTGATTTTTCATCCCTTCATAACTGAAAATACGACAATATGAACTGGATCCTGAGAAAACCAGAACATTTGAAGTGATATGAAATCATATGTACATTCATCAAATGATCCACTGAAGCTGCCACAAAACGGGTAGAGACATAAACGTCCAAACTAAACCAACAGATATTTTCATGTATGAACCAGGCTTTAGCCCTGTAGTTCTGGAACCTCATATGTTTAAGAACTGAAGCCCATTTGTCTCAGTTGTTATTAACTGAACGACTGGATCAATCATGAAGGAATAAATTAACACGCTCAGTGTTAAGGCAAAAGTTTCAATTAGTTTGAAACGGCTTCCTTTCCACACACACTTTTGACAAGCTTTTGTTTCAATACAGCCTGCCTGGTCTTTGGCCTCTGAGGAAAAAACACAGACCACTAACTTGCACAGCCAGTTACACAGTAACCTGACCACTGAACCAGGCTGCTCCCAAATCTCAACAAAGGAGCCAGTGGTGACGCTCACCCCAGAACTGGACTCATTCCACAGTCTTTATGTCCCTTCCCTTTCCCTTCCCAGTCAGGTGCTCCACAGACTGAGGAGCGATCAGACAGATTTATAATTTAGTCACCGTTTAATTGAATTCTTTTCAGAAGTACTGGGTTTCCAAGGGAAAAAGATAAGGGTCTGAAGATTATATAAACAGGCACACAACAAGGGCGAGAAATTAGGCATTGGATTTCTAGGATCATGGCATCATGATTTCAAAATCAACCAAATTCCCTTCACAATTTTTAATATATGGCTTGAGATGACACCAAAGTTTGTTTAGCTCAGCAATGCATCTCATGTGACTACAATTAATCATACTTATCAATACCAGAGATTATTCTGTAGTATTTACTGAACCTTCCTCTATCATTATCATGCCAGGTATATAGCACCACTGATTTTAAAGGTACTCCAAATCATGGGATGAAGAAGGAAAGTTTTTTGTATCCTACAACTTATTTGGGCAGAATATGAATTTGGCAGAGTATTCAGAATTTAAGCTAAGACTTTTGCATCTACTATATCAAATGTTGTTATATCTAGTCATGAAATGCACCTACTGATTACATGTATTTACATGCCACTTTTCAAGAAGCAAATCTTACCAAGGTGGCTTACAAGTAACATAACCATTATGGAATGATCTCCCTTGCTGAGGTTCATCTGTCATCCTTTTGGCACCATGTTAAGACTGCATTTAAGGATATTTAATGTCATGATGCAGCATTTAGGCCAGTTGTTTTTAATAGATCTACTTTGAGCAAAATGGTTTACATTTGCTACATTGTTTTGAAAGTTTTACATTGGAACAATATGCTATTTTGATGTATTTGTGGGCTGTATTTTTATGAATTGTTGTGAACTGCCTAGAGAGCTTTGACTTTTGGATGGTTTGGAAATGAAATCTCATCATCATCTTCTTTCCTGTTGCTTGACAAATAACAAACATCACAATAAGTAGATTTTGCCTCACCTTCTCAGCTAGCAACTCCCGGATCTTACTAGCTTGCAGACGGAATTTGAAGAGCTGTGTCTCTAATGCAAGACATCGTTTCTGCCAGTCAATGCTGCTACCATTCTCAGCTGTGAGTTCTGCCATTCTGAAACCTTTCTTCACCCCAGGCTGATCTCCTCAAGGTGACCTACATGAGTTAGACAATGCTTTTAAAATATTATTTGTCATCTTATCATTTCCTCTCCACATAGACCAAACATGCTCAGCATCAAAGATTTTTGCCAGTAGTTCTTTATTTCAGAGTAAAGTAGTAGGAGGAAATTCTCACATGGTATTGTGTGACAGGAATCAAGGATATAGTTTACCAAAAGCTGGTTAAAACATGCATAGGCATTATTGGATGATTGCAACCTCCCACCAGCAATACATTTCCAGTGGAACCAGTCCACTGATACATTGACCAATCATCAACTGTACATTAAATAAATTTAGGACAACCAAGTGATGTACTTGCATGTGTGAACTGACCCATACAGCACAAGAGCTGAGAAGTATGGTACAAAACAGTAGCAGCTGCCATATGGAAGAGACAAATATAGTAAAAGAAGAAGAGAGCAATGGTGAAATAGTACTATGGGTCCCACTGAATCACATGGTTTGAAGCCCTATAAATAATATGTCTGAAAGAAAACTGGCAATTTGATTCTTTATAGCAGCTTTAATTACCGCAGTGCCAGTAATGGTTGTCATTCAGGCTCTGTCTACCTTCTTGTCAAAATAACAACATACAATTCAAAAGCACAGATAGACACCCTCCAACCCTGTTGTAAGGATCAAATGGAGAGGGGAAGGGCTATAAGAAGAAGGGGACGGCAGAGAATGAGGTGGCTCGATAGAGTCACTGATGCAGTTGGTGTGAGCTTAAGTGGACTCCAGGGGGTGATGGAAGACAGGAAGGCCTGGAGGAATGTTGTCCATGGGGTCACGATGGGTTGGACACGACTTCACAACTAACAGCAACAAGCTGCCTCGGGTCCCTCGAAAGAGGAAAAGGACAGGATAATATAATGTACTACCAGTAAAATAATAACAGCATGCTTTCAAAATAGGACAGTCTTCCCCATCTTGATGCCCTCCAGATGGACTGGGCTAGACTGCCATAATTCCCAGCCAGCATGGGGAGTTGGTAGTTGGGAATTACAGTTCAACACATCTGGAGGGCAGTGGCTTAGGGAAAGTTGAACTAAGCTATTCTGCTGACTCAAAGCTATCTGGAATGCATGCTTGTTTATTTTATATACAGAGCAGTCTCCTCTACACTGGTGCTCTCCAGAAGTGTTAAGTAGGCTATGACTCCCAGAATACCCCATAATGGCTGAGGAATTCTGGGAGTTGTAGCCGAGTATATTTAGCGACAATCCATTTAGGAAAGGCTGATGTACAGGATCTGGCTGAAATTAGCACACAGGAAAGAAAATACAGTGGACACATCATGCTACAGTATTTGCATGTACCAGGAGTGCAATGCAATATGGCAGTTACCAGATTCTGCTACAGATAATAGTGTCTGGGGCTGAGCCTTGACATTGCCAGGGTCATCTGTTTGCTGAGAAGCAATTATCTAGCTGCACAACGTCTTTTCCTCAACTGTCTGTACTTTGTGTTTTTATGCATGGTTGGGTGAGGCAACAGCAGCTTGGGACAGGTTCTGAAGGGGAAAGATGAGAGAGACTTTTCTCTTTTCATGAGACCTGCAAACTTTACTTAGTGGGAAAAGTTTAATTGGTGGAGGTGGACATTAAGGGTTAATTCTGACTTTGTAAAGGGGAAAGAAAAAGAAAAGGTGGTCTTTTATCAGGATCTTTAAAAGCTTAAATAACTGTTGCATTTCTTTAGTCTAAAACTTAGATACTGCTCATTTTATTTAAATTTTAAAAGATGTTCATTTAACTATTGTATAATTGATCAACAATCCCAATTTTCACATATCCTCATACAGTTTTTCTCTATCAGTACTAATGTTGCACCTGGACCCTCTTCCTGTTGTCTGTTGACATTCCATTTTTGCATTGCTTATTCTTCTCTAACACTATAACAGTCTTTGAGGATTGATTAAAGACACATCTTACATGAACATTTTCCCCTCTGTGTGAATTTTTACAACATGGCTTTCTTGGCTCTAGTCTGTATGCTATCCCACCACAAAATAATAATCTCTATGTAAAGGGAAATAATGCCTCCTACAATCTAGCAATGAAATATACTTGAATAATATAAAATATTATTAAAACCATAAAATGCATAAAAACATAAAAAGAAAGTTCCAAACAGTGTGCAATGAAGAATCCGATGCTGTCCCAATGATAAATTTTAACAAGTACAGGAGTTCCAATCAAACCTCCATAGAGGATTAGTTAAAAACAAACAGTCTAAGCCCTAGATGTTATAAACTTACAGCTGTTCCAGGCTGAGCAGTGACAGAACCATCCAACTCTTCTTATCACAAAGATCATCAAAGCTTCTCTGGTTTCCATTTGGACTCTTTCTCCCCAGCATAGCTATCTAGACCACCAAGATACAATGACTCTAATATTTCCCAGCAGGGTTGTTCAAGCAGCTCCTCAGTGTGTATTTAATCTTCTGGTATGTGGATTCTGCTAAGAAAGCAGGAATGACAGGCCTGTTGCTTGGCCTACACTTAAAATTCACATGGGCAATGTGCCCCCTCATTAGAAGGCCATAAGATAATTAGATTGGGCTGTGGAAAACAATGCACCGAGTGTCCTCACGGATGACAGAAGCCCTTCAATGGCAAAACTTTGGTTATGAAGTATCCAAGCAAGGGAGATAATGAGAGGCCAAAGATTCATCAGGCTAGATCTGAATTCATTACTTCAGTCTGAAATATATTTAGCTAAGACCCTTTAATCATCTTTGGAAGCCTTTTTTGCTTGTCCCCAAATTGACTGAATGGATGTATAGAGAGATGCTGAAAACTAAGGGGTGAAACACTTCATTAATGGGCTTGCAGAAATGGTTGCAAGTACAGTGGGAATGAGGCAAACATTTGAACTTAAAAATTTAATTGGAAATCTACCTTTCAAGACTGCTCTGTGAAACACTGAAAACTGCCTAAAACATGGACTGAGGAAATGGAGACTACATTTGAGTGCAAAAATGCTTTGTTGGAAATCTAAGCTCACACATGAAAACCATTGAAATGTTTAGGCAAACTGCCATATTTTTCCACTGTTCATGGTTGATCCATTCCTGGTCACTTTTACCATTACGTATAGCTATTTTATACTGCTTATGTACTAAGCAAGCATTTGTTCGGGATTTCTGCAGAGCACTGAAATACTGTGGGGAATACCTCATCAATTCATCCACACCAAAGGTGTTTTTGAACAGAGGAAATTCTTCACTAGGCAGAAATCCCTGGATCACCCTATAGAAACCCTATAGGTCACCAGTGCTGCAATTCTAAGAATATACTTTCCAGAAAATCTTGCTGATGAACTCAGTGGGACATACTTCTAAATGAACATACTTAGGACTGAACTGCAGGCTTTTTATACAGAATCTGATGGGCAACTTGGCTCTTAGCATAAGGTTACCTATTTTGTGGTTTAGCTAGAAGATGCATTTCTGGAATGTTTCTCAATGCTAATGAATTGTCCAAACTTGCATGCAAAAGCAAGTAGATTGCAACAAAGAAACTTTCTGGTCCAGTATGTATCCTAAACATTGATAACAATAATACATAGTTAACTGCCCTCACATTTAGAATTGTTTCACAAATGTCTAGGCTGAGAAGTAGAGGACAATGCTGAGGAAACTCATGTAGCATCAAGCCTCTGGGGACTACATAATCTCTGTTTCTCCTCCCTACTAGAAAAGCTTGAGCTAAAACATCTCCGCAACATTTTTGTGGGGGTTTTTTTGGGGGGGGGGAGTTGGTAGACTATATTTAAATAAACAGTGCTAAAATTGAATTTATATTTAGTTAGTATAAGATCTCACAGTTGTGGTAGCATCCTGGTTGTGATTCTTTTATACTTTTTGCCCAATTTGGGATCCAAAGCGTTCAAGATGATAGGAATAGATGAGCAAAATACTTAAACAATTTGTAGGAACATCAAATAAACATTAGAGAATAGATTGTGCAAAATGTGCATAACATATTTGAAGAGCCAGTGTGGTGTAAGAACTGGAGTGCTGCATGAGGACTTGGTTCTAGTCACTACTGAGCCATGAAGCTCACTGGGAACTGGCTCACTGGGCCAGGGGAGAGATTCTCAGCCTAACCTACTTCACAGGGTTGTTGTGAGGATAAAAATAAAGGAGAAGAGAACCTTGTAAGCCACCTTGGGTTCCTTGCAAGAGGAAAAAAAGCAGTGTATAAATGTATTGTAACAATAAATCTTACATGTTTGCTTTTGCTTAAGAGAAAAATAACTTGAGACCTAGTTTGGTATAGACAGGGTATACATGTTTTAATTGAATAAAACTTCTAGAGTCTGAAGCCTAATTTTCAACTGATTATTATATACAACATTGTTTGTCTTTAGCTTAATATCAGAAACTATGCAGCAATTAGACAATAGATAGTGGGATAAAATCTATAAGGCAAAACGTCATCCACTGTGCATGTACCCTATATTCTACCAGCAGCAGTATTCACAGAACCATATTGCTACATGGGCACTCCAAAATCACAAAGTCCTCTTCAAAGTCACTTTCATTACATACATTTTAATCTCAGTTACAGAATTAGAAAACTGTTTTCTTTTGCATATGTGTCAGAATTGTGAGACCAACCCTTGTGGGGTAGCCCTCAGCCATGGTGGGAACACTTCCACCTAAGATTTCACATACCTGGAATTCTACCTGCTAGGTTTGTGCAAACATCATCATAAGCCTCATCTCACAACCTAGACTATTACTGCAATAACAAAATAATAATTATTCTGATCCTGTTGCTGCAATATTGCAAGATTCTGCTATAAACATGAATAAGGGAAAGCCTGACTTGTCTGTCACAGTTCCATTCCAGCCTGAGGTCAAGAAGTGAAAGATCTGCTCCCAGCTCCTACCAGGTGTGAACTTCCAACCCACTGTTGACAAGGAAAAGCTGGTGCTTTATTATAGGAGAACAACCAGACCTGTCATTTATAATGGACAGTGCCTTCTTCTTTCATGGGACAACAGGCAAGATGTGAAAGACACAGAATCAAGCCACCTCAGTTCTCGCCTGCTTCAAGAGATAAAATTATACAAGAATTGCTTTAAAAAGTAGAAAAAATAGATTTGTCCAATTTCTCCATGCTGTTCATTTGGAAAAGCTTTAAGAATTCAGAATGAATTGTATTTATCATAAGCAAAAGCTTATTTCCCCATTTCCAATAACAAATCACTTCATTGTACTAGATCGGTGGGTGTACTGTGCCATTTGTAGGCAATCTTATGATATCCACTGTGAATGTATGTTTTTTTAAAATAATTTATTTAAACTACTATAAAACAACAATACAAACATAGTCATAATAAATAAAAAGTAAAAACAACATAAAATTCCAAAAAAGAAAATATGTATAAAAACAACTAATGCACTCCTTCACCGGGACCATGGCTACAAAATATCTATTCCTTCATTTCTTTCTTTCTTATCCTTCTAAATTTCTGTATCTATCCACCCAAGAAAAAAAAAGGTTCTTAAGGATGTAGGCATAATGTTCTATGCTATAAGACTATTCTGGAACGGGAGGTGACATGGAATGCCTATTTTCTACATGACTTTTTAAATATACAAGTTATTTTCAAAAATATAATCAATAATGCTGCAGAAGGGATTGGCCACCAGAAACTGCGTCTGGGTGGACCAGCTCACGGACTTTCATATGGGTGAGTCGACAGGCTGGTGGTGGAGGAATGAGCACCCCTTGCATGCAGCATACCCATGCAGTGGGCTGCTACAGGAAGGAAGCTCCCTTTTCTGTGCCCAGATTACAAAGGTAGCTCTCTATTTCTCTTCTGCCAAGACTAGTGTTTCCCTTTCCTTTCAGCAGGGGGTGTTCTTTTCAAGGCTGCATTAAGGTATCCCATTGCTCCTATGGAAGACATAACCTCGAGGCTCACAAACCTACTATAACAGGAGGGAGAGACAGTGGCAGCAAGTCTGTGATCACTCATCTCATGCGCTGCATTTCTCTAGAGGCCTGCCCTTGGCTGACTAGATTTAGAGTCATGCCCCCAGCCTGGTCCCCTATCTCTGGCATGCTCCCTGTCCCCCTCTCCAAGGCCCAGTTGCCACCTTATGGGGATGGTTGGCCCAGTTCTTTCTGAACTGGTTGCAAGTGGGCAGGGTGGAGGCTTGGTCTTTGGAATCCCTGCTGTGAGATTGCAGGAGCTGGGACACCAAACCATCCTATGTCCTCCCAGATTATGTTGGGAGTCCATAGGATTGCACCCTGAATACTCTGGGTTTGCATGGGTGTTTGCAAAAGGGAGCAGGATTAAAAACTGTTCCTTTCCATGCATGCATATAATGATCAGGACTCGTTTTATTGTTAGTTTGGTACTCCACCCACAGAATGAATTATTAATATATGGTATTAAAAATACTGCTAATAAAAAACCCAAATAATTCTGTCCTTCCATATTAATTGAAGCAGCCCACTCTTCAGTGCTTCACCCATTCCATTATTGCATGTGGCTTTACCAGAAACCCAGCTTTAAATAACACATTATACCCTACAAACAGTGCAGCTGCAGGAAAACACCACCATACTGCTTCTTAATTGCAATGTAGGTTCTTATATTGCCAGTATCAGTATATATTTGTAGTTTTGAAAGCAGGAGAAGATGGGGCATCCACAAATGGATCATTTTCAATCTCCTGCCAAGGCTGGGCTACTCAATGGCACTTGAAAACAGCCATTTGTTAACTTGACTTCTCAGGAGCTTGGCTAGTCCAATGCTTACTTTAAGCTCTGGACAATGTAACCAATATGACAATTCATTACTGCTTCACAGCCTTGGTGGGGAAAACAATTAGAAGACACTTCAACATGAGCCTGACTGGGCAAAATGCAGGCTCCGTCTCCATTGATTTCAATGTAGTAGCATTTCATAAGCATCACATCTTGCGGTCTGCTTCTGCACATCTTGGAGAGAACCTCTTTCTGTTTAAATCACTCCCTTCCCTCACCTGTCAAGGCTGGTAAGAAGAGCTCTGACCTGAGTCCCATCTATAAAGCTAGCTGGTGACTCACTTTTAGAAAGAACAGTAGAGCTGTTTTGGTGGAAGCCCCAGTGGTGTACAGTAATCCTGGGAGGAACGTTATTAATGTTTTGCCTTTTCAGCTTTTAAAGAAAGGGTTTTATACTGCACGAAGCTCACTTTTACTGTAATTTTTGCTGTTTTGAGACTGTTGTTGCATGTTTTGATTTATGTTTTAATTAATGGCATATGTTTATCTTAATTGCATCATTTTTGCAAGACATTGGAATCTTTTGGGGGAAACAATACATAAACAAATATAATAAAAATA
Source organism: Varanus komodoensis (assembly GCF_004798865.1). Classification (NCBI taxonomy): domain Eukaryota; kingdom Metazoa; phylum Chordata; class Lepidosauria; order Squamata; family Varanidae; genus Varanus; species Varanus komodoensis. The sequence continues at coordinate 14,553,650 of NW_025335761.1, forward strand.
ACTATATCAGCTAAACCACCGAAAGAGGCCAATGGGCTATGGGGCTATTTAAAAGTACAATCAATCAATCAAGGGGGTCAGCTGACATTGTCATAATTTAAACCAATAATCTTCAAGGATTTCTGTTCTGCTTCATGTAGTAGATGAAGCTACAACAGTGGCCGCAGTTACCACGCAAATGACATCCTACCACTATCGACCCCCAGGCAAAGAAACAGATGAAAGCAACCGTGACAAGTCCTCATTTATTTAGCCATTTCACTGCATTGGGGCACCTGCTTATAGCAGATGAAGAGTTCAGTCCTAAACATTATTCGAAACTAAGTTCAATGGGCCATCTCTCTAATCAAGGAGTTTAGAACTCCACCCAAAACTATTAACTATTTGCCAGAGATGGCGAGGATTAGGGCTACAGCTGGTTGCACTAATTCACCCTGATGTGGGTCCAAACCAGTTCACACCAAGCCATTTAAGAAAAGCGTGTTGTAACAGCAGCCTATAAAATATGTCATCTACGTCGTCCCTCACCTGATTCCCTCCTAGCACGTTTTAAAGAAAGAAGGGATCAAAGATCCATCATCACAGAAAGGCTTTCAGAGGCGGTCGTACAGACGCGTGTTAATAGTCATTCTCTTCCAGAAAAACGAGCTCGCCCGCCGCTTTCATCGTGCTTCTTAGAGCAGGAGCAGAAAAGAGGCGCACCCGGCGCCGCGCAGCCTCCCTCCCCTTCGGCGGACCGCTTGGCAGCCGCCAGGACCGAGGCCAGCGGGCGCTGAAGGAGAGAGCAAAGAGGGGAGAGGTTCTTTTTGCGCTGACCTTGTATTGTTCTTGGTAAGAACAAGGTTATATTGTGCTCGGGGAGAGGGTGCTGCCATCCGCCTGCGGCTCGCCTGCGGTCTGTGAAGCAAAGGAGGGCTGCCCCGGAGGGAAAACTAACAAAAGCCAGGCTCACACCGAGCTCCGCTTGAGCTCGGCTCGGCAAGTTCTCTCCCTCGGTGCGCCTTTCTCTGTGTGCCTTTTCCTTAAAGCGGGAGAGAGCCGGGCTCAAATATCCCAGCCAGCCCTCCAAGAAAGCACAGGAACTGACATCATCGGCACCAGATTTTAACCCCTTCTCCGTCGGCTATTATCGGCTAATATTAATAGCAGGTGAAGTTGCCTCCTCTCTAAAATAAAACTGGGTGAATCCAACTTCCCGCACGATTTACGTATAACAGGTTGGTTGAAAGTGGCCTTTCAGAACTGAGGATGTATCCAGACAAGCACTGATTGTTATCATGCTTTCTTCCATTTCAACTTTGTCTCAGACTAATGCATGAAGATTTCTTGACTTAATCTTATTCATTTCAATGGGTCTACTCTAAATAGGACTAACATTGAATACAACCCTCTGTTATGTGTAGATCAGATTTATTAGGCTTTGCATTGCCCTTGATGCATGGAAGAAGGTGATGTAGCAACAATACTTGCCATGGTGTCACTTCATGTCCTACATTTCATCTAGTTGGCCACTTAGATGACCTTCTGACATCCCATAAGATTGTGCCTTGAAATGCTGAAACTTGACAACTACACCCGCAAACCCATGCCTTCCTAAATTTGATTCAGATTGCAAAAGTTAGGGGTGGGAGCAGACTTTGAACCAGGATTTGAATGTAGCTGAATGCCAGGATCATGAAGTAGCAACAGAGAGATCATGATATGTCAGGAGATATAAGGCTGTGTATGAAAAAAAAATTGCTCCCAAAGTAGAATAGAAACAGCACTACATCCTGTAAGCAGTCTGGACTGCATCCTTTCCTAATGTGATTCTGTTGGCAGAAGATAACACATGATTATGGCTGATAAATGTGTACATAGTAGAAGGACAATGGATCTTGATCACATAGAAGATGTGGGGGGCAGTGAAGCAACATCATTTCATATGTTATCAGAAAAGCCATTGCTCAATCCTAGCATGCATGTCAAAGCATGAGGTGGCCCAGTATAGGCTTGTGGGCTCTCATTTTTCAGTCTAGTAAGCAGGCGGATCTCTCTATAGCCCTCCAGTCACATCTGCTTTTCCTTTGACTGTTTCATCCTCACCTCTCAGCATATCTGTTAACACTTACTTCTAGATCTGTGGCAGTCCATAGTTCTCTAACTGCCACAAAAGTGCCAAAACACGGAGCAGCCAGATGAGGCCCCCTGGGAAGCTGGGGTGGACATAGGGGGAGAGAGGCTAAAAGCTTGGTTTATTCCCCTATCAGCTTGTATCTCAAAGAACTCTCCTGTATGCCACTTTAGTTCAGGGATTTACAGATGGCAGCTTTCCAGATGCTTTGGTATTCAGCTCAATGCCCACTCCCCAGTCAATAGCCAGGAATGCTGGGAGTTGAAGTCCTAAATATTTGTAGACATACTGCCTGCCTAGCCAGGCTTTACAGCATATGTAGGCCTTTTTGGTTGCTAGGTAACCATATGATACGGCCCCAGTGGAATCCTTGTCACTGTTTTGAATGTGGGGTGGGGTGGAAAGAAATACAATTAACCTATAAAAGAGGAATGACTTGAGAGAAATGTCCTTGGTCAGAGGCAGAGCCCAAGTTTTGCATGAAGAAGGACTCATATTTGACTTCTGGCATCTCCAGATAGGGAGGTGAAATCCTGGGAAAGAAATTCTATCTGCAGTCCTGGGGATCCACTGTCAATCAGCGGAGATGATACTGATCTAGGTGGCCCTGTAGTCTGACTCACCATAAGGAACTATACTCACTGGCATTTTGACAGTTAATGTTACAAAGGCCCTAAAGTTTGTGATTCCCCTGCATTTCCTAGGAGGCACAGGCATTTAGAGGCATTTCTCAAAAGCAGCATGTCTTAGAGTAACCAGACCCAGTCTATTATCTTCTTGTTATGAATTTCCTTTCTGGACTGTGAAACAGTTCAGGAAGAAAAGGCAGATGTTCAGGCACTTGTTATAGCAGATGAGGAGGATAGGTAGAAATGTTATGTTCTACTGCCCCCCTATGGAGGAAAATACCTAAGTACTTATTTCAGTTGTCCCCTGATTCCTATGAACATGTGGCATCAGACAATATGAAATAGATATTATTCCCCTAAATCATATGATGTCTTTTTGTTAAACACATTTTCTTGGAAATAAGCCGTTTTAGTGACCAAGGTCACATATATATCGTACAAGATGAGACTACAAATTTCTGATCTGATTCATTGTTATTTCCAGGAAGGTATGTTAAGCATAAAGAAACCAGCTGTATAGCTTATGTCACCACATCTGATTGCAGCTTTCTAGTAGATTTGATAGTGGTTCAAATATGGTGTCTTCCTTTTCTTTCATTTGCCAAGTAGTTCAGCAGGTCACAGGAGAGATAAGGGTACTCCTGCCTGTCATGATTCAGCAGACAACAGGCACTGCAAAAATTTATCTTTCTCTCTTAAAGCAGTCTTCCTCAAACTTGGGCCCTCCAGATGGGTTGGACTGCAACCCCATAATTTCCAGCTAGCACTAGCCATACTGAACTCCTTTTTGGAAAAACTCTCTGGAGCTCTCTGGCCAAAATACCAAAAGCACCAGCATGTTTTAGCTTGTTGTTATTAGTCGCAAAGTCATGTCCGACCCATCGTGACCCCATGGACAACATTCCTCCAGGCCTTCCACCATCCCCCGGAGTTCACTTAAGCTCACACCAACTGCTTCAGGGACTCCATCCAGCCACCTCATCCTCTGCCATCCCCTTCTTCTTTTGCCATCTACTGTTCCCAGCATTAAGCTCTTCTCCAGGGAGTCCTTCCTTCTCATTAGGTGGCCAAAGTATTTGAGTTTCATCTTCAGTATCTGGCCTTCTAAAGAGCAGTCAGGATTGATCTCCTCTAGGACTGACCAGTTTGATCACCTTGCAGTCCAAGGGACTCACAGGAGTCTCCTCCAGCACCACAATTCAAAGGCCTCCATCCTTTGGCACTCAGCCTTTCTTATGCTCCAGCTTTCACAGCCATACATTGCAACTGGGAAAACCATAGCCTTGACTATAAGCACTTTTGTTTATGATGTCTCTGCTTTTTAGGATGCTGTCTAGATTTGCCATAGCTTTCCTCCCCAGGAGCAAGCGTCTTTTAATTTCTTGGCTGCAGTCCCCATCTGTGGTGATCTTGGAGCCCAGGAAAATAAAATCTGTCACTACCTCCATTTCTTCCCCATCTATTTGCCAGGAAGTGATAGGACCGGATGCCATGATCTTAGTTTTCTTAATGTTGAGTTTCAAGCCAACTTTTGCACTCCCCTCCTTCACCCGCATCAAGAGGCTCTTTAGTTCCTCTTCACTTTCTGCCATGAGAGTGGTATCATCTGCATATCTGAGGTTGTTGGTATTTCCCCAGCAATCATAATTCCAACTGGTGATTCATCCAGGCCCGCCTTTCTCATGATGTGCTCTGCATATAAGTTAAATAGGCAGGGCGACAGTATACAGCCTTGCTGAACTCCTTTCTCAATTTTGAACCGATCAGTGGTTCCGTGTCCAGTTCTCACTGTTGCTTCTTGACCCGCATATAGGTTTCTCAAGAGACAAATAAGATGGTCTGGTACTCCCATCTCTTTAAGGACTTGCCACAATTTGTTGTGATCCACACAATCAAAGGCTTTAGCATAGTCAATGAAGCAGAAGTAGATGTTTTTCTGGAACTCCCTAGCTTTCTCCCTCTTCAAAATCCTGCCTGTACTTCTGGTAGTTCTCGGTCCACATACTGCTGCAACCTAGCTTGTAGGATTTTGAGCGTAACTTTGCTAGGATGTGAAATGAGTGCAATGGTGCCGTAGTCTGACCATTCTTTGACATTGCCCTTCTTTGGGATGGGAATGTAAACTGACCTTTTCCAATCCTGCGGCCACTGTTGAGTTTTCCAAATTTGCTGGCATATTGAGTGTAGCACTTTTACTGCATCGTCTTTTAAGATATTGAATAGCTCAGCTGGAATACTGTCACCTCCACTAGCTTTGTTGCTGCTCAGACTTCCTAAGGCCCATTTGACTTCACATTCCAGGATGTCTGGCTCGAGGTCAGTGACCATCCCATCGTGGTTATCAGGGACGTTACGCTCTTTCTTGTATAGTTCTTCTGTGTAATCTTGCCACCTCTTCTTAATCTCTTCTGCCTCTGTTAGGTCCCTGCCAGTTTGGTCCTTTATCATGCCCATCTTTGCAGGAAATGTTCCCTTCATATCTCCACTTTTCTTGAAGAGATCTCTGGTCCTCCCTATTCTATTGTTTTCTTCTATTTCTTTGCACTGTTCATTTAAGAAGGCATTCTTATCTTTTCTAGCTATTCTCTGGAATTCTACATTCAATTGTTTGTATCTTTCTCTTTTTTCTTTCTCCCTTGCCCTTTCGCTTCCCTTCTTTCCTCAGCTATTTGTAAAGCTTCCTCAGACAGCCATGTTGCTTTCTTGCATTTCTTTTTCTTTGGGATGGTTTTAGTCGCTGCCTCTTGTACAATGTTGCGAACCTCTGTCCATAGTTCTTCAGGCACCCTGTCTATCAGATCTAATTTCTTAAATCTATTTGTCACCTCTACTTTATATTCATCAAGGATATGATTTAGGTCATACCTGAGTAGCCTAGTGCTTTTCCCTACTTTCTTCAACTTAAGCCTAAATTTTGCAACCAGAAGCTCATGATCTGAGCCAGAGTTGGCTCCTGGTCTAGTTTTTACTGGCTGTATAGAGCTTCTCCATATTTGGCTGCAGAGCACATAGTCAATCTGATTTCTGTGTCTGGTGATGCCCATGTCGTGTAGAGTCGTCTCTTGGGTTGTTGGAAAAGAGTGTTTGCTATGACCAGGGTGTTCTCTTGATGAAATTCTGCCAGCCTGTGCCCTGCTTCATTTTGTACTCCAAGGCCAAACTTGCCTGTTATTCCAGTTATCTTTTGGCTTCCTACTTTAGCATTCCAATCCCTCATGATGATAAGGACATCATTTTTTGGAGTTAATTCTAGAAGATGTTGTAGGCCTTCATAGAACCAGTCAACTTCAGCCTCTTCAGCACCAGTGGTTGGAGCATAGACTTGGACTATTGTGATGTTGAATGGTTTGCCTTGGATTCGAACTGAGATCCTTCTGTCATTTTGGAGATTGTATCCCAGTACTGCTTTTCCTACCCTTTTATTGAGTATGAAGGCTACTCCATTTCTTCTGAGGGATTCTTGTCCGCACTAGTATACCTGATGGTCATCTGAATTAAATTCACCCATTCCTGTCCATTTTAGTTCACTAAGATGTCGATGTTCAGTCTTGTCATCTCTTGTTTGACCACATCCAGCTTGCCTTGATTCATGGATCTTACATTCCAGGTTCCTATGGAGTATAGATCTTTGTAGCACTGGACTTTCCTTTCCCCACCAGATACATCAGCAACTGAGTGTCCTTTTGGCTTTGACCCAGTCACTTCATTCTTTCTGGCGCTACTAGCCCTCTGCTCTTCCCCAGTAGCATATTGGACACCTTCCGACCTGAGGGGCTCATCTTCCAGCGTCATATCTTTTTGCCTTTTGGTACTGTCCATGGGGTTTTTACGGCAAAGATACTGGAGTGGGTTGCCATTTCCTTCTCCAGTGAATCACATTTTGTCAGAGCTCTCTGCTATGACCTGTCCGTCTTGGGTGGACTTGCACAGCATAGCTCATAGCTTCATTGAGCTATGCAAGCCCCTTCACCATGACAAGGCAGTGATCCATGCACGAGATGTTTTAGCTTACAGCTCTTAATTCCAGTAACAAAGACTTAGGATGGGAATGTCACCCTTTTAGACTGGGGAAAAACTGCAGCAAAGTTGGAAAAACCACCAAATGATCCAGTGCAGTCTACAGGTAGCAGCACAGCTCTCTGGGGAACCCTGGAAGGCTGAATTGGGACCCCTGATAGGCTGGATTTGGCCCTCAGACCTGAGATCTTGCACCCCTAATATAGAAGTATACATAAATAGGCAGCAAATGGTTTGTGCATTCTTGTTTGAATGCAGTATCTGTGAATCATTACCACTAGCCTAACCACATCCATCCACCTACTGATTATATCCATTTATTTTATCTATCCACTCTGTATAACAATTCATGACATCAAACTGTACCTTTTGTTGAGCTGGCAACAAGCTGCTGTCACATGCGTTACTCTGGATGCTAAGTCTGGAACCAAGGCAGTAAAGAATTGTGACGGTTGCACAGTTTTAAGCACCTCTATCATATCTCCCCTTGCTCCACTTTTTCTCTAAACCAAACAGTCCAAGCTGTTACAGCCACTCCTCCTAGGAGAATTGCTCCAGCCCCCTGACCATTTTTGTTGCCCTTCTCTGTACTTTTTCCAACTCAGAAATGTCCTTAATCAGGTGAGGCAACCAGAACGAAACACAATGTTCTAATCCTTGTGGAAGTACCAAGGATTTGTATAAAGGGAGTAAGATCTTGGCAGTTCTATTTTCTATACCATTCCTAATTACACGTAGCCTTTTTCACAGTCGCCATGCACAGGACCAACATTTTCATCAAGCTGTCCACTATAACCCCAAGATCCCTTTCTTGTTCCTCATTAGGAGGTGGTCTCCTGATGGCTAGGAATGTCTCTCCGAAAGTTTTAAGAGATCTCTATCAGAGTTTGATCGTTCCTCTTAAGGGGAGAGGAATAAAGCCCAAAAAAGCAGTGCTATCATTTAAATTGACTGAGGCAGAGGCCCTGTTTGCTCATTCAATGTGTTCATTCAGTGAACTTCTATGGGAGGAGCCCGATGGCAGCAGACTCCAACTCTCCCCCTACCCATGTTACTGAAGGCCTCAACTGAGCTCTGCTTATATACATCTGGAGGCTGGAAATAGAGTCTGCCTACACGTGTGCTGTTTTTTAACTGATTGGTCTTATGGAACAAGTGAACAGACTGGACAGATGTACAAAGAGAGAGGTAGAACAAGAAAAATAGGAGTTTTGAATTTGCTTTCTGGGGATCCGCTCCCTGTTTTTAAGGAGCTATCCACAGTTCTGAACCTATTTGGGGACAGGCTCCTTTAAAGGCTCCTAAACTCCTTTAGAGTAGATATATTGCCCTATAGGTACTGGAGTCACCAACCTGCCCTGCCTGGTTATATATCTACACATAATTGATAAAATATATCTACATCGCAGTAAGTAAGCTTAAGCACTCATTCTTTCCATTTCTATATTACCCAACAGCCAACACTTTCTGGATTGTTCATGAAAGTTGCACAGCAAGAACATGATATTAAAAATGAAGTTTTAAATTTTGTATATTACATTATTTAAAAACAGCAGAAACAAATTTAAGTATCTGATAAAACAAGTGACATTACAAACCCCATCATTTACTACCATATTCCAAGGAATAAAGGACTATCTTAACCTAGATCTGAAGAGATGAATATGTTGCCACCAGGCAAGCCTCAGTAGGGAAGTAATCCCACCATTAGGGGGATACCACCAAAGAACCCTCACTTTTGTTGCCATGCTCTGAGTCCTCCGCAGAATAGGTATTCAGAGCAGGGCCTTTGTTAATGAGCATAGCATAGCAGTACCAGGAAAGATGCTCCATCATGTATTATGGTCCCAGACCATGTAAGGCTTTACAGGTTAAAGCCAGCACCTTAAAGTGGTCTTGGAAACATACAGGCAGCCAGTGCAAGCAAGCCAGAATCAGTGTTATATATTCAGATCACCTTGTCCTTTATATCAGCCTCACTGCTGCAGTTTGCACAAGTGGCCCACTCCAACTCATCTTCAAAAGCAGTTCAATATGGAGTGCATTGCAATAATCCAACCTGGAGGTTTCCAAAGCACAGACTACTGAAGCTAGATAATCTCTGCCCATATTGGGATGTAACTGAGCAACCAACTGAAGCTGGTAGAAGGCACTCCATACTGGTAGAAGGCACTGTGATCACCTAAGCCTCAAGTAACAAAGATAGTCCAGGGAAGATCCCAGTTACAAAGCTGCTCCTCCAGTGCAGCCCCTTTTAAAACAGATTGAACACCCTCTATCTGGTCAGAAGAACCTCTCTCTAACAGCATCATAATCTTGTTTGAACTGAGCTTGAGTTTATTAACCTTCTTTTAGGCCACTGTTGTATCCAGGCTCCAATCTTGCACATCAACAGCTTCACCTGATAAAAAGGAGAAATAAAGCTATGCATCACTCTGTTCTGTATGTCCCATCACATAGCCACAAGGTAGAGCAGAAATGCAGAAATGCAAGAGCTTTTTATAGCACCATTTTTAAATAATACCGATCTCACTTTATCTAAAGAAAAGCCAGTAAATTGGTTGCCAAGATTGGGAGAGACCCTGGATGCTGATGGCTGTGTGTGAAGCACTCACATCTACCATGGAGTTCTGGAGAACTTGAAAGCCTGACAATCTTTTGCAGCATTTTGGATAGTCCTAATAAGAGCATTGGCTCCCTGTCAATTTCCATCCCCTACATGGAGAATCTGTACAGGTAACTGAGCAGAGATAGGAAGCTAGAAAAGGTCCTATGAGGCAGATTTGGCAGGCACTGATTAAAGACAATATATAAGAGCTGATATAGTCCTGGTGCAGCTGCCATTTTTCACTCAAGAAAGCTTTTCTGCCCCTAATGATTCCTAGTTCTACAGACAATAGCACCTGGCAGAGAGCAGGCTGCGGTATTGAGTTTTCTATTTAAGTTAATCATTATTCATAGTTGCTAAGGCATTGTAATAAATAACCAGTGCTGGAATGCCTAAGGGTTTCCCAAAGGGATTCTTTGAGAACAAGAGAGAATAGAACTTCTGTCTCTTGCTACAAAACACTTTGGAAGTGAATCTGGCAACAAATAAAAGGATGTTTTGAACTTGGAAGGCTTTTTTTCAGAAGGCAGTCTCATTCTGAGAACTGAGTTGTACCTCATCTTGGAAAGCCACCAAAAAAAAAGCACAATATGGATGTGTTCCACATAGAAATAATGGTGAAAATTATGGAAAGTAAAGATAGGAATAGGGACTACTAACTAGTAGAGGGCCTTTTTGTTTTGTCTGAAATGACTCTTTCCCATTAAGCTCTGTAGACCAACTGAAATTAACACCAAGCAAGTTTACAGAGAGATGCCCAGATAACCTAGCTGTAATCAATAACCCTGAAACTTTTTGTTGCTGTTTCTTTTAAGCGGAATTCATCAAGGCTACATTCCTTCAAGTGCTAAGACAGTGTGTGTGTAGGGGAGGACGGCATAGGAATGAACTTCTAGTAAATCAAACTAAAACTTTTTAATGCTAGAGACAAGGCCTTCTCCCTGAGTCACTGAAATTAAAATAAGAAGGGAAAAACAATTGCAGAAGTCAACCTTATTATTTATTTTATTTTATTTTATTTATTTAAAACATTTCTATGCCACCCCCATCACAACAAAGCCTCGGGGCAGCTAAAAAAATACATAAAAACATACATAAATAATAATAATATAATAATTTAAAAGAAAAAAACATTTAAAATCCCCCGGTGCATTCTTGGCTAATTTTAAAATCCTAATTAATTCAATAATTTAGCAATTAAAATAAGTTTTAAATAAAAAGATCTTAGCCTGGCGCCGAAAAACAAATAACGATGGCATCAGGCGGACCTCTCTGGGGAGCACATTCCATAGATGGGGCGCCCCCACAGAGAAAGCCCTCCTCTGGGTACTCACCCTCCTAATATCATTCACAGAGGGTTCCCGGAGAAGGGCATCCGTTGCTGATCTCAAGGGGCGGGAGGGCATATATGGGCACAAGTGTTCCTTTAGATACCCAGGTCCCAATTAAAATAAGAAGGGAAAAACAATTGCACAAGTCAACCTTATTATGATAAAACAGAACTCCAAAGAGTACCCCCTCCATTTTTATACAGCAGTGTGATTATAAAAACTGAAGTACAGTCACTTCTTATGACAGTCCCTGTTGTCTGTTATGTCCCCAAGGATTGTCTGAGCATCCAGGCAGCTTTTTGGTCCATATCAATCACCCCTTTCGGCAGTTTTCACTTCCACCAGGAACAGGTCTTTTGTTAATAGATTTTGATTGTATAGCTTAAGACCAAGCCATGCCATTGTACTTTTTATCACAACAAGGAGGAAAATTAATTTCTCCCAGCTATTGTGATGACCGCAACTAGGCTGTGCAATGTGCTTCCTGTCTAGAAATGTGTAGTAAGCTCTGCACATTTTCACAAGACACTCATTCATGAATAGGACATTTTAATGTTAGCAATAAATGATCTATGGCAAAGACAGCAATTTTTACCCAAAGGATCCACACTCATGTAGAATTTGAGGGCAGCACCAATTGGGACATTCTTTTGAGTGCAACATGAATTTAAAATGTACAAGTTGATTTTGGATACATTAGCTGAGCACAGCACTGTCAATGAAAATGTAGCATCAGACATTTTGATGATATTCAGCAGTACTGAATATTCAGCCTTCCCCAAAAGCAAGGCTGCAGGATATGTAAACCATTTGGTTAGAGAGGTTTAAATTGGTTATCGGGAAAAGAGGAGAAAATTAGGTAAGGAGGCATCTCTAAAACTTATACAAGCCCAAAAAGGACAGTGGGTTGGAGTGAACTTTGGGAATGGGGAGAAGGGAGTGGGTTGATGGGAAATTTGTCCTGATAGCCAGTGATGTCATTGCCTAATTCCCAAGATAAAGTCCGTGGAGCAAGCTAGGAGGGGAAAATGTTTAGTCTAAGGCTCACTGTTTGCTTGCTTGTCAGGAGGCTTCCACATGTCCCTTCTATGAATTTATTCTAAATACTGGGTGACTGGTGCATAGCTGTCAAGACTACATCTCTGGGGTGTTTGTCTTGGTAGCAGTAGTTTGATGAGCTAATAAGGGGAACTGACCTGAGGAAAACCAGGGTTCTGGCTGTACTTTTCAGTGGCTGGAATCCACTAAATCTTAGTTAGAGCCACTTGACAGACAGAGAAGAGGGAATTTTTAGATGTAGAAGATACGTTTTAGATCTGTCTGTAAGAACAATACACTTTTCCTTAGGCTGAAGCCCTTTCCTGCAAACTGGAACTAGTAAGCACTGCAACTCCAGTCTAGTTGGCAGAAGACAAACTTTCCTCTTTTAAAATTGAAGCTTGATCTTGCAGGGTGCAAGACACGACTTAGCCTACTAAGCTATTACCTAGCTAGGCAGGTAGTGATTGGTGGGACTGAGCTAAACAGTACTGAAATATCCACTGCCTGGACTTAGGGGCCTCTTAACTGTGTGTGTCTGAAAGCATCCAGTTGTCATTTATCCCTCTCCCCCCTGGAGATGGACTTTAAAGCACGCATTTAGAACAAATTCCTTGGAACCTCAGCACAGTCCTGGGGCTGGGTTTCCTCTGACAGGACCATTCCAGAGAAAAATGGAGGCCCTTTGCTACCAGCAACCTCATAATGTATATTTCTACACAAAAGAATTGACATCCTGACCGGTTTGACAATTCTGATGAAACTTGAACCTTTTAGTTGGAATGGTGCTGTTTGCATCGTGTGGGTTTGGATGATACTCTAAGGCCAGCTCCCTGCATAGTGCAGGGCCCCATGTTAAGGCAGCTCTCTCAGATAGCTGTCCAGTTGCATCTTGACTGCCTGTGGTGTGGGAGAGTCCATAACTTCCTTAGGTGATTGCTTCCATTGTTGTACTGTTCTAACAGTCTGAAAACTTTCCCTAATATCTAGTCAGAATCTGGCTTCCTATAACTTACTTATTTATTATTTATTTAAAACATTTCTATGCTGCCCCCATCGCAACAAAGCCTCAGGGCGGCTCACAAAGAATACATAAAAACATACATAAATAATAATAATATAACAATAAAAAAATTTAAAAACCCTCTGTGCATTCTCGGCTAAAAGTTTTAAAATCCTAATTAATTCAATAATTTAACAATTAAAATAAGTTTTAAATAAAAAGGTCTTAGCCTGGCACCGAAAAACAAATAACGAGGGCGCCAGGCGGACCTCTCTGGGGAGCGCATTCCATAGATGGGGCGCCACCGCAGAGAAGGCCCTCCTCCGGGTACTCACCCTCCTAATATCATTCACAGAGGGTTCCCGGAGAAGGGCATCTGTTGCTGATCTCAAGGGGCAGGAGGGCAACTTGAGCCCATTATTCCACGTCCTGCACTCTGAGGTGATAGAGAAGAGATCCTGGCCTTCCCCTTTGGAACAGTCTTTCAAACAGAGTGCTATCATGTCTTCCTGCCCCCAGTCTTCTCTACTTGAGGCTAAACATGCCCAGTTCTTTCAATCTCTCTTCACAAGGCTTTGTTTCCAGTCCCTGGGCCATCCTTGTTGCCCTCGTCTGCACCGTTTTCAGCTTGTTTGTATCTTTCTTAAATTGTGGTGCCCAGGACTGGATACAGTGCTCCAGATGAGGCCTAACCAGTGCTCTATAAAGAGGAACTAGTATGCCACATAACTTGGAAGTGATACTTCTGTTAATGCAGGTTGTGATTTACAACAGCTCCAAGATCCTTCTCACTTGTATTCCTCATCTTGTAATGATGCATTTTGTTTCTCTTTCCTAGGTGGAGAACTTGACATTTGTCCCTACTTCATTTCATTCTGTTGTTTTCAGTCCACTGCTCCAGCCTATCCAGATCACCTAGAATCTTTCTTTCTTCCAGAGTATTAGCTATTCCATGCAGTTTTGTGTCATCTGCAAATTTGATAAGCATTCCCTGTACTTCCTCATTCAAATAATTGATCAAAATGTTAAAGAACACTGGGCCCAGCTCTGAATGCTGCAATACCCCTCTTCCTACATCTCCCTAGTTTGAGAAGGTACCATGGATAAGCACTCTTTGAATCTGATTCTGTAGCCCACTGTGGATCCACCTGATTGTTGTACTCTCTAGCCCACTTTTTGCTAATCAGGCTATCAGGAGGCACTTTGCCAAAAGCTTTGCTAAAGCCCAGACAGATTATGACCACAGCATTCCCTCAGTCCATCAGGGAGGTCACCCAATCAAAAAAATGAAATCAGATTAGTTTGGCAGGTTTTGTTCTTTAGGAATCCATGTTGGCTTTTAATGATAACTGCATTGTATTCAAGGTGTTTGCAGACTGATTGCTTTATTTGTCCCTCTCCCCACTGGCTGAGGGGTAGAGAACAGGGCAGGGGCTTCCAAGCTACTCTGCTTGTCTTCCCCTCGCAGAAACTGATGTTGCCTGACAACTTCACTCCTTGCCTTCTGAAACAGCACCCCCAGCGCCTCTCCCATGCCAGCTGAGAGCATGGAGGGCGGGCCCTGCAAAGGTGGAGTCTCTGCTCTGACTTTGGAGGACTTTTCTGGGAATTGCAGTAGGGAAGCCCCCTTTCCTGTGGCTTGCCGGTGTCTACATGCCATAGGGCTGTGTTCCAATTCCCTCTGTGAATGTAAGAGTTCTCAGCATCCACTTTTCCTGTCTGCCTGTTAATCCCCAGATCACAGGGATGCAATTTCGAAGTGTATGAACATCACAGACTTTTCAAGGACAACATTTCCATTAGCAGTGATCTCCAGCTGAAAAGAAGCCACTGCAGGACATGCCCACAGCATATGCCCCAGTTAGGCACTGACCCTTACATACAGGAAAAGTCCAGTTTCATCCTTCTGCCTTCTATGCTGTGATTGGAGCCACCAAATAAAATACATCCTTCTTCTGCATGACTAGTCCTGACTATGCAGTGGGTAAGGCATAAGAGCAAAGGCGTAGGAGTAGACAGGATCAGGGAAAAGAAGAATGTACTTGGTAGCAGATTAGTTCACTGCAATCATTTTGTGTCTGGTATTTGGCGGTATGCCGTCCACAATGCCCTCACATACCAGAGCACTCCCTGCACCTTCTTCTGAGTCAGCAGCTTGTTAAGCAAATGCTACACCAGTGATGTCAGACATCATATATTACAGCAAGTAAAGATCGAGCCCAGCTGCTGAGGGCATTATTGTACTCAAGAGATAGTACAGATAGCCAAGGAATGGGAGTTACAGGGAATGCAGCCAATGAGGGAAAGAAAGAATGCCCAGATCGAGCTGGCTGGCATAGTTTAAGCACATGAGGTGACCTTTGTGAAAGCAGGCGCAGACCCCCTCAAAGGTACAAAGGAAGCTCCTGTGCCATTCCTCCTACCTCCACTTCCTTATCATGTGTTTGTGTGCCTCCACTGGCATTGAAGATTAAACAGAACACCACCCTCCCTGTCTTTCCCAATCTGCACCAAAAAGCCAGATTTGTGAACCCTGCAGTTTCTTGGCTGATATTGGTTGCAAGCACTGAGTGCCAATGGAGTGGGTGAGGAAAGACAAGATTTTCAGTAGACCTGGTTCCCTGTTAGCATCCTTAAGGACAGGTGTGCAGAGCCTCAGCTCAAGAACCAAATTCTGCCCTCTTGGGGATCACAGTCTGCCCTGAGGAGATCTCAGGCACAGGTGGCCATGTCCATTCCCCACATCCTGCATAAACACCAATTGCTTGGTGGTTCTCCAGCATGTTTGCAGACTTTCAGTAAAGTTGAAATGCTTCTTCCAATGTTTAATTACAGTAAGAGTTTAAGGTACAATATGCTGACATTTTGGCTTTGCCACTTTGCCTTTGGCCCCACAAACCACTGGAATGCACCCTTCCCCTCAATCCAGAGCTATTTTTTTTAAAGGGATTCATCCCTCCAGCTGAAAGAGTTTCAGAACCCTTGCTACGAGATCTTACCCGGTAGTTCTCAACATGTCTGTTGTTGTTGTTGTTAGTCGCGAAGTCATGTCCGACTCATCGCGACCCCATGGGCAACATTCCTCCAGGCCCTCCTGTCCTCCACCATCTCCTGGAGTCCACCCAAGCTCACACCAACTGCTTCAGTGACCCCATCTAGCCACCTCATCCTCTGCCGTCCCCTTCTTCTTTTGCCATCTATTGTTCCCAGCATTAAGCTCTTCTCCAGGGAGTCCTTCCTTCTCATTAGGTGGCCAAAGTATTTGAGTTTCATCTTCAGTATCTGGCCTTCTAAAGAGCAGTTGGGGTTGATCTCCTCTAGGACTGACCAGTTTGATCGCCTTGCAGTCCAAGGGACTCACAGGAGTCTCCTCCAGAACCACAATTCAAAGGCCTCAGTCCTTTTGTGCTCAGCCTTCCTTATGGTCCAGCTTTCACAGCCATACATTGCAACTGGGAACGCCATAGCCTTGACCATACGCACTTTTGCTGGCAGGGTGATGTCTCTGCTTTTTAGTATGCTGTCTAGATTTGCCATAGCTTTCCTCCCCAGGAGCAAGCGTCCTTTAATTTCTTGGCTGCAGTCCCTGTCTGCAGTGATCTTGGAGCCCAGGAAAATAAAATCTGTCACTACCTCCATTTCTTCCCAATCTATTTGCCAGGAAGTGAGAGGACCGTATGCCATGATCTGAGTTTACTTAATGTTGAGTTTCAAGCCAACTTCTGCGCTCTCCTCCTTCACCCGCATCAAGAGGCTCTTTAGTTCCTCTTCATTTTCTGCCATGAGTGGTATCATCTGCATATCTGAGGTTGTTGATATTTCTCCCAGCAATCTTAATTCCAACTGGTGATTCATCCAGGCCCGCCTTTCTCATGATGTGCTCTGCATATAAGTTAAATAGGCAGGGTGACAGTATACAGCCTTGCCGAACTCCTTTCTCAATTTTGAACCAATCAGTGGTTCCGTGTCCAGCTCTCACTGTTGCTTCTTGACCCGCATATAGGTTGGTCTGGTACTCCCATCTCTTTAAGGACTTGCCACAATTTGTTGTGATCCACACAATCAAAGGCTTTAGCATAGTCAATGAAGCAGAAGTAGATGTTTTTCCGGAACTCCCTAGCTTTCTCCCTGATCCAGCATATGTTGGCAATTTGATCTCTAGTTCCTCTCCCTCTTTGAAATCCTGCCTGTACCTCTGGTAGTTCTCGATCCACATACTGCTGAAGCCTAGCTTGTAGGATTTTGAGCATAACTTTGCTAGCATGTGAAATGAGTGCAATGGTGCGGTAGTATGAACATTCTTTGGCATTGCCCTTCTTTGGGATGGGAATGTAAACTGACCCTTTCCAATCCTGTGGCCACTGTTGAGTTTTCCAAATTTGCTGGCATATTGAGTGTAGCACTTTTACTGCATCGTCTTTTAAGATTTTGAATAGCTCAGCTGGAATACTATCACCTCCACTAGCTTTGTCGCTGCTCAGACTTCCTAAGGCCCATTTGACTTCACATTCCAGGATGTCTGGCTCGAGGTCAGTGACCATCCCATCGTGGTTATCAGGGACGTTAAGCTCTTTCTTATATAGTTCTTCTGTGTAATCTTGTCATCTCTTCTTAATCTCTTCTGCCTCTGTTAGGTCGCTGCCATTTTGGTCCTTTATCATGCCCATCTTTTCATGAAATGTTCCCTTCATATCTCCAATTTTCTTGAAGAGATCTCTGGTCCTCCCTATTCTATTGTTTTCTTTTATTTCTTTGCACTGTTCATTTAAGAAGGCATTCTTACCTCTTCTAGCTATTCTCTGGAATTCTGCATTCAATTGTTTGTATCTTTCTCCCTTGCCTTTTGCTTCTCTTCTTTCCTCAGCTATTTGTAAAGCTTTCTCAGACAGCCATTTTGCTTTCTTGTATTTCTTTTTCTTTGGGATGGTTTTAGTTGCTGCCTCTTGTACAATGTTGCAAACCTCCATCCATAGTTCTTCAGGCACTCTGTCTATCAGATCTAATTCCTTAAATCTATTAGTCACCTATACTGTATATTCATCAGGGATATGATTTAGGTCATCCCTGAGTGGCCTAGTGCTTTTCCCTACTTTCTTCAACTTCAGCCTAAATTTTGCAACCAGAAGCTCATGATCTGAGCCACAGTCAGCTCCTGGTCTAGTTTTTACTGGCTGTATAGAGCTTCTCCATCTTTGGCTGCAGAGCACATAGTCAATCTTATTTCTGTGTTGACCATCTGGTGATGTCCATGTGTAGAGTCATCTCTTGGGTTGTTGGAAAAGAGTGTTTGCTATGACCATCGAATTCTTTTGACAAAATTCTACCAGCCTGTACCCTGCTTCATTTTGTACTCCATGGCCAAACTTGCCTGTTATTCCAGGTATCTTTTGGCTTCCTACTTTGGCATTCCAATCCCCCATGATGATAAGGACATCATTTTTTGGAGTTAATTCTAGAAGATGTTGTAGGCCTTCATAGAACCAGTCAACTTCAGCCTCTTCAGCACCAGTGGTTGGAGCATAGACTTGGACTATTGTGATGTTGAATGGTTTGCCTTGGATTCGAACTGAGATCCTTCTGTCATTTTGGAGATTGTATCCCAGTACTGCTTTTCCTACTCTTTTATTGAGTATGAAGGCTACTCCATTTCTTCTGAGGGATTCTTGTCCGCACTAGTATACCTGATGGTCATCTGAATTAAATTCACCCATTCCTGTCCATTTTAGTTCCCTGATTCCTAAGATGTCGATGTTCAGTCTTGTCATCTCTGTCTGACCACATCCAGCTTGCCTTGATTCATGGATCTTACATTCCAGGTTCCTATGCAGTATAGATCTTTGCAGCATCGGACTCTGCTTTCACCACCAGATACATCTGCAACTGAGTGTCCTTTCGGCTTTGACCCAGTCGCTTCATTCTTTCTGGCGCTACTAGTACTAGCCCTCTGCTCTTCCCCAGTAGCATATGGGACACCTTCCGACCTGAGGGGCTCATCTTCCGGCGTCATATCTTTTTGCCTCTAGGTACTGTCCATGGGGTTTTCATGGCAAAGATACTGGAGTGGGTTGCCATTTCCTTCTCCAGTGGATCACGTTTTGTCAGAGCTCTCTGCTATGACCTGTCCATCTTGGGTGGCCTTGCACGGCATAGCTAATAGCTTCATTGAGCTACGCAAGCCCCTTCGCCACGACAAGGCAGTGATCCATGAAGGAGTCAACATGTCTACTCAAAACCACATCCAGAAGTGAGTTCAGTGGAGCTTACTTTCAAGTAAATGGGTATAAGCCTGCATCCATAAAACCATGCTCAAGTTAATTTTGTGGAAAGCTTTTCTTTTCACTTCTTTATTCCCAGGCCTAAGGCAAAAGGCAAGACTGGCAAGCAGTGTGCCCTTCTTTATCTGAGTTTCATTTGGGAAGTTTTCAAAACTAACCCCTCCCCACACATTAAGCAGCTGATTAGTATTAACTATAAACAATGACAACTTTTGACAGGCTGAGACTCATTATCCAGAAGTCATAAATATCTAATACAGAATATTCCACAGCCACAAAAATAGCTCAAAATCAAAGTAATTAGTGATAGTGAGAGATCCTCCAACAGGTTTGGAGTGATATATCAAATGGTTTTGTTCATATACTAAAAGGTCAGACAACTTAAACACTTTTTAATATGACCTCTGCAGAGGTGATAAAATCCCTAACTTGAATGATTGGCATTGGAAAACGTGGTACAGCAAATTAGGTATCTAAAGACCATTTAGATATTGAATGGTGACAATGTACTTTCAAATGTATCAACAACTTTATTGCTCAAGAAGGAGATGGATTCTGGTCTACCCTGGCAACACATAGCAAGATATGAACAAGCTTACTTTGCTTGATGAAATTTGGACGGTAAGATTCTCTGAGACTTTTTTGACTTTGAGATCTCTCCTTTTTGGAAAATAACTTTCATGCTCCTGATATAGCTGGTAGTAATGGCACATGTTTATATGCTTATCTGTTTTATATTTGTTTGTTTAATTCTTTGTATATTATTTAGTTGTTATTGTGGAATATTTAATTGAAATTCTTAATATGCAAAACATGCTTGGTCAGTCTCACTCTCATGAGTAGCTATGCATTAAAAGATAGTACTTGATACTATAGATAATTTTTGTTTTTGCTGTATGTGCCATTAAGTAATCTCCAATTTTTGGTGACTCTATGAATAAGTGTTCTTCAAAATGTCCTCTCCTTCACAGCTTTACTCAATGCTTATAAACTCCAGGCTGTGGCTTTCTTTACGTAATCATTCCATCTCACATTTGGTCATCATGTTCTGCTTTTGACTTGTACCCTGTCAACTGCACATTTTACATTAGTGATGTATGTTCCACCAATTTTCACTCCTTCCTGATTCTAATCTAGCTTTCCTTAAGAGGTGTTCTATGGAACAGAGGGGGAAATAAAATACACTTGTCTGATGGCTTTGTAGGAAACCATTCTGTTTCTCCATAGTTTGTCCTAGAAGTAGCTTTTTCCTAGTAGGAGCTTTTAACAGGTTACACATCAGGAAGATTAAATGCTGAGGCACACCCATTTCTTTCCAGGATCATCCATGATCAATACAGTCAAAGACTTTGCTGTGGTCTAAAACTCAGAGATTAATCTCCTTCTGAAATTCTTTGGTGTACTCCAGGAGCCACCATGTATTTGCAATATGATCTTGAGTGTCTCTTCCTTTTCAGAATTCATCTTGAATGTCAGGCATTTCTCATTGCATGTAGGGTAAAATCCTTTCTTGCAAGACCTTGAGCCTCAGTTTGCTCTCATGCAAAATTAGTGCAATGGCCCTAATAGTTGCTGTACTCCTTAGCATCTTTTTTATTGGGGATTGGAATGTATTTGGAGCATTTCCAGTCTGTGGCCCATTGTTTTGCTTTCCATATTTGTTGGCATACTTTTGTTAGGATTTGGACCAATTCAGTCTCTGTGGCACAGAATAGTCCTATCGGTACCTCACCTACTTTGGGTGCTTTATTCCTTTCAAGTGCTTTCAGAGCAGCTTTCACCTCAGTTTCTAACATTACGGGTCCATCCTCATAAGATTCCTCTTCAAAGGATTCGTTCATTATTTCATCTCTTCTATATATTGTGTAGAATATACTATTTATTGTGTAGAATATATAAAATATATAGAATTTCTATATTTTTTCTATGTATTGTGTTCACCTTCTCTTTATTTTCTCCTGCTCAGATAGTATGTTCCACTATTGATCTAGCAGCATTCCAAATCTGGGTCTGAATTTCCTTTTGATGTCTTGGATCTTCTGGAAGAGGTCTCTTGATGGATAACTTTGCTACAAACTTTTATATCTAATTTCCTGGACTGAGTCTATGTAAGAACACTGGAATTGGTCCCCTCCTCTGTGCTTAAACTCCTTTCTTACTGGCTAAATTGGGTGTTTGAAGGAAGCACCTCAGACAATGTATATACAAGCTTTTAGAACAGACTTCCTCAACCTGGTGACCCAGGATATATTAGAACTCTTCCAATAGCCAGATAAGTGTTTGCTTCATGACATCTACCAATACAGGAAACTTTCTTGGTGCTCTCATGACAGAGGTCTTAAATGCTGAAAAAATAACATTTGGGACACTGGATTAATACAATTCCCTATACAAATTAATACAAATTAATACAAACACATACAAATTAATTTATGTTTGAGAAGTATACCAATTTGTCTTGCAAGACTTGCTGCCTTTAATATTAAGAAGAAAAAGTTGCTCTGAGGATTTTCCCTAGTGGTGGTGTTGTGTGGAAGACCCACTGAGTTCAATGTCTGAGCTGGCATGCCACTAGTTCAAATCCAGCTCTGCTGTGAAATCAGTCAGTGGCTAAACCTGTACCTCTCAGCAGCAGCCTCTCTCCTCCTGTAACTTGAAGATGATAACATGAATGTATCTAAATTTTCAGTGTACTTGTTCAGGCACACACTTGCATGATAGAGGCCCCTTCCCTAGGTCTCCAGATGGTAAAACTCTGAATGAGTGACAGTAGTGAGATAATGACTTTCTTGAACCACTTAAGTGCTATATGGTTATTTATTATTATTTCATCATTCTCACAATTTACATAGTGGTTTTATTTGAAATATTGGCCCACACTCTTCCATCAAAGTGAAGTTCTAGTTGGCTTGCAAGAATTAGAAACAAATAGAAAGTTAAGGAAAAAATTAAAAAGCAACATGGATGCAAAATCCATATGACATCACAGTAAGCACCATGGTATGTTCAAAGTTGGTATGAGGTCTTGTGACACTGGTTAAGAAGCAGATTTCCTGTCTCTATATTCCTGCTTCAGTGTTCCACTGGAATTAGCAGTATAGGATCACAGATTACTGAAAGCAGAAGTGGATTCAAAACCCATGTTAGCCATTAGCAAGCCACTAAGCTTGCTTCTAGATAAAGCTTTCATCATCTGTCAGCTTTTGAGCTACCCTGCCTCATTCACAGAATCCTACAGAGGCTCCAGACAATGGCATCTTTCATTTGAGAGCTTCCTGTGTTTTTCCACAGCTGCTTGTCTTTTTTCTTCACACTCCATAAACACATCGAGCGGGGAAAGATGAAACAATTGGGCAACTCCTGTGGAGTAGAGGTTGGAATTCTTCATTTGGAAGCACCATAGAAGTCAACTTATACTTCCCATCTGCAAACCGGTTGGGAGAAGATTGTCCAACAATTTGAATCTAAGAGAGCTATAGAAATAAGTGAAGATTTGACTGCTTAAGAATGCTAAAAGGTGATTGCTACTAAGAGACAAGGTCAGCTTCTCTGAAGTGGTGTTTTGGCTTTACTTCTGTCCCGGCTTCATGCTGATAAACAGGCAAACTGTTGCCAGATGTTTGAACTCCTTGCTCTCTGTTATCTCTCAGGCCTGTCAGGAAACATGTGACTGGAGAAGATCTTCTCATTGAAAGGAAGGGAGGGGGAACCTCCTGCTAAGCCCTCTTCTGCCTAAGTCAGGCTGGAAGGGTCATCCACAGGTCCTTATAAACAAACACAGTTGGTACACCCTGCAATCCAGAAAACAGTGAGAACCTGGGTCTTCCTGGGGCTCCCACAAAATAAAGCGCTTCTTCCTGAGGTCTAGAGTCAATGAAAACTGGGCAGCAGGGAAAAACAGCAACTGGACATGACTATGGAAAATGTTTCCATTCTTTATTGTAATGCTGTTGTTGTTGTTGTTGTTGTTATACTATTATTTTTCTTTCACCTTGCCTTTTTCATTCACTTCACAGCAGCTCTCCCAGATTTTCCATGGCGACATTCTTATTTGTGTAACATCTCTAGTTGCACTGTTTGATGCTCCCCCACTTCACACACAAATGAAACTTCTTTTCTGCCTGCTCCATGATGCTGTATTTGTTATTCTGGGGTAGCCTGCCCTCTTCAAACATTCAAAGCCATGTTTATGCATGAAAAAAAATCCCGGAATGTTTAGTTCTACATTGCCATCTGGTTTTATTTATTGTAGATTAGATTCCTCTCAAATATATTCAGCAGTGGTGCTGAACAGCCATCCAAGGCCCACACAAGAGAATGAGCAGGACAGTCCCAAAGCCTGCAGGGCTGCCTCCTCTCATTTTTTAGCAGTAAAATAATGCATGTAATGATCCAGACTTCCCCTCATAAGGTCATTCAGTTCAGAGTCTAAAATTACCTACTTGCACCACCACTACACAGGCAGCTATGAGGCTTGAGGCGAAGTAGCTGCCTTCTGTGTCCTCCTGAATGTATCAGCAGATGTGTGCAAGAGTCCAAGTGCAACTGCCTCCCTGTCTTCCGCGATTTACCATCTAGAGACCTAGGCAAGGGGGCTCAGCACCAAATAGCTCTCATGCAGGTGTGCGCCTGGCAGGGAACCTGTTTAAGACTTTTCTCACAACCCAATGTTTTCCCCCACCCCATGTGGGAGGAGAACTTGTTTTATTATATGTACTGTATATGCAAATATTCAGTTGTCTTTGTTGGGAAGATATGTCTCATACAGTTTAGCTATGCCTTATGGCTTAATAGGTTCTACTTTCACCACCAGAAGTAGAGTTCAGACAGTGATTCTCTTGTACATACTTCTACTGCTGTTTCTCCCAAGCTTTCTTAGCTTTGGCCATCAAATTAAGGCGGACAAAAAAGCTTGTTGTTGTTGCTATGCTTCAAACACTGGGAGACGGAAAGGAACCATTTGCCAATCTATTGGAAATCACCTGGAACTATCACAGTGGATTCCGATCTGTTTTCCTCAAGGCCCTGACTTGCTCAAAATGAATGTTGCTTGACATGTGGTCTGGCAAAATAGTGCCTCTGAAAATTAGCATATGGTAATTGTTGTATTTGCATACTTTTGTAAGGGTTCAGGGCATGGGTAGCTGGGTGACAGATAATGCACCCAGACCCAGGAAACAAGGCAAGGTGGTCAAAGCCAGAATCCAATTACCAGTCCAAGTCTCTTGTCCGGATTCCAGAGTCAAACAGGCCGAAGTCAAACCAGGCATCCATTGTAGCTCAGTCCAAGGGACAAGGGAATAGTCAAACACAAGCCACGGGCCAGGGAGATGGCATGAAAGAGCAGATACTTAGGAACAGAAACAAGATTCAGGAGCAAGAACCAAACACAGCAAAATCTTCAGTGCATTGGAGAAAAGTTTTACTGAGGCAGCTTCTGGGAGCAGATGGTGGGGACACCCAGAGCCAGTTCTTAAACAGCTTTCCCCCTCCACCCAACGGCTCCCAGGTGGTGCTGATGAGTGCCCTGGCAGCAGCAGTAGTGTGTGGAACAAATCCTGCAACTACCAACTGTTATTCTGATACTTGGCCTCCAGGAGGAACCCTGAAGCTGCCCTGATCCTGACAACTTTCTGGGATAGGTGAGTTTACTCTTCTCCCTCATTGGCTTTTTCTTCAGTCTTTGCATTGCTAGGAAGGGAAAAAATCCTCTGACAACCAATAATATTTAAGTAGGAGGTGACAGTTTGGTCTAACATTTCTTGTGGCAATTTTTCCTGTTGTGTGTTCCAGTAAAAGGCAGTATCTACAGAGATGTTTGCCCTCTTCTCATTTTGTGGAGCAAAGTAAGTTTGATAGCCCCTATTTTGAAATAACAGCCTAGCCAGGTGGTGAATGAAAATGTTAATGTATCTTATACTTTAAGAAAATGTGTTTATACCTTTTGCCTTTAAAATAATGTTTGTTTTATTTACAATACCATATACACTTGGATTTCTCAATTTAAATTGATCTCATTCTTATCTACACTCTGCCTGCCCACCCATGTACCTGGATTTGAATAAACGTGTTCCTCAGATATTACTGGGAATCTTTTGGGTGTGTGGAATTCCTTTGGGACAGAGAGAAAATGATGTCTGCAGAGCTCCACAAAAGCAAGAAGGAACAGGAATTTTGGGTGGGTGGGTGGGTGGGTGGGGGAGCTGATGATCAGTATGTGTCCCTGACCCTCTGAGTCAGTAGTAAGGAAGAAAGTGGGCAGGCAGGAGGGAGAGAAGAACCCCATTTGCCCTTATGGATCAGTCTCCCAGCTCCCATTACATGTTGACATTGATGCCAACAGAGGCAGAGCGTTATTAAAAAATCAGGTCTTGTTGAGAAAGACTGGCAATTTGAAGCCAGTCTAGCTTTCCAGCCAGGTTTCTCCCACTGTCATCCAGGACACAACCTTCCCTATTAACAGTGGGAGAGTGTGAGTTGTATGTGTGGTTCACATATAATGACAGCCAAGGCTTGTACAGTCACTTTTTTGTTTACTGAAACATCCCTGTTGTTTTTATATGCTATCAAGTTCTCTCCAACTTAAGACAATCCTACAAATGAAAGCCTTTCAAAATGTCCTGTCCATGGCTGCCTCGCTCAGCTCTTGCAAACTCAAGGCTGTGGCTTCCTTTGCGGCATCAATCCAACTCATATTGGGTCTTCCTTTTCTTCTTCTGCCTTCAACTTTCCCTAACATGATTATCTTCTCCAGCAGTCTTGCCTTCTAGTGATGTGTTCAGATTCTGACAGCCTCAGTTCTCTCAGTTTGCTTCTAGGGAAAGCTGTGGCTTGATTTGATCTAGGGACCACTTGTTTGTCTTTCTGTCACTTCAGGTTATTTGCAAAACTCTCCTCCAACACCAAGTTTCAAATGCATCGATTTTCTCCCTGGCAGTGAAACATTTCAACCCCACCCAAAACACCCAACTTGGACTCTTGAGATACCTCATAATGAAGCTTTTTGCACAACATGAGGCTGGTTAATAAACCATGGTAATTTGTTAAATACACTGTGTGAGCTGGCACATACTGGCCCAAGTTATATAATTACCCTTGTTAGGCCCAGCTTGTTGTGACATCTGAATCTGGTTCTTCAGGTTGGTTGAGATGGCTTACACACTGCCAGCAATCTACAACAGGTCCTTGGTTCAGGCATCATAACAAGCTACACCTGCTTAGGGTAATCATGTCACTGGGCTCATATATAACCACAGAATGCAAGCTGGTTAACAAGCCATAGTGGTTTATTACTCACTCTCTTGCTGGCCAAGTTAGGGTGGTTATTTGTCCTTGCTGGAGGCATCCCACTGAGCTGACTAGTGGGATTTGTATAACTCATAGAAGTTCTAGCATTCCTATTACTATTACTAGGAGACAGTAGTCAAAATGATGAGAGGTAGGTTTATGTGTGAATTGATTAAGGATCTCAAGCTGCTTGAATGAGGAATTTAAGTTAGTGCTCTACTAAGATGGCATCTTCCATTTTCTGCAGCAGAGATTAGAGTGACCTCCACACAAGTTTTTTTTTCCACCCTGGGGAAAAACCTTTTCCACCCTTCTACCCTTCTGTATGTGTCATCACACAACACAAGGTAGAACTGCAAAAGTATGCTAGGCTTCTGTTAGGAAAATACCAAAATGTCCTCACTCATAAAAAAAACAGTGAAAATAGTTGAAAAACTCAGGACAGGCCTGGGAGGGTAATGATGCCATAAAAAGGCCCCTAAACTTTCATGGGAGAGGGAACACCAATGCATAGTAAATATGCCATATAGAAAAGCTCTTCAAAATTGGAGAGACGCAGCAGCAAACTTTGCCTGTCTGTGCTCTAAACTCAGAGGCTTCTTGACCAATGGTGTCCAAATCATTTGCTATTTGGGAAGGGGTGAGAAGGCTATGCCTCCCCCTGTCCCCATCTTGACTTCAATTGCCAGCTGGCCTCTGAAGTTTCCAGAGGATCATGCCACTTCCCCCTGGACCCAGTGCCATCCCGCTAGCCACCAATCATTTGGTGTTTTCCCAGCAGTTCTTCCCCCACTTGGAAAGGTTGCGATTCCTCTTCTCTAACTCAGTACAGGCAGTAGGACCTTTAAGTTACATGATGCTGCTGTTTTGGGCTCACCCCATTTGCCTTCAGCCTAACCTGTGATGGCAACAGGCCCCAAAAGCTTCTCCAAAGCATAATTTGACCCTGAAAGAGGGACACGCCTGCCCTGCAGGAAGTCAAGACACACTGAGATATACCTGTGAGGTATGATTTAATGCTTCATGCCCTAAATAATACTAGTGACTGGGATGTGGGGCTTATTACTACTTCACAGATGGAGTTCAGAGACAAAGAAAATGGACTGGAAAGGCAACCATTGAGAACTGAGCCAATTACAGATCTCCTTCTCTTCGTTTCAACCATGTATCCATTTATGCATCATTTCAACCACGCAGCATCCTGCTTCTGGGTGTGACACTGGAATTGCAGAAGTTTGACTTTTTAAAGAATGTGACAAAGTGATAATGTTGAGAACTGGCTGCTATTCGGATATAGGCTGGGATCCAAAAGGCTGCATATGGAGTAATTATGCACATTTCTGAGCCCTTAACATGCTGTCTGACAAGTCACATCAAAAACTGAGTGGATCTGCAGGAAAGTTCTCTAAAACTTTGCGAAGAACCTCCAGGGAAAGGTTAGACACTGTGTGAGTTCTGGTCCTTCTAAACCCCTGCCAGAGTCCCTCTCTCACACATGCAAAGGCACACCCACTTCCAGTAGATGTCCAAGATGTTTTGCTGCCTGAGGTGAAGGACAAGATGGCTTCCTCCACACCTAACGTACAGAACCTGACCAGATGGGCAGTTACTCCAACAATGTTGACAGGAGAAGCATCCTTCACCACAACTGAGGACAGCAGACTAACTTAGGGAGTGCCAGGCACACACAGCCTTGTCTTCCAGCACCCCAACACTTCTCCCTGCTCCGTTTCCACTCCCTGAGGTGGCTGCCTCACTTGCGTAACAATAGTGATGGCCCCACAACAGATGTTTTTGACCGTTTCAAACTCTCCTGAATTTATGAAGAAGCTTGTTTCACAGGATGTCAGGATATTCAAGGAAAGGTAATATCTGTGTTGCTTCAGATAGATTACGCCATGCACTACAAAGTCCTCTGCTGAATTTCTTGATTGGTTTTTAGTTCAAGGGTTGCCACTGCAGATAAAGAAAGAATGTACAACCCACTCTCTCACACACTCTCTGTTTTTTTTATTTATTTTATTTATTAAAACATTTTTATGCCGCCCCATTCGCCGAAGCCTCCGGGCGGCTCACATCAATACATTAAAATAATTATAATATAAATTAAAACATAAATATCGTTGGGAACATTTTTTTCCCAATATCGTTTTCCATCGTTGGGAACATTTTCCCAGATTGGCTTCTGCTTTGGTGCTATATCCAATCTCATTGGAAGGGCATCTTCACCACATGTCCACTGCCAATCAGGAATCAGGCAGTGAATGTGAGGAATTCATGGTGCTGCAAAGCCAAATGGATTCAGCTGTGTGATGGTGTCACCAAGTGCTAATGCAGCCATCACATTGTCTTTACTTGGATGGGTGAGTGACAAGATGGAGCATGTTTTGTAACCGGGCCAACCCTTCCTTGCCTTGTCAGACAATGCTGCTAATTTCATCCTCTGCCAAGGCTAAGTGAAAGGCGTTTGCCCAATTTAGTTGTATTGGCATTTAATGTGTAGTTAATTGCCACAGAATATGGATGGCAATGAAAGCAAGACAATAATCACCATCCATATTTGCCATTCAAATGTAAATCTATGTCCACAGTCTGCTGCAAATAAACACAGGTTATCACATCAGGGAGAAAGAGTATCTTTCTGGTTACTTAAGCTGACAGTCCCTTATGTGAAGAACAGTGGGATAGTTTTAAATAAAGAACTGCTTGGTTTTAAGCCTTCTTTGACTCTGAGGTCTCCCCCTATCTTCAAATGTGTGAGGATGGGCTGTGGTCATCCTTGGTGCTGAGGAAAAAGTACTTCGCACATGCCCTGAAGCTCTCTTCTATGCTTTTACTTCACACATTCCAAGATGTAGTGATGACACTGAAAAGGGCTTCAAAGACAAAATCCTGATTTAAATTAAGCTTTGGGGGAGTTCAGATAAGATAGGCAGCAAAGGGTTCATATGGTACCCTTAGAGCAGTTCTGCCCACTTGGGCCAGCCTTGATTAAAGATGTACTGCCAGACTTGTAGACATGTCAGACTACAACTCCCATCCTCCAGCAGCACAGCCTTAGGGCCTCAGGTGAGAAGCTGCCTTTGCATGCAACTCTCTTGGCTTCCTCAAGAACAGGAAGCCTCATCACAGTGTTCTCTGAGGCCATCTATGGGCTAACATTAGTCACCGCATTGGATGTGTGAATATGTTTCTTTCTTATATAAATTTATCAGGTTAGGTGTCAGGAGATATGCTGCTCAGAGCTGGGAAACGTTCCTCTTTATAGCAATGCAGATAAGGGGGAACAAGATATACATCTTGATAAACCTATTTATTTCATTTTTGGCAAGGAAAAACGAGAAGGATCGCTGTTGGACAGTAAAGCATTCTGGTAATTCTCAGTGGCACTTGAAAGCCCAGAGCATCGTAATCAGAGTGTCTGAATCATAACTGGTCCTTTAAAAGCAAGCAAAAAAAAAAACAAAAACAAAAACAAAACCCTACCATCAACCCTAGAAAGTGTATTCAGGAATGATGGTAATCCACTTCTAACTTTAGACTGCAAACTTGAATATATTTGAAAGTATTCTGTGGCCATTTTAATTCTGCAGATTTTGAGGCCTAATTCTGCAGCTGTTTTCCCTTAATTGTGTAAATAGATGAAGAGATGTCCCCATGTGTTGGTTGGAGCAGTTGGATGGCAAACCATTTTAACAATGGCATTATTTATATAAAGAGCTTCCTCCTACTAAGTCCCTATTGATCCATCTAGCACAGGACTTTTTGCTCTTTAGCCGTAGCTCAATAGTCTCAGGTGGAGGCTGTTTCTAGCCTTGCCATCTGAGATCCTGGCATGAAATGCAAATATCTGAGTGAAATGCATAAGATTGTTCTGTTTCGCAGAAAATAATACAAAAATCCTAGGGAAGAACAACCAAAGCAGCCCAAGGCTGAGGATGCTCAGCGGGCATAGAACATTATACTAGCTGGCTTTGGAAGGGTGGGAGGGAAAAGATTGTCTGACTTGCTGGAACCCTGAACAGAAGCGCTTCAATCTGCAACAATTTGTTACAGGCCACACCTCTCCAGTATTTTGATCCAGTTGCTGTAACTATCTCTTTCTTGGCAGTTGGATCTGCAACAGTTTGTGGGCAGAAGTACCTACTGCCCTATGAAACATTTCTCTTCTGCCTTCCACAGAGCTGACCCACTATAAGGCAGGGTGAGGTGCCTGCATCAGGTGACAGAGTGGGAGGAACCGTGAACAGCACTACTCTTCCCTGGCCCCTGCCAGAAGGGCCCATCTTAGTTGCCTCCAGCAAGTGTTCTGGAGAAGCCTGTCAGCTGCTCTCCCACCATTCAGGTGGGCCCTGGATGGTGGCTCCCACCGTGTCAGCCAACAGGGCCACCAGCATGGATCTTCAGAAAGCTGGCCAGGCTGGAATGCCTGCCTCCAAAGGGGTCCTTTCTCTGAGGGGAGGGGTGCCCCAGAAGATCCTCTGCACAAGTGATCTCCTGGGCCACGGTTGCCATTCCTGATTCTGGGGAAGGAGAAGAAATATGGGAGAGATGCCTATGGCTGCCAACCCAGACCTTCATGAGGCAGCTGAGTGCTCCCTCCTTTCTGACAAGCTGTATATTTTCTCCAGGGGAAAATAGATTCTAGTGACTTAATATCAGAGGTTTGGCGGTTCACTGATTTTTTTTCATTGCAGTTGTACTTCTTTGCCCTGGGGCTATGTTTGATATGTCTGCTTCTGAAATCATTGAAAGAAATTACTCTCAAAAAGCAAAGTATAGCACAGAATTTTCCTGTCCTCTGAACAAATAAGGTGGGTTCACAGGTTCTACTAAGCCATGTTAATTCTTTGAATAAGCCATGGTGGGTTTCTTTCCTGAACAACCCATGGAGCACCTGATAGATGAGTGGGCTCGGCGTAAGTTGTTCTCCCCTGTGCCACTCAGTTCTCCAGCCAGATCTAGCATGTATCACAATGTTCTTCATGGCAGAACCCATCCTGTCTCCCTGTTCCCATGCTGATCCATAACCCTTCCTCTTTGCTGTGTTGTTTGAGTTTTTCCCAGCGCCTCAACAAAGTACTATCAGGATCATTTCTATTATTTCTATGGGACCTGAAAATTGTGCCTATTTATTTATTTATTTATTTATTTATTTACCTACCACCAGTCCTTTGCAAATATGCACATAGAACCTTCCAGTATGTATAGTCTTGCCTGGTCCACCTCCTTACCTGTTTCAGCTGTCAGAGGGAAGATAAGGCAAGCCTGCCCCTAGGCTCCCTTGAGCACAGTTGACAGTGGCTAAGAGCTTAGCTGTCAATGGAAAAGAACCAGAAGAGGGCGACAAGCAGCAGGAGAAGGTGCACTGAAGGGAGTGGAGGCAGCATCACCCTCTTGTCTAGATAATCCTCTCACTTTTAATTGCTGAACTGACCTTTTGCAGAGCCCTCCACCCTGTCAGTACTTCCTCACATCTGCAACAATTTCAGAAAGGGGAAATAATAACTTCTCCCCCTTTTTGGAGCAGCTATTGCAAGTGCAGAGATTTCCCCTTCATTTACTTCTCACTTACAAAGTTTTCACTTACAGTTGATCCTCGACTTTTATGGGTTCAAATTTCACGGATTTGATTATTTGTGAGTTTGCCATCAATAATTACATGGGATTTTAAAAACTTTTGCAGCCTACTATGGAAAATTGCAGATGGTGCATGTAGGCTAGAAAATGCCTGATACATACAGGTATTTTTATTTATTTATTTATTTAAACATTTTTATGCCGCCCCATTCGCCGAAGCCTCGGGGCGGCTTATTTTTCTGAAACATACTTCTGGGTCACTTGTTCCACACATTATTAAGGTATATATGGCAATATAAGATAATCCTTGAAACCAAAAATAGCAAAGCAAAAAATGGGGGTCATCTTATATTCCAGTATATAGGGTATATTAAGCTGTTGCTCCAGGTACACCAGTGGTTGTGAAGACACACAGAGAGGGAGGGAGGCAGGCAGGAAGGGAAAAGTAATCCTGTACATGTACGATCAACAATATTAAGGTGGGGGTGGGGAAGCCTAGAGCTATTGGCAATTTTTCCATTTTCATGGGGGTCCTGTGCTCTCAACCCCTGCAAATGTGGACAGCTCACCGTATTTCTTCAGTTTTTGTTTTGTTTTGTTCTGTTTTGTATTGTTTTGAAACTGTCAGCCAATCAGAGATGCAAATGGTCCTGTAAATGAGCTGTGTAAAGAAGGGAGGGAAGGTTCAGACCACACAGCAATCCATTGTGGGCAACAATCACCCTAGTGTGGGTTGTACACCAAAAAGAAAACACTCTGCAGAAACCCACCATGGCTGGTTACCTATGGTGGGATGCCATGTGACACAAGCCAGACTGGAGTCCTTTATTCGCATTGCAGCACATTCCTGGATCTGCAGGCATTCTCAACATCATATTAAATTTACCAAATGCATGTGTACCACCAGTCAGTGAATGCGCCTGTCTAGCCCAAGGTGTCTCTGAACTAGCATGGCTGGGACAGTAAGAGGCCACGGTGTGATCCTATAGAAGGAGTTCTGTTCCTGCCAGTCACTGCAGTGAGTTTACCCCAACACCTGCTTGGGCTGCTCCTGCCAGCACTCTAGAGCTCATGATTCCAGCCAAACCTCTCTCTGTGCGAGGGATGCTCACAACCCCCTTCCTTGTTCACTCCTTCAGTATTGGGTTCTGTTGTGTTTTATTGTTTGCCTGTTTGTTCTAAAGGGTACATGCTTCCTTACTATCTGATTGCAACTGTTTCATATTTTAAATGGGCATTTTTATTATTTTTCTTTTGAAGTTTTCAGCGTGGCCTGTTTTGCTTGAGTCTCTGAAATGGAAAGGACATAGTCTGGTACCAAAATATAACTGAATGGAATAAGGCTATAACCTTCTGCACCTTTTTCTGGGAATCAACTCTATTGTACACAATGTGAATCCACCTAATGGGTTTTTAGTAGGTGACTGTAATGGTAAATGAGAGCAGGATGATAAAAGACTTGTACCCAGTGAATGGTGCCACTCCCTTTTCTTCATGTTTCCACCCATCTATATAAACCTATGGAGGAGACTTCCATTCTCAGATTCCTCAGCTCCGGTATCTCAGTTCTATCTGTGGTGACTGACCCCAGCCCTCCAGACTCTCAGCCCCCTTCTGCTCCCTCTGGACTCTTCACTTCTCTTCCCTGAACAGGCATGTCTGTGAGCAAGCCTAGAGCCAGCATAAAAGATCTTGGAGGGGGGATGCCAAAAATCTAGGAGGCAGTTCATCTGGTTGGTAGGCCTTTTAAAGGCAAAATTATATTTTTAATAGAAATTATTGTTAAAAACTCCTTCATGGATCACTGCCTTGACATGGCAAAGGGGCTTGCGTAGCTCAATGAAGCTATGAGCTATGCCATGCAAGGCTATCCAAGCTGGACAGGTCATAGCAGAGAGCTCTGACAAAATGTGATCTACAACACCTTCTAGAATTAACACCAAAAAATGATGTCCTGATCATCATGGGGGATTGGAATGCTAAAGTAGGAAGCCAAAAGATAACTGGAATAACAGGCAAGTTTGGCCTTGGAGTACAAAATGAAGCAGGGCACAGGCTGGTAGAATTTTGTCAAGAGAATACGATGGTCATAGCAAACACTCTTTTCCAACAACCCAAGAGACGGCTCTACACATGGACATCACCAGACGGTCAACACAGAAATCAGATTGACTATGTGCTCTGCAGCCAAGATGGAGAAGCTCTATACAGCCAGTAAAAACTAGACCAGGAGCTGACTGTGGCTCAGATCATGAGCTTCTGGTTGCAAAATTTAGGCTTAAGTTGAAGAAAGTAGGGAAAAGCACTAGGCCACTCAGGTATGACCTCAATCATATCCCTGATGAACATACAGTATAGGTGACTAATAGATTTAAGGAATTAGATCTGATAGACAGAGTGCCTGAAGAACTATGGACGGAGGTTCACAACATTGTACAAGAGGTAGCAACTAAAACCATCCCAAAGAAAAAGAAATGCAAGAAAGCAAAATGGCTGTCTGAGGACGCTTTACAAATAGCTGAGGAAAGAAGGGAAGTGAAAGGCAAGGGAGAAAGATACACCCAATTGAATGCAGAACTCCAGAGAATAGCTAGAAAAGATAAGAATGCCTTCTTAAATGAACAGTGCAAAGAAATAGAAGAAAACAAAAGAATAGGGAGGACCAGAGATCTCTTCAAGAAAATTGGAGATATGAAGGGAATATTTCATGCAAAGATGGGCATGATAAAGGACCAAAATGGCAGCAACCTAACAGAGGCAGAAGAGATTAAGAAGAGGTGGCAAGATTGTACAGAAGAATTATACAAGAAAGAGCTTAACGTCCCTGATAACTACGATGGGATGGTCACTGACCTCGAGCCGGACATCCTGGAATGTGAAGTCAAATGGGCCTTAGGAAGTCTGAGCAGCAACAAAGCTAGTGGAGGTGATAGTATTCCAGCTGAGCTATTCAAAATCTTAAAAGACGATGCAGTAAAAGTGCTACACTCAATATGCCAGCAAATTTGGAAAACTCAACAGTGGCCACAGGATTGGAAAGGGTCAGTTTACATTCCCATCCCAAAGAAGGGCAATGTCAAAGAACGGTCAAACTACGGCACCATTGCACTCATTTCACATGCCAGCAAAGTTATGCTCAAAATCCTACAAGCTAGGCTCCAGCAGTATGTGGACCAAGAACTACCAGAAGTACAGGCAGGATTTCAAAGAGGGAGAGGAACTAGAGATCAAATTGGCAACATACGCTGGATCAGGGAGAAAGCTAGGGAGTTCCAGAAAAACATCTACTTCTGCTTCATTGACTATGCTAAAGCTTTGATTGTGTGGATCACAACAAATTGTGGCAAGTCCTTAAAGAGATGGTTGTACCAGACCATCTTATTTGTCTCTTGAGAAACCTATATGTGGGTCAAGAAGCAACAGTGAGAACTGGACACGGAACCACTGATTGGTTCAAAATTGAGAAAGGAGTTCGGCAAGGCTGTATACTGTCGCCTTGCCTATTTAACTTATATGCAGAGCACATCATGAGAAAGGCAGGCCTGGATGAATCACCAGTTGGAATTAAGATTGCTGGGAGAAATATCAACAAACTCAGATATGCAGATGATACCACTCTAATGGCAGAAAGTGAAGAGGAACTAAAGAGCCTCTTGATGCGGATGGAGGAGGAGAGTGCAAAAGTTGGCTTGCAACTCAACATTAAGAAAACGAAAATCATGGCATCCGGTCCTCTCACTTCCTGGCAAATAGATGAGGAAGAAATGGAGGTAGTGACAGATTTTATTTTCCTGGGCTCCAAGATCACCACAGATGGGGACTGCAGCCAAGAAATTAAAAAACGCTTGCTGCTGGGCAGGAAAGCTATGGCAAATCTTGACATTTATTTAATCTTGACTATTATTTATTTATTTGTAACGCCTCCCCCGCCGATCTCAGGGGGTGGGAGGACATATATGGATGCAAGCGCTCCTTTAGATAACCAGGTCCCAAGCCGTTGAGGGCTTTATAGGTGATAACCAACACCTTGAATTGGGCCCGGACTTCAATGGGGAGCCAGTGAAGCTGACAGGGAAGTGGGGTTATATGAGAACAATGCCCAGTCCCAGTCAGCAGCCTGGCAGCTCTATTTTGCACCAATTGAAGTATCCGGACAGTCTTCAAGGGCAGCCCCACGTAGAGCGCGTTACAGAAATCTAATTGGGAAGTTACCAATGCATGTGTCACAGTCGCCAGGCAGTCGTTCTCCAGGTAGGGACACAACTGAGGCATCAGCCGAAGCTGAAGGAAGGCGCTCCTTGCCACCGCTGTTACTTGAGCTTCTAATGTCAGCTCTGGGTCGAGGAGCACTCCCAAGTTGTGCACCCTGTCCCTAAGAGGGAGTGCAACCCCATTCAGGACAAGGTCCAGGTCCCCCATCCCGAAGCCCGACCCACCTACCAACAGGACCTCCATCTTGTCTGGATTGAGCTTCAGTTTATTGGCCCTCATCCAGCCCATTACCTTGGCCAGGCACCGGTTCAGTACAGCCACCACCTCACCTGGATTAGTTGAGAACGAGAGGTAGAGCTGGGTATCATCAGCGTACTGATGATTCCACAGCCCACACCTCCTAATGACCTCTCCCAGAGGTTTCATGTAGATGTTGAATAGCAAGGGGGACAAAATGGACCCCTGCGGAACTCCATGGCATAGCTGCCATGGCGCAGAGCCATAGTCCCCCAGCACCACCTTCTGGAATCGGCCATTGAGGCAGGAGCAGAACCACTGCAAAGCAGTGCCTCCAACTCCCAATCCCGCTAGCCTATCCAGAAGGATACCATGGTTGATGGTATGGAAAGCCGCTGAGAGGTCCAGGAGAACCAACAGGGACGCATTGCCCCTGTCCTTCTCCCTGCACAGGTCATCGTACAGGGCGACCAAGGCAGATTCAGTATCATACCCGGGTCTGAAGCCAGACTGAAATGGGTCCCGATAATTAGTTTCATCCAAGAGCACCTGGATTTGTCCCGCCACCACCCGCTCTAACACCTTGCCCAAGAATGGGTTGTTGGCCACCGGTCTATAATTGGCGGCCACCTCTTGATCCAGGGATGCCTTCTTTAGGACTGGCCGGACTACCGCCAGTCCTTTAAAGGGGCAGGTACCCAGCCGTCCCTCAGAGAGCCGTTGATGACCTCCAGGATCCAGGTCCCAATCCCGTCCTTGGCTGTCTTGAGTAGCCAAGATGGGCAAGGGTCCAGTAAGCAGATGGTAGGACGTATCTGTCCAAGCACCTTGTCCACATCATCAGGCCGCAACAACTGAAACTAATCCATCAATTGTGGACCAGACGGTACCATTGGCACCTCCTCAATAGGATCTGATTCAATAGTAAAGTCCAGCTCGTGACGAATCTGAGCGATTTTCTCCTGGAAATGCTTGGCAAAGTCATCACAGCAGGCCTTCGAGGGTGGCACGAGATCTTTCTTTGGGCCCGGATGTACCAGCCCCTGTACCACCTGAAAGAGCTCCACCGGATGGCATTGTGAGGAGGCCATGGATGCGGAGAAGAATTTCTTCTTCTTTGCCCTCACCACCATAGCATAGGCCCAATAATGGGCTCTCAAGTGTGTTCGGTCAGATTCATCCCGTGATTTCCTCCACCTATGCTCTAGACGTCCCAACCCGCTTCATCGCCCATAATTCCAGTGTATACCAAGGGGATGAATGGGCTCTGCCGGGTGAGAGAGGACACTTAGGAATGATCGTGTCAATAGCCCTGGTCATTTCCCCATTCCATAGTTTGACCAGAGCTTCGACAGGAGCACCAGCCTTATCAACCGGGAAATCCCCCAGGGCCTTCAGGAATCCATCCGGGTCCATCCGAATCCAGGGGCAGACCAGCACAATCGGGTCCGCACCCTTACAGAGGGAAAGGCCGCTCTCGAGCTCAAACCTCAAACCAGATCATGAGGAAGTGATCTGGCCATGACAGGGGAGTCAGACACAAGTTCCTCACCCTCAGACCACCCTCTTCCTGCCCCGTCGAGAAAACCAGGTCCAGAGTGTGTCCACATTCATGGGTCGGGTCAATGATGTGTTGAGACAGCCCCATGGCCGCCATGGAGGCCATGAAGTCCTGAGCGACCCTGGTCAGAACCGTCTCGGCATGGAGATTGAAGTCCCCCAGGACCAACATCCTGGGAGTCTTCAACACCAAATCTGAGATGATCTCCGTCAGCTCAGGCAGGGAGTCTGTTGGGCAGAAGGGTGCACGGTACACCAACAGAATCTCCAGTCTGTCTTGGTTGCCCAACACCAAGTAGAGGCACTCTAGACCCAGCCTCGAGGGGACAGGAAGCCCCGTGAGAGAAATAGAGGCTCGATAAACCAAAGTGACCCCCCTCCCCTCCCCTCCCCTCCAGGCGTGGACGGTGCTGGACCAGATCCCCGGGCAGGCACAGTTGAGAGAGGGAGGCATCCCCCCCCTCACCCGCCGAGGTCTCTGTAATACAAGCCAGGTCGGCCCCCTCATCCACAATCAAGTCATGGATGAGGGAAGATTTATTGTGGACTGACCTGGCATTAAGCAGCAGCACCGACAGGCCCTGGGGGTGGTTGACAGGACTACCTGGAACCCTCAGGCTGGGGAATAACCAGAAGGAGGAGCAGGTGCTAGCCATCTGTCCCTCCTTCTTCTATGCGGACACATTAGACCCCCAATGCCATAACGCCCATTGCCCATAACCATCCCAATGGCGGCGCCCACGCGCTTCCCAGGAAACCCCATATTAGTAGCCGAGAATAACTCCATTAAAAATATAAGCTAAAACACATTAAAAACACCTAAAAACACTTAAAACCACTTAAATCCCCCCCAGAACATCCCAGTCCAATTAACAATCCCACCCGCCAGCCAACAACATAGCCCCTGGCCAGCCCAGCCCCCACACGTTCCCCAAACGGCGGTGACCGCCCTTTGGCCGTCACCCCTGGCCACGTCCGGCGAGATAAGCCGGTTGTCTGCCCCCGCGCCCTGCCCCCAATCTGGCGTGGCTCTTACCCAGTGCTGGCAGGGCAGAGAAGCAGGGCGGGTGCACGGCACTTGCGGCTCTCGCCGGCTGCCAAGATGGCGGCGTCCTCCCTGGCAGCAGCGTTGTCGACTGTCGACCGGCCTGGCGTCCTCCAGCCCCAGGTGGGTCCAGCGGTGGCCACGGGGGGCGGTGTCAGCTGGCCTCCAGGGTCCAGTGGAGTGCCCGTGGTGTTCCCCCAGCTCGGCGGGAAAAAGCAGAGACATCACCCTGCCAATAAAAGTGCGTATAGTTAAGGCTATGATTTTCCCAAATGCAATGTATGGCTGTGAAAGCTGGACCATAAGGAAGGATGAGTGCCAAAGGACTGAGGCCTTTGAATTGTGGTGCTGGAGGAGACTCCTGCAAGTCCCTTGGTCTGCAAGGCGATCAAACCAGTCAGTCCTAGAGGAGATCAACCCTGACTGCCCTTTAGAAGGCCAGATACTGAAGATGAAACTCAAATATTTTGGCCACCTAATGAGAAGGAAGGACTCCCTGGAGAAGAGTCTAATGCTGGGAACAATAGATGGCAAAAGAAGAAGGGGATGGCAGAGGATGAGGTGGCTAGATGGAGTCACTGAAGCAGTTGGTGTGAGCTTGAGTGGACTCCAGGGGATGGTGGAGGACAGGAAGGCCTGGAGGAATGTTGTCCATGGGGTCGCAATGGGTCGGACATGACTTCGCGACTAACAACAACAACATTGTTAAAAATGTAGGGGGGCAGAGAAAATTAAGGTGGTCCAGCCTCCCCATGACTAAGCTGATGAACAAAGAGAGCAGGGCCTGTACAGGCAGACCCTGCATAGCAACAGCTGTGCAAATCTCAGCTGGGTGTTCTGGGCTTCAAAAAACCATTTCCGGGGACACCTCTCAAGGCCCATAACACAAAGTGGGTCATGAAATAAAAGAATTATTGTTCAAATAGTGCAGAAAACAAAACTTTGCAATGAAACAAGCAAAACATATGACTACAGGAAGTGCAAATAGGACAATCAGAAGCATAATAGAAACACTGGCTAGCATATATCTTAGTAACAATCAAGTTCTGTTCCTCTTAACCAAAGCATGAGTCAGCATTACTGTTTCAGAGTTACCTATCTGGGAGGCAAAGCTTAGGTACTCATGACTGGTAGTCTTCCTGTCCTCTCAGGTTCTCTCAGTTCAACCGCGTCAAAATCTTGCACTTATTGCATTCTATCAAACCACAGCTGTAATTCTTTTATCTTCAGTAAATCTTCTGTAGTCAGGGCTTTTGTTGTCTTACTATTCAGTTCCAGTCCTGCTTTTGCACTTTCTTCTTTCACTTTCATCAGGAGTTGTTTCAAGTCATTGCTGCTTTCTGCCAGTAAAATCGTATCATCTGCATGTCTTAAATCATCGATGTGTCTTCTGTCAATTTTCATTCCTTCCTCTGATCTTAATCCAACTTTCCCTATAGTGTCTTCTGTATACAGACTGAACAGACACAGAGATAAAATACACCCTTGTCTGATGCTTATGCCTATGGGCTCAGTAGCTAATTTTTGTAACCTGCCTGTGCTTCGGGAGGCCCCTTCTGACTCACTCTGTTTCCTATGTTCAGCTATTGGGTGGCTTATTGTTTGCATTATGTACCATCAAGTCTTCTCCGACTTATGGCAACCCTATGAATGAAAGCTCACCAAAATGTCCTGACCTGACAGCCCTGCTCAGCTCCTGTAAATTCAAGGCTGTGGCTTCCTGTATGGAGTCAATCAGTCTCGTATTTTGTCTTCCTTTTCTTCTTCTGCCTTCAGCTTTCCTTACAATGATTGTCTTCTCCAATGCGTCTTGCCTTCTCATGATGTGTTCAATGTATAACAGCCTCTATTTTGTCATTTTTGCTTCCAGGGAAAGCTGCGGCTTGATTTGAAGTACGGCCCACTTGTTTGTCTTTCAGTTAGTCCGGGGTATTTGCAAAGCTCTCCTCCTGCACCATGTTACAAATGCACCAATTTTCTTCTTCTGGAAGAGGTCCTCTTTTCCTCTTCCTCTTGTAAATAGAGGTCCTCTATTTCCTCTTTTCTCTTCCTCTTGTGTTTCTTTGCATGTGCAACTGTAATACTACTTTTTATCTCTGCATGGTAGTTGTTTAAGAATTGCATTTAGGATTCTGACCAATTTGCCTTTGCTTCTTGCCTGACCTTAGCAACTGTGAGTGTCTTGTCTGTTATCCATCTAGGCTTTTTCTTTCTTTTGGCATTCTTCCCAAATAATGCTTCTGGTTTCAGTCCACAGTTCTGGTTCACAGTCACTTCAGTTAAGTAATGCATCTCTGTTCTTCATGTGAAATTTAAATTCCTCAGGGATGCTACTTAAATTGTATTTCATCACTATGCTTCTGTTAGTGATCTTTTCACACTTGACTCTGTTTTTTGATATCAAGAATTCATACAGCAATTAAGATTCTACAGCAAACTGCTCCTGGTCTTGCTCTGGCAGCAAGAATACAACTTCCCCATTTCCTGAATCCAATTACATAGTCTATTTGATTTCTGAATTGGCCATCTGGTGATGTCCATGTATACAGTTGTCTGATCAATTGCTTGAAGAATGTATTTGCAATAAACAGATTGTTGGTCTCACAAAATTCTGTGAGTTGTTCTCCTGCTTAATTTCTTATCCCTAGGCTAAATTGTCCTACAACAGTTGATTCTGCTTTATTTCCTACTTTTTCATTCCAGTCACCTAGGATTTCCTCTTAAACTCTAGTGTAATAGTTCTCACCATCTTCTTCAACATCTGTTTTTGGAGTATAGACTTGAACGACAGTTATGTTGATAGGTTTAGCACTAATTCTGACTGATAATATTTGGTCAGAATTTGCATTATAGCCTCTTACTGCCTGTGCTACATCTTGTCTTAGTATTTGAGGCACTTCCTTTCTTCTGAGTTTGTCATTTCCAGAGTAAAGCACTTTGTGTCCACCTGATTGAAAACGTCATATTCCAGACCACTTTAGTTCCCTCACACCAAATACTGTGGTGTTTGACTTTTTCATATGGTTTCCACTTTGCCATGATTCATACTTCTGAGGTTTCATGTTCCAATTGTATATGTTGTGCAACAGCAGACTTTCCTTTCATCTCTGTGCATGTCAGCCACTAGCTTTGATCTAGTTGTGTCATTAGGAACAGTGCTATTTGTGCTTGTCCTTTGCTCTTCCCCACTAGGTTGTTGAACGCCTTCCAACCTGGGGACCTCATCTTCTGGCAATATCTCTTGTTTCATTTTGGCTGGTTTGATCATAGGGTTTTCAAGGTAAGAAGATTCAGAAGTTATTTCCCATTGCTTTCTTCTGTGCAGTACTACCCACAGTTAGCTTGAGCAACATTACCCTCACCTGTGAAAGGTTTTCCACCAGTGTCACCTCAGCTACCACCGCTGCCCAGTAGCTGCCCTTGATATGATCATTGTTTTTCTGCTGATGTGGCCATTACTTTTGAAGAGGATAGGTACATCATAGTCCGGTATCTCTGCTCTGACTATTCCACTTTCAGTGGCCCTGCTAGTGAGACCAGCCTAGTGAGACAGTCTGGCCTCCTGGCAGGATTTCTCTCAGCTTTTCTGATTCTCTCTAACCTACTTACCATGTTAAGGTACGCATGGAACAGGTGCAGTTGGGTGCTACAGAAATGAAATGGCAAAATAAAAAGTAGGTAGCCAGTACAGTTCTTTTAACATGGTTATATATGTGTGTGTATGTGTGAGTTCCACAGAGTGTCTTCGCTGCTGCATTCTGCATTAGTTGTAGCTTCAGAACAAGGCACGAGGGCAGCTCCACCCAGAGTGCCCTGCAGGGGTTTGTGCATGGATCACAGGGTATCCCAGTCCAGAAATGAGCATTCCAGCTGATGAGCATTCTGAGCGGAGCTCTGCATCCAAACTTCTAGTGACAAAGACGGATTCCGAAGCATCACACAAGCTAGATACCTGTTCCTTCAGAAGGAATCTAATCCCATGCAGAACAGATAAATGACCCAATTCCCACCCATTGTGTCTCTGCATATCAGGATTTAACTTCCTTCATCCAGTCCATACCTGCATCCAGGCATGAGTTTAGAGTGTGCACTGCCTCTCCTAATTTAGATGTTGCAAAGGTATAAAGCCGAGTGCCATCAGCATTCTGATGATGCTTCATCCCAAACTTCCTAATAATGACTCCTAATGGTTTCTAAATAGCATTGGGGATAGAATAGTGCTGTGTGACACCCACAGTTCAACTGCCAGAGTCCAAGTTACAGTCATTCGACCTTCCAAGCATATTGTCCAGCTTCTTTGGGCTTCAAAATCTGACATTGATCCCACAAGACAAGACAAGATAGTGTGTTGGGTGCCTCATCGGGCATTGTCTGTATAGCAGTGTTCCAGTCAGCATGAAGGTATGCAATTTGATCCTCAATATGTGTTGAAAATCTTCATAGCTGGCCTCTGAGGCCTCCAGGACTGGATTCTCTGGGGTAGATGAAAGCAACTCTTGACTGATTCAGAAGGGCTCAGCTGAATGGTTATTTGAGGCAGCAGCAAATTCTTTTTCAACACCTTCATTGCCATGCAATAGGTGAGATTATATGCTCTCATGTATATTTGATCACCTCCATGGGCACATTTATTTATTTATTTATTTAGTTAGTTAGTTAGTTATTTATTTATTTATTTCCACTTCTATGCTGCCCCATAACCTGAAGGTTCTCTGGGCAGCTTAAAAATGCTGAAAACAGCATACAGTGTTCCAGCTATTGTGGCCTATTTCATTGTCTGCAACTCCTCTATAATCCAGGAAGCCAAAATTCACAGTACCAAAGAGGGTGCTCCTATGTCAGTGGCCCACCAAGTATCCCTGTTTCATAGAATGACAAGGGCCTCAGCACAATTACCAGCTCTGGCTACTGGAAAATCACCCAGATTGTTCAGGAATCCCTCAGTTTCCTTAAGTCCCTGTGAGTGGAGTCATCTTAATGGGTCCTTCATCACTACTAACATTGTGAGGTCAAAGTTCACCAGCAAGTGGTCTGATCTTGACAAGGGGCTGACTGCCACCACCACTCCAATATCCAGACCATCCCCTCACCTTGAGACAATGGCCAGATCAGAGTATGAACAAAGAGGCCCTTTGCCTCAGAGTCTCTTGGACCTATTACAACCTAAGGCAGCATCATGAAGGCTAGAAATGGATGTTGAAGTCACACAGGAAGAAAGGCCTATGGTTCTCCAGAAATCAGTCAGCCATTGGGCAGCAGGGGGAGGGGGGCAGTATATTAATAACATCTGTAATTTTGGCCAAACACATCATAGGCCAACCTATAGCGGAAAGGTTTCCTAGTGGGTAAAATGGAGATTCCATGGTGTATCTTAGTAGGGATGAGGAATGAAGAGTACAGGTGAGTAGAGATAGAAGAGAATTAGAGAGACGCATTTGGGAACAAGCCCAATGTTTCAAGAGGACTTTGTTCCTACACACGTCATACACAATGTTCCGCACTTCCTTTCCCTGAGTGTAGAAAGTTCAGGCTAACTTTTTTTGAGAAAAAAGGAACTGGAAATTTTGGGTATGTTTGCAATCTGTGGATGTGTGCAGGCTAAAGGTAGCATTACCTCAGGCATGGCAATATCAGATTCATTGCTTCATGACATAAAGCTCATGATAACGATATTGTTTCTCCCCTCAATCCTGCAATTCTTATCACTCTCTTTGATAAGGTGAATAAAATAATTTCAACCTTACTGAGTGCTGGAAGGGCCTGGACATAGGAACTGGCAAGGCTGGACACTGAGGAGATGGGAGTTGGTGGAGGATTTTACCCCAGTGAGGAGCTGGAGCTAGTGCCACAGTCCCGATGGCTGCAGGGCCCGGCCAGTTTCTTAGAACATGTTTGGACATGCCAGGGAAAGGCACTCCCGCTAGGTGCAGGGAGCAACCACTGGCAGGGCAGAAATGCCAAGGGGCAGCC
This sequence comes from Varanus komodoensis, assembly GCF_004798865.1. NCBI lineage: Eukaryota > Metazoa > Chordata > Lepidosauria > Squamata > Varanidae > Varanus > Varanus komodoensis. The sequence continues at coordinate 14,598,555 of NW_025335761.1, forward strand.
TAGACCTCCCTCTCAGCACCAAGGTACACAGCCTTGCAGTAAGCAAGAGTCTAATAAATGGCCCTGGTGGTGGGATCAGCAAAAGGCAGCAGAGTCTGAACGTCAAAAGCGCAGGTTTGAAACATGTAGATACCAGCACTCCAGTAGGTGGGTGACTCAAACTACAGTCCTGTTGCTTGGAGCAAAAGGGTGCGGCATTGTGCTTAGTCAACCCCATAACAATCTGTTTTTCCACTTCTAGACTCTCCCTCACATGCAGTACTGGTCTCTGAAAAGGGTTTTGGGATGGCTCACCACAGACGTTCAGGTGCAGAGATCAATTTCTTTTATTTCCTCTTTTTAAGAAAGATGGAGATATGTGGTTAAACACATGTGTGATCCCCCTGTGCCCTGTGCTTAGGGTAGTATACAATTAGCCCGTCTGAAATTTCTGATGAAGGATATACAGAAAGAAGCAATGGGTTTCTAATGGGGTTGACTCAAATCATGGACTTTCTCACATATGGCCTCATGTACTTTTATTTATTCATTCAGATTTATAACTTGACCTTCAAATACATTATCAAGATGGCTTACAATAACACAGCAAAATACCATAAAATAACTAATGCGTTAAAATAAAGCTGTAAACAGCTGGCAACATCCAAATAAAACAGATCAACATGTTAAAAAACAAGCAAACAAACCTTGGGGAGGTCAAAAGGTCTTGGTGTAGTACCGAAAGTTACAGAGTGGGTGCCAAGTAAAGCTGTCTGGGAGTGAGCTCCAAGGCCACAGAGCTGCCACAGAAGAAGGCCCCTCTGCTCCTGCCCCCTACAGCTCCTCAACCGGTGGGATAATGCAGGGAAAGGCCTCTGATGTGGATCTTAAAGTATGGACAGGCACATCCTGAGATAGCCAAAATCATTCTTCTGTATGAGTCATTTACTTATTTAAAGCATAGGCCCCACCTTTCCATTGTGCAATCCTGAAGCCTTCTAGGTGGTCTTCTGGAGATGCTCTTGGTCACCATTTCTGGATAAGGAATGCTAGGTCACAACTTTATAAACAAACAGCTTATTACATGGATGTTGCAAGTTTCCAGCAAATAAGTGGGAAACAAATGGCTTTCCTTCTTGCTGACACTATTTTCTTCAATTAATGTAGTGTGACTGTTTGACCCAGGGGGAAAAAATTCCTCTGCAGATGAGGTTAACCTTCCCCACTGAACCACATAGACAAGGATTCTTACCTCTGGCTGTTGAACACATGATCAGAACAGTGATGTGTGGCAGTCCTGCCGGGCTGTACTATTATTCTCCTCCAGTGGAAATTGACTCTATAAAGGCTCCCCTGAGCTTCCATTGTTTTGCCAAACAGAATATGAAGCAATTAAGCATTTGGTACTTATGCCCTGTCCTTGTTGACTTTCTTGCATACCGAAGCTGTAGCTCTTAGCAACATGAAATCCCATCCTAATTAGCTTTCATTTAACAATACCCTCTTGTACATTGCTAGAATGTCAACTGACTCCCATTCAAAGGATGCAAGGGAAAGAAACATGGCATTTAAAATGCTGGGTCAATGTTTCTAGTCTCTTTTTAAAAGTGAATAGCCCCAGTGCTATATTTTGAGCCTTCGGAACTCAGTTGGAAAACTAATTACCAAATTTAAATAAGTTAAGTCAGGTTTTAAGGTCTAAGGGACTCTAGTCCAAATGCTACTTGTTGTGCAGAGATGACACTATTTTGGAAATCCCTGGCCAGCATTCAGTCATACAAAAACTGCAGGTCATAGATTTCTTTGCATGGGGAAATAGATAAGTATTTTTCAGAAATTCAACTGCTACATATGAAACACAATGTGAAAACTTGAAAAATGAAGCAAGAGTGTCCTTTCAAATTTAGGTTCAGTAATAATATTTGTATCAATCTTTTACTTGGCAGATCTGTGTGGATCTCTTTTTCATTTGTAGACATGGTAAATGCATTCAAAATTAGTATTTTTTTTTTATTTGCCTTTAGAGACTTATGGTTCCAGTAGGAATCTAGAATGGTCTGTTCACCACAAACTTCTCTGGCATTTCTGTTGATTGCCTAATGGATCGATGAAATAAAGGACTGTTAAAGGTAATCAGTACAGCTTTTGCTTGGTGCTTGAGGGATTGCATGATACAGAGTGAGGGTGTGTGTCTAGGGACATACAGATTCTTTAGAATCGAGTCTTCCTATGTTTCACAGATTGTCAAGCAACCTGTGTTCTATCATCCTCTCATTGGCAGAGACGGATTTTGAAAAAACTCCTTCACATATATTTGCATAAATTCAGAGTTGGACACATTTGCATTCCTTAATGCTCAAATCCTCTGCAAATCACTGAAAAATGTGTATTTTTCATACTGTAGCCTATGGGTCAAATGTGCAATTATATCTTTTATATATTTCTCTACAACTAAATATGTGTCAAATTAAATTAAATTAAATTAAATAGTTTGCACATCTGCAGAATCCACACAGTTTGGAGAAAGTTGGTATAGAATCCATGGGCTTGAGTCTTAGACATGTGAACTCTATTACGGATTTCTTAGAACAGGTCCCCGGCTGTGTCAATCCCTTTTCAGCCTAAGTGATGAATTCAATTTTGGAGAACCTTTCAGAGACTGCACTTCAGCGGTCCACAAGGCTGAAAGAAAAAGGAGCAGAGCTGAGAATACCAGCATATTTTAGCCTAAGATTCATACTGCCAGTAGATAAGCCTTAGGAGAGGCATTTAACCTTTTAGAACAGGGGAGAAATATACTAAGTCTGGGAAGCCACCAAATAATTTGTGACTGGGAAAGAGGCCATCTGAACTGGGGCCCCAGGAAAGGCAGGCTCGTTTTCCACTAATCCAGGTGAGGCAGTGGCTGTGCTGAACCGGTGCTTGGCCGAGGTAAGGGAATGGATGAGGGCCAATAAACTGAAACTCAACCCAGACAAGACGTGGAGGTCCTGTTGGTTGGCGGATCGGGCTTCGGAGAGGGTGGATTTGACCTGGTCCTGAATGGTGCAACACTCCCTCTTAGGGATAAGGTCCGCAGCTTAGGAGTACTCCTCGACCCGGAGCTTTCTTTGGAAGCTCAGGTGACAGCGGTGGCGAGGAGCGCCTTCCTTCAGCTTCGGCTGATTAATCAGCTGCGCCCCTACCTGGAGTACGACTGCCTGGCGACGGTGACACATGTGCTGGTGACTTCCCGCCTAGACTTCTGTAACGTGCTTTACGTGGGGCTTCCCCTGAAGACGGTCCAAACACTTCAATTGGTGCAAAATAGAGCTGCCAGGTTGCTGACGGGGATGGGGCGTTATGCTCACATGACTCCAGTCCTCCGTCAGCTTCACTGGCTTCCCATTGAAGCCCGGGCCCAATTCAAGGTGTTGATTATGACCTATAAAGCCCTAAACGGCTTGGGTCCTGGCTACCTGAACGAGCGCTTACGTCCGTATATGCCCGACTGCCCTTTGAGATCTGCGGGAGAGTCCCTTCTCCAGGAACCCTCCATGAAAGAAATTAGGAGAGTAACTACTCGGAGGAGGGCTTTCTCTGCAGTGGCGCCCAACCTATGGAATTCACTCCCCAAAGAGGTCCGCCTGGCACCGTTGTTAATGGTTTTTCGGCGCCAGGTAAAGACCTTTTTATTTAAACATCATTTTAATTGTTAAAACATATGCTCTGGCCAGGGCAACTTCTTCTTCCTTCTCTTTTCTCCTCCTATATTATTTATTTACTTATTTTATACTGATAATTTTAATTTTATATTATTATGTTTGTAACTCAGTGTATTTTTTGTATTTTTGTATTTAATGGTAATTTATTATGTTCTATTGTATTTCAATGTATTTTATTGTGTTGTAAGCCGCCCCGAGGCTTCGGCAAGGGGCGGCATAGAAATGTAATAATAATAATAATAATAATAATAATAATAATACAGATATGAGGTAAATATGACAGCACATTCTAGAAGTTCAGTTAATGTTGACCATCATTTGTCAGGTCACAAGGAGGTTGATTTAGAAGTCCTCAGAAAATGACTGTTCCTTGCTTGGGATATTCATAACTTGGCCATAGTCAAGGCTATTACTGTTAACTAGCACTAGATATCCCCTCTTTCTTGGATTGTCTGTAGTAAATGCCACCCTTTATTAATAATTTGTGAAAAAGAGGAGGATTATTAGCAGGTTGCCCACCAGGTTTGGCTGACTTTGAGATTTACAGCACATGTGAGTATTATAGCAAGATCTTTATTTGGATGCTTAGCTACTGTGTGGGAACATTTTTTCCTCCCTGTCTCGGGTATTATTTCTAAAAACAATTATTTCCAGAAACAACAGTTAAGTTTTCTGTTGTGCACACAGGTATCTATTTTCAGGGATTGGTTACTGCACCTCTGTATTTCAGGAAAGGCTAAATTTCTTAGTCTTATGAGCATCAGAAGTACATTCCAGTTCATCCCCTCAGGCAAGTTGTTTACAGTATATTGTATTCATTTTTTTCTTGGAAATTCTGAACTAAATCCTTTCCCACAAATCACCTTCCCTGGCTTATTATGCCTCATACTGGTAAATAATATATGTTGTGCCCCTGGCATGTCGGATGGCATTTGCATCAAGGTCTGCAGTGGGTCGGAGCAGATCTCCCTTCCCGCAGGCTTGTCTCTCCTGTGTAGCTTTACAATTATCAAAGACTGGAAAGAAAACACGGGTCTTTCAAGTGGAACAAATGAAATCTTTCTTGGAGTACATGCAATTCCCACCCACCCCACAAAGGAATCTCATAGTTTATATAATAAAGATGCTATTTCTGTAGTGTGTTTGCATGTGATCTGAATAGTTGATGAATTTAATTCCATAATTATAGATTAGATGTAAATTAGTGACTTCGTTAGTGTAAATTATAGATCTTTCTTTTCAACCATGTATACAAACTTTACATCAGAGCTTCTTGATTCTGCACTGCTGTACATAAAATAAACAATAGATAGACGTAGCTGGTACCTCTTCCCACGGGCCTCAGATTTACAGCAGCCCCTGTCCAAAGAAGCAAGAAATAGTTGCTGGGAGTGGATAGTTTATGTTTAGTTGTGGGACATCAGACTGGCTTTCATTTATGACTTCCTCTGTCATTGCTTGACCAGTGTCCTCAGCTTTCGGTCTGTTTGACTTCTCTGTGGCCCTTCCTTGCTTTGTTTGTCCTTTTTAAATGGCCCCTCCCTGGGTTCCTAATTCTGTCTGCTCCCTGGTTGTCCAGGCTGCAAGTCTAGCCTAGGCACCTATCGCTCTGGTGAGATCAAATAGGATTCAAAGACAAACCCTGCCTGTTCAAGAAGACTTTAGGCAGATAAAGTAAAAAATGAAGACAGTTCAATTCCAAATGTTGATCTACACAAAATGGAGACATCAGCCACAACCTGTTTTGGGGTGGCCTTGCCCTACCATGAGGCAGAGTGCAGCATTCGCCTCTGGCATTCCTCACACTGGGGGATGGGTGGTGGTGATGGTGTTGAGAGGATGGAGCTGTGTGTACTCCTATGCCTGTTCTGGTTCTCCGAAGCTTGCTGCCGTGAGGGATGCTCTCCTATTATCTGGCATCAGTTCTCGGTCCAATCCAGTTGGCTTCTGCACATGGAATGGGAAGTTCTATTTGGTCCTTCACCTTAGGCAGCAAAGTATCTTGGGCCAGTCCCGCTTGTGGGCTTGCATATCATGCGGCTCTACATCAGAGTCCCATTCATGCGCAGCTGTATTGTGCTTAGGCAAAGAAGTCACTTCTGTTTAACTTGACCCCACTCCTTTGAAATGAATGAAGTGGTCTTTGAATGCTTTACTGAATATCAACTCTGAACCAGAAAGTCTGGCTGACCTAGTCCAGGAAGGTTACAGCTCCTTTCATAGTTATATAAGAGGCTGGACAAAAGGTCAAATAAGAATTTGAATGGAAGTAGCCCTGGATTGTTCATATTATGTAGGATCTTACAACATTTTAATTATTTGGCTTCCATGAAAAATTCCCCTCCTTACAAACCTCAGCTCATTTTGGAACCACACTCAGTAACTAGTTTTTTCAGACAGACAATTGAGAAAAGCACTTCCTTTACACTCCAAAGCCCTTCATGTAGCTGATTGTGAAGGCCACTTTCTTAGGGCTACTGATTCAGTATTTTATATCTGAGTGCACATGTCTTAGCAGGCCAGCTTGACCAGGGACTGTAGCACTTGTTAATTTCTAAAACTTTATTTTACAAAGCCTGAAAGCCAGAACAGTTACTTTATGTAAGTGTGGCTGTGAGTGTGTAAATGTGGAATATAGGATTCAGGGGAGGATTCTTGATGATTCTGTAATTTATTTACACACTTGATCCACAGAGTGCTAATTATATGGTTTCTGGCTGCAGTCCTGTACATAGGAATAGGATACAGCAGGATTTACTTCCAAATAAATGAACAGAATTGCTCCATGTGAGAATTAGTTGCTCTGGGTTAGCTTTCCCTAAGAGACTGTGTCAAATTAGGATGCCTATAGGTGAAGAGGAAAATTTTCATTAATTGTTGGCAGACATTTTTAACATGTAAGTTTTTGGCATTTATGTATCTTCCTCCCTTTTTCTCTGTAAGTGCCATGCCACAACGTCTCACACATTTTTTGACTGTTCTCATTCATTTGATAGAAAAGGCATTGCTTTCAAAAAGAAACTCAAAGAAAAGAGCACTGTAGAGAAATTCTCGTGGGCTGACTTTGCGGTTCTTGTGCTTGCCTTTCTGATGAGGTGGCCAAGAAGGGCATGCGACTGTCCCGTCTTTCAGTGCATAACCACCTCTCCTGCAGCCGGCAGCCTCCTTGACATCCCACACTTCAATTAAGTTATGGTGGCCACCTCCCCTCTCTGCCCCCTGAATGAAACAGAATGATGCTATACATGGGACACCGTGGAAGATTAAAAATGGGGGTCTGGCTGCCAACATAGCACTGTTGCCTTTTTCAGGGATAAAGCAACCTCCCGTACTGCCTCCTCCCACCCAATACACAGCCACAAAATTAACCTCTTGAATTTGAATAAATTTGTAAGTGTTCATTAAGGAAAATTCAAATGGCCTTTATGTTGTGTCCCATGGTTTTGCAGATGAGACCAGAGACCAGTTGGTATTTTAAGAGGAGTTTATTACCTGCGCAGGGACCACACTCCTAGTAAGGGTGCGGTCCCGAGCAGAAGAACGACGGTGTTTTTATACCTTTACAATCAACTTACAGTCAAGAGAGCGAACAATAGAAAATTACAAAGTCATGTAGGCAGTGGTCTATCAAGTTGAGCAAGCGAGATACAGAAGCAGAACAATTTTGTGGTTAGTCTATTTTTTAAGTTTTACACCTTTGCCCATTACGCCTTTGACAAGCTTTGCCCATTTTCTGAGAGAACGCCCCGTTTGACAAGCTAATAAACGTCCTGTTATGCTAATCCTGTTATGCTAACCTAGTGCCAGGAAGGTTGAGCCTAACACTTTAAGCAGTTCCTTATCCAAAAACACAACTAATGGGTGTGGACAAATGACTTGTCTTGTGCCAAAAGGTCTTCTGTGAAAAGAGCCACGCATGTCCTCATATTTCCAAACCTATTTCAGTTGGCTACCCTGTATCCTCCAAAGATGAATCATAGGCCACTGTGCTCTCAATTTATATATATTTTAGCAAGGCTGTCTTCAGCAGACACCACCCAGCATGGACAGGAAGGATATTTGACTCATGCAGTACCTTCTCACTGGGTTGCCATACTCAAAAGAAGTTAGCCTATGCAAAACACTATGAAAAACAGATGTACTTCAATGGCACATGTAATTTGCCTAATTCCCAGAAAACCCTGCTCCTTTTATTCACTGTCACCAAATAGACAGAAAAGCATGGTTTGCCCATTTGATGGCAGTGTTGATAGAAGTGTACTTTACATTCATATTCATATTAACTGTATTTTTGTGTAGATTGTGCTCCAGGAAGTGTTCAAAGTTCAGAGTTTGAGGCTCAATCACTGGGAATAGGCAGGATGTAAATAAATATAAATAAAATACCTGAAATATTTTCATTCATAGGTTTTCTCCTGACCTATTTCCTATGGCTATAACAACTCGATTAATCAAGTTTTAAATAACTGAAGCAATTCTTCTAGAGTAGACAGAAAGATTTCATGAGAAGGAACAGAAAAAAGACTCACACATGACATCCTAATGAGGCTTAAATTCTTGTCCAAGACCAGAGAAATGTTTAGGGACAGTTTAGCCTTGGGTTCTACGTAGTCACAGAGATTAATTATGGTAATGTCACAGACAGAGCTTTATACCTTCAACAAACAAAGCACATGATGTTTTTAGAAGATACATCTGTTTAGAGTAGGGGCACAAAACCTGCAGCTTGTGGGTGAAATCTGATGGCAAAGCACTTTTCCTTGTCTCCATCTGGCCTTTTCCCAACTTTTGTACATATAACCAGAAGAACACCCCATTGAGCTTAAAAGATCTTACCCCAGGTAAGTGGGTGAAAGTTTGCAGCCTAAAAAGTTGGGATGCTTCTCCTTAGACTTCGCTACTGACAGTAAGTACTTAAAGCTAAAGTATACTGGGGTTTTTGTGTCAGCCTTTTTGCCCTTAGCTACACCCACCACTGTCATGTGGCCTTGGAAAGTCTGCAGCCCTTGGGCTGAAAAAGATTTTGCACTTCCAGCTTAAAGGGAGACTGGCTGGCAGAACTGCTGTGTGGGAGGAAAGGGCTTTCAAAAGCCCCTTGGCTACCATTAACTAGCACATGGCCCTCTTTTTCAAAGTGCCCAAGACTGACCTGGTCATATGGAAAATGTGACCTTTCTTCGGAGCCAGTCTGGCCACACTGTAGTTGCACTTCTCCTGATGACGAACTGCTGAGCAGCTGCTTATGACTATAGATGCTTGAGCAGCAGCAAAATTTTGTGAGTCCAGCAATATACAAACTGCCATGCTGCCTGGGCTCCAGCTTTACCCTCCAGCTGTTCAGATTAGGTTGCACTGATTAAGGATGAAGATGAGCGCAACCCCCCTGCCCCACCCTTGGAGGCTCACGTTCATCTAATGCAAAGCTGGAAGATGGTGGAGGCAATCTTGGTAGACTGCTATTTCCAGCTGTGTTTGGCCGTCTATCCACAGTGTTTCAGAGCCGGAGGAAACAGGGCTGGAAAAGGTTCAGGATAACTCATATGAAGGCTGCTCCACTCTCCTCCTTTCCCTGCATCCCTAAGACACTGCTTTCCTCCCTCTACAAGGTTGCTTTCCTGACCTTGTGGAGCAGCTGGTACATTTCATTCCACAAGAGCAGAGGGTGGAGGGGGCAGAGCTTTGATTCCCAGTTTCAGAGCACTGTGTTCATCTTAGGAGCTGGGAATCCAAATCATCCAATGTCCCTCATAGGATATTGTCTGGGGCCTTTACCCTTAATCAGGGATCCTTTCGTTCATTCCTATTTGCTTGACTGCAAGGAACACATTCTGGTTTTTTTCCTCTGAAAATCAGGCATTCTGGATTTATTTTTATTGAAAGTTGGTAGAAAACATTGGCAGAAGCAGTCCTGAACCAAGATTTGCATTTTTTTAAAAAATCTTTTGCAAAAACTTAATAAAGTTCTAGTTTTGTCTTCAAAGAATCTTGATACTGAAAAATTGGATAGGGGAAGTGGAACAAAGCGGCTTTAATCTAACAAACACTTCCTTCTCTAACTCAGGATTTGTTCACTGAAACTTCTTTCTCACAGGAGGATTTTTGGCAGGCTGAATGTCTTGAGATTTGTGGAGACCCTTAGATGGATTGTTCTGGGAAGCAGGCTCTGGTAAACAATCCGCTACTGAGATCTCACTCAATGGTAAGGCAGAAATATCCCAGGAGCCATCCATTCTGGTCTCTGGGAATGTCTTCCTTCCAGTGTCCTCAGATACCAGCAGCTCCATTTCAGATTCTGTCCTTTTTGGATGCATAATTCCCAGGAAGCTTACCAGCACTGCTGGAGTGCACAGGTCAGGATCAAAGCACGAACCACTGAAGCAAGAGCTGAGCTTCTCATGAAAACTGCAGCCAAGCCCACACCCCTCTCCACTGCGGTCTATCAACACTATCCACCAACACTGGACCCATGTTTAAAGCTTAACATCATCTGGAGCCAAATCACCTATGATCTGTCCCCAGTCCTAATGATGTTCTCTTCCATATTCCTGATCCTGGGATGATCGTTTGCTCATGCCTGCTTCCTACTAAAAGAGCCTTGCTCCTTCTTGGACTTTGTGGACCACTCCTCTGTCCCTCTTCTTCGTGACATCTCTGTATGGGCACCACCTTGAGAAGGAGTGGCAGCCCCCACCTTCACCACAAGATGAGCCACTGTCCCCTGTCTAGCAATACCACTGCTGCAATGGGTCTTCTATATCCTTTCCTCCTCCTCCCAATCTGCTCCAGAGGGTGGGAGATCCTCCTGAGCAGATCTGGAGGGTGTATGGTGTGTGTGTGTCTGTGTGTGTTGGGGGGGAGGGGAACATCAGGAAGAGGATGCAGAACACCTGTTCCACCAGTAGTATCTGTTCCACAGGCACAATGGGCAAGTTGGGCCCAGCCCACTGCATTTATGACAATTGCACACAGAACTTTTTTGTCCAGCCTACAGTACCTGGGTCTCTTAAGGAAGGACAAAGATCTGCCTCTCACAAACAGCAGCAGGTAAGTTGGCAAATCTGATTTTAGACAGTATTGCTGCAGACTGTAGATGGTGGTGGAAGTGGTACCGCATGACTGAATTTCCTTCCATTAGAAAATCCTTTGAAACAGAAAATTAGATGTAAAGTAGGCTAGCTGGCAGATATCTAGCTTTCTTAGTGCAAGGAGTGTGCATGATTTCAAAGTCAGACTACTCTGAACTTGTAAGAGATTTTAATAATATAATGCCTTTGGCATTGAGTGGGTTCATCTAATTATTCTTTGTTAGCAAATTCATTTGTCTTGGGACATCTCACTTGGGATGCCTTGTCATTTTTTAAAAAGTTCTGATGTTTATGGGTATTGCTTACAACAATAGATATTAAGCACTGGAATTGTCAGATGCCTATGAATCAGAATACAAAAACTGATTAATTGCAATGATGCAATCTTTTAATGTATACTGCATTTCTGACTGGACTGACCAGAGATTCCAGAGCCTGAATATTTGGGTTTTAGTCACAACACAATGAACCCTCACATGGCTATCAACACAGCATCTTCTAATTTCAGCAACAATGCAATTAATAAAGTCCAGAATATATGCTTCATTGAAATGCATGGAAACTGCATAAGAGCACAAATCATCTACCAAGTTGTGTCTTTTGTTTCAGCTGGGACTGAGCTGAGGTTGTGTGTGTGCACGTGCACACACACACTGGCCTGTAGCAGAAGGGAGGAATGCAAAGTCCATGAGGAGACCTCCTCCATTCCCTATATTTTATGGGGAAGCTAATGATTTTGCATAGGGGTCTGGAATGTCTGGCCCAAAGGCCAAATATGGCCTGCCTGGGGCCCCAGTCCAGCGTTGGTTTCCCACCCTTTGCACACTTTGTCCCCATTCTAAAAGGTCACAGTGCCTCAGTTACTGGCAGCAAGAACAGGAAGATCAATATGTTGGCACTTGTTTGTTGCTTCTGGCTCTGCAGATTTTGCTTTCAGCCCACCCACTAGTGGAATGCAGCCTCAAGGAAACTAAACGTGGCCCTCAGTCATCCCTGATTGTGCAAGTCCAGATCAATCTTGACAGCACAGGGACCTTCCTTTAGCTCCCAGATTTCCATCCCTTACTCCCAGCACGCCATGAGGTGATGCATGTGTGCCACCAGCTGCAAAGCATGATGGAAAGGAAGGGCCTGTCTCTCTTCCCACATCTGCCTCTGCCATCAAGCCAGAAGTGGCACATCTGGAGCCTGCAGGATCAGGCTCCAACTTGGCATGAGGAAGTCCCAAGGCAGACGGGGCTGGCCAGAGGTCCCAGGGAGCTGGGTGGATTCCAGGCCTTTGTTTGGCAGCTGCAGGAGGAAGCAAAGTTGAGGTATGCAGATCTGCCAGGTACACGATTCAAAGCAGGAAGGGGCTGACTGCAGCTGGCCAAGGACCCAGGCGAAGGAACGCTTCGCAAGCGGCGGCTTGCCAGCCCTCCAGCAGCAGCACGGGTGACTGAGGTCAGCTGCAGGGCGCGGGGGAGGACCGCGGCCCGGCTTAAGGAAGGAACGCGATGCTCGAGCACGGCCCTTCCCCGGGCCGCCCTTGCCCCGCCTGGCTTGCAGGAGCTAAAGAGTTAAGCCGTGCAGGGACGCGGGGCGGCGTGGGGAGCGGGGGAGGCCGGCAGTCGGAGAGAGCATGTGCAGTTTGCCACCACCGCATCCGTGCTATGGGTCCTTTCCCATCCCTCGCACACTTGATCTCCGGCCGCGGCGGCGGCGGCGGCGGGCGCCCGGAGCCTTTCCTGGAGGTGAGCGAGGCGATGCGCTTCCGCTGAGCGAGGCCGAGCCGGGTCGCCGCGCAAAGGCACCTGCGCCGGGGCCTCCCTCCGCGCCCCTCCCGGCCGTCGCAGCACCTCCCGGGTAGGTGCATCCGCAGAGGCCTGCCTGCCTGCCTGCCTGCCTTCTCCACCGAGGCGGCCGGGGAGACGCCGGGACCCGCAGGCGCGAAGCGCTTAGCTCGGCTGCCGCTCGGGCTTTCCCGGTGGAGTCCCCGCTCGGGGAGTTCCTTGCGGATCCGCGCGGGACGGGCGGGAGGAGGAAGAGAGCCGAGCCAGGCAGGGGAGGGGCGAGCGCAGCCCGCAGCGGAGCGGCGAGAAGGCGGCGCTTGCCTGGGCGGCGGAAGGCGGCCGGCCGGCCGGCGCGCCCTTCCTCGCCGCCTTCCCCTGCCGGGTCTCGCCGCTGCCTGAGCGCTCTGCCGGCGCCGAGTGCCAGCCCCGGCTCTGCTGGGCTGCCGAGCCGCCACGCCCCCGTCGACCTGGGAAGGATGGAGGGCGCCACCCTGGGCTCCCCGTCGCTGCAGGGCGGCCTGGCTCTGTTCGGCTCCGAGGCCGAGCCGGGCTGGCGGGTGCGCTTCTGTTCCCAGGGGACGGGGGGCTCCAGGCGCGTCGCAAAGGCACTTCCCTCGGCGCCTCTTGGGCCAGCTTTGGCGTCGGAAGGGGCTTTCGCGCCTCTTGGGCCAGCACTGCCCTCCTAAGAAAGGCCCCCGCGCTTGGCACGCTTTTTTAACTCCCCCTCCGCTCCGCCACTCGCCCCGTGCCAAGCGGGCTCAGTGGGTAGTTCATGTGTAGCGGGGCAACGGTGGAAAGTGCCGGGGCTCCTCGCTGTTTCTCCAGCGAGCGGTCTCGTTAGGGTTTTGGCGGTCAGGTCGGGCTCTTGTCCCCTGTCCTCTCTCGCCACGGCTCTCTCTAGTTTTATGGCGCTGCTCCTCCGCGAAGTGCTTTAGGTCTTCCACATTGTTCATCTTCACTGTGATCCTTGGAGGCAGGCCACTGTCCAGCAGCACTCTATTTTTTCAGATAGGATAGGAGACTGGAGCTGAAACAGCGAGTAAGACCAGCCCTAAGCCAAAGTCTCTTCCCCCGAACCCTTGGTGCCCTCTTCCCAATTTATTCCTTCAGCCCATGGACCCTTCTTCCTGTGTGTATTCAACCATCTCCTTATGGCATCTGATCAGTTGCTTGGTTGGCTGCCGATGAAAGCACATGCCACAATCGGCTTGCTGTTCTTCGAAATGCCCCAGTAGTTCTGTCTTTCTTTTTTGCATCTATCAGTTTAACATATCCTTAGAGGGATGCTCCTAATCAGAAGTCCAGATGTTTTGGCCATGAGTTGTGCGCAGTTGTGTGTGTCTCATAGCCATACACGGCCACATTTTGAGACTTTTATGTTTCTTCTGCGTCCCATTTTTGTACTATTTGAAAGAGTTCTGAAGAGCTCATAAGCTTGCACATTTTTGTGGTGTGTGGGTTTTAAGGATCCTTTTTGTGTTATACTTGCATCGGATTGTGCCCTTAATGTTGTTATTTCAATTTGTTACTGTTCTCCTGCCATGGTGAATGCACCTATTATCTCATGAATAGACATAGCTAGGGGTGCTGTCAGTTAGAGGGGACCTGGCAGTAAGCAAAGGCACTGGTAGCTATTCCCCCTCTTTTTGTTAAAACATTTTCCACTGTAAGAAAAAAAAAGATGGAAGAATTGGTGGGAAAGGAGGGTTGCAAAAGGAAGATGTTATCACTTGAAACGCCAGTGAAATTTTGCATATGAGACAGGACTATGGTGCAATAAATGCCTTGTTGGCAAGCAACCCAGCTTATGTATTTAGCTACATAAATGCATATACAGAGAAGAGGGCATAAGTGCAGCTGCCGGGTGGGGGATTCCCGTGATGTCCAGGATACGGGACTAGATTTTTCTGTAGAGGATCATTATGCATCTGGTGGGTGGAATCTGGCTATGCCAATGGACTGCATTGGCAAGCATTTGCACTTTGAGGTTATGTGCGGAGACGTGAAAGTCTGGCCTGTGGCGTGGTGGTTTGTATATCTGTTATGGCCCACACACAGAAGTCATCCAGGGGAGAACACGTGTGTGTGGCTGCCACCACTTGCACCCTCGTCCGATTTCACCAAAAGCGGGGAAAGTTTTCCACGTGAAGTTGCTTCTGTGTTTAAGTTGTACGTTTTCCCTTTTAAAAGAGAATTTAAAAGGGACTAAAGCTTTATGAGATGGAGGAATGCTATATTGGTTGATTACACCCCAATTAAGTAGCTTTCAAAGGGAAAAGTAAATGTCTTTGGTATATTTATAGTTAAATATGGACCAGCCTGCCAACAGATGTACTCTCTATTCTGCGATCAAGACATGTTACTCTGAAACCTGCTGAATTGTGTAGACTGAAATAACCAATGTTTGAAAATAGTGCCTGTGACCATTGGGGGGGAAAGGGAGCCCTGGGGAATTCCATACATGGCCAAGAGCCTGACTGGCATTTGAATGGAGGTGATTTTGCTAACTTGAACAGCTGTGGAACCACTGAGCTCTTGTGAACAATCAGCCTGACATATGTCAGATTATAAGAAAAGATTTCCTCAGAAAGGTTGAAATTATAGTTGGGGTGATGGACTTTATCCAAATAAATAAATTTGCTCCAAAATGATACAGCTTCTATACTAAGAATATTGGAATTTTGCACAATAACTGTTCAATGCTTGTTTTGCATAATTTATTCTACTTCTGCTGGGTGTGGGAAGAGTTGTGAGTTACTGAAGCTCAAATTCCCTGACTACAGGAAATTATTTTTACCCCCTATATTCCAGTTTTTTGAGATTCCAGCAAGCATTGGCCATGCACTGGTTTATTGGGGTGGTGGCTGGGTGTGTGTGTGATAATGTCTAACCACTTGCCTTTTAACAGTGAAGTTATTAGCATGCTAAATTTTGTGCCTATCACCAAGTAACAGTGTTTCCCCACCCTGTGTTTGTGCTTCTTATGATGCTGATCCTAACCTTGATTATACTTGACTAATTGCGTAACAATGATCTTTATCTCATGAAACACAGCTATAATAAAACATCTAGTTCCAAACTGACAATAAGTCTTGTAAATGCTGTTGGAGAATCTGTCAGAAGCCTTTATTCCTTAGACCCCGTGAAGCTTCCTTACCAGATCAACTACATCATTCTTCCCTTCATCTGAAAGGAGGATTTAGGGTGATTTTAAAGTGCTACAGCATGGGTCCTCAAACTACGGCCCAGGGGCCAGATCCAGCCCGCCATGCCCATTTTGCTGGCCCGCCATGCCCATTTGGACCCACCGCATGCGCGCCCATGCGCTTGCCCGCCCCCGCCTTGCCTTGCCTTGCGTGCCCACCCGCGCCTCTGTGTGCCCGCACGTGCCACCCTCGCCAGCCCATGCAAACCACCAGGTGCCACCTTTCTGGCCCGTGCCCAGCTCTAGCAGCTTTCAACTGGCCCCCTGGTGAAAAAGTTTGAGGACCCCTGTGATACAGCTACCATATTTAATTCTCTATATGGTCATTGATGCACCTGGGTTTTCAGAACCAGCTAAGACTGACTGGTTCAGCAAGCTCTAGGATCACTCTGTTGCCGTACAAGCCCTGTTCAATGTACCATGTAGGAGTGAAGGGTTTTGCGAAGAATAAATAGAAAAGCTGGTGAGTTCACAGTCCGTACATAGAACTAAGACTGTGTCAGTGTACAGTTTGGTGTGGCAACAGCGTGGAGTGGTGGTCAGAGTAGTATTGGACTGAGAACCTGGGAGATCTTGGTTCTAATCCCCACTTAGCCATGAAGCTCACTGAGTGACTTGGGCCAGTCACAGACACTCTGGCTAATCTACCTCCCAGGGTTGATACTGTGAGGATAAAAATGGAGTAGAGGAGAATTATGTGAGATACCCTGGGTGCCTTGCTAGATGAAAAAAGGTAGGCTATAAATGCAGTGTAATCATTATCATCATGTAATAATTGAAGGCGTTGCATGCACCAGCATCCAAGCAAAGTTAAGCACGTTCAATTTCAATGGAAGATATTTAAGCATGTTTTCAGTATAGTGTTGGCTGGAGCACCCCATAAATCAGCTCCGTTTCATGATTTAAAACACTGGGTTGTGACTTCATGGGTGCATTCTTGAATGGGAAGTGAGGAATAACACAGCCCAAATCTAAGAGTGCTTCCTCAGAAGTAAAGTCCATGTATTTTAATGCAACTGGGTTAGCAGGCTCAGAGTCTTAGAGGTAGGATCTCCCCCCCTCCCCACTTCACTTGCAGAACTTGTGAATTGGGTTCTGGAAATGTGTGATAAATGTTATTTAGAGAGGGAAAGGTAAGGATTTCTTTTCTGTTTTTGGTAGGTTGTCAAGAAATATGTGGAAGGGTTACAAAGTAAGTAACAAAAATGGTAACTGCCCTCAGAACGTTGTTGAAAGGCATTATAGAAATAGCCATAGAAAATAAGCAAAGCAAATAAATACTGGAGGAACAAAGATCTGCAATCACACAGACTTCCCACTGTAATTTTGGGGCCATTAGCAGCGGGCAGTTTTGAACCATGCTTAATTGATTAAAAAACAAACCTTCATTTTCCCTTTGAAAAAAATGATGGGAGTGGAATGGGAATGTACCCTCCATGAAAAGAAACCAGCTCTTGGGAATACGGTATTTGAGTGATAATCTGCCATGGAACTTGCAACTTGACAAAGGGAACTATTTCTATTAGTTGGCACTTCCGTAGTACTCAAGGTGGCTGGAGTGCTTTTAGAAAGTAATTAACATGAGTCCTTTACATTTTGATTTCACAGTTGCTATACACAAATTTCTAGCCAAACATGATTTTTATGTTGTTACTTGTTGTTAAGTGGCTCTCACAGAAATGAAGAAAAAGAATAAAGGATAATTAAATATTCTGTAGGAAGACTTCTTTTCTTGTATCATTAAAGAGTGGTGTGATATATTGGTTAAGAGAGTGGGACTGGGACTCAGGTGATCTGGATTCTAATCCCTGCTTAGCCATGGAGCCAAGTGGGTGACTTTGGGCCTGTCAAAGACCCTCAGCCCAACCTACCTCACAGGGTTGTTGTGGTGGGGATAAAATTGAGAGCAGGAGGAGAATTATGTAAGTTGTCTTGAGTTCTCTGAAAGGGAAAAAAAACCAGAGTATAAATAAATAGATACTTTTTAAAAAAAAAATCAAGGATAGTGCATGAAAGAAAGTGTAAAAATTTCAACTAATTCATTTCAATCATATTCCTGTTATCTGTCCCTTGAAAAGGTGCAGGTGTAATACTCTTCTTCTCTCCTACTATGGTTTAAAAATAGGGAGACTGCATATACCCTTCTCTTCCTGCCCACATGAAGCAGTACTGACATGATCCACAGCTGGATCCCCTATTCAACCCTGTTAAGCCTAGACTAAAGAGCTGGTGCATAATCAGCCAGGAAGCTTTGCAGCTGAACAGAAATTAGAACCTTGAGCACTTAGAAGAAATAATCACAGTGGGCTTCAGGATCTGGGTAAGTCATCTTCATTGTCCAGCCAATCTCCACTGCTCAGTCCCTCTGGATACAAGTTCTAAGAGTGCCCAGAAGGGAGCTACATGGCAATGGAAGAACGTTGCTCCATCTTTTCACTTAGTAGTCACTGCCTGCCTGCCAGGACAGGGCAGGTGAACATGAAGCTGCAGGAAGGAAGCCAGAAGGCTCCAGGGACTGACCAGGGATCTGGGGCTTGATAGATGCCTGCCCCTGAAAATAAAAGGAAACCCCAGAGAGATGGTCTCTGTGATCAAATTGGCTGGATTGAGCTAGTGAAAAGTATTCAGCTGATAACTTGGCAGTCTGACAATTTTCCTTCCCCCAAATGGCATGAATTAGGGCAGATTATAGTAATAAGATTCTAGGTTAAATCTAGGATAAAAAGTTGACC
The DNA here is from genome assembly GCF_004798865.1 of Varanus komodoensis. Classification (NCBI taxonomy): domain Eukaryota; kingdom Metazoa; phylum Chordata; class Lepidosauria; order Squamata; family Varanidae; genus Varanus; species Varanus komodoensis. Next base: position 14,617,032 of record NW_025335761.1, read on the forward strand.
TATTTTATTAACAAATAACTGTTGTCTCACCAGCATTGTTTATTGCAGGAGCACAGAAAGTGAAATTTCTGAATAACATCTGGAGAGAAAAATCATGTTCTTTTTCCAAATATGGTCTCCAGCTGGCAGTAGATGGTGGGTTAAACAAATTGGGGGTACCACTTTAGAATGCAGGTGGAGTCTCACAATTTTGAAAGATATGGAGGGCAAGTGGAATGAAGTACCCAAAAGTTGAAGCCGTGGTTTAGAGTATTAGATACCCCTTCTACCTCCGGTCTCACTTTCTTGGATTTGTTCTTAAGGAATGAATGGAGCAACCTGAATATGGTACCTCCAAAATGCATCTTCAGCACCCTGAAAAGATTCCATAATTGATAATGGGAGAAGCTGGTGGAAGGTCAAGGACAATCAAGAGGGTCACGTCACATTCTGTCTAACCATCTTGGGCTGCAAGTCACACACTAGGGACACATTCTTTACTCCTTAAACAAAACTGAAAGCTAAAATTGAAGGGATCTAGGAGTGGGGACCCGCATGCCCAATGGCCAAACCCAGTCCTTCTGGGGCCCCAATCTGGTCCTCTGGACTTTCCCAAACTGCTGTCTCCCTCCCTTGGCTTCCATCCCCTTTCCCCCAGTCCCCAGGTAGTTTCCTGACTTTCGTGTAGTCCTGCCCTCTCCCCCTTTCTGAAAGGTTGAAATGCCTCTCTTGATGTTCAGTCACTAATGATAAAAGCTATAAACTAAAAAATGGTGGCCTCTTTTGCATGGTGAGGTATTCTGGGTCCCACCCAGTCTTCAGCTTTGCTCACTATAGGAATGTGGCCCCAAAGAGCTTCTCTGAAATTAAATTTGGTTCCCAGGCTGAAAGAGGTTGCTGCCCTCCCTCAGTGTCCAGAGAAATGTGGAGTTCGCATAGGGAAATAGTGGGCTTCAAATCTCATGCACAGATTGTAATGCAGCACAGCTAAATGCATGTGTACATCTGTGTGATTCAATATGCTCTGGTTTTTTATTTATCTAGTTACTCGTTTGTTTTTAAAATTCATATCCTATGTCCAATTACCAATCAGTACAGTAAATTACCAATCAGTACAGTAAAATAGAAAATGAGTATGTAGTATGTAGAACAGCAGCATTTTTAATGACACTGCTGGAAAATAAAATCAAACAGGTTTGATTCTATTTTAGAAAGACTTACTTGAAAATAACAAGGCTGCTGCTTAGTGCTGAAACGCATTAGGACGTACTAATAAGCTTCCACAGTGAATTTTCAAAGAGAGGGTGGTGCAATTGATAAGGTTTACTGGGTGTAACAGCAGCCTAACTCCAGGTTCTGCAGGGAGAGCATGTTGCATAACTGATAAGGCCTATCAGTTGTCAGTGCCCACTTCAGAAAGCAGAGCACCCACAGAAGGACCTTCAAGTGCTCTTAATACTTGGGCAGCAATAAGTGGCCAACAGAGATCCAAGAATGAAGGCATGTGGACTTCAGCAATAAGAATCGATTATTTGAATTGTCCTTGGAAATAAATTGACAGCTGCCGCTGTTCCCACTGGCTGGGAATTATGGGTGTTGTAGTCTAACACATCTGGAGGCACCAGACTGGGGAAGCCTGTGTTACTGTAATCTAATCCAGGGGTTAAACATAATTCCTTATATGGGAGTACTTTCCATTTATGCATTGCCACACTGAAGTGTCTCTTAACTTTGTAGCTTGGTATCTAAAACAGGGATGAACTTGTTTTGTTTAGCAGTGAAATTCCATCAAATATTACATACCCACTCCTGGTTAAATGTAGTGGTTGGGTTGTCCTTGTTCTTTCAGGTTTGTTCTGATGCCAGATGCTCCCCTTATATTTCTCCCAGTTTTATACAACATGGTGCAAGCTCTTCCATAATTCAGCCTGCAAATTTCAAGCATGCATCTGTTGCTCCTCCTGAGACTAGCAGTTTTCTTCTTGACAGTTCTGTAGCCCCAATATAAAAATGATGACACAGGATTCCCAAAGATCCTTAGATCCTAGTAGAAATCTGCTGCTGCCACAGTTCAAAAGTAGCTGCTTATGGGAAAAGAATAAATCTATTTATTCATCTAAGATTTATTAATCTAAAACAACCTAATGTTGTGAGCCGCCTCGAGGCTTCGGCGAATGGGGTGGCATAGAAATGTTTTAATAAATAAATAAATAAATAAATAAATGTTCACCATATTAACGCAGTTCATTGAATTCTCCAAGCTCTTCCTTAGAAGGGGCATATTACTTTCCACCTATTGGTAACTTAAAAACTCAGTGCTAACATCTCATGATGCTTTGGCTCATGCGTAAAGGATACTACTGTATTTGCAAATTGCAAATGATTATGGCATATTGTGGTTTGTGTCACATTCTTTGTCAATTACATGACTACCAATGTGGATCAAAAAGCACAGACCAAGCACAGATTGGGGGACATCTGACTTGGCAGCTATATGCTATTTTTCACTGGGTTCACATGATATGACTACCCCTGTGGGCAGCTGACCATAGTAGGCTGTCTTGTTTTCTGAACCCAGCATGTTCTTCACAGGGTGACTTAATTTTCTATTCTCTGAAGAGCAATAACTGCTCTAAGAAGGAGAAATGAAAAGCACGGAAGCTAGTATTCCCTGTCTTGTCTAGTTGGAGACTTGGGGAGCCAATGTGGTGTGGTGGTCAGAGCATCCAGCTGGGGACCTAGAAGGTCAAGGACTAGGTTCTAGTCCCGCTTGACCATGAAACACACTGGGCGATTTTGGGTAGTCTAACTCACCCAATGGAGTTGTTGGCTGGATAAAATGGGATGAAGGGCTATGTAAGCTGTCTTGGGTTCCTTGCAAAAGATAAAAATATAAGATATAAATGCCTCATGATGATGATGATGGGGTAGTGTGGAAAAGGTGAACATTGAGAAGTGCCAGTTCAACACTTAAAAGAGGGAAGATCATATTGCCAAGGGGAAGAAATTGTTCCCACCTCTTTGAGCATACCTACTTCATTCACCTTCCCCACCCCTTTTGGCTCTCCTGAATTGTGACACTTTGACTGCCTGTTCTCTTACTGTTTTTTCTCTTACAGTATGCAGATTGTCCTGCTCTACCCCACTGACAGTTGAAACACATAAGGCAATTGACCAAGTTGCAAAAGACTAATATTCAATTGGAGTTAAAAAATTACAAAACCATTTGCACACTTTGCAGACTCTGGAAAATAAAATAAAAGCCTGGGGTGGGGGGAGCTGCAGCAGTTCATGAAGTGAGTGAACCAGGACAGGGAGACATGATAGGTTCTGCTCCAAAGGTGCCTGGGATACATGCCAGAGCAACAGGTGAACTTAGAGTGGGAAAAGCCGAGAACAAGCCTGGCAAGCCCCAACACCTGTCAGGCACACCATGGGGCTGTTCTGCAAACCACCCACCCACCCTGGGTTATTTGCAAGGTGACCTGACATGCTGTATAAATCTGTCAATTTGAGGGCTTGTACATAACAGCTTTAGTCTAAAGTTGCTTTGAAAGTTCTCTTGTGTGAGGATCAGGATGGACTTTTGTTAGCAGGGGAGGAAGAAAGCAACCATGCCATCTTGTGCTTTGACTGCCACCACAGAATTAATTCATCTAGTGGAGCAGTTTGGAACAACCCTTCCAAATAAATCCTCTTCCTATGCAATCATGTCTTCAAGTGCTAAATAAAAGATGGATTAGAGAATAAAGAGGCTCTCATCCACTAAGCGCCTTCACTATCATGTGTTATTTTCTCTATGTTGCATAAGGCACAAGAATTGGTACTCAGTTTAGAATTAAGTGATGGGCCTTGAACTAGAATTTGACCCTCTGTACTGCTTGTTCTATTTCAAGTCAGAGTCTTCAGCAAGTATGGAGTGTCTGCTGTAAATTCCTTTTGTACTGGAGATGTACTTCCAGAGAACAAAGCTTTACTCTGGATAAGCTTCTGATTTGCATGCTTCCCGCCCCACCAATGTCACCTTCAGTGCAGTGGCAAGGAACATCTGTTTCTATTTTAAGGTAAGCATGCTTTATCCTTATGTCTGAACTGGGGCAAACTGCTGTCAGTCTTAACTGTGTTATTTCCAAAAAGGCAAGTTCAAACTATAGTTTGTAATCCTGGCTTGATCAGATTCAAACCACAGTTCCCAGGTCAGACATAATGACAGACAGTGTTTAGTTGAAAACAGAAGGCTTGGTTCCAGTCTCCTTGCAGCCACATTAGAGGAGGTTTGGAAAATGAGCAGTACTTGTGCTCAAGACAAGCCCATGTTCAGTTCCATTGCATCTGAACAAGGCTACTGGTTTTTCAGTCAGTTATTATTAGGGATGTATGAGGAAACAGATCGGGAGTGGTGAACATTCAACAAATTTTCATGATTCTCCCCCATTCCGGTTTGCAAGCCCTGTGCTGGTGCCCAACTAGCTCTGGTGCAAGTTGAACTAGTTCACAGATTTCCTTCTCTAAAGCAGGCTGTGATTTGCACGTTAAAAAGACTGAAGGAAATTTGTGTAAAGTCAATCGATTTGGACAAATTATGTGAGAACGATGTGTTTTTCAGGAGCTGATTTGTGCAAAGTGAACCAAATAACATGTTTTCTGCAAATTGTATAAATGTGTGCAAATTGCGCAAGTAGCATGATTTGTGCATATTTAACAGAAATGCACAGACTTCAGTCTAAGTTAGAGAGGGAAGTCTGCCAGGAAAAAACTCAACTAAAACCCATCATTAGGACAGTAGTGAGTGAGAAGACCATTAAACTCAAATGAACCAGACCTCCCAACTTCAGCACATCCTGAGCAAACTCTTGCCTAGGCTGAAGTACCTCTGGAAAGGACTATTCTTTTTTATGTTTGTTCCTTCACTGATAGCTGAAGTAAAAGGCTTTTCATTATAACTGAACTAAATGGGATATCAGATTGCTAATTTTTTATTTAGGCAAGCAAGATAATGTTATGAGGAAACAAATACATTATATTTTTAATCAATGAAGAGAAATCCTGAGAGTATAAAATAAACTGCTGCACATTTTCTTACAGACAACTAAATTCTGGTATATATTTGTATTTACATTCTCTGTAGGGTCAGCCTGAAAAGTGGTGACTAAAACTGCCTAAAACAAATGCATAACTACAGCTGAGTGCTAATTTTAAGTGTGCATGTGTAATATTAAACCTGTATGCCCAATTTATAGGTGAATTGGCTAGTAAAATAAAGGTAAAGTGTAATCTTACGTACTCAGAGGTAAGTTTAAGGAGTTAAATAGGACTTACTCCCAGGTAAGTGTGTACAAGATTGCAGCCTAATTACCCATGTCAAAATAAACAGTAGAAGAGTAGAGGAACCAGGAATAGAATGGAAGTGCCCCAGTAAACAGCCCACTGCCTTCAGTTGAGTATGTAACAGCTGGGAAATGTTAATCTGCTAAATTGCTAAGCAACTGTGTCCTGACCTCAATCCCTATTGGATCAAAGGGAGTTTTACTGATGAATTATGTTTTCTACGCTAAACCCTGATAGAGCTGGTGTGGGTGAGCTTTTAGGAGCACAGGCCCTTTCATTTTCTTCATATTCAGTGGAGACCAATGCCCACTGTTGTTCATTTAGGACATTTGCAAAAGCACTCTGATCATAAATTCCAATACTGTTAATCAGACCTGTACGAGGAACCCAGATGTAGCAATATGTACAAAGCTCACTTTAAAAAAAAATTTTTATACAGTCTACGCTAGGAACCCAAAATTAACCCCAACATGTTACTGCTAGACTAAAAGAGAAACAGATGAACCAAATGTGAAATATAAATTATCATTTTAACCATCTGTAAAATGGGGAAGGAAAATAATATTTAGCAATACAAAACAAGCTATTTTCTTTAGAAAAAGCTAGATCTATATTAGGAATCTAGGAAAATGTTTCCCTGTTTGTTTATTATATTTATATCCCATCTTTGAATATATCAATTCAGTCCAGTAGTTCATCTCATGTAATATGATCTACACTAGCCTTCCCCACCCTGGTGGCTTGCAGGTATGTTGGATTGGACTACAACTACTAGCATCCCCAGCCAGAATAGCTAATACTTGCCTTACACTGACTGGCAGCAACTCTTTAGGGTTTCAGTTGCTGGTAATAGAACCTTGGACCTTTTGCATACAAAGCATGTGGTCCACTCCAGCCCTTTCCCAACCTGGTGTCCAACAACTCCCATCACTCCTGTTCATTGGCTATTCCAGCTGAGGCCAATAGAAGTTGTAGTCCAAAATCTCTGGAGGACACCAGGTGAAGGAAACTGATATCAGCTGTGCTCTTCCATATATACATGTCATGGTTTAGGATTCATACAGAAGTCCCATGTCCTTCTGTTTACCTAGTACTTTCCCTGGGGTGGTTTATAGATTAAGCACATTTTTCAAGTGACCTGAACTGAAGATTAGATATTTGTTTTCATAGAGAAGAATCAGGTGTGAAAAGGTCAAACTTTGCTTATCAGGAGCTGTTCAGTCCTCTGGTCATCACTGTAAATGTTTGATGAGAATTTCCATCAGCAGAAGGTAAGGCAAATCAAGAGCAGCATGTTTTATCACACTGTGACAGTGCTCTAGTTTTAGGAGGGAGAAATGAGGTCTGGCAAGCAGAATGGGAGCTCCCAGAACATTTCTAGCCTCACATGTTCTGAGATAGATCCCACACCCACTGAATTTCATTTTGTAGAGGCGCTGTACCTTCCAGCATTCATTTTGCCCAAGTCCCTAAGCTGCTCAGCAGTTTGCTCTGATGTCATTTCATTTAGATACTCTGGCAAGGCAGGATCAAGTCCTGATTCATTTCCAGTTGGCACATACCTCCACTTCATTAGCTACGCTGCCTGCCTGTTCTTCCTCAGGGCTACTGTGGGGCAAGCAGCAGTTCCACACTTCCATTTTAAGGCCAACAGGGACTTCAAAAAGCACACATTTTTGTTATTTTAGATTATAACACAGAGGAAGCAAACCTGGCAGTTAAGCGAAGGTGCTGAAAAATAAGTGGCATTCATGTTTGCTTGCAAAACTGCTTCTTTGCAGATTTGGGGTTTTCTCCCCAGAAAACCAAATGAGGGCAGGTAGGTCTGAGAGAAAAAAAACCTGGGGCTCTGCTCTCATTTATTTTAAGGAGGACAGTTGCAAATACCTACCTCTGGAGGGGAGTACTGTAAGTAATGTTCTCTGCAGGCAATCCAGAAACACCAGCTGGAATAGAATGTGGTTGCTCTCAGACTGTGTCGGCTGCTAGCGGGTCTGATATTCTGCTGGTTCCTTCTAGCATCACCATTTTGTTTACGAGCTCAGTTCAAAGGCTGCTGGTTGTGCGTGTTCTTGCAGGCTCTATGTGGTGTGAGACCAGAGTGCTTGCACAATCACCATAAGCATTCCTGCTTAGGCATTCCTAAGAACTTTTGTTCCATTTCTGAAGCTTTAGGCTACGCAAGAGCTGCAGCAAGCAGGCACAGGAGGTGGCAGAGTTTGGATGGTGGCATCCAGAAAGTGAAAAAGCCCCCAGTGAACATTTGGGCACATCATGCCTTCTTGTAGATGAATGCCAACATGTGTTTAGGTTAGCTGGACATATTGTGTTGGCTTTGGTGTGAGGTTGTGTTGTGGCTGCTGGATTTCTCTTACTTTAGCTCGTTTTACATTGGGCTTTCTATTCTTGTCATTGTGATGTAATGAAGTCTGATTATAATCAATATAAAAAGGCGAGAAGAGTTAGGGTAGATAAATACACATTGCACTGTCCTAATGTTAACTTATTTCTTTTTTCCAAAGAGAGTGAGATATTCTAAAGAAAGGTGTATAAATACCTTGTAATTATGTAGTAGTGTCAATTCCACTAATCCTGTTAAAATACAAAGGATGCGGTCCTGATTTGAAATAAGCTTTTTTAAGAAAATTTGTTTTTGAAAAAGAGTTCACAAACTGAATCCAAGCCTCCATCTTAGTATAAAGTATATTTCTGCGACCTGCTCCATTTGCTTTGCAGATAAAGATAGAACAAAGTTCAAAACGGGGGAAAATCTCAGCAAGACTTAGAAACCGCAAGATACTGTGTGTTAATGAATGCTTTCATTTCAGAGGCCAGTACATTTAGCATGATTGGCCTTTTCTTCTTCTTGGCCTGTTCCTATGAGATGTGGCAGATGCCCAGAAAAAGTGCAGTACCTTCTCCAATTGCTGTAAAGCCACAGTTGTCGATTTGGCTGCACAACTCCAGCTCAGCAATGTGAGGTATAGTGGTATACCTCACATGGCCCTGTATATGGACCATGGCCCTGTAAGATGGAAATCTATGGGAACTTGGGGACCATTAGAACTACAGGGGATGGATGGCTTCATGTGCAAGGAAGGGTTTCCTGGCAATGAACAGTACAAATTGCTCTGCATTCTTTGCAAAACATAAGGATGCTGTGATAGCCATGGGATTGCTCATAGTGATACATCACTATGACTGGTGGTGGCTGAGTGACTAGGAAGGATTAGTCTGTCTGTTCCCAACACCACCTCTTGCTGCTCTTAAGAACCAGCAAATAAGCCACATGCCCAAACCCTTTGGATGTGAGCTTCACAGGAAATAGCTTGGGGCTATTTCCACCCCAAGTTTTTTACACTTGATATATTCTGTTGCTTTTTCTTCAAAGGCTTCAATGATATGCATCCTCATTGATTTGAACCTTTATAGAATCTCTTCTGCTGCTTTTTGCAGTTTTCCACCCTGGGCTCTTGCTATCATGGTACCAACTCCTGTGTACTCTTCTTTCTGCTGCTATGAATCTCCAAAGGATGGAACATAGTTGAGGCATGTGGAGGGGTGCTTGTTATGCCAGAGCTGAATATCAGAAAGAGTTGTGATAGGCATATAGAAGAGAATTTATGATTTCTACCACTTCTAGCCATGGTAACTTCCTCCTACAAGCATGTTTTGATTTACTGATATAATCCTGGAACTATCTTCTGGTAGAGGAAAAGAAAAACAACTCTGCAGATGACTAGCTCAGTGGCAGAACAAACCCTTTGCATGAGAAGGTTCCAGATTGATCTCCTGGTAGTGCTGGGAAAGACTTAAGTCTGGAACCAGAGTGCCTGGTGCCAGCTAGTGTAGACAAGGGATGGGGGTTCTTATTCACATAAAGGACCATAGACCCATGGAAAAAGTTTATTGGGAACCAGAGCCACTGGTGGGCACAGCCAGAGTCAAAAGTGGGTGAAGTTTGCAGGATCACACAATGCCATTCCTATGCTGCCCAATCTTGTTCTTTCTCTAGGAAACCACAGGAATTGCATTCAGTTAGACTGCAACCCAGTGCAACCATCCACCACCAGTTTCCCACTGTAGGTATAGATGGTTCTGAGCTAGATGGACCAATGACATGACTCAGCAGGGCCTCTGTGTTTTGGTGTGTGTCCTAGAAGGTTTTTTGGCTGGATTCTTGAAGCTATTTGTAAAGCATTCTGTTTATTTGTTTGCTTGCAGTGCAGTATCTCCATTGAATGGAGATGGTGCACATGTTCAGAACACAATTCTAGACTTCATGTTATAATACCAAATCAACCGCTGCACCTCTTTCTGAAGGTTGAGGAAGAAAATGCAATATATATTTAGGGGAAACATCTGCTTTCAAGGCTGAAATGTTGGAATAACTGTTGGTGTTAAGGTTCAGCAGTGAAGTGAATGTTTTTCTTCAAGTCTAGCCTAACCCTGAAATCCATTTTTAGGACAATCATGAAAGATATAAAATATGCTGTAATGTAAAATCTCACTTAAGCTATCACAATGAAATTTGACATGCATGTTTCTCATGTAATTATTTGTATATGTTATAGTATTGGCTTCCTGAGTTAATACAGTGTTACCTGCTCCTCTTCTTGGGATAAAATCTGAAATACATTAAACATTGAAATATGTGATTTGTTCATTTAGTGAAAGATACTGACATTATCTGCAGCTCTTATTCCTAGGGACCTGCACAATAGAATGGTGCAGACCAAACTCCTCTGCAGGATATAAAAAGTTGTGCCAGTTCATCATCTCTTCTCCTACAATCTCATTTCCCCAGCAGCGTTTATTTTTGATAGCTGCTTCCTAGAAGATTCTGACTCTTTGTTTCTGAAGTTCTGCTGTTAGACAGTTGTTCAAAGCACAGCAACACTTCTACTTTCCTCCAATTAACTTTGTACCCATAGCTAATGTTTAAAGCACTTTCACCCCAAAAAACGGAAATAAAAGCAAGCACCTTAACCAAGTTTCCATCTCTGCAGCGCAGCTCTGGACTGCCCTGCAGACTGAGGGGGTTGTTGGATCTCACATAAACCATCGCCCACTCTGTTGCCATCTCCCATTGATACTCAGAGGCCTGCTAATGCTGCCTTCCTTGACTTCAGGATGTTGCAAGGAAGGGGCTTGGGTGTTTCTCCAAAGGCAGTGCCAGTCAGCCTTTTCAGCAGGAGTGCCACAGCCACGATCCAAGTATAAGGTTCTGTCACTGATGTGCACTATAGTACCACCATTTGCAGTGCCCCCCTCCCCGGCTCCCACAGTGCTTTGGTGTGGTTTTGCTGCTGGGCAACGGAGCCACAGGCAGAAAGCCATGCAGTGTGGGAAAGACAGATACGAGGGAGGGTTCTCTTGGCCCGCCCAAGGACTGCCTGCTGTTGGGATGTGTGGTGCGAGTGCCGCTTATCACTTGTGCCCCAGAGCTGTCCTGGGAAAGCTCCATGTCTCCCATTACTGTCCAGACGAAGTGGAGCACCGTGCAGGCCTGGAAGAGCACAGCTGTATCGGCCGCTGAATGAGGCATGCATAATTCATGTCGCAAATGCCTCCTGTGGGTTCCATCCATTTCGGCTGCCTTGGCACTCTGGCTGCCGAGATGCAGACGGATACACTGCCAGAGTGGCGGGGCTGAAACCTGACAGATCCGGATGGTTGTCTCTGCTTCAGAAGATGACATTGCTGTGGTGCTGGCTTGCTGAGCTGCAGGCTGGACCCCTCCTTAACACTTCAGTGAAACCGCGGTGGTCCGGGGAAGTTCTGTAGTGAGGGCAGCCCCTAGAACTTCCTCCTTCTCATGGTGAGTGATGCAACAAGGTGGTTTGGCGAGCTTCCCCAGGAAAACTGGTGGGCTGAGGAAGGCAGTGCCCCAGCACTTCATTAGAACCAGCATTAAACATGTGCCAAACTGCTTTTTTTTGGGGGGGGGAACCCTCAAAAGCATGGCAGGGGCTGACTTTGCCAAAACCTTGCTAAAAAGAGGTAATGCTTTGACTCAACCTGAACCACCATCCTGAGAAGCAAAGCTGCTTAAAGAGCTGCTCAGTGAAGTGAATTAATTGTGAGGAGTCACTTACTAGCCGGGCAGTTGGCCATATCATCGCTGGCAGCTTAGGGTTTCAGAGAGGGAATTTCTCTCCCTGTCTGTGCAGAGGTCTCTCTAGGTCAAGAGTGAGGTGCATTGGCAGGCCTGTCCGAATGGGAGGAGAAAGTCTGAGTAGCAAGTCAACAGAACTTTGCTCTTGCAGGCTATCTAGCACCTGCAGAACATCCTCCTCTTCGTTTGCTCACTCTCTTGTATTGATTTGCAGTACAGCCCTTTATCTTCCCTGCTTTCACTGATGGGATGATAAAAGACTTTTGCCCTTAGATTCAAGAGCCTCTTTGACAATTGCCTTTTTGAACAGCCATTGATCCAACAGGTTTCATCCTGGCTTGCCAAGCTGCAGAGGTGAGTTCACTGCCTTGTTATTTAAAGGTGTTTAATCCCAGTGTGAGTCAGATTTCTGAACAATGGGCCATTGCTCATTCCATCTAAAGGTGGGTTCTGTCTCCTTTCCAAAGCTGATACCTTTGGAAGTCCCTTCTTCTGTCTTCTAGAAAAGGGGGTTGAGGGAATATAGGGGCATGGGGTGAGGAAGGAGAAATAGAAATGTATGTCTCACTTCTGTTGTGATGTATGATGGACAAATGGATATTCCATAAAGTGATCAAAGGGTGAGATTCATGAGGTCTGGATTTAAGTGTTATAAAAGAAGGGGGGACTGAAGGCCATGCATGCATGCATGTATGTATTTATGCATTTGTCTCTCAGAGCGGCCCAAGTATAAGCTATAAGATACAGGTCATAAAAGATCATAAAAGAACAACCAAACACCACAGCAGTTAAAACTCCAGAATAATTCGGTGTGTTTTAAAAATGCCAACTTAAAGGCCTGGACAAATGAAACAGTTCTCATCTGGCATCAGACGGAATAGAAAGATTCTATTGACAACTGTGAATGTCTTGCAAAGGGGATCCAAAGATGAGGAACCACAACTGAGAAGGCCCTGTTTCTTGTCACTATCCACCATTATTATTCCCCAGTATGCATCTGTGAACTGTACTGAATTCACTGGCTCCTAGTAAGAGGTTCAGGCTGCACTGTATAAAGTCTAAACGATACTGAAGTTGAGAGCCGGTGTGGTTTGGCGGTTAGAATATTGCCTGGGGATCCATGAAGCTCGCTGAGCGAGTTTGAGTAGTAACTGACACTCAACCTAAGCTAACCCACAGTGTTGCTGTGAGGATAAAATGGATTGGAGGAGTGCCACTTGGGTTCATTGCACAAGGGAAAAGATGGGCTATAAATGCAGTCTTAGAGTAAGAGTAGAAGGATGCACAGTTACTTGGTAATGGCCACTCCTGAGGAGTTCTGCATAATATTGCTCTGCAAGAGCCTAAGTTCTTCTCTGTAAAAGAATTAAAAATATTTATAATAATAGCAGCATGATTGCTCACCAATTTGGTGAGAAGGATCAAGAGTTTCTGTCCTTTTTCTAGCATTCAGGGAAATGAAAATGCTGTAGCAACGTTGGTTCACAGCTCCAGGCTGAGTACTGCTGGCTCACCAGCCTCCTAAAAACAGGAAACAAACATGAAAGGGAAAAAGCCAAACAGGGACCCCCCCCCCCCACACACACACTGCTCCTTCCCCTGATGTCTACTCATTGATTACAGACCCCTAAAGGGGATTGATTGATTGATCTGAGGATTGATTCTGTAAAGGACATCACAGCTTTGACTGTCCAAGAGCTGAACAGGCCTGTGAAGGACAAGACATTTCGGAGGGCACTCCTTGCTAGGGTCACCATAAGCTGGAAATGACCTGATGGCACATAACATGGGAGATCACAAAGGGGTTCTCTCATGTAAGCAGCTCCTCACATGGATGGGCTTAACTCCAAGGCTATGGCCATGACACCTCAGTTGTCACATGAACCGTATGAATAAGGAAGGCATTTGACAGAAGCTGACTGATGGAACAGGCTCCATTCGCTTAAGCCCTCCTAGAAACTCCACAGACTCACCGTGCCCAAACTTTACATGTGTCCAAACAGAATCCTCAGATGATTGGGCTACAAGGGCAGTCAGCCTCTAGTTCAGGATCTTGAAATGTAGGTTTCAGCTGGGGAGAACCTCATGGCAAGGGTTCACTCCTCTTGGCAACCAAACAGGATCGGAGGGAGTGTCAAAATGGTTTCTATGGCAATGTTCTGTTGAGGCTTTCTTGTTTTTGACTCTGGGAGCCTCCTGCTGCAATTCATGGGTGGCTGTATTTGTGCTTGATTTCATATTTGTTGATGATGAGGTATAGCAGTCATACTCTTACTACACGATGATATGTTCTAATACTGCTATCAAGTATGCTTCAAACCTTGCATATATGAGATACAAACATGTCTATGATATAGATTTCCAGGAAATTTGAATTCATGCCAGGTGTATTTTTATTTTTATGCCTTTTTATTTTTAGCTTTTTGAGCAGAAGAAATTGATGAATAAAAAGGCAGCTTGGAATCAATTCTCTCATGTTGTAATTCATACTAATTGGTTCCTATAGCAATGGAAACCGGGGCGGGGGGGGCATAGTTCAAAACCTCTAAACATGCATTCTACTTACCTTTGGCACTTCTATTTATCTGCTTAGGAATAAGAGGGAAGCAATTGCAAAATTAATAGATTTATGTTTGGCCCTCAGTGCAAGAAGCAAAGAAAGATCATTTCCTTGTCAGTTAAGTGCCCAGAACCTTTTGACAGGATGTATTAATGGCCAAAGGTTACAGAACTAGTGTAATAAAAGGTCTAGCCTAACAGGCTGTGATCCAGGTAGTTACCAGTTCAGATCTTGCCTTATTATCTAAGGCTCCCTATTCTGCGAAGCCCACTTTTCATATAATGTTGGCCTGCTTTACAGAGTTGCTATATGCATTAGTGTGTTAATGGATATGCAACATTCTGAACACTCGAGTGCCATATAAATGCTAAGTATATTTTACTGGATTTTAAAATTGCTTATCCCCTTATACCCCCAGAAAAGTATTTAGCACAGCTTAAAATGTCCATGTTCCAACACAGCATGTGTTATGTTTTCATGATGTCTTCTATCACAGATTAAGTGCAGACTAATGCTGATTTGTATTAACTCAGTTTAAAATTAAATCTACCTTCTTTGTTTCAAGAAACAATATACCATTTTAAAGTCTAATTTAAATATTAAAGATCTGATTTCTTTTTGTTTTCTCTAATAATTTTTATTTACTCTATTTTTGAGATTGTCATGTGATATGGCCGTCAGTGCAAGCTAAAAACAGGAATTTAAAACCACACCAAACCACAGTTTCTGAAAGAGTTGCCTTCAGACTTAATTACTTCCATGTTTTCTTAATTGCAAAGGAGAGAAGGAAAGGCTTTGTATATTACTGCATCTGATCTTTCTTTTTTTTCCTTGGACTGAGACACATTTTGGAGGAAATATGCCCAATTTAGGAGGAGACCTAAAGGTGCATCCCACCTTTGGAAATGTTATCCTTGCCAACAGAGCTATAATACTCCATCTATGCCAGTATGCGATAGATATGCTTGTGAAAGCTGTTTCATACTCATCTGATATATTTTGTTAATTACTTAAAGCATTTTATACCCTGCTTCCAACTGTGGTTTGCAGAGTAGTTATGTAATTTTCTGTTATGCCCCATTCATTTATCTGATGTTCATTTATGATCTGGTTTATACAGCCCATGCTCTCCCACAGATGTGCAATTTATTTAACCACATTTTTAATCCACCGAAACCCCAAGCACTTGGAGCAGGTAACCCCAAGCACTTGAGACACATTGGAAGCCAATGTGCCATAGCAGTTAAAGTGTGGGACTAGGACTCAGAAGATCTAGTCCCCATTCAGCCATGGAGCTTACCAGGTGGCTTTGGGCCGGTCATGTTCTCTCAGCCTAACCCACCTCACAGGGTTGTTGTGAGGATAAACTGGAGAGGAGATGAACCCTGTACACCACCTTGGGTTACTTGCAGGATAGGAAGAACAGCAGCATTCAATGCAAGAAGCACAGATGGGTATAATTGCAAGAATTCAAGCTGGCCACAGCCTGACATGCCCTATAGCGTGCACCCATGAGCTCTCTTGACACAAACCAAACTAGTCATGCCGGTCATGGAAATATGAGCACTCTTCAGCACTCTCTGATGGAATTAATGTAGCATGTGCTCTCTCTCTCTCTCTCTCTCTCTCTCTCTCTCTCTCTCTCTCTCTCTCTGTGTGTGTGGCAGGGAGGGAGGGATTTCAGCCATCTGTACAGTTACTTTTTAACATTACTGCAGTTGCAGGAGGGGTTTGAAACAGGAAGCAACCTTTGCACAACTTCCCCTTGAGACTGAGATTCTGGGTAGCTGTAAGCAGCTGGGTGCAGCGTTCACTTGTCTGCTTGGCAAGAGACGGGCCTCCTCCATGGGTGAGCTGCCTGTGCGTAGGATATAGTTTTACACAAGTCCCGTAGGGCACAAAGAGCTGCTCCAGGAAATGAGCCCTTGCAAGGTAAAGTAACGCTCTTTGCTCTCCAGATGCTTCACATTTGAACCGTTGCCAGGGCCAAGATCACCTGGCACCTGGATGGCTGGATTGCTCCAGTTCAGTTTTGCCATTCTTGTGCCCCTCTGTGATAAGGGGACCAGGATGCCAGAGATTAATTGGCTTTGTGGTTAGAGGAACTGTGTGCTGTTTGCTTTGTTAGTTCTAAGGATTGCTGTGCTCTTCTGTGAGTTAACAAAATGCATGTATCAGCCGCACCAGTGAAATGGGCCTACTTCCATACACCTCACATCACTAACTCTGGAGCAGACACACCCAGAGCAAGATGGAATTCGACCTCTTTATAGCAGATGCTCACCTCCCAAATGCCCCCAAAATAACACGGATAAGGACAGTTTCATACTAGAGGTCATTACCCATCTCTTCTAACTGTAGAGATCTTGGACTGATACATGTGAATCATGTTTGTGTGCTGTCATATAAGTCGCTGCTAGTGGCCTACAACCTTTCCCTTATTTTCACGCTTGTTACTCATTTGTTGCAAAGCACTTTGTCCCCATTCCTCCAGGCAACAGTTCTGTTATGGGGCATGACATCCTGCCAGTGACTGAAGCCAGCATGTGTCGCATGTTGCTACATTTAGAGGCTCTCCTGTCCTAATGCCCCACAACATCCTGGACCTTTTCATAAATAAATACGAAGCTCTTCTGAAGGCTGCTTGCACTGTTTCTCCAACACTTCACTGCACATATAGGCTGACTTCATCCTGATGTGGCAAACAGCTCCACCTGTCTCTTACAAGGATGTTCCATCACACCTTTCTGATTTGTGGGGCAAGAGGTTGTGCAGTTAGTAACACATAGTAGTATAAGAGCATTATTTTCCCCTGAGTTCTAGTATCTTGATTTGACAGATAAGAACTCTGCATTTCTACTTAGTTCAAGAAAGAGGAAAGTAGTCGGCCAATAGAGAGAGAGAAAGGCCCAGAAACAGATCAAGATCAGAGAAAAATAGGGCTAGGAACGGATGATCTGCTACACAGACTTAAAGAGAATCACAGGTTCATAGACTGTTCACATCAAGGTCCTGTAAATGCTAAGAAGCTGAGATCAAGAGCAATTACAGGTTAGAAAATAGGAACACAAAGGAAACAATGACTTTGGGTGTGCTCAAGTTGCTTAAGCCAAAGGTTCAATAGCTTTGTACCGGGGTGAATGGAAACTCCCAAGATTACTGGTACTCTTATGAATTTGTACTTTCTAATGAGGCTTTACAAAGCCATGCTTCTGAGGGAAGTCTATTGACTGGGTGAATGTGCGAATGTTTCAGAATTGAAGGATATTTCCTGCTAGGGTTTTAGGCTGGCCAGTTCAAGTTACACTTAGAGTAGGGACATCACGGCAGTGGCTTGGTGGTTAGGTTAGGCATCTGCATATGTTCGGAGTTCCCTTGCTTTGTGTGCTCACAGGAGAGCAACTCCTTTTAATTCGGTTAGAACAGAAGATGCATTCAAGTTCATCAGGTGCTAGTAACTTACATCTGATCAGGAGTGTTTTGTTCACAGCTACCTCCAGGCCCCTCCTGAAACAATGTAGATTTTAAACAAGGTCCTGGACTGGTGTTCAGAATGAATGTGTAAAAGTCATAATGGTTGAGCTTCTCAGCAATAACCTAGAAGAGAGAATGAAGGACTTCTCTCGGGAGAGTTCAGTTTTGTAGAATAATGGTTCAGTATTAGGGGTCTTAGCTTTTATGTTGGTACTATTGATACCTTGGTCTGTTGCGCATTCAAAAAGCACATACTTTGCATCCAAATGGTCTCATTTCAGTCTTTGGTCTTTCCATTTAAAAGAACTTTAGATGTCAGGGCAAATACTCCTCTATGAGACAGTGAAGAATTGTTGCCTGACCTTCTTTGGAGCACTAAGTTATGTGGACCATTGGCCTGATAGTTAAGGCAGTTTCTTATCTTCACTCTGCTCTTTTATGATTATTTTATCTTTTATTATTATTTGCACCTGGTGGATCTTTTTCTTCTAGCTACATAGGCATGTTCACTGTCACAAAATGGCACTGCTGAATGCAATCATTTCAATGGGCAGGAGATGCCCCTGCTCTGATTAAGTGGAAAAATGTAACCCTGCAGGGAGGTAGGTTTTGTGTTCCTATTGTCAAGAAGAGGAATTGATGAGTGAAGGCTGGTATACAGAACAGTCCCATAAAAACAGGGAGAGAGCAGGGACTGTGAGAGGCCATGAGATGACCCTTGCTGGATCATCTCATCTAGTCCACTCTTCCATTCACATAGTGACCAACCAGCTACCAACAAGATCCCACAAGTAGGACGTGAATGGAACAACACCTTCCTAACACGTAGCCATGTTCTCCAGCAATTGGTATACATAGATATACTGCCTCTGATACCGAATGTAGCATAGAGCCATCAGGTGTCATAGCCATTGATAGCTTCTGCTCCAGGAATTGGTCTAATTCACTTCTATAACTGTCCACATTGGTGGCCAAACTTGTGCAGCTGAATTTCATAGCTGAACTATGCATCATATGAAGAATTTCTTCCTTTTATCTGTCCCTTTATCTATCCTCACACGAATCAGCTTCATGGGATGACTTCTGGGTTCCAGTATTGGGAATGAGGGAGAAGAAGGTCTGCCTATCCATTTTCTCCACATATTATATCATTTTGTACACCACTGTTGGGGGTTGGACCTGATGGCCTTCTGGCCCCTTCCAGCTCTATTATTCTATGATCACATCTCCCCCATTCTCCTTATTTCTAAGCTAACCAGCCCCAGACATTGCAACCTGGTCTCATAAGGAGCTCTCTAGCCCCCTATTCTGCACCAATTCAACAGTATACTTTTTAGGTGCTCCCATCAGACTAAAAATATCTATCTCTGAGTTGAGGCATTCTGAAGCATATGTAAATTTTGAATTCTGCCTCTGAAATGTCAAGAATGCTAGGTTATACCCAAATCTTACCAATTCCCTTTAACAAGACTTGGGCGATTACCAGCAGCAACGGTAGGATGAAAACTGCAGTGTAAACTAAGCATGATACCTTCCCCTTTTTTTCCTCTGTGGCCAGGAATGTTTATCTATATATTTTAGTGGTATGAATTGTTTGCCCTCTTGATGGCCATGCACAGTCAATAGAGTGAAGGGAAATTCAGCCTGGAGACATGCATCAGCAAGAAAACTGCAAGATTAAGATTAAGCTGCAAAAATATTGTACTGTGAAAGGAATAAAAGCCCGAGAGAAAAGAGAAGCTGTTGACTGGACTGAAATGGCATGTACAGGAACTGGATTCATTTGTGATCATTAGCAGGTGATACTCAGTTTTGAATGGGCCACTCTGTTGGCTACCCTTTAATTTCAGAGTGAGTAAAGACGTCTCCATTTCTTTCAAGACTGCTCTTCCCCTTAAGGACACTTCATAGTACTGCTGCCTTTGCAACAGCACCAGGATGGAAATTTAAGACCAGGGTTGACTAAGGTCCTTGAGGGAATGCTTGTCAGTCCCATGGGCCAGCTGGTCCAGATATCTGTCATCAAGTACCCTGCACAGCAGACAGCGTATCCTGTGGCTTTAGTCACTCCTGTCCTAAACTGCCATAAACAGTCGTGTGATGACACCTGTCCTGAGCAGAAAGTGTGGAGAGAGAATTCCTTACTGCGTACCTGAGAACCGGGTCAGGTGTGCTGCTCGAGCTCTAAAAACAGGTGCTGGGCCCCACTCCTCCTGATCTGAGCACTGCTTGTGATGACTCTCTTATACAGTATTAATGCTGCATACGCTCAAGAGCACTGTTGATCACTCCACATGCTCCCGAGTTACATCTTGGGTTTCTGGGGCCGAGACTTGGTATGTATTAAAGAGCACTTGTTAATCCACAGATACTGGTGGTTATGAATAGCTGAAGCTTCCAATGTTTAAGATCTTACATCTGCATGTATGTGTTTCAAATAAGAGAAGGGCGGAATAGCAGATGGTGCAGAAGGCTTGCTGTTCACAGAAAGACAACTATGGGAGATGTCTCAGGCCTCTGAAGCAGGGGAGCAGATGCTGCATTCATCACTGGCCCATCTGCTCTCTTCGCTTCTGCCATATCTACAGGCATTTGCACATTGGTGATATGTCAACAAAAGAACAACTGCAGCTACCTTTTCATGGGCCCATCTGCTTAGTCACTGGCTGAGCAAGGAGGTAGGAAATAGTGATTGAAAGTCTATGAAAATTCAAGTTGGTAAGGCAACCTATCCAAAAGGGCTTTGCTGTGAACAAACAGGAAATGCAAATTTGACTGATCCCTACTCTAAACTGGCTGGTGCTTGTTGGCTGGTTAAAAAAGCACTGGAACAACTGTGGCCTCTCCTCCTAGCCAGTTCCTTTCTCCAGTCAGTGCAGGTGTGGCCTGGGTTGACTTCATTCAGGGTGTGGAAATGGTGCAAGAAGATGGTTGGATCTGGTGAACTGTTTTGCTTGGATTCCAGAAGTTTGTTCCTTTGTGGAGAATGCTCGAAAATCAGTTCTGTCCCTGGACTTTCAGTGTGTCCAGGGAGCTTCTGTACATAAAGCTCCCTGGACATGGTAGGCATGTCATGAGTGGAGCCAGCTGGAGCCAGGGGTCAGGCTAGATGGCCCAGGAAACCCTTTCTGACTCACTCTGTATCTGTCTGCGTCAATTCTCTTTTTCAGATGCATTCATTCAGTTAATTCAATACTCTCCTTTTGAGAGAGAGAATCTCAAGTGGCTCAGAAATGTTTATTTATTTATTAGATTTATATCCCATCTTTTTTTTTTCTTTTAAAGAACGCAAGGCAGCTTCCTCCTGCTCTCAATCTCATCTCCACAACAACTACCCTGTGAGGTAGGTTGGGCTGAGAGTCTGTGACTGGCCCAAAGTCACCCAGTTGACTCTGTGGCTGAGCAGAGACTAGAACCCAGATCTCCTGAGTCCCAGTCCCCCACTCTTAACCACTACATCACACTGGCTGTCAAGGGCATATTTGGCTCCTGTTGTCTGAATGAGTAAGAGGTTGGGTGTGAGTGCATGATCACCTGGGATACACATCACCTGCTTTTGGAGTTGGCTGTAGCTTCCCAGGATAATGATTCCATCTACAACTCTTCCCTTTAGGAAGACTGATGGAATTCTGGAATGGTCAGATGGAAGTTGCTACCCTTCCTCTTTAGGCACAGGAGTGTCCTTATTGTGTCTTTGAGTTCCTCCCTATGTTCTTCTCTCCCTTGTTGCTGTGAATGCTTATGTATGAAGAAGGGGACCAGCTTGCAAATAATCTAATTAACTAAATGTTCAAAGAGTATAATCCTGGGAGGGCAGCCTAGCCATTAACAACACCGTGTATAGCTCACATAGCCAAGAAAAACACCGGATAGGCCCTCCATCTTTCTTCAGTGACACAAATATGGGCTTTCATTCAAGAGGGCAGTTCACATTTCCTTTCCTCTTTCAAAAAGTAGGAATCCATTGTACACAGATAATCCTAGCTCAGGGAAATTGCTGGATAGCAACTCTGTCCGTCATCACCAGTGGCTATGCTAGCTGGGGCTAATGAGAGTTGCAGTGTATCTGTCTCTGGGGGAGCACATGTTCCCCACTCTTGATTTCAGAGCCGCAGGGATGAAAGGAGATGCAGAGCTTGGGCTTAAGGTGCCCAACTAATCAAGACTGTTCCTCACCCCATCCCACCTTCTAATCTCTTATGTCTGTGTTATAATATGATGGATATTGAACCAAATCTGGTCTGATTGACTCACTCAAGTTTCATCAGATTCCAGTAAATGCCTTGGTGATGCAGCTTAAAAGGGTAGAAGTGATCACTGGCCATACAGTATGTCTCTACTGCTTTTTAAGTCATCTGTGAACCACAGATGTAAGAACATAATCCCTATGGTAAGATAATTGCTGAGAACCAGCAAGAGACTGGCTAACTGCCAGGTAAACCACTTCAGAGACCCAGCAATCCCTGTGTTGAAACAGTAGCTCATTAGAATAAATGGGTCCAAACAATAAGTCAAGTGTCTTCAACCTGGTGTTCTCCAGATGTGTTGAATAACAACTCTTTCATGGCTGAAGGAGAAGGGGGTTGTAGTCTAACACATCTCGGGGGCAACAGTAAATATTCAGCAACAGTGACAGCAGATGGAAGTCACCATTGGTTTCAATGAGAAAGGCTTACACTTTCAAGTGTTTTAAGCCAAAAAGACACTTTCCTCAGGTAATAGATTTCAAAAAGGAAGGTGAAGGGTCTGATCAGGGATTTTAATCAAGTTTCCTGTATATACTTTGTCAATTATCTCAGACACATCATGAGAAGGCAAGTCTCCCTGGAGAAGACAATCATGCTAGGGAAAGTCAAAGGCAGAAGAAGGAAAGGAAGACCAAATAAGAGATGGATCAACTCCTTACAGGAAGGCACGGCTTTGAGTTTGCAGCAGCTGAGCAGGGCTGTCATGGATAGCTTTTGGAGGACTTTCATTCATAGGGGTGCCATAAGCAACCTGCCCAGGGGGCCTTTTGGCTGATGGGGCGGGATAAAAATCTAATAAATAAGTTGGAGATGACTTGATGGCACATAACACCAATAACAGTTATCTCAGAAGTTACACTCTCAATTGGCTCATGTAATTTAAAGATCAGTCCTTGACTCTACATTATTGTATCTTTCTAGAACGGAATAGAAAAATACTCCCTTATAATGGCTAGAAGAGTTACGTAACCATCATAATATAACTATATGGCCTACATTGGCTTCATACCCACTAGCAGCCAACATTAACATATGTTGCCTCAGTAGTTACATACTAAACTAGGATGTAACTAAATGATACATATCAGTCCATCTTCACAAACTATGCTACAGTGAATGAAGTTGCAGTAGATATTTGTGGAAATGTTTTATTTAAAATATTTGTACACTACTTTTCAACACAAAGCCACCTCAGTGCAGTTTAAAACAATAAAATGTAACTACTAACAGTTGACTAATTAGCATCATAAAACATTTAAAATAGCAGCAAAATTGATAAAATAATGGGCAGCCGCTCATTTAAAAGCTGACTGGAACATCCAGGTCTTTAAGGCCAGTTCATTAACAGTCAGGGAGGGAGAAACACACACATACCATGGCAGGACTTTCCATAAGTAGAGGGCCATCACAGGAAAGGCCCTGTTTCTTGTACTTGCATACTGACTGCATGTCCTGCTTTACCACATGGCTATTTTATAATAAGAAAGGTCTCAGGCTTAACTTGAGGAGACTGTTCCCTAATTTTCAGTGACTTTGGCTAGGCTGTGGTGGTTACTTAGTTGTAAGATACATTCTGCATATGGTCAAAAGCATCTTTTGCCATTCCAGAGCCAAGCCCTGACATGCGGAACATATTCTGAGCATAGGCCCCTGCTTCAAAACTATCCTATTAACACTAGCAAATGGATGTATTCTTACATGTCAGCATATCTCCATGCATATATGAAGCAGCCCTGAACTTTTGTTTTCTGCTTGGACAGTGATTATTCAGTAAATTACTTAGGCTGTCCTTCAGAATTCTAAAATGAATTCTTTCCTTAACTTGATTCATGATCTTAAAGAGAGAGAATATCTATTTTGCCTTTTCAATTCCCAATGGACCTTGTTCCTTCTTAGAATTAATTAAAACAAATCAAGGTAAGGGAACAATCCTATGTGTGATTAGGCTGGAAAAAATCCTACAGTTCCCACTATTTCCAAGATGGTATGGCTGGCTGAAAAATGTTGGGAGTTGAAGGATTTTTTTTCCTGTTGAAGCATGCATAGAATTCTTAGGACATTCTAAGAAATTCTTCTTTCTGTGCCTGGCAAAGAGGCTAATGCCGAGAGCACTTGCACAAACTCAGAACTAATGTTTTGAACCATCAAACTGGGCAGATTTTAAGGTCAGATGGCTGATTTTTGACACTAAAAAAGCGCAGATCCACACAATGTATTTGTCCTATGAATGTTTTGGGCAGACAAAAAAATCTGCTGTGAGTAGAAATGATGTAAATGATAAGTCCATATGGTGTTAGTTACAACTATTTCTAATATGCTAAATTTCTGGACTAGACAGCCTTTTAGGAAAATAAATTGCGCAAACTATATTTAGATAGGTCATGTGTTGGTGATTGCCTGTGCTTTCCTAGAATGTATATGCCGGACGTTTGTGAAACAAGGAAATGCGAATTTCACATGTAGAATTCTTGATGCAATGCATTTTTCTTCATGGAAGTACTTCAGAGAAGTGTATCATGCTTTGAACTGAAGCAGGCTCCAATGGCGGAATTGGTGGTCCTGCAGACTTTTCCTCAAAAACAAGGATGGGGAACGTATGGCTCTCCAGATGCTGTAGTATTTCATTGCCCATTATCCTTGGCCATTCTGGCAGTAGGGGATGGAGTCCAACAACATGTAGAGGGCTGTAAGCTCCCCAGCACTGCTCAAGAGCTTTTGGTAGAGGGATTCAAGGCTTTTCAGAATCAAAGTCTGCTAGGGATTCCAGGGACATAATCTACCTTCTTCTGAATTAGACCACTGCTCCATTTAGCTCAGCTACAAACTTACTGGCAACGCAGGAGTGTTCTCGAGCCCCCCCCCCACCTTTCCGGAGATGGTAGGGATTGAACCATCCTTTTGCATGGACAGCAGGTGCTCTTACAGCATCCCTTCCCTGTTCTGTTCAGCACACTGATTATTTTTCTTTGTTAGTCCTGTAATAGCTAAAAGCTATCAGAAAAGTAGTTAAACTTCTGCATGCAGTTTAAAAATATATTCAGCCATTATATGCTGCTGCATTTTATTACCTCTTGACTGACAGCGATAAGCAGTTACTGGATAACTGCTTTTTGAGTGGATATGTTTTGTGGACTCTATTATCCCTTTATTTGCCAGAAAAGCAAATGGTGAATGCAAAGACTGTTTTTACTTTTTCCTTTCTAATACAATATTAATTTGCTAATAATTGATGTATAAATAGAAAAGGTCTAGGAACTCCAAAGAGCAATCTAGTTTCTAATGTTATGATTGCACTGAGAAAATGTACACTTCCTACCTTTCCAGAATTATGTGGATAGTCAATTATTTAACAGCATACCTTACTCTCTCACATTCAGATGCAGATGGGACTTCAGAGAGTTTTGCTAGCTAAAACCATAATTATATATGAAATCCAAGTCCTGATTTTAAAAAGCTTTTCTTACCCAAGGGAGGACGAGGTTAAATGTGATGGCCATGTGGGAGCATATTGATTTGTGGAGTCTACACTGTTATGTTAGGGTTCAGTATAAGGGCCATCAACATTTCAGCAGTCATGTTTGCTGAGGTTATGCCATTGTGACAGTGGCATTTGTTACATTAATGCCTGAAGGGGAGTGGGGTGCAGTTCCAGACATGCAGTGGACACTGGCTGCAGCGTTTTGGCTAATCACACATCCAGCCTGCATCCCGAGCTGTTTAGAGATCTATATATCTTTCAGATTTCACTAATTTTCTGCAGCAAATGCCAAGGTAGTCATGACAAACATGATTTCTGTATAATATATGAAATGATGGTTAAATCTAGGAAGAAGCTAAAATTCATAGTGTCCTGGAAAAGCAGACAAAAGCAACAATGCAATAATTAATATAGAATAGCTGAGATGATACATGACATAGGAATTCTGGAACTGGAATGTCCAACATTATCCTTTTAAATGAAAGACACTGAGTACTACCAGTATGTATCCTCTATTTATTTAAATGGGTCTATACTTGGGAGCCCATGCAATTAAATCAATTAAAGATGTCTGACAGCAGCACTTGGCAAAATGCACTAAGAACAGAGTTGGAAGAAAGTGCTCAGGGGTGGCTGAAATTGGGAGACAGTCAGACTAGCAAGATAAGCTAAATGGCATAAAATGGCTTTTAGGGTTTCATAAACTGACAGAACTGGGGTCAGTTTTGGAGGAAAAGACTGAAGACAAAACTGTCTACATCATGCTAATGGTCTCCTTGAGAGACAAAATGACTGGGAGGATATGTATCTCTAATAAACATTCTATAGGGTACCATTGTTCTTTGTCCCATCTATAGTGGGAGGAATGCAGCCATTATCTGATAGGCCCAGGACAAAATTAAATCTATCCCAACTATTGTATGCTAAATTTTGGTGGGGTATCACTCAGGTTTAAGGAGTACACACAAAAGTGCCATGTCAGATTTTGGAGCAGGGAAAGGATTCACAGAAAGAGTCAAAGTTGTCTTCTTGTATCAAACTGAAAGTCACATTCCTGAAAGTGTATTAAGATTTGTGACTGTTACTTTTTATACTTCATAATTACTAGACACATAGATGCTCCTGAGGCATGTGGCTTGAAATGCTGTGTGTCTTTGGGAGAGGGGGACAGAGGGAGGTACTACATTTCCTGCCCTCCCTAAAAGACACTACTTAGCTCCTAAGAATAAAGTTGTATGCAATGTTCTGACAAATCTGAACGGTAAAGTGCGAGTCTTGATGTGCCAAGTAGGTTTTTACTGAAGCAGGGGAAGGGGCCACAGACAGGATCACTCCAGCAGACCCTGCCCTGTCCCACCCTCCATGCATTCAGTGGAACAGGTGCTGTGTATGAACAAATTGCAGACACACAGTGCAATTGGAGCTTTAGCAAAAAGCAGGTCTTCAGTCAAGCAGACCAGGCTTTGCACTTCTAGTTGTACCTGTGTAAGCTCACAGTTGTGCAAACAGGGCTATGACATTGTTTCCATGCAGGCAGTGCAGCATGTTCCTGTCTGTGCATCATGGTCAGGATCTCTCATCTCTCCCTGTGTGTGTGATTTCCATAAAGTTAGCAAATGAGCATTTAGGAAGGAACACAATGACAAAGGGCAAACAAACATTTTTGTGCTGAAAAAGGCCTTGAATATCATGGTACAAGGGTTAGGAATAGCATGAAAGAATATACCTTTAAACCCACAGTGGCTTCCAATTTCAGATTTAAGCATCCCTTAAAGAATTGTTGATGGTGCATTGAATTTAGTTTGTTACAAATACTATTGTTTCTTCCCTTTTCTGATTCAGTGGAAATACTATACAGCATGAACTTGCACATTCTGAAAATCTCAATAAATAGAGCTGGGTGTACTTTTGCTGAAGGTAATATTTGGGCTGGTACAACTAGTCTGGTTTCTTCACACCATCCTTCCGAGGCCGGTCTCTTTCTCAAACATATCTAGGGGCTATTTACCTATTCTTCACAAGCTGTCATCCTTGTGCTTCAGTTTCTTTTCTTTTTCCATGTCATTCTCTTCCTTCTCTATCACTTTGTTGGTTCTTCCCATGAAATTCTGGCAGACTGCCATTTGTTCCCCCACCCCACTTTATTATGCAATGTTAGAACTGTAGTTTTAGCTACTACATCAGCAAGAGCTATTCTCAAAACAATCTAACTCTCCATTTTCCATGCAATTATCAGTTCTAGAATGCTCACTGTCTCACTACCACTTCAAATAACATATGATAAAGACAGTTCTCCCTTTTCTACAGAAACACTCTCCCAGCCTTGCTGGTGCAGTACCTCTTATTTTTCTCAAGAATGCATCACTGGATCCTTTGCATATAGACTGCTACCAGTCTCCAGTTTCTTCAGTATCTTTAAGACTAGCTGTCCCCTCATTTACTTCTACTGAAGCCCTCATCCATAAATTATAAATTAAATGTTTAATAATGAAACCTATTTTCCATGTGTACAGTTCAGACTACAGCCATCTTTGACAGTAAACTGAAGCTGATTAAAACACAAGTACAAACTGTTCTGTGCAGAATTATTTTAGAACACATTCCTGATCACATCTTAGCTGTGCTGTTCATAGGTATTGGTAAGGTACCTATATGCTGGTTAGCTGATGGCAGAGTATTAACGCTGATTCCCCCCCCCCCCTTTCATTTATCATACAGGGCGAATCATTCAGTTGCTTGTGATTTTGGAAAATGTGGGTTTTGAGGCCCATTAGGCTTACATGGTAAGGCATGGCACCTCTGTCTATGTGTTTCCAGCTTGTTAAAATGCTTGTAGTAAAAATGGAATACTAAGTGACCTTTCTAGCCCAACAACCCACAAGCTGTGAGAGGTGTATTTTTGGCACTGGTAACAGTTGTAAGTCAGATCAGTTCTTTGTGTGTTCTGAATAAGCATCCTAGGAGGTAGCTTTTGCAGCTCAGAGATTGGAACCCTGCTTGTTCCAGTGTGAGCCTCTTAGGACATTTTGACCTTTTCTACAATCTTAGTTCACTTTTTAATTTTATCTTGTAGGAATTGTACGTGTCCAGACATGCCTGTGAATATGGAGGAATCTAGGCAGGTGAGCTGTGAATTGCCAATGAAACAGATGCTTTTGTAATGTTTAGAACAATTTCTCAAATGCAGAAAATCACTAAAAGCCATGAAATACATTTTAACAGATGTTTATATACTATGTGGTCTTCAGATCCTGAATTCATTGGCGGTTTGTTCTGCTGGGGGTGAAACTGCACAATTTCCTTAAATGCAAGCATAGTTACATCACTTTCAGTGGAGATACACCTAATCTTGGTGGATTTTCAATACACCTTCTCTGGAGTCACCAGTAGTAATTGCAACACATGTACTCCGAGACTGAAGCCTATCAAAATTACCTCATTAAATGGGCAAGCATTGTGGGTAAGTCCAGATATGCATAATTTTGGCAGTTGGTCCACAGTGAAAGCACAGCAACCATGTTCTTTTCAATCGTCTCCTAAGGAGTGGGGTTCAGGGAATGTGTTGTCCTGTTTCTTGCTCGCTGCCTGTGTGCAGCTCTGACTGACTTGTTCCCTGTAATGTCACAAAGCTACTTCACCATCAGTCTTCAAAAGCAGTTCTAGAACTTTAAAAAATGGTTGCCTCCTCCACCCAACTTTAAGAATATGAATTAAGGTTCATTTGACAGGTGGAACATGTGTTTCTTAAATCTTAAGTTAGCACTTTAAAAATTAAAGGCATATGAAAAGGCAAAACTATTGGTTGAATTGCTTGATTTACTGATTAGTATGACTGTCATGGCATGAAGATGCTTAGCTCACCCTACTGAAGAACTAAGTGCTGTGACTCCTATTTTTATTACATCTGTACACCCTGAATTCATTTGAAGAAATTTGCAATTTTCTCATTGCAAGATGACAGCCTCAGAAATCTAGTGATCCATTAGATAACCAGAGTGTCCTTCATGACTCCAGAGAACTGATGTTCTGTAAGGTTGTCTTGCAGCTATAGGCCAGACAAGCTGGAATCCTGGCTGGTTTTGTCCTGCTGCCTAAATTCTAATGTTTTGTTTTGTTTTGTTTTATCCTAGCTTTTAATGTTATCTAGTCATAGTAAGTGCAAGGCAGCTGATTTTCTTCACTTATGATCAGGTGCTGTCTCTGTAGATTTTTTTATTATTAAAGTATTAGTTTTAAAGTGTCTTGGCCACACTTCGGCCATTTTTGCATTATTTGAGATAGTCTTGATCAGCAAAGGGAACAGGAAAGATGTCAAAAGGCTTTGGTGCTCATTTCTTCCCCTGTATTTAGACTGTGAAGTTCAAGCAGGGAAGCATGCAAACTATCTTACATAGGTTTGTTTTAGGTGTTCCCACTGTGCCTCTGCTTGCTGCTTTCTTTTCTCAAGAATTCACTTCCCTGGGCTCTGGCACAGATGAACACTGACTTGGCTCTCAAGTACACTGTACAGAGACAGCTAGAATAAAAAGGAATGACAAAAGAAGATTACGTTAAGCCAAAAGGGCAAAGAGGTGCAGGCTTCACAGTCAGCAGCAGGTCACATTCATTCATGCTGGTCAACAAGCATTTTGCCCTGGTTCTTGCAGTGAAATCTCTCCACCCAAGGAATAAAAAAGGGGTAGGAGGGTCCAATGAACATGTAATGCTAACAATGTTTGATGGAAAGCAATGCTTGCGGAAGGGATAATCTGTAGAAGTCAAAGCTAGGAAGACAGTCAACACACAATATTTGAAACTCTTTGGCAATTAAACTTCTCCTAGGCAGGATGCAGCACATAACTCTTATGTAGAATCTATACTTTTAAGCATCGAGAAACTGGTCCTGAGGTCCTGGCAGCAAAATGGGAAAGGCAGGACAGGTTGTTCTGGACAAAGACCAACCAACTTTTCTTCCTTTGTGTAGATTTCTCCTTCCTGTTTCATTTCTGTTTCTCCCTGCGGAAAGGTGACGCATCTTCTGCCCATCCCTGTCCTATACCTGGATCTACATACAGAACGCTGGATAATTTACAGTAATTTGGCAAGAATTTCTCACTTGTCAAGTGTTTTCAGAAGCAGCAACAAAATGACTCCTCTCTTGCCCTTAATTATGCTGCAGAAATGGCAAAAAACTAGGGGCAAGTCCCAGAGGACTTTTATGAAAAAAGGACTATGAGCTCCATTTAGTCTGAGTAGTTAAATCAAGTTCCTGATTGCAGAATTCTTTAACTCTAATTATATGTCTATTTTACCGGTCTGTTGTTCCATTTGATAGATCCCTGATTCAACACACACGCACGCACACATGGGGTGGGGGGAGCTCCTGCGAGCCTGACGTTTGCCCATACCTGGTTTGGTCTCCCTTGCGCACAGAGCTTCATATTGTTTGTACAACTGTGCAACAAGCAAAATGGAAAATGTGCGAATTGGGAGCAGACCTTTTCCTGAATTTTTCTCCCTATGAAAAGTCAGCTTTGCAGCTTGCTCCTTAAGTGCCAGAGTGCAGCTGTGTCCAGGAACACTTTTGGCCAGCTTTAGCTGGTGTGCCGGCTTCAAGCCTTGCCGGGGAAGGCAGACCTGACCACAGTGATCTATACTTTAATTGACTCTCAAGTGCTGTACATTAGGCTGTCCTTGAAGCACTATTTGGAAACTACAACTAGTGCAAAACACAAAGTCCAGATGTCATCTAGAGTGTGCTTTATAGCATGCATAATATTGTTCCTGAACCAACTACCCTGGCTTCTCATTCGTTTCTGAGATCAATTCAATATGCTGGTTTTGATCTGCAAGTCCCTAAATGGCCTGTGGTGAGACTATGGGAAGGTCAACTTCTCCCATAAGAGTCTGCTCACAGTTTATGTTCTTACTCAGAAGTCTTGCTAAATGTCTTACCACCAGGAGAGGCTACGTTGGAAGGTACACAGTATGAGGCTGACAATAAGAAGAAATATGTAACACGTAATCAGAGCCCAGCTAGATCATACGGAGGGACCATCCACCTAAACTTCTTGTTACTGAAAGTTGGCAGCCAAATCCTTCTTAAAAGCACACAGACTGAACACGAAGGCTCCTAGTATCTGGTTTTCAGAGACTCCAGTTCATTATTATGGCTAATAGCTGGTGATAGAACTAACTTCCTCCACAAATTTGTCTAACCATTTAAAAAAGCCACCTAAGCATGTGGACATCACCATATCTTGTGGTAGCAGATTCCATGAGCCAATTCTGCATTGTGTGAAAAAATACTAATTCCATCTGTATAAGAAGGAAATAGAAAACTA
The DNA here is from genome assembly GCF_004798865.1 of Varanus komodoensis. Lineage (NCBI taxonomy): Eukaryota > Metazoa > Chordata > Lepidosauria > Squamata > Varanidae > Varanus > Varanus komodoensis. The sequence goes on from NW_025335761.1 coordinate 14,648,539, forward strand.
CATTTATGCTGCAATTCTACTCGCATTAACCTAGAAGTAAGTCCCACTGAAACCAGTGGACTTACATCTGAGTAGCTATGATAGATTGCATTGAATGGTTCTATTAGCAGATTTAATTCATTTGTTTTTTCCACAGCTAGCTGGGAGTAAGCCAATCTGAATCAAAATGACTAGTGACACAGTACTAAATGAAATGCCAAAGCTATACAGAGTAGACCTAGAATTATGTGAAGTGCTAGGAGCACCACTAGATGTCCTGCAAACTATTTTTAAAAAATTACCCAGTTTCAGAATGTTAGCTACACCATTCAGGCACATGATCTTAGTACTGTTCTTTCTCCATTGCCCCTATTCAATTTGTATTATGTGTTACTTACAGATTACTTCCAGCAGAATGCAGGCATTTTCAAATACTGCATTGTCCATATGTCAGCATGATAAACACAAAAATACAAATTTACTGGTGAAACAACAGGGACTTTACGGTGTCTAAACAGTTAGTGTTATGTGCTATCAAGTCATCTTCAACTTATGGTGACCTTATGAATGAATGCCCTCCAAAATGTCTGGTCCACAGCCCTGCTCAGCTTTTGTAAACTCAAGGCTGTGGCTTCCTCAGTCCATCTCACATGTTGTCTTCCTCTTCTCTGTTTGACTGTCCATAGCCTGACTGTCTTCTCCAGTGAATCTTGTCTTCTCGTGATGTGCCTGAAGTACAACAGCCTCAGATTTTTTTGCTTCCAAGGAAAGTTCTGGCTTGGTTTGATCTCAGACTTGTTCATCTTTCTGTCAGGCTAGGGCATCCATGAAGCTCTCCTCCAGCCACATGTTTCCAATGCATCAATTTTCTTGTCAGTTTTCTTCACTGCCCAGCTTTCACGCCCATACATAGTGATTGGGAACATAACATCTTGAGTTTCGTCTCTAGCGAATAATGGTGCTATAATATCTAGATGACATTTACTGAAAACCTAGGTGCTTCGGTGCAGCTGGGAATGAAGATGAAATATATGCAACCTAAGGATTACCTAATTTATTCCCAGCTCAATGGAGTAGTTGTGACCTCATCAGTGACAACCCACAAGCCTCAAGAGGCCAATTAACTAAGATCTGCCTAGGGAGCAGTTGATAATGTACCATATTCAGGAAGTCTAGAGTTGGATATTGGCCTGAAAAAATGTTTCACCATGAGGGGTGATTTTTGTATTACTATAAAGCAGGAAAAGCCATGATGTCAGCTGATTTCATCTCATATGGAGGACCAGTTAATATCAAGTAGGTATTTGATCCTAATCTCTCCCCTTTTACCTAAGCATGCCCCATAGGTATAACAAAACAGCTCTTGCTTTATTGTGGAAGAACATGTTGCAATGGAGAGAAATACCTGTCTTCATGTGAACACTTAATTCAGTTTAGCATGGAGCAGTAGTCACCCTGGTTCTGCCAACTTCAAACACCCCAGTAGCAATATCAACTGTACATAACATTCTGTGGGACTTGAAATGGTTCTTCATCCTGAACTGTTACAACAGATGCATATTAATTTAAAAGAATGCCTACCCTGTTCTTTCTTCCCTGTCATCTAAAATCTAAAAGGGGGAAAGGGTAGTGAGTTAAACAGCAAATCCAGGCATGAAGTCTTAAAATTACAGTGTATTTATATTTACTAGATGGTGTGGAAACAGTTCACTGAAAGGGGATGCCTAAAGTGTCTGGTCTTCATCAGAGATGACCGCAAGGCCCTGTTTCCCATCTCTCTATGTCTTGCTACCTAATGGAATAGCTGCTAGTACTATCATTTGTGCCTCACTAGGTGAGTGCAAGGTTCTGTCATGGAAGCACCATGCCTGCAGTATCCCAGACAGAACTGCTTGAAAATTCCTCTTGGCTTCCTAGGGTATTCCAGGGATGCTCTAGGAACACATTTCTGTGGTAGGAGCCATACAGCCTGTTCCTAGAGCATTTCTCCTTGTTTAGGGAATGTGTTGGGGGACTTCAGCCTTGGATTTGATATTTATTCTTCCCGTCCAGAATAGTTATGAAGAGGCAGCAAAATGCTGTGGCAAATTAAAACTAATATATATTTGGTTTTGCTTCTTACACTGGGAACTGTGATAAATTTCCAGACCAATTCATCACTGGTATTTTATCAGATAGTTTTTATTTGTACTCAGGGGTACACCTGTGTGTGTGTGTGAGTGAGAGAGAGAGAGACAGAGTCAGAGAGAGAATGTAGTGTTGTATGAGAATCTGTGTGTACGTATGTGTGCATGCATGTAGTCCGTACCAGCCCAGCAGGTACTTAACTTGGTCCTTGGGACTGAAAAGATTATGCTTCTCCCTGCTTTACATGTTCATTGTAAAGGGCATTTAATATTTTTGCCCTTCTTGGGTCATCTGTTCCAGCTTCCGACGCTCATTCCATAAAAGGCTGATACTGGGTCAGTTCAGACATTATACAACACCATGGTTTGTCATTGCATAAATAAGCCCTTTTGTTTTCTGCTTGTACAGCCCTGTGCTTGGGTACATTCTATTGTCTTCACTTCTGCTTTAGCAGTACACCCTAGTTATTAATTAAATCTGCACCAGACAATAATAGTTTGCACAAAATTATGCCTCAGTTGCTAAGCCAGACTCAAGGAAGGAAATCAGTATTTGAAGAAAGTGTGAGCAAAAACGGGGTTCATTCACTTCAACAGATGGGTTCGACAAAATATCTGAACAGACCTGAGTTTTTAAACATGTCTTCATTACCTCTTGTGTCACTTGTCAATTCTCCCCCAGATTATTCTTTTTCCTTCTTTATGTTCACCCGTAATTGGAGTATTGTGTTCAGTTCTGGGCCCCTCATTACAGAAAGGATATAGCCAGGTTGGAGTCAGTGCAGCGTAGGGCCACAAGGTTGGCGGCTGGTTTGCAGGGGATGCCCTATGAGGCGAGACTGAGGGAACTGGGTCTCTTCAGCCTGGAGGAGACTCAGAGGGGATATGTTGGCGACATACAGGTATGTGAGGGGATGTCACATGGAGATGGGTAGAGACCTGTTCTCCCCTGCAGAGGAAGGCAGGACGCGCTCCAACGGAGCAAAGCTCAGGTAGCCAAGGTTCCATTTGGATGCCAGGAAGCACTTCCTGACAGTCAGGACCCCGAGGGTGTGGAATGGGCTTCCCTGGGAGGTGGATGAGGCCCATCGGTGCGGATGTTCAAGGATAGGCTGGACGTGCACATGGTGGGCATGTCGTGAGCGGAGCCGGCTGGTGCCGGAGGTCAGACTAGATGGCCCGGGAGGCCCCTTCTGACTCGCTCTGTTTCTATGTTTCTATGTTTTCTTTCCAGCTGTGTTGCATCTTATCCTCCTCTTTGCTCCTCCAGTTTTCTATGTTGCATAAGCTTTCTATTTAGATTTAGAGAACCCCAAATCTCTTGCCTAAGTGAGCATGGTATGGCTCCTTCTTAAGCTTGCCTCGGCTTGCTCTTGCCTGGCAGCAGTGATGAAGTAAATTTCCCATATCACTTTTTAGGAGAGGTGTAAACATGTCCTATTTTCAGCTGTTCTTGTAGTTGAGCCATTTTTAGTTCACAAGCCCAGGTGGGCCAAAGTGAAGTGTAAAGAGGCAACAGGAGTCCCATGCCTGCATGCAATGAGAACTGGAAATTTTATATGCAAAAGACAAAACAAGGACGGCTAGATTATGGAAGTGAAGCCTACTCATGTTTAATGCATAAAAGTCTCAGGTTTCATTAAATTTACTCCCCTCTCCAGCTGTGAGGACAAACTTCCCCCAAGCATGTGTGAGCCAACAGTTTATTATGCTGTATTCTGATTCTGAGTGAATAATGAGAATTCTGTCAAATGGGAGACTATACTGTCTCTAAATCTTCTAAACACTGTCAGTTAAACAGAAAGGCACCCCCAGTTCCTATTTTGTCATTGAGCAGGTCCCTTTAAGATGTGTACCACTCTGGTTATTAATTACATTGTAACTGTACATATTTGACCATCAGTGTGACAATACCTGGTGCTGCTATCCTTTTTACTGAGGCTTTGATCTTCTTTTCCTCTCCCTGCCCTACAGAGTTCCTGCTGGGGACTGTACAGAAGGATGGCAGCTGCAGAACCTTTGACTGCTTTCTCCCGCTGGTACCTCTATGCCATTCATGGCTACTTCTGCGAGGTGATGTTCACAGCTGCTTGGGAATTTGTGGTCAATTTCAACTGGAAGTTCCCAGGTGTCACCAGTGTATGGGCACTCTTCATTTATGGAACTTCCATCCTCATTGTAGAAAAGATGTACCTGTACCTGAAGGACAAGTGTAACATCCTAGTGCGCTGCCTCATTTATACCCTATGGACGTATGTCTGGGAGTTCACCACTGGCTTCATCCTGCGCCAGTTCAATGCCTGCCCTTGGGACTATTCACAGTTTGACTTGAACTTCATGGGCCTCATAACCCTGGAGTATGCCATTCCATGGTTCTGCGCAGCATTTATCATGGAACAACTAGTTATCAGGAACACCCTGCGTTTGCGTTTTGACGAGAATGCCGAACCAGGGATTCCCACTGCTGCTGTAACCTTGGCCAATGGTCATGTGAAAACTAACTGAATCGGTTTAGAACTACAGCTTGGCTAAGTGAACTCTCCTGCCCCCTTCAATGGAGACTTGTGATGACGGCCTCAAAAACAAAACTTCTCTTTCCTGTATGATAAACAAACCTCCTGGGTTTGGAGGTGTGCATGAAAAAAGCAGAATCAGTAGGTTTTCTATGGATCTTACTCTTTTTTTTTTTTTGTTTAAGTCACAGGTAGCGATATCAGTTACCTGTTGGCTGGATAGTTTGACTTGTAACTTTAACTTACTATGAAACCAGTCCTATTACCTGCATTTTACTGCATACAGGGAGAAATAAGAGAACATGCTAGTCAACATTGTACAAATATCAAGTTAGTAGATTGACATAGATGCCCCAGTTAACTTAGTGATTGGCTTATATTCCATTAGGCAATATTCTGGTGCTTGCCTGCAACCAATACCTCCCATGGGACCTGAGATGCTGCAGGATCAAGGAACAATCAGCAGCTGTTGAGACAGCCTGACAGTGGCAGTCAAATGGAGAGGTAGAATTTGCCCTCTTGTGTGCTCTTCCTAACACTTTTTTATTGCACCAGAGTGTATGATAATATGGTGCTGGACATCTTGTTGGATTTATATTAAAAAGATTATTTTTTGAATCATTCATTCCAATGCTCACTAGAGAGCTAGTTTTCCCACTCTCTCACACACCCATATACACCCTTCCAGATAAAGGCCTGTTCTGTTGGATGAATGATATCCTTATTATGCAAGCCACATTTTAGCCAAGCAGCCAAAAGTGGGACTGAAGTGGCTCAAGTCTTCCCTGCTACCTGTCCTTCCTCCTTGGAGTGGAACACAACAGAAGGGCTGCTTCAGGTCTGATCTTTGCAGCTCCTTAGTAATCTCTCATCACCAGGATCCTCGCTGGCTTCCTCACCAAGGGAATTCTCTATCAGCAGTGATACCAGTGGCTATAAATGTGGACTGTTGGCCCTGGCATTAAAGTCACCTTGATTCATCAGAGGCTGGAAACCTGCATGACGGATTGTTCAATACTTATGCTCTTTTCTATCCGTACTGATGTTCTCTTAAGTCCTGCCTGGTGTGCTCAGTGTACCAACAGCAGTATTAGTGGTGCAGAAAACTCTTCATAAGGTTATTTAGGATGAAGTGGTAGTGGTATCTGGCTGCCTCATAGCAGGGTGCACTGAACAGTTTCCAGGATCTAGGGTTGTGAACAGTGTACCAAGGGCTGTAAGTGTCCTACAACCTGAGATAAATGTGGAAGTCTCAAAGAGATGTATGACTTTCAGAATCCTTGTGATGCATAGTCATGAGAAAGTAGCATGGTATCTGGCAGCAATCAGAATTATTTTTTTCTTCTGTGAATGAAAACTCTTTCTGGCTGCTTAAAATGACAAGCATCTGATAGCATAAAGAGGAAGGTATGCGGTAACTAGGCATCCCAGACCAGAAAAATGACAGATATCATTTGCACTGGATGGAATGGAATTGCACTAGCAGTGAGTTGGGCTTGTGATGTGAATATCTTTATGGGGTTGTGCAGCCCCTTCTTCTGTGTTGTCTTTAAGATGGGGCTGCATTATTACTGGCAGATGGTTGATCAATTTATCAACTTGCCACACAGTTCACATGGCTGTTTATTGTTATATTGAGATCCATTTTGGGTGTGGGTGTGTGTTGGTGGGGGAACAAAGATGCCCTGCCACCCTGAATGAGTTCTACACAGTCTTATGCATAACACATGTATCATTGACTCGTCTAAACTTTTGAGAGTCTGCTTATTTTATTTCTCCTCATTTCCTCTCAGGTGTGATTCCATTGCTGGCAATGGACGGTTAGTCAGAACCATAAAAATTACTCAAAAAGCTACCCAAAACCATAATAATAAAAGCTCATTTAGAATGTATATCACAGGTTATGGAAGGTAGGTAGCACCAAATCCAGGAGGTCATGATAATGAGCAATGTCAAGGAAGCTAATAGAGAAAAGCAGGGTTCTTTCAGAACACGGAAATCTTGCCCAAATCAGGACAACAAAAGGGAGCACAAACTTGCACAAAGGAGATGCAAGCAGATAGTAAGAGATGCAATAAATAAATAAATTTTGAGGAGCATATCACTAACATCAAGACCAACAATAAAGAATCATTTAAATATATTAGGAGCAGGAAACCAGGCAAGAAGGCAGTTAGATCGTTGGGTAACAATGTGATGTGTAAGGAGTATGAAAGAAATATAAGGAGATTGTAGAATAGCTGAATGAATTATATTCATCTGTCTTCACTGCAGAAGGTATAAGAGAGATTTCTGTGCCTGAGCTGATATTTTGAGAAATATTCTGCAGATGTTTTCTATCTGCAGAACTGAAGCAAATAGTAGTAAAAATGACAAGCCAAAAGTTAATACGTTAACTGAAAGTGGGTCCAAATGGTATCTATCTTAGAGTTCTTAAAGAACTCAAATACACAATTTCTGATACCCTTAACAAACAAGCAAATAAAAATGTAATACATACCTAAGATCAGCCTCTGTACTAGAGGACTGGAGAATGGCCAGTGTAACATCATTTTTTTAAAAAGGGTCCAGGAAATTACAGGCCAGTAATGTCTGTTTTAGGTAAAGTATTTGAAAAATAAAAATTAGTATATAAAAGGATGAGTCCAGCTGAAAAGGAATCAACATGACTTCTGCAAAAGGAAGTCTTGTCTTGCTAACCCTTCAGAGTTCTTTGAGGGTGCCCATATGTGGGCTGTAGACATTGTTTACTAGGACTTCCAGACAGCACTTAACAAAGTCTCTCACCAAAGACTCCTGAGTGAACTTGGCAGTGATGGAATAAGAGAAGAGAATCAATAACAGAAAGAATAGAGTAAAAACAAATTATAAAACTCCCAGTGGAAGGATGTAAATGGTGGATCCCACACGACTCTCTATTGAGACTAGTTCTCTTCAACTTATTCAGAAATTATCCAGAATAAGGAGTAAGCAGTGAAGTGGCCAAGTTTGCTAGTGACACCAAATTATTTAGGGCAATTAAAACAAAAATGGGATTCTAAGGAATTCCAAAATTCCAAGCAAGGAGAATGGATATCAAAATTATAAATGCACTTCATTGTAAGCAAGTATGAAGAAATGCATGTTGGTATAAAACATCCCAGCTTCACATCTGTTCTATGGTTACCTGAGCTAGCAGTGTCTGACTGAGAAAGAAATCTTGAAGTTGTGGTGAACAGCTCAATAAAATGTTGACCCGATCTGTGGCTGCTGTGAAAAAGGAAAAATTCATGTTAGCCATAATTAGGGAAGGAACTGAAAATGAAGCTGCCAGGATCGTATTGCCTTTATACAACTCCATAGTGTGACCACACTTAGGGGCTTGGACAAATTCATGGAGCAGAAGGCTACCCATGGCTATCAGTCCTGATGGTTATAGACTACCTGAAATCCTCAACAAACACACAGGGGTTGGTATGCTCTTGTTACAGTTCATCGGTTTTTGACTCTTTAAAAAAATTACTTCTAAATCAAAATGGTGTATTGTGTGTATTATGGTGCCATGCATTGAAGAATGCTTTCTCACGGACTCTACAATAACACTCAAGTGGAGTTGAAAGCAAGATGGGGGGCAGTTCTTGGAATGGAATCATGATCTTAATTTCTCCCATAGTGAAACCTTATCATATCTGTAGTCAGAAGTAAGCCCGTTTGAATTTAATGGGTCTTTTTCCAGAAGTGAAAAAGGAAATGGGCTAGATGACTGCCAGGTTACTTTGCCCCTCTAAAGTTATATAAAGTGAGTATAAAATTGCAGCCTGAAATGGTAATACTTAATGGAGACTGTGAAAGCAATTATTCTGTTACCGTCTCATTGTTGTAAACTTTAGTCCCCAGCCAAAAAATGTAAAGACAAATTGAAAATACATTGGGTAGCTTTTCATAAATTTTAGAAAACATCTTTTTAAAAAATCTTCCAAGTATTCTCTGATGGAAGGAGTAGTACCAGTAGGGCTGCATGTGAACTCTATAATAATTAAGCTACCAAAGCTAGATAGATACAGTCTCCCACATCAGCTGGTGATCACGGACTTCTAATACGTTTAGGGTACAATCCAATCAATGCAAGTTTAGACGGAAGAAGTTCTACAGTTCACCAGCCAGCATGGCTGCCTGGAAGACTTTTAAAAGTCTAAACATTCATAGCGTTGTACCCATGGCAGTGAGTTCTGTTCTGTGCTATTACTCTGCAGCACTGGATTGATAACTGGCATTTCAAAAGGAGTAATGCAAAGCTTAAAGAATGGCAAAGTAGCTGAATCTGAAAGGTTGCAACTTGGTGGTAGTCATTTTTGCCCTGCACAGTTCCATGCTCCTCGGGGGTCTATCATCTCATCCTAATTGACACAGTTATTTCATAGCTGGTTAATAGTTGTTTGCTTACACTGAACAGTGTTTGTTAGCCTTTAGTGTATATTGAATACCTCATACAACTTAGTTACCTTTTCCCATAAGTGCATGAAAACATTTCCTAAATCTTAATGCTATTTTATCTGGTTTGTACTATGAAGACATGTCTTCAAGCGCTTATAGTTTTCACACACAAGTGCACTTTATTCATAGATTGCACACCAGGAACTGAGCTGGGTCTAAAAGATTAACTCTTGCTCCTGTCCCATTGACCTGATAGCCCATTGACCAGTGACCACATGCACTTTCTTTAGCACCATTCTCCATTCTCTTCAAGTTACTGCACATGTCAGACCTACTTATCTCATTATTTGTTTTGGAGAAAGTCAATTCTGTTGCAACTAGAGATGCACTTCTTTTACTCCATTTATGTTTATTTTCTCTTTCTCTCAGTTAAATGAAAAAACTACTGATGTTGTTTTACAGCTGGGTTGCTTACACTACACAGCAGTGACAGACACACTGCTGACGGTAATAGCCTAGATGCTGTACAGTGGAGGAAGCACCGGCGTATAAAACACCTAACAATAAAGCGCACATGATCCTGAATGGAGTATTTGCTTGTATCTGTATCCTCTTCAGTAGATTAAAGTTGCCTGTTTGAATTCACCAGCAATAAAACGTTGTGGTTTGTTGGCTTTGCCCTCTCATGTGTAAGGAGAGGATGACTTAATATTTGCAATGTCAGAAATGGAGGTAAGGGGGGGGTATAATATTACTCATTCGCAGTATTATACTTGTGATCACTACTTGTTGTCTGAAAAAAACACAGATGATATAGATCCCAAGCAGAAATGGTATTCTTAGGAATATAACTGGTTATTTAACATCCATGTTCTCCTAAACAAAGAGCACCAGCGTTAGGCTTCAAGGAGTAAAGCATACAAGGATCTTGCTAAATGCTCTGTCGTTCCATACAGAAGTGTGGGGCACAATTTAGAGATTATACATTTTGCTTAACATGCTGTATCTGGGTCCAAACTCACTGGGGCAAATGAAATGAAATGAAAAAAAGAAATGGGGCAAATACTCTATAAAACTGGACAATCCACTTTCTGTCTAGCAAGGGTGAGAAACTTCACATGTTGGGGACTAGATGACCCTCTGCTCTCACAAGTCCTCTACAGACCAGATGATATTCAGGTCATTTGGTCCCAGCCAGGAGTCTGCCTTTGCTCTACATGGGTGTTCCCTAGTCCCAGCAGGGTTGGGGAGTACAACATAGGATAATTCCATTGCTATTGCTGATCACTAATTGGTGATAACTGGGAGTCCTCTCCCCACTCACTTTCAGAGGGTAGTCTTCTGAGGACATGATGAGTCCCTGGCAAAGCCCTGAGGGTCATATGGGCTGGATTGGCATGCTGAGTTTGGCTTGCAAGGCCTTTCGTGGTGTACAGGCCTAGAGCAACTGCTTAGAGGAATGCATGTTGGAGACACTGGCATCAGTACTAAAGTAGTTTACCTGTGCTCAGAGTGGGGAAACTCCTTTTTTCAAATAAAAAGGCACATCTAGATCTTTTCGAAAGGGTTTTCCCCTTCTGCATGGTGCTACCAGTATGCAGAGTGGTAAATACTGCAAGTTCAATAGGAATCTGTTTCTCCCAACATACTCCTTGTTTACAGCACCAATGAAAAAATGGCAAGGTATGAGTTCTAGCAATGGGTTTCTTTTCCTTATTAAGAACACAAAAGAAAACAGAAACACTTGAGATGCATCTTTTTCACTTTTTGGTAGGTCCAAACCTCCAAGATGAGGTAGTATACAACACTTGACAGAAAAACAAGCATGTTATTAAAAATTGCTTTCAGTTGTTTGATCTGTTTTAGCCTCTGCAAGATAATCAAAGCTATTTTACTTATTAGAAAAATAAGGGAAAATGCAACCTACCCAGGGTGGCATTAAAAACCATGTTTAATTTGAAAGTTAGTTTCATCACTGTAATAATCTGTTTTCCTGTAACAATCTGTTTTCCAAGTATGCTATCCACAAAAGTAAGACTTATTTTGAAATTCCTGTGAATTCAAAATTCCTTATTTTGAAATGTTTTATCCTGTGAAGTCTAAGAGGCTGAGCCATTGGTGGTTAGTCTTGGCTGAGCCATTTGTAACCAATGGAACAAGTTAGCTATAGCTAATTCAACAGACTGCTCTATGCTGGTATTCTTGCTATACATTTGCAGCTAGAACTATGACAAAGATAGGCACAGAACAGCACAGAAACATCCGAAAAGCAAAAGTATTGGCAAAGGATCACATTCATGATTCTATATGTCAGTGGGCTAAAATATTAAGAAAGATGCAGATTGCTTCCCATTTGACAATGGGAAGTTGCAGGAGCAATGTAACAAATCCAAAATCGTGATGTACACAGGATGTGAGCTCATTTGCGAAGAAGAGGAGGCCAGCCATTTGGCACATGAATGGTGTTACATATTTGCAATCTCGAAAAGATACAGTTGCATAAAACCTTTCCACAGTATGATTGTATCTATTTATTGTATATTTAATCTGCTAGTAATTAATGCTCCCTGGGTGGATTCAAAACAGTTGGAAGACACACTGGCTGGGCTCAGAAAACATGACAAGCCACAATAGTTTTTTACTATTGTTGTGTTGTCTGAACCCTCTCATGATATTTCACAAGGGTATGCTTGGTCTTTAGAAACTATGATAAAAAACAAAGGTTTTTCTATGGTTTCTCTGTATCACCATGGCTTGTTGTGTTGTGTGGTTTCCATGATCCTGGTATACAACTTCCACAGATTCCCTTGGAAATAATGGCAACTGCAGGAACTGTTCCAGCATCTGTGTGTGGACCAATGAGGAAGAGGCAAGCAATGTAGTCAGGGAGCAATGCACCTTGGGATTGATGGGTGGTTGGGATATGTGCCAACAGCAGGAGGACTGAGCTGGGGGGGATGGAAACCATAATGACATAGAAACCACCTGATGGTCAGGTAAAATATGAGTTAAACACACAAACACCATGGTAGCCACTCAGGGTAGCTTTTCATGTTGTGTGCATGCTGTTGCGAACTAGTCCCTTCCCTCTTTCCTTCTGGTTATCAAATTCAAGACAATCCATTGAAGTGCAAATCTTTACTGAAACTTAACTGATTACAGAACAGTATGCACTCTAAATAGGCTTCTACCAAACCTGAGGGAGAAGCATCTGCCCATGTACAGAGTTGAATCCAAACGGGAAACTTGCTACTGATCCTGTCAGTAAAGCATCTGAATCCATCCTCAGAGTGGCTCCTGCTACCTGAGGGCAAGATGGTGGGAACACAGGAAACCCTGTAACTGGACAGCTTGTTTCTCACGTTACCTCCTCACTGAGACAAGGCCTCAGTCTTGCATCTGGTCCTCCTATTCTGAAAACCCTCCTGCCCCTTTCAAAGCAGGCCAATTCTCAGGTTCTGACTGAGAAACTTCACTGGATAACCTTGAAACTTCAAAGTCCTTGTCCCCTCCTTGCTGCTCCTCCAAATCAGATGAATCTATTTGAACAGTGTGTAATGAGTGATAGACTGGGCCACTCTTTGCAAACACAGCCACAGAGAGCAAGTGTGATGTACCCAGTCTGTTGAGTGCCCAGTTCTAGTCCCCATTCAGCCATGAAGGTCACTGGGTGAAGTTGGACCAGTCACTGACTCTCTTCATGGGTTATTGCTGTGGAAATAAAGCGAAAGGAGGAGAACCTCATAAGCCTAACCTACCTCACAGGATTATTGTTGTGGTTATAAAATGAAGAGGAAGAAAACCTTGTAAACCACCTTGGGTTCTTTACAAGAGGAAGAAAGCTGGGATATAACTGTAGAGCAATAATAATAATGTGACACTTTTTTAAAAAGCTAAAATACTATACAAAGCAAAACAACAGGATAGGAATTGATAAATTGCATTTGTGCAGCTGTTCCCCTCCCCCACCACCCTGCTGCCCCATGTTCCTGTGGCAGTGGTGGTGAACATTCTAATTTCAAATAAAGTTAATGTGAGTTGATAATGCCTATTGTGAAAGCTGACTAGAATTATGTAGTTGTGCTGTCAGGGTTTACTGCCACTCTTGTAGACTCTCAAGTAGCATGGAATTTGACTCTAAACAACACACGGAACATGTACAGATGTGTTGTAGCAACGTGCACTTACATGCAATCATAAATCATATCCTGTTGTACAGGTTTACTCCACTCCATGCCCATGAGAGTTGCTACCATTTTCCCTTCCAGCACAGGACTGGCCTGCCTGTGTCTTCTGCTGGTGCCCTCATGCCTTCTCTGGCCATCTCTCCTAGCTAAGCTTGGGGGAGGCCTCTTTCCCATGCACTGCCTCCCTGAACAGCATGGTATTTTGTATGTGCTCCATTACTGAACCAGTTGAACCACTGTAGAACTTGGAAGAGACTATAATTAGGCTAATTACTTAGGAAGAACTGTCACAATCAAAACACACTGGGAATTTTTCTTGGTAACAAAACACTGCCTTGCACCTGTTGGCTTCTGCACTGTATACCAATCTCCCCTTTCTAGTTAGGCAGGACTGTAGCCAAAGTGGGACTAGCGCTGACTTCTCTAAAAATGTGCTTTTAGAACTGTAGCATTGCTACTTGCTCTTAAGAAATGCCAACTTCCTCTTAACATACGGATGTTTCTGGTTTGTTTGGTTTTCAAAGTTGGTTGAGTGATGGGCCCAAGTGCTCCAATCTTTATCTACCTGCCTCATCCAGTTATTCCCACCCAAGATGCTTCTGTAGCTAAGATGGATTTGTTAATCCATCACAAATAACTCTGTGAAATAACCCTTATGCTCACACATACCCCTCTAGCTGTGATTGCCATGAGCATGGCCAGAGGCTTAACGAGTGTAAGGAATAACAGAAGGAACATATGTTACCTAACTAACATATAGGTAAAATTTTGAACTTTTAAAAGTCATTGTAGTTGGTATATGCATTTCTGAAACTATTTACAGTTGCTGAAAATAAACAGAGGATTGAGCTTGACGACAGCTCAAGTTTCTGCTAGCTATGAGGAAATTGCTGCTTTTTCTGTCCTTTTTTGATATTCCAGTCTAGAAATGTCCTATGGAGACAGAATGGTTTTAATCCTGTGGAAATTCCCTCCATCCAGTCACAAAAAGCTTCCACCCAGGGCCCTGAAGTTGATTGCATAGTGACTGGGTTCCTACAGCATGACAAGGCCCAGTAGTGTTTCTTCTCCTTCCCTTCCCCTTCCAAGTGTTGTTTGCTTGTCATGTTGTTGGAACAAAGTTTTGTATTTCGTGTGTGAGTGTGTGTGTGTATGCTTTGCCAAGTGGCTAACCAGAGAGCACCACTGGCAGCTGCTTTAGTTTGGCCCAGTGTTTAGAGGCATCCTGGCTCCTCTCCACAGATGTTCTTCAGGGCAGGAGCTACCCAGCTCACTCTCCCTGCCCATGCATGTCTGAAAGGAAACCTCTCTCCCTTCTGCTGCACTTCAGCCATGAGCCCTGTTTGTGCAGTAGGCGTGGCTTGACAGCTGCAGCAAGCTGAAGGTAGTTTGTGTTTGCAGCTGTGAAAGACAAAAGCTGTGTTCCTTCCCATGGCGTCTCCTGGAATACCACCCGGAGGAATGAGAGGGAAGGCGGCAGCAGGGAGGAAGAGAACAACCCCAATGCGTCTGATCGCCAGTCACTGCAGGACAACCCATCATGGTTGGTTGCTGTGACCTGCGAACCTGCCCTGAGTGTAACTGAGGCTTGGCTTAGTTTTTAATGATGTGTAACTGAGCAGACCACTGATTTTACAGGGGGCTGGAATTTGGGGGTGGGACATGGGGAGGCTGAACTCTCCTCCCGCAAAAACTGCTGTCTTCCCAGTCTAACTTGGGACCAGATGCGCTTCCAGGAGAGTAAAAAGAAAAGTCTTAGCTACACACGGTGTGATTAGCGTAATGTATTGTTTGGCTCCCAGTTGGCCTTAACCCACCTCTCCTAAAAGATATAAGCTCTGTTGTTCTTCTGTTTCAGATAGCCAATGGTATGGGGGACAAGGACAGGAAAGCAGAATCTAACAAGGTGATCCATGCCAGCAGTACACATATCATGAAATCTGGAAATAAACAAAAGTATGATAAGTTAATCTTCCATGCTGGAAAAGCAGTACCACCAACATTACACAGATTGGGCTATCCAATCAAGGCCATAGTGTGCTACATACCAAGCAAGAACACCATTAAAATGTCATTTGAACAAACAGGTAAAAAGACATTACACAAACCACAAAGTTCTTGCTTCTGTTGTTCTATAAGACAGATGTGAAAGTCACTTTGGCCAGAATGCTTGTTTGTATTAGGAATGCTTGTCCTTGTATGAACAGCTACCAGATTTTAGCATAAACAGAAGAACCTGGGCTTAAAGGCAATTGCAGCCTTGCAGGTAAGAACAATCAAACACATTTACAAGATTAAGGCTATAATCCCCAAAACAATGAGTAGGAAATATATTATTTAACCAGACTAAACTATATATGCCAAGTTAATGAGGCACTCCCAGGATCAGGACCTATTCTGGGTGAGGAGAAGTGAGTGAGGAAAACCCTTTTTACCTTACTATGGTAAATGTTGAGATCTTGGCTGTGTTCACACCTATTGACAAAGTATGGTGGTTTCCACTGTGCTCTAGTCGGTTACATTGTCTAGCTTTGCGCATAGCTGTGTAGGCCATATCCGTACAGGTAGGAATGGTGCAAATAGGACACCTGCATCCAGCGGCTGGATGCATGCAAGGGTGTGATGGGAAGTCGTGCAGGGTGTCCAGATAGTAGGTAGACAAAAACTGTGCAGCATTGTTTAGCATCATGTGGGAATACATGTGCAAGTAAAGCAAGCAAAGCCCTACTTGTTAGGTCAGGATCTGCAGAAGAGTGCAGCTTCTGCAGTGCCCTGATAGAGCATATTTACTGGCAAGGACTTGCAGGACTAGTATCAGGCCCAGAGGTGCTTACAGGGTTAGAGCCACTGCAATCAGCTGTAAGCCACAGGAGGCACTGTAAAAGGTCACGTAGCCCTACGTGCTCTTGCTTGTGTGATGGGAACATGTGTGGTGGCAAGGACTGGGTGGTTCTTGTTTGTCCTTGACTCTGCCTTTGCTAGGTATCTGCTCTTTGCCTTTTTCTGACCTTGAGTTCACCTCTTGTTCTACTCTACCTTGTTGGTTCTCACCTTTGCTTTTGATTGTCTTTGTCTCTGGACTATCCATGCCTCACCTGTATCTGACCCTTGCTTGCACCTGACTTTGCCTTTCCCACTGGCCTACAGTATCTTGCTGAGGTAACTTCCCCTGGTTCTGATGCTACTGAAACTGATAATGTCCTGAAATGTAAGCCTCTAGTACAAGATTATCATTTTAAAAAATCTCTAGCTGTGATTACTGGTATTGTAGTAAAGTCTGGCATCCTCCTGAGTCCTACCCCTAGAATTAAGAGACACTTGCACCCGCTGTAGTTCCAACCACTTTTGAAAGCTGAGCTCTGCCCAACTGATTATTTTAGTCAAGCAGGCCTCATTAGTTTGTCTTAAAAAATAAAAATAAAAATGTTCCAGTCTGTCTGACCTCTCTGAAGTTCTATGACTGAGAAAGCACATTCCAATTTCCTCTGCAAAGCATACAGGCTGCAATTCCCAGTGGAGAGAAGGATTGCTGGTAATGCTGTTAGAGTGATCTCTGTCAACTCAGCTCTGTTTCCCATCTGTTGTGTGCCATTACTTTCAAAGGACAGAGAAAACAGGTGAGATGGCTGCTGGGTGCCACAGAAACATCAAAGATTGCAGCTCTAAGCACATGATAAAAAGAGGCTTGCCAGGAGCAAGACAGATGCTATTTTTATTTTTGGATAAGTGAACTCTTTTCAAATTGGGTTATTATTTTGCCTTTAGTGAAATGATGGCATTCTACAGTGAGACAGCTATTTGATGACTGAATTCCATCCATATTTTAGCCCAACATATGTGGCAGGCAGTACAAATAGATTACTTGGTTATGTGCAGTAACTCTCTAAGGAGAATGGGCAAGGTTAGGAATATAGGAAGCTGCCTTACATCTGAGTCAAACCATGGTCCATCTAACTCAGTGAATGGAGGAGAAATGGCTCACCAGGATTTCAGGTAGTGGTCTTCCCTGCCCTACAGGGAAATACCAGGGATTGTACCTGGAACCTTTTACAGGAAAAGCATGTGCTTGACTACTGAGTTATGATTCTTCCCTTTGCTTGGATTAGCCGGGAAAGATTATATAATGAAAGCATTTACTGAGTTCAAGGTCAGCCAGTGGAGGCCCACCCCACCCCACCCCACCCCACCCCACCCAGCTGCTCAAACTTCCAATTTATAAAGAAAGCAAGCAAAATAAAAACAGGTGAAGTTGCTGATCCTCCCTTTGCTTCAGAATTGACCTATCCATGGAAAAGGATAGGTCAGTTCAGTGTCCTATCACTGAACATTTCGCAACACTTTGTGTTCTAAATGATGGGTCTGGTCTTTAAAACCTTCACATCTAAACAGCTGTTCTGCACAGCCCCCAGGAATTGTGCTGCCAATGCAAACCAACATGTATCACAACAAGATGATATATCAGTGCTCTCAGTCCAGATCTGAATGCCTTCTGTAAAGATGTAATGATTTTTTAAAATGAAAATGAATACAAGCAGCATTAGTATTAGATGCAGGGCTGTCTTAACGCATGGGCCTGATGAGCACTTGCCCGTGGGCCCCATACTAATCTGTGTATGTTAACCCTCGAAAATTGGAAAACTTCCAAAATTAACAGTAGTTGTCGTAGGGGCCCCAGTACACTGCTTTGCCTGGGGCCCATAATGCTGTTAAGATGGCCCTGATTAGATGGTATAGCATGGGTAATTGATAAAGGAAAGGCGGGAACCAAATACAGTAAAACAGTGGCTCCAAACCATTTCTATGCCCCACATCCCTAAAAAAAAGTTTGATTTATGTTCACACCCACTACAAAAGTAATACCACATTTGAAGATGAAGTCAAATTTCCAAGTATTGAACCTCATACAGTTCTGTGGGGGAACAAATTCAGTGCATAACATTCAAATAAACTGAGCAATTAGAAAAAATTGTAAACAGTAAACTCAATCCCGATTGTGAACATAAAGTTCAATAACTTCTTTGTTCCTGCTTCTCATTCATGATTTTGTCAAAACATGGAACCTTCTTGCTGATCACAATCCACAAGTCTGGTTTCATGTGATTACTAGATGTTACCTTAGTTGATAAAAGAAAACTGAAGCTAAATGCAAACAAAATAAATAATTTCATTATTGAGATAATTTTTGGTGAAAAAGTCACAATTCACCAATGTTGGCAAATGATGATGCAGCCTTCCTCTATGTGGCTCCCTGTGAAATGCCATCTTGCACCCCCTGGGGGTGCAAGCACCCCAGGTTGGGAACTCCTACAGTAAATCAATAGACTTTTGGGCAAATTCTACCTTTATATCAGGAGTTCTGCAGCATATCTTAGGCTCTGCTGGGCTCATGGACTCACCCCTCTCTTCCTGTTGGGGCCTGTGTGTTTCAACTTGTGTTCCTCCTGTGAGATTTAAAACTCCTTGAGACATTAATTCCCCTTTTCCCAATTGCATTCCATCTGGAATCATATTCATTGTGGAGCAGGTAGCTCAAGAGCCTACCAAATATACCATGTCTTTCCCAAATGGTTCCACTTTCAAATTTATCAAAGGTTCCCAGTGGGTCCTCCTATGAGGAGATCCCTGACCTTCCTAATCTTTGTCCATCTTCATGAGAGAAATCAACCTCTCCCCTCCCCTCAGCTCAGGGCAAGCATGGTAAAATGGTGCCTAATGGAAAATATATCATGCTCAGGTGCTTGATAAAATATTTTAAAAACCTCCTTGAAACAGAAGAAATCTCTGCTAGTGTGAAAAGTCAGTTGCAATTCTGCCTGTAGCTTTCCGCAGAGGAGCCACTATTATATTAGCACTAAGAACTGTCTGTCTCTGGAGGAACCCAAGTTCATTTCTTCATGAAGACTGCTTGATGTGGGATTGTGGATTTCATGTGGAAGGATTACTGAGAATTCCAGCTCTGTAAGGAACAGTAAGGTGGAAAAGGAAGCATTCTGCTTTATGGAGGGTGTTCTTAGCTCTTGTTGAAGGAAGCCCTTTAGATCGGCCTTTCTAACCTATCAAGGTAAGTCTGTATATGGAGTGTTATTCATAATATTTCCACAATGGTTTCTTTTGGAAGTTTCAAGAATATTTAGTGTTAAGATCCCTTGGGATGGCTTTTGGTAGAGGACTTCACCAGCAGTGATTTAGCCCTTCTTTGGTTATCTTACCTGTCGTGACTGATTCCTCTGAAGGTGTCAGTCAGGTACAAAGTTGTAATCATTACCAGTCTGTGTAGCAGTCTATACTGATACCAAAAGAACCCAGCCATTGAGTTGTTTCGTTTTCTTTTAAATTAACATCAAGAGTATAGGAATACCGTTTTGGGCCATTATCAGAGTATTCTTTTCCAGAATGCAGAAATGGTAGTTAAATAAAAAGCTAGGTTAGGAAATGCTATGTGGTAGAAATGCTCTTTGCATATTGTTCCTTAAAAAGTTTTAAAAATAAACCAACCGAAATACATTCCTCTTTAGTCCTCCAGCAGAAGCAAAGAAAGTGTTCACAATGTATTATAGGAGATAAAGTTAGTCACAATTCTGGGACTGGACAGGAAGTCCGTGCATCAGCATATACTTTTTCAGCACCTGCTTCCCATTTGCTAGTGGCAGCATTATAATAGTCTCCATGAATGTTCCAGGAGTCAGGAGAGGACGACGAGGTTATTTCAATTGCATATTCCATGAGGGCAGCAGAGCCGGCCATGTTTCACATCCACCGGTTTCCTGAAATGTGTCCTTGCACTGCATTTCAGAAGCAGCACAGGCATCACCTCCATATATAGAAAACATCACATTTGAAGTATGTGAAGCTTTGCTAAGACATTTGCATGACATATATTTGCTTTCTTTCTCTATTTTTCAAGGAGTCTTTGAACATTTATATTACATTTTCTTCCGACTGTGATAGGCAAGGTGTCTGCAGAAGTCCTCCAACTTAGCTGCTCTTTTCTTTCTTCCTTTGTAGTTTATTTGTGTACAATAGATTCAATTGCCTTGTACTGTAGAATCTGTCCCCGATTGCAGTGAGCTCTCATGAGGCCACAGGGCCCCCCTGAGGCTCAGGAAGAGAGCAGGTCGGGCTGGCAGCCTCGCAAGAACTTGAGCCAGCAAGCCCTGCCTGCTCTTGCTGATAAGCAGTGCAGGGCTGCCGGCTTGACAAAGTCTCCCCAGCATGTCCTGCCCACTCCTGTTGACGATCTCTTCAGAAGCACAGGCTCAAGAACGTTCTCAAGGCAGCTCTGAGACCTCATATTGGTTTTCTCCCTCATTTAACGGTTAATTAAATATATTAATTGTACATGTTAAATCGATATATTGTGAACACTTTAATTTACTGCGTGGAAATGGAATTCATTGTGCAGCCTCTGGGCTCTATGGCGAAGTCCTCTTGTGGCCCTTGAGGCACGAATAGTTGAACTGCCCTGCTCTGGTTCATCTTCTCACATTGATGCAGGACTTGTGTGTGAAGCGAGGGGCCAGGGTTCTAAAGAAGAACCTGGAGATAGCAGGAATAGCAGACACCTGATGGAATAGAGGAAAGCTATGGGATACAGTCATTCCTGGATGTAAACTCTGCTGCAAGGACAGGAGAAGGTGTTCTAGAGATGGTATCACTCTGTCTGTTAAGAGGGCACAGTGTCAGGCAGACTAGAACCTTGGCAAGGGATGGGGTGAGCCACCACATTTGATTGCTTTATCCCCAGAGAATTGCTCCTTTGACTTAACAGAGGTTGCTCTTTTTTCCACTTTTGGCCCCACACCCCTGCTTGAGCCTAACTGGAATGTGGCTTTGAGAAATTCTCCAAATTTGAGTTCAGCCTTCAGGCTGAAAGAGGTTCTGTATCCTGGATATAACTTCTGATATACCCCTGTTGAAAGCTGGCATTGCCTTTGTTTCATTTATCTACTTTTGTTCTATATTCACAGAAATTAACTTCAGTGAAGAACTACTCTCCAGCAACATGTGATAGTTCACAAAGCGTAAGACATTAAACTCCTTATAGGAAAGCAAAAATTATTATCCTGGCTACAGGACTGAGAGCAAGTAGGATTAAGAAGAAGCTGTTCCACTACTGCAAATTGCTCTGTATTAGACATCCAGTATTTATTGTAGCCTTTACAAACTATACAAAGAACTTGAACAGAAGTTGGCTATGAGTATTTGCATTTTTGGGTTTCATCAAGTCTAACTCATGTTATCAGCTCAAGCCATATATGGAGATATAATTCAGAGATTTGGTAGGCAAAAATAAATTTACTCATTGAATTTTATAGGTATTTTAAATCCCTAAAGAACTTTTCCAGACTGTAAACCCATGGAACCTTACTGATGCTATGACTGGAATTAAAACCTTCCTGATGATATCTTACTTGGGATGCCAGAAGGTCCAAATGCCTGCCATTAAAAAATCCATGCCAGAGACACAGATGCTTCCAAGGCAGTGTGGTGCAGTGGTTAGAATGGAGGACTGGGACTCTGAAGATTCGGGTTCTAGTCTTCAGTTCAGGTTCAAGTACTCACTGGCTGACTTTGGACCAGTCACTGATTTCAAACCTAACCTATCTCACAAGGCTGTTAGAAGCATAGAAATAGAAAGGAGGATTATGTAAGCCACCTTGATTTCCTTGCAGGAAAAAAGGAGAGATATAAATAAATAAGCCCTGGACATATCAAATCACATGCACAAGGATATAGATAACTCATGGAAAATTGATGGGAAAACAAAACAATGCCAGGGACCAGAACAGCCAGAAAAATAATCCATTAAATGTAAGGTAATCCTGAATGAAACCAAGCACAATCTCTCATTTTTTAAAAAGGCAAAACTTACTTTATCCATGTGTAATTGGGATACTTAGTGAGACTCCCCCTCCATCACACACAGATTATTTTATTATTTAGTGCAATCTCTGTACATGCTGCTTTACAAATTACAGGTGCACCAGATCCCTCCCTGTGGGTTCATAATCTAAAACATACACACAAACTACAGAAGAAAGGGTGAGGAAATGGAGGCACAGGCAAGCATGGGAAGAATATATTCCGATTCCCATGCAGGAATAAGGATTTGTTGAGCTGGAAAAGGAGAAAGAAAGGTCAACCAAAAAAATTAAAGGCTGGAACAACTTCTTCTAGGAGGAAGGGTTACATTTGGGGCCTTTCAGCTTTTTCAAAAATGGCTGAGTGACATAACAACATTATGCAAGGACTGGAGCAAGTGGTTATGGGAGAAGTCTCTCTCCTTCACATAATTCCAGAGTTATTAGCTGAATGGTAGGAGACTGAATGATAAAAGGAAGTACTCTTACATACTGTACATTTGTAAACTGTGAAATTCGTAGCACAGGAGACCTATTCAGGAGATCTACTGTGGACAAAGCCAATACTCCATCAGAGATAGTGCTCTGTTCCTGCTCCTCTCCTTTGGCACATTTGTTGTCTTCTGTTCATGGAAGGCAGCTCTCTGCAGAAACCTCCCATCTCGATGTGGGCTCTCCATGTGAGCCAGACTATGGATTTTCCAGTGTTTAGACTTGCACAGTGAGCCTCACAGGTTACAGGAGGCTCTCCTCTTCAGACTGTCTCCTCCATGAGTAAAGGACAACAAACGTGACAAGGGATTGGGTGCAGCAGAAGCACTCCTCTCCCCATGTGGGTCACTGTTGCAAGCATCGCCTTGAAACGGTGACCCACGCTCTGGTAACTTCCTGACTGGATTTTTGTAACATGCTCTACATGGGGCTGCCCTTGAAGACGATCTGGATATTTTAGTTGGTTCAAGTAGAGTCGGCTTGGGACCTGGTTATTTAATGGAGAGCCTGCATCCATATTTGCCCTCCCGCCCCTTGAGATCGGCGGCAGATGCCCTTCTCCGGGAATCCTCCGTGAAAGATATTAGGAGGGTGAGTACCCGGAGGAGGGCCTTCTCTGTGGTGGCGCCCAACCTATGGAATGCGCTCCCCAGAGAGGTCCGCCTGGCACCATCGTTGTTTTTTGGCACCAGGCCAAGACCTTTTTATTTAAACGTTATTTTAATAATTGCTGATTTTATTTATTGGTTTTAAATTATTATGCCAGGATGTTTCCAGTTTTTTATGTATTTGTATAGATATTTATGTGTTGGAAACCACCCCAAGGCTTTTGCAATGGGGCGGCATACAAGAATTCCAAATAAATAAATAAATAAAGCAGCCAGGATATTAACAGGAACTGGCAGGTATTCATATATAACGCCTGTCCTCTATCACTTACATGGCTGCCAATTGATGTCTGGGCCCAATTTAAGGTGCTGGTGATGACCTATAAAGCCCTAAACATCTTAGAACCTGGATATCTAAAGGAGCGCCTTCTTCCCTATATGCCCTTCTGCCCCTTGAGATCTGAGGCGGAGGTCCTTCTTTGGGAGCCCTCCTTGAAAGAGAATAGGAGGGTGATAACCTGGAGGAGGGCCTTCTCTGCGGTGTCACCCTGATTGTGGAACACACTCCCCAGAGAGGTCTGCCTGGTGCCAACACTTCTTTCCTTTCAGCAACAGACAAAACCCTTTTTATTCTCCCATTATTTTAATTGGTTTTAATTGTGATTTTATTGGGAATTGCTGGATGCTGTGCCATTTTTGATCTGTGCTTGTTGTAAACTGTCCTGAGATGCTAGTAATGGGACGGTCTATAAAAGTTTTAAATAAATAAATTAAAATGTGTTTGCTTTATTCCCAGCCACAGTTCCTGAGTAACTTGGATGGTTTTCAAATGGGATTAGACAAATGACTGGAGGATAACGCTGTCAGCTGTTACTAGTTACAACGGCTGTATATTACCTCTAGTATGTTACCTCTGAAAGGACTATACCTCTGAATACCTGCTCTTGGGGTGTACAGGTGGGAGAGTAGCAATGGCCACTGTGGGAAGAAATGCTGGACTAAATCAGTCATTGACCTGATCCAGCATGGCTTATAGGTTCTTGTATCATTACTGTATTTAAATTATATGTACTCTGGCTGGTCATGGAGATGAGCCTTTTATAGCATGCATATGTCTTACATGCATTAAAATGTAATTCTTAGAATGTGGGTGTGGGAGGAGCACTTGATTGCGAGCTTCTTGTCCCTGTGCCATCTGCTGAGTAAAGTCTGCACTTTCTCTGTCAAGGACACTTCAATAGTCAGCTCCCACATGGCGATAAATTCATGATTGTAACTCTATTTTACTGTTGCAGGCCAAGCAAAAATCCCTTTTTGTTAAAGAAGCAACATTGCTAGAACAGCTTGCTCTCTGACTTTTTTCTCCTCTACTACAGTTTCTGCAGAAGCACTCATATTGTTTGTTTTAGGATTTTAAAAAATGCAAGGCTGCAGCTGAAAGGAAGCAAACACAGCCATGTTGCCTTTTGAAAGAAGATGTCTTGGATTTAAAAAAGTATAAATAAATAATGGATTAAAATGTCATTTGCTCCATTGGGCCATTATGAGATACATTTCTTCTAATGGATTTCATTTATTTTTCTTTGCAATAAGTGTAACTACTCTTCTGCCAGAAAAGCACTGAAAAGATGCATAGCATAAAAATTATACCACAGCACAATACACATTAAAAACAAATCTATAAAGCTGTACATAAACAATACTAAAATGCCAGGCATTAGGAAGACTCAACTCCCTGCAAATGTATAACAGATTATTTTTTAAAATTCCAGAGCAGATCACCAACCAACCTAAAACCAACTCTAATCTCTCAATTCTCAACAGTAGTCAGGTATTAGAAGACAGTTGATATAATTGTTCCTGGATCAGCTTAAGAGGAAAATACATCAGGACCATTGGCTTCATGTGGGTACTAAACAATTGGTCTCAGAAAGTGGAAGAGAGGTCACCCAGCATTATCCTGTTAAGGGAGACATATGCAGGATGTTCAGCCAGTGGAGCTTTGTTATTTATTGGCTGCCCTATAACCAAGTTCTCAGATTGGCAAACTGCAAGAAATAAAATGGTTAATAAAAATATAAGCACAGCATAAAAGCAGTGACAAAGGATAAAACCAGTTGAAAATCAAGATAGATTTAAAGGCCTGGGAAAATTAAAAAACTAGTGTTGAAATGCAGCTAAATTAGGTACCAAACCAGTGAATCTATTTCGGGAAAGCATTTCACAGTTAGGATGCCACTATTGAAAAGGTCCTGTCTCCTATTCCATCTTGTTTGGTGAGAAAATTCAGAAAAGGGTGTCCAAGAGTCTCGAGGACTGGGAAGATACATTTGGAATTGGACAATCGCTCAGATGTCCTGGTCTTCAGCCATTAAGCAGCTTAAAGATTCCAGTGATCTAAATAGATTACTGGAAAAACTATCTTTTCTCTCTCTTATTTATATCTCATATGACATTTTGCAGCTTTATCTACACTTGTAGTTTTTCACTGATGGATGAGACAGAACAGACATCAGACTGCTGAATTTCCTATCTCAACTGTTCATGACCGTCACACCATTCAAAGGCTGTGGGAAAAAGTCCATGCAGGTCATGAGCGGTATGCCAGCAATGGGCAGAACTGCAATGCTTAGTCAATCAATTGGTAAGGCAAATCTATTCAAAATATTTTGATTGATTAATGAGGTGTCCCTGGTTAATCAATATGCATATTTTAATTTAAAACTGTGATCGAAAAAAGTATTTGTGTAAGAACTGCAGATGTCAAGAGCCATCTTGAGGACATAAGAGGAGCCTGCTGCATCAGACCAGAGCTCTTTCTGGGCCAGCATACGCTTCACACAATCACCAGTGTGGTGAGGTGCCCAAGGGAACCCTGCAAGCGAGACACAAGTGCAATGCACATTCTTACCTATGTGTGTGCAAGAGAAAGTGAAATTCCTACTTTAAGCTGGTATCTGCTACAATATTTACTGTACTAGTTTAAAAAAAGGCAGCATGCTTTGAGAACAATTTAATATGGGAATGTATGCAGATTTAAACAAACAAACTGACTACACGGATATGAGTGATTTGTTAAGGACACAATCCTATGCAAGTCTAGATTGTCCTGTGATGATAGGACTTGCTCTAAGTTGTAAGCATTTTTGTCTAAACTGCCACAGGATTGTGCCTTAAGGTTTCTTTAAATCAGTAATAGCTCATGCTGCTGGTTTTCAAAAATTAAATACCAGACATGTGAATGGATGGGGAACATCCATCAGTACTGCAGCATCCCCTCCCATACAGTGCTTAACATTGGGGTGAAAACCTCCCATTAGCATTTTTTCTCCAAGCCTGCATGTTGGGAAGAAGGATTGAATCTTCATTCACTATGTATAATGGTGCTGATTATTGCCATCATGGAACACCTTTTTTAAAAATCATGATATGATTGCTGATCATAACAAAATGATTGCTGGGAGATGCCCTTTGAGACAAGATAACACAAGACAGATCTGCCTCAGATGGACACTGACACACTTTAAGCACAAAACACTCAGGGCAGTATCCAGTTCTGCAGCTGTGATCCCACTTTGTTCTTGTTGTGCTAATATGGAATAGAAAGGTAACGATTCAAAAAGCAACTATGGAAACAAGGAAATGTTTGATCCTAGATTAAAACATGTCAGCAGAGCTTCCTTCTGCAAACTTTGCTCATCAGCCTTAATTCAAATACAAGAACTTCTGCTTATCTGGGGTTGCTTTTAAAGCCAGTCATTGCAGTAGCGTTCCCACTGGGGCACATGAAAACCTGGATGCTACCCTTAGTATTATAAAATCGGTAAAGGTACTATCTCACTTAATAATTTTTTCTATACAGACTGGAATTCTTAGTGGAAAATACTTGTGTGGAAATTGTGAATTGGCTTCCTGAACCGGTTTACTCTCATCATTCATTAGTGGCATCCTATGTTTCATGAATTCAATACTCATTAAGGGTTTGTCCAATTATGTACTACTGACATCTGCTGGCCATATTTTATAGCATTTTCATATTTATGTTAGGCATTTCTAGAAGTGTAAGTTTTATCAAAACTATTTCTAGTTCTGTTAAGAGACGCTTAAAACAGAGCAGAGAGTCAGAAGGGACTAATACGGCCATCAGGCCAAACCCTCTGGTCAATGCAGGGCCAAGTTAAAGCATCTCTAACAGATCACTGTGCAGCTGCATCTTGAATGCCTTCAGTGTGGGAGAGCCAACCACCTCCCTAGGTGATTATTTTCATTGTCATATTGCTCTACCTGTCAGGAATTTTCTCTTGATGTCCAACTTATGGAATGCGCTCCCCAGAGAGGTCTGCCTGACGCCGTTGTTATTCATTTTTCAGCACCAGACCAAGACCTTTTTGTTTAAATGTTATTTTAATTGTTGAATTTATTTATTGATTTTATGTCGGGATGTCTCCAGATTTTATGTATTTGTATAGTTATTTATTTGTATGGGAAGCTGCCCGGAGGCTTTTGCGAATGGGGCGGCATATAAGTGTTCCAAATAAATAAATAAAACCAGAATCTGGCTTCCTGTGACCTGACCCTATTATTCCATGTCTTGCACTCTGAGATGGAGAAGAGATCCCTGCTCTCCTCTGTGTGACAACATTTCAAGTACTTGAAGAGTGCTACCATCTCTGCCTTCATTTTTCTCTTTTCAATGTTAAACATGCCCAGTTCTTTCAATCTCTACTTGTAGAGCATTGCTTCCAGTCTCCTAATAATTTTTGTTGTCGTCTTCTGAATGTTTGCCCATTTGTCTGCATGTCTTTTAACTGTATTCTAGATGAGGCCTAATGAGTACTGAGTAGCGGGGAAGTAGTACTTCACATGATTTGGAACTAATGCTACTATTAATGCGACCCAATATCATATTTGTCCTTTTTGCTGTCACATCACATTGTTGACTCATATTCAGCCTGGAATCTACAGCAAGTTTCTTAGTATTATTGGGCAAAGTATCCCCTATCTAGTAATTATCATTTGGTTTCCTTTTCCTGGGTGTAGATCTTGGCATCTGTCCTCCTTAAATTTCATTCTGTTGATTTCAGTCTAGCATTCCAACCTATCAAGATCATTTTGGATTTATTTCTGTCTTCCAAAGTATTAGCTATCTCACCCAATTGTGTGTCATATGCAACTCTGATAAGCATTTCCTGTACTTCCTCATCCAAATAATTACTAATAAGGTTGATCTCTTTAATATCAGGTTACTGCATCGAGAATCCCTAACTTAAAGTTCCACAAAAAAAACTTATATTAATTAGCCAGGATTAAATCGAAGGTCTGTTTCACACAAGCTGAATTTCCAAGGCAAGAGTCATTATTATGCAGAACTGTTTCTCAGTAGGGGACCAAACTGCCATCCACAGAGCCCTTCATGGGCTGCAGGACATTACAGGGAATAGCATAAGCACTGACACCGCCCCCCTCCCCCGTCCTTTGGGTCCACACACAGAGGCATGAAGTTCAGCACCTTTCTCTCTCAGCATGGAGGAATAAACTCAGCTGGAATGGAGTGTGGGAGGAGCCTCAAAACCCAGCACCATCCAAGACCTTGGCTTTGAGTGGTACATGCCTGGCACTGTGCCCACCAAGGCCACTTCATATGGTGCATAGCATCAGAAATAAGGACTCAAATGTGAGATAACAGCAAAGATTCTTCCAGGGGTTCATCCTACAGAGCTTGGAGATGAATCCCTTAGTTTGGAAGAAACTGAGGAGACTTTTTGAGTTGGATGTGGAATCTTCATGGGCTGGATTAGGCCTGCAGACAGGAAGTTCTAAATCTCTATTCTATATGATCAGTACTTTAGCTTTAATTTTAGGTCAAATTCCCCAATTTGACCAGATAAGAGTCTGGGTCCAATACTATGTATGATTAGACAGGAAACCTGCCCCCACATGTAATTTCCCAGCTAGCATGGGTGGCTTGAGTGATCTTGAGGGTTGGAAAATGTTTTCTGTGTAAATATGCACAAGGAGTGTACTCTGAGTGACTTAATTTGCTGGCTCCCTCCTGGTTTCCATAACAAAAAGAACAACAAGAACAACATTACTTTCAAATCTTCTGATATGAGACTGTTTTTAGGGTTAGGGATCCTCTGAATATTCTTGTCAGTTGTTGTTGTTGTTAGTAGTGAAGTCATGTCCGATCCATCACGACCCCATGGACAACATTCCTCCTGGCCTTCCTGTCCTCCGCCATCCCCCAGAGTCCACTTAAGCTCACACCGACTGCTTCAGTGACTCCATCTAGCCACCTCATTCTCTGCCGTCCCCTTCTTCTTTTCCTGTCAATTGTTCCCAGCATTAGGCTCTTCTCCAGGGAGTCCTTCCTTCTCATTAGGTGGCCAAAGTATTTGAGTTTCATCTTCAGTATCTGGCCTTCTAAAGAGCAGTCAGTGTTGATCTCTTCTAGGACTGACCAGTTTGATCACCTAGAAGTCCAAGGGACTTGCAGGAGTCTCCTCCAGCACCACATAGAAACATAGAAACAGAGCGAGTCAGAAGGGGCCTCCCGGGCCATCTAGTCTGACCATCTAGTCTGACCTCTGGCACCAGCCAGCTCCGCTCACGACATGCCCACCATGTGGACGTCCAGCCTATCCTTGAACACCCGCACCGATGGGGCCTCAACGACCTCTGGTG
The DNA here is from genome assembly GCF_004798865.1 of Varanus komodoensis. NCBI lineage: Eukaryota > Metazoa > Chordata > Lepidosauria > Squamata > Varanidae > Varanus > Varanus komodoensis. Next base: position 14,678,402 of record NW_025335761.1, read on the forward strand.
AAAGCCCATTCCACACCCTCGGGGTCCTGACTGTCAGGAAGTGCTTCCTGGCATCCAAATGGAACCTTGGCTCCCTGAGCTTTGCTTCATTGGAGCGTGTCCTGCCTTCCTCTGCAGGGGAGAACAGGTCTCTACCCATCTCCATGTGACATCCCCTCGCATACCTGTATGTCGCCAACATATCCCCTCTGAGTCTCCTCTTCTCCAGGCTGAAGAGACCCAGTTCCCTCAGTCTCGCCTCATATGGCATCCCCTGCAAACCGGCCGCCAACCTTGTGGCCCTACGCTGCACTGACTCCAACCTGGCTATATCCTTTCTGTAATGAGGGGCCCCAAACTGAACACAATACTCCAATTGCGGGCGCACCAGAGTCGTGTAGAGTGGTAGTAATACCTCTCTTGATCTAGAAGCCACACTTCTGGCTATGCAACCAAGGGTGGCGTTCGCCCTCTTGACCACCGCATCACACTGCTGACTCATGTTTAGCCTGCAGTCAACCAGTACCCCGAGGTCCCTTTCACAAGTGCTGCTCTCCAGCCACTTATCACCTAACCTGTACTTATGACAGCTATTCCTATGCCTCAGGTCTAGCACTTATCCACATTGAACACCATCGTGTTGTCTCCTACCCACTTCCATAGTCTGTCCAGATCTTTTTGGATCTGGAGTACCTGCTCCTCAGTTGTGGTCACTGCTCTACTAGATCTCTCTCTATTATGAGCCTTTCCATTATTTTTCCTACAATGGACGTAAGGCTAACCGTTCTATAATTCCCCATGTCCTTTCTACTACCCTTTTTGAAAATTGGGACCACTGATGCCACCCTCCAGTCCTCTGGAACTTCACCTGTTCTCCACGAGGTCTCAAAAATGGAGGCCAGTGGGCGTGAGAGAACCCCTGTCAACTCTCTACATACTCTCGGGTGTAACCCGTCAGGGCCTGGCGCCTTTGTAATATCAAATGCCCTGAGGAGCCCCTCGACTTCTAATCTGTGCCCCTAAGTCCCCAGCCTCATTAATCTCCTATGCGGATATCCCCTGTCCTGCTTGGGGGAGAACACAGAGGCAAAATAGTCATTTAGCATCTGTGCCTGTTCCCTCATATCAGTCACTGGATCTCCTTCCTCCTTATTTAGTGGTCCCACCACTAGTCTCCCCTTCCTCTTCCTATTTGCATGCTGAAAGAAGCCCTTTTTGTTGCTCTTGATATTCTT